>NC_059481.1:4668367-5293367 GCF_018139145.2 Gymnogyps californianus | reverse complement strand
GACACTGATGCTTTGCAAAGGCTTTGGTACCGTTCGCTGCAACATCATTTATTCGACTTTTATTATAAAAGTCAGACCACTACCTAGGAAAAAGTTATATTGAGTAAGGAGAATCTGTAAAATTAAGCAACAGCGAAAATATCTGGCTTTTCTTTTTTTTAAAGGAGATTATTTTCTCCCCACATACAGTTGTGCATGCCTTGTTTTTCCACCAAATAGACTGCAATGCTGTCACCTGAAATTGTATCCTTTGAAACCAAAGGCTAGATGCTGTCAAGCAACAAAAACATGGCCTTTCTAATACTGCATTACCTGGTCTAAGAGTACTTCCTTTTTCTTGTTCTTTTATTTGAGGCTTGTGGTCTGATGCTTTATCAGTACTGGGAAGACCACCTGATGGAACACTGAATGTGAGAAAACTCACGATGGAAAGCAAAGCCTCTGTGTGAAGTACTATATCCAAACATGAAAAGATGACCTAAAATGAGGGCAAGGAGACAAAGTAACATTGTTATTTAGTAGCAGTCTATTGCATAACAACTCAGTTACTGTCACAGAATTGAGAAAAAAGTGTCTTGCTCAATTTCACAACTATCTCACCCTTCTATCTCCTTCAACTTAACACCACACAAGCTCCAGAACAGATGAGGGAGCTATGGAAGGGAAGCTTAAAACAGCTACAGAGGAACTGTGCCAATCTAAAAATTGATGCTTCATGTGGTTATGCTTGTTCAGTACGCTCTCTTAGTTCTGCTGCATTTCATTGTGGCCTATTGAGCACTTAGGTTGACATCTTCAGAACCACGTATAGGGATATTTTAATAGGTATGATACAACAAAATTCAAAAAGAAGAAAATTCAAACAAGATTCCAAATTTGCAATCAGAACAGAAAGTATGTGAGTAGCAACTACTCTAGCCAATATTACTTAGTGAAACCTAGCGTCAGCTAGCCAACTTTTCCTAGCCCAAAGCAACTCTTGGTAACTGCTGCTTTTACTGATACATTAAGGGATGTCCGCTCTCTTGACTCTAAAGTAGTCCAGCCACTTCAAATTCCACATATGGCTGTCAAGAGGCACGCTCCACCCACCACTACTACTTTAAAGGAGACATTTTAAAAGCAAAATGACCTGCTTACTTCAGAAGTCACTGATGCCATGGAAAACTACACATGAATAGTTGCTTTCAGGAGAAGTAAAAAAAAAAAAAAAAAAAAAAAGGACTGATTGAACACAAGACCTCTGAGAATGCTTGTTGGACATTTCACCTCACATCTCAACTTCACTGTTACAAACTTTCAAGCTCTGAAACACAAGGCCTTTGTTTCACACACTGCTAAGTGTATCACTCCAGAAATAAAACATATCCTACAGGCCTCAGTTAGAAATATGTCCTTATAAATTTTAATTAGCTAAAAATGTACAGCTTCTAGTTAAAAAAATTAATACACTAAACACTTCTGAAAAAAAAAAAACCCAACATCTTTTTCCTCCTGGATTTCTCTTTGAAGTAGTTAAATATAAAGCAGTAAGCTTTAATGATGAAAGAGTCAGGGGTTTGGGTTGGGTTTTTTTTTTCCTCTTCAATGAGAAGAGAAAAAGTGGGTAACTAACAAAGTTACACAGCTGTTACTATTTGAGAAGCTTAAAAAAAAATTAAATACATCCAGTACTTACATTGATGTTTTGCTTGGTGCTTCCGTAAGTAGTAACAAAATCTGGTCCATCAGCATCAGCCTAAAGGAAGAAAAAAAAGCCCAAGCACACAGTCAGTCTCTATTGAATTAACCAAATTCATTAACTGAATTAATTGAATTTACCAAACACACACATAAAGATTATTCCCACTGCAAAAGAAAAAAAAGGGAAGTGATGAAGCCTGAAGAAATAAGTTCTCTAAATAAAGCACATGATCAAGGGAACCAGAATGGGGTACTCGCAATGCTCTGCTCAGTGACATTTTATAGTACATATTTTGTGAAAGTTCAACTGGCTAGTTCCAATATTTTCTCTTACCTGGGATCTGTTTAAACTGGATCAATTTATCCTTAGTACTTTGTCAGAACAAATTAACTTGTTTTTCTCTATAAAAATTATGTCATTATAGATAAGAGTATGAGTAGCCCACTGGGTCTACAACCTATCAGATTCCCAAGTATTCATGCAGTTTTTGAAGGGTGTTTTGGTTTTTTTTTTTGTTTTTAAATAAAAGCTCAAGAACTCTAGCTACCAACATATCACTCCTCAAATGCTAGTTTTACCACCTGTAGAGAGCCACCTATCACTTACATAGGCAAAGACCATCTCACCTATTAAGTTTCACAAAGGTACTAATCTGCATTGTTCACAGAAGAATGCATACAAACATTTGGCTTCACCAGTGATTTCAGTAATTGTGTTGACTTATGAAGCAAGCACTCTATGGAAGCAGTGGAGAGTGAAATGAAATAAGTTGAAAAATAGGTATTTGGGAAAAGACCTAGTTAAGATTTAGATACAAATCCTACAGGTTTTAAAACAAGCAAAAAAAAAATTCTAACACAGGCTAAGTATGGAAGCCTTATTTTACTCCCCATATAATCTTAGTTAGAAAGTATTGAAACCTTAATGTATTCCATTTTCAGAAGATGTTCATCTGTCTTACTTGAAGAATTAATAATGCAAAGAGGATCTCCTTTTGAGTCTGCAAATAAAGAAATAAAACTGTAAACTATATCCACTCACAAGCTTTACTCCACCTACGGAATGCCTCCATGCTAATTCTCAATTATATACTAATTATGTACTATTCTTGCTGAAATAGTGAAGGTAAACATCTCTCTTCACTGAAAAGCTGCAGATTAAGCATCACCTTGTGAAATGCTGTATTTGCCTTTTTTTTTTTTTTTTTTTTTTTTTTAATTAAACTAGTCAAAATCTTGGTCCTGAAAGAAGATTCAAAATTGGAAAGTTACTTGCATTCCTATCTTTAGGTTTTTATATTCAAAACCATACTTTTCGACTTTGAGTACCTGGCTATTTCGGTTATTACTTCAATATCACTTTGAATTGTTACCTGACCAATCAAGGAAGCACACTGGATTTCCATTGCTGCCAGATCTGGTCATAAAGCACAGATTCAGAAGCTCATCAAAACACTCTGAACAGACAGAATACTTCTCAGGAATGACCATTCCTACTCAAAGTAGGCAACTAACTCAAATAAATTAACTCAAGCTAACTCTAGCAACAGGAGTAAAGCTTTTTATCAGGTAAAACAGATTAATTGAATCTCAATTACACAGGACAGCGTCATCAAGTGAATTCGGCGTGTAACCTCCTGCCTTTTTTTTTTCCCCCGCTAATTATTATTATTTTTGACCATGTTATCCTCTTGCTACAAAAGCTGATTGCACACACTGTACTGACTGCATACTAGTTTTCTAGAAGACTTACCATTTATTTCAATGCATCTCATAATAATTTTTTTCAGATATGCTGCTGCAGTCAATTCATGATTTCTAATTTTGGTTTCAGTTCCAAGCTGTAGCACAGTTAGAATATGTAATGGATGTCTCTCCTTCTGAACCTGCTTCATCAAGGTTATTACAACCTTGAATACGGAAAGGGAAATAAGTTCACTATTTCAGTAAAGCTGTCCAGATATTATGGCATGCAGTTATCACTTGGCATAAATCTCCTCAGGTAAGCTTCAAAAGTAGTATTAATCTAGACATTTTGCCTTTTTACAAAGACAAGCTACAACACCAGTTTCTTAAAGGTTTTCCCCCCCCTCCCCATTCTGTTCCTGTTGGCCAAGCAACCAATCACTTCTTAACTCCTTCAACAACAAAACAAAAATCCCGAGTCTATTAGTTTGGCTAGAATTTAATTTTGTTGGCCTAGCAGCATATCTTCACCTTGTCAAGCTATGCTTTAGTTTTGTCATCAGACGCTACACAGTGCTACATACAGAGTCTGAATATGGAAAAAACAGTTACTGCAAATCATACTGGTCTGGAAGGAAGGGCAGTAGAGAACAGATAGCAACGTGAATCAATCTTTGAATATCTGATGCTATGCAAATAATAATTAAGGACACGGAAATGTTTCAACATTGCAATTCTTCATTTATAAAAGATTTTAAGCATTACACTGATAAGAATGTTGAAAATGAGAAAAAACTTGTGTTTCTAAATGTAGCTGAAAATTAAAGCAGAAGAACTAGATATAGTTATTAATGAACAATGTTAATTTCAATGCAATTATTTCATGAGGCAATTATCTTCCATCCTTGGGAACTAAAAATAGTGCCTCAACCTAACAATCTACCACACAAGGAACTTAAAGAATTCAAGTTTGTCAATATTTTGTCTGCATCATTATACGGCATACACTTTGTGTACTAACAAATTAGCATTTCATCATTAATCACCCAATATATACAGTGCACAGACAATGTGGACACTATCTTAGTAAAAATTTCCATGTGAAACGTGTATAAAAACCGTATTAAACAAGACAGAATTGTTCATAAGATAGATTAAATAAGACAACACGGAGCACTACAGGCTAGCCTGTAATATGCCTCAGTCCTACCATTAAAAAAATTCTTCACAGTCAAGACAGCAAATCTGAAAGTTAGAAGCTGCCAAACATACTAGTGATAGGCACTGGATAACTACGTGCTGTTTGTTGACAGGTACCTCATCAGCCAATTGCAATTGTAATTCTGCAAAAACTGAGAAAACCCAAAATCTGGGATGGTATCAGCTTGCTACCTGTCTACACTTCAGCTTTGGGACAAACATTTCTAATGCCCTTAAAACTAAGTTTTCTTATATGATTTCATATCACTCACACAGAATATGTTTCCCTGGGGGCTGGGGACAGGAGGAAGTTTCTAGTCTCTGAATGCAAATCTCACTCGGCAATAGAATCGTTTGGGGTTTGAAGGTGTTTTTTTTCGTGTCTAAAAAATAGGAACCCAGATTTTGTATTGGACAAAAAACACCCACAGAGATTTAGTGAAACAAAAGTTGCACACCAAAACAACAAAAAACAAACAACAACAAACCCCACAGTTACTTAAAGTAACCTGCATACCTAAGCCGTTTGGTCTGACTCTTGAAAAAATGAAAGACCATGCTGAGCTCTTCACATTTAAGTATCACAAACATCTTCAGAGAAAACACATGCTTGGACGATTTCTTATGCGTAGGTATCTTTGCTAATTGATTGCTCATGCATTTTCCCAGTACTTCACCTACAACCTAACCTTCAGGCTTAGTATCTCTAAGGGAAAAATACTAGTTCTAGTTTAACTATTTCAGCGGGTTTTTTACAAAGAGAATCATATGCAGCGTTATGAAGGACTACGGCTAGGTGAGTGCGAAACATCTAAAAGAAGTCTGGTTTTCCCTGTTAGATGTATTGTGTATGTTAAATATTCTACAAATACATTCTCACATAATACAGACAAAAGAAAACAGCTAAATAAACAGCTGAGGAATCTGGGTTCTGGGGGGTTTTTTGTTTGTTTTCTTTTTGTTGGCATGTACAGTCTTCTTTAAACAACTAAAATGGACTTTATAGCCCACTACTTCTAAGAAACAGACCCGAGTACCGGATTCAGTAACAATAAATTTTACAGATGGATACATACCTCTTTGATTTCGAAATTAAGTAGCATATTAATTACATCTTCATTTAATGTTCTTTTTCTCTTTTCAGACAGCATTCCTTCCGGAACACTCTTATCCTGCATCAAAATCGATCTCTCCATTTCTTTGGTTTTACCTGAAGCATTCAATAAATTGGTTAACTTTTGAAATTGCGACCATTTGTTTAGCTCAAGAAACATATCCAATTCTTTTATTCATTTAGACAGCTTACATTCACCTAAGATAAGCCTTCTGTTCAAAGCTAACTTCAGAACGGGCAAATGAAATAGAAACATGTTCTAGCAACAAGATGACTCTGACATCTCAATACCTTGCTAGTTCCATGACAATTTAGCTAACACGATTACCAAATTTTGCCTTGTAATGTTTCCACTTTTTTGAAGTATTAAAGTATGAACACTGTCCTTGCAAAATTAAAAAGTTTATCACTTACACATCATACTCTCAGATCTAAGCTTGCTTTCCAGATAACAAATGCTTTTCATTATTCCTGAAAGCTTAATATTAATTAACACACTTAATATTCATGACAAACAAATTCCACCTCTGACCTTCCTTTTGCAGTACTGATTTTGCATGAGTTTGTTTTTCTTCTGCTTCACCAAGGTTTTCCATCAACACTTTGAGAAAGACATTCAAATCCTCTTGACTTAACACAACCTACAAAATTGCAGATCACAGTTCTCAGGAAAAACACATTGTTCTTTAAACTGATCACTAGCTAGCAAAGCAGAACAATTTTCCCTGGCAAGACGAGTGCTTATTTACAGGTATTTTGTCGGCAGCATCGTCCCTTAAATAACACAATGAAATTCTTTTAACCATTTATCGTTAAAGGATTAGGAGACTGAAGAAGGTTATGACTTCTAAAGCTGTATCAATATATATTGCAGCCTTTATTTAGCATATCTATGCTTTTAATACATTTCTGTAAATTACATGCTACTTCATGATATTTTAATTCCAGTTTCACCCAAGATGTACCTCCTATTTTCTTTCACAGTATATAAATTGCCACAAAAAACAACTATCCTGAGGTCATTCAAGGGAGGTAGGAATTTATGAAGCTGGAGTTACTAAGACAAATATTTGCATAAATTTAAATTCCTCTCAAGAAGATTTCGGTTTTGTTTTTTTTTTTTTAAAAAAGCACTGAAGAAAAAGACTCGAGAGAACTGGTCACAAAAGCATTTGATTTAAGTTGGTCCTGCCTTATGGCAGGGAATAAACAAGACTCCTTGACATCCCTTTCAGTTTTCTCTTTTCTTTCTCTCAGTTTAATAAATGTACACAGCAGTTGGGGTGTTTTACGTGACACTTTCAAACCTCTACATTCACGCAGGTAGGTTAAACCCTGTTGACATGAAACTCACTCCACAACTACTAAAAATTTGCAGCTTGTTGCACCTTTGTGTCCAGAAATAACATAAAGGTTAATCTTAGATTAAGTATTATCACGAGCTTCTCACCACCTTCTTTTCATAAGACTTACATTCATTGTATCCAGATACCCCGTGATCTCCTGTACCGGTAATTTGTGAAACCAAGCTGCAGATAGATTTCGTTTCACAGACAGGCTTAAATTAATAGGGTGAAGTATCTGAATGTCTGGATGCGACAAACCTGTCTCCGTAGTGGTCCTTAAAACAAAGGGCAAAAAAACCCAAAACACACGGTGGGAAAGTTAGAAGTTAAGTCATATGTTACATTTTCAAAGTAACATCTTAAAATCTCAAATGTAGTATCTCTTTAGGCTTAAATGGCTTCCTGAGCAGAACAGTATCTTATTTTACTACTGATTTATTTGCCCTTAAGATAACAGGTTAGTATTTTAACATCAAATATTTGACCCTGTCACCAACCATGGTTTCTAAGCAAGTAGATTAATATCCTATAGAGTATTAATGTTACCAATTAGCTAAGGCATTACTTAGTAAAGTACACTTTACCTAGACAGTTTCAGCTTTGTCAGCTGCACATCCATTTTGTCAATGACTGGAGGGAGCAAACTGCCTTCTGGAGACACCAAGCTAAACTGGTTCTGAACTTTAATCAAGCCAAGATCTATTACTATAGCATTGGGGGAAACTGAGGACTGAGGAATGACTATAACTGGTGCTTTCAAGTAAATGTCCATTGCAAGTCGAAAACTCCTTTGAGCCAGGTCTTTTACACTGGTAGCAGCCTTTTCTGCAGCTTGGACTGTAGCAGCACTCAGTGCTTCCTTAGCTGTCTGAAAGTTGTTCAAGAAGGTCTAGAATAAGCAGTTGAAGAGAAAGGAGAAATGTCTGTAAACAGTTTTTTAATCTAAATTACCCTCTCATTTTACAACATCAACCAACATCAACCACCATTTATGCTGCCTACTATGTTAAATTTTCCCTGGGGAAAGATAACTGAGTGCCTTCTGTCCTGACCTCTAATAGCGAGTCAAAAACATACTAACCAGAACAATCCATTCATTTTAAACCCATCTCCGCTTTTTCTTCCTTCATTAGCTACAAGATTCCTTTACCCCATTAGCTCACATGATTTTTTTACAGCCCCTCTTTGCCCCCAGCGAATACTAATTCCTATTAAAGCCAGCACTGAATGACAGAAAGCCCACTAGTGCTTTATTGAAAAAGCCAACATTAGGATACTTGACGAAGGTACAAATATTTACATTGATTAATTTGCAGTCCTCATAGCATCTAACCTTGTAGAAAGTTTTGCCTCTAATGTTAGCGTAGATATGTTAGCAATGAATTCAGGTTTTTGCCAGGGTGGAGAGGGCAGCGAACACAAAACCCCCCAAATACCTTAATAGCACCAAGCTTTTCTCTATTTCCAAGGCAGAGGGTGGGAAGTGACCCACTTGCAGTATGTTAGTTTTTTTGAAATTCAAACCAGTTAAAGCTTAAAGTTTTTTGATAGTACACACGAAAAATTAAGCTTATCCTTTCTCTTTCAGAAACTTATTACTACTTGTACTGAGGACACAAACAAGGAAGGCTAATTTGAGAACACAGCAGAAAGATACAAAGGAAAAAAAGACTTACCAGAAGAGACATGAGAAATTTGTGAAGGTATACTATTTGAATACAGCCTACTTTCAAAGATACGGTACCATCCACTTTTGACATGTCAGTGTAGGCTTCTCCCTCAGTAGCACATGGATCTAATGTCAGATTGAAACTGAAAACTTCATCTCCTACTATAGACACAGCCTAGAAAGAGACAAACAGTACCTACCAGCCATCAGCAGCTTCTAAAAAGGTACTTAACACAAAGAACTCAATACATCATCAGCCTATCAGATGTACTTTTTTTTTTTTTTTTTAAATCTTTTTGGACATCCATTCTTCTAATATGAAAACTATGCTTTACCATGTATCTTATTTGAAAAGAGGTATTCATGACAAATCAAATATTTTAAAAAGAGCTGAATAAGCATATGTATTACATTTAACTTTCATACACACAAAACTAACCAAGAATCAAGTAAAACTTAAAATCTTGTAGTTGAGTACTTTTTTATGAAGGGTCCTTGAATCAACGTCTGTGACAACTATGTCTTTAAGTCGGGCAAAAAATACAGTGTGACT
Source organism: Gymnogyps californianus (assembly GCF_018139145.2). NCBI lineage: Eukaryota > Metazoa > Chordata > Aves > Accipitriformes > Cathartidae > Gymnogyps > Gymnogyps californianus. Next base: position 5,284,116 of record NC_059481.1, on the reverse strand, counting down.
TGGCTGAAGGAGAAGAGATGAGTCAAGACCTGTAAAGTATGAAGAGAGAAACAGCAGCATTGCATAACAGAAGTAATACAACACCAGTAGGGGAGGTGAGAAAAGTTACAGAAATTATACATTGCAACAAACAATTATTTTGTTAATAGTTAGCTAAATTCAACAAGGATTTTAAAAAAAAAAAAAACACCACAAAAAATACCTAAACACACTGGATTCTCTCCTCTGTTTCCAAACGAAATAAGTAAATTTACCACATCCCTTGCTGAAGGGACTGTAAATAAAAGAGCTCTATTCGATCCAAGGCATTTTAGTCTCCCTGTATCCAAATCAGAATAATTGGAAGTAATTCCCCAACTACCATAACTTCTCCAAAACAAAAAAAAGTATTGTAAGTTCTGGAAATAGGACTTTTTGCATTTTATCAGACACAGAAGTATATTGTCTAGAGTTCAAACCCAATCCATACGCCATACTGCCTGTTATTAAGCTTTGAGAATGTGACCATACTAGAGCTGCATACATGCATGCATACATACATGCATGCGACCATACACGCATACATGCATGTGACCATACATACATACAAAACAAAATAGAAAAATTTCTAATACAGATACTGTCTCAATATCAATCCTCTGTGTAAAGAAATGAGCTACTATTCTTAGAAAAATATTCAAACGATAATCTGTCTCTTAATAACCAAGCTACTGAGTTAGTTTACCAAGATTTTCTATCAGAAAAGATGTTACTATACTGTATTTGAACACAACATTTTTGCAAACAAAATCTTGTGTTAATACCGTATATGATTTAGAGATGGGCACAAGCAAGAGACTTTATGAACTGTATTACATATTCTTGTATATCACCTATTCTTAAGTATTCATACTAAGAGAGAGTTTTGGCAGCTATTAGGGTGGCAGCTATAGCCAAACTTGGAAGTGAAACTCTCCCCCACCCTGCCCCAAATTATTGATAGCCCCTCTGAGGAGTAAAAAACAATCAAGAAAACAAAACCAAAACAAGAAACCCAAACAGATCCTAAGAGTTCAAAACCAAAGGAAACAGTTACAAGGTTTTTTTATCCTAAATAATTCAGGCATAGCAGAAAAATATCCAAAGCTTAAGACAAAATGAGAAGCCACCCATAATCAAACTCCTTCAAAACATGAACCTAATTACCTGAAGAATAATATATCATGCTTTTCTAGCTAGAGACCAAAACATTATGACAAACTAGAAGACTGACTTCGAAAACAATACCACAAGCCATGTTTGTACAGATAATAATTAAAAAAAAGTCAGATGCTGAAAATTTACACCTTAAATATCTTTTAGTCTAATTGTTAGCAGTTGCTTTGAAACTAAACTACTAGATCAGTTACTAGTAACAAAGAATTTAATACCTTGTATCTTGATCTCTGCAATGTTCTTTTTTTCATCACAAATATTTAAACAGAAGGCATCCAGCTTGGCAAAAAGCTTGAAGTCAAAGACATCCTTATCCTTGGAAGGTCTAGCCACTAGAAATGAGAGAGGGTGGATTTTCAAGGTACATATAATTCATATTTTCACTCAAACTCCTGAGAGTATTTGAGGGTTGTTTTGGTCTAGGGGTTTTTTTTTGGCATTCAGATGACTTAGTTTTGTTTCCCATAGTTTCTTTCATTACCACTACCGTGATTAAGTCTGTAACATCCCATCTTAGAGCAACAAGTCTTCCTCTGAAGGCAACTCTACTGATAAGAGTAAAACATGTCAGCATTTGCTTGTAATTCTATGTTTGATATTACTCCCATCTAGTGATGACTCTCTATGGGAACAATTTTACTTTTTTAAAGTTAAGGGTAATTGCTGGGTTAAGAGGAAAGAAATAGCACAGTATACTTATTTTTAAAATGAAGTCAATAACTCAATAGGTTCACAGTAGTGGTTTTTTCAGGTTATCTAATATTTCCTATTCCAAGATCCAAATGTAGTAAGTTTTCTCTTAAACTTCAAGCTTACAAGAAATGGCAAACCTTGGAAGCCTATTTCAGGCAGCTAACACCAGGTTCTACGAGAGCAAGTGTTAAGGCTGGGGAGAATAAGGTGAAGTCACATACAAGTGTCAAAACCTATCTATGGGGGAAGACCAGAAGCCATCAGACCTCACCGATGGTCTGCATCTTCACTAACCAAGAGTAGCAAAGTATTAATCCAAAACCTCAAATATTTACAGGCTTTGCTAAACTGTACGCAGCAGCAGCTTCTTTTTCAGCCTGCTGATTCAAACCCAGGCGATTTAAAAATACAAGTGATTCTGAACATTCTTCACTAGACACCTTATTTCCAGCTCACCTGATGATTGAGTTTTGCACTTAGTATTAAAGACAGTGCAGCTGCTCCCCTCTGAGCCTATTTTGATATAAATTCATTTGTTGTTTCAGTGCTACAGGAACAGCAAGATTTTCATTAGGCTAGCAAAGGACTCGACGACTACTTTGAAAGTCTATTTAAATTGCCTAGATCAATAACACAGCATAATCATCGAAGTACTATTTATCTCCTTTATTTTACCATGAACACTACTTGATCACTTTATGATTATGTGGTTATAATAGTAATTTCTTTATAATTATGTATATATTACATATCTATTTATTATATAAATATAATTATTACATAAATAATTTATTAAATTTATAAATTAGTTTATGATCATAATCATTGTTTCATTTATTGTTTTTTTGAAATGAGTCCTCTAGCCTGGTGAGCCACAGTCACATGAGCTTTGATCTTCACCCCACACTACAAAGCTACTCAGTTTTCTCTGGATTTGATCTTTTTGCCAGCATGCAACATATCCTTTCAGAATCATCATTTTGACAAACACAACTGTACCTTTCTTCAACCTAGTGTCATCTTCTTGCTTTTCATCCTTAGTTGGTATGTCTCCACTACTTTCATTGCCTGACGGACTAACAGCTGTTAGAAAACTGATAGCAGACATAAGGGCCTCTGTATGCAGTAGAAGGTTCAATGATGAAAAAGCTACCTGTTGAAAACATGAGACTCCATATGACAAAAAAACCAAACAAACAAAAAAAAAAACCCCAAAAACCCCACCAACTTACAAGTATAAGAGTTGGACTGAGGTACAAAAGCACCCAATGGAATATAATAATTTCTTAGAAACAGAAAAGCTGCATGTGTTACCAGCAACAGATCATAAAGGAAAAAAAGCTTTCCGTAAAGCAGAAAAGTGGTAAGCTTAGAAAATAAGAAAACTTAACAACAACCCAACAGCTGTAACTGTTAACCTATAACTTCCTCAGTACAAAAGCAAAGTGATACAAAATTAATTTAGAAGCATTAAATGAGTGAAAAACTCATTGTGGAAGACTGCATTAAATAAGTGGAAAACTTAATTAGATGACTAAGAGAGATACACCTGGAGTAAGGCAGTCTAACCTAAATCAGGATTCAGCCTTCTCAAGCAATATGCTCTACAAAACAGACTCACTCTTGAACGCTCCTGCAATAACGCAGTACTACATGAACGGATAAGTGGCAGGTGGCTGCCATGTAGATACTTAGTATAAAGGTGTTTCTCAACAAATCCACTAAGGGAGTGCAAAAGGTAAGTGCCTGCCGTGTAGTCTAGTAAAAGTTATCTGCTTGAATGGGCTTGAAATTGGAAAGAGCGCCCAAATGTAATTCTTCCAGACACAGAAGTCCCACTGAAGAGCTGCAAGGCAACACCTGACGATGTATAGAAAGTTGAGTTCTCTTAATATCAGCACTATCCCATAGCGTGAAGTCAGTCAACTCAGTATGTATATCCACCTCAGTAGCATCAGAGTAGTAGAACCGTCATCCCCTGCTGCGGCTTCAGGAATCTTTTCTTGGCAAAAAGATTCCAGTATTAACTGGACTTCCCTGATGAAATCTATAGATACTCTAAAACTATTAGGTGGCAAGTGAAATATTTCAGTCTTCACACCAAAAAATGGCAGGCAAAATAATGCCATAATGTTATAAAGGGAGGGAAGTACCTATCACAGAAAACTGACAGCTCTTTGTAGTTTATTTCCAGAATTCCTCAAGACACTGTTTTTCGTTAGATTGAAATCTCTGACTCAAAAATACACCATTAGTACAACAGTTAAAAATTAAGAATTTAGGTACTTGCTGTCTAAAAAAAACCATTTCCCTATATTGCAATAATTTTTAAGAGATCAAATTCTCATTCTAGAGTCTACGAGAAAAGTGATGGAGAGGAAAATGCAGTATCACAAGAAGGTCCTGAGTCATATTTCAGAGTGAAGAATTAGAACATGCTCCCCTCCCCCCCCACTCCCTGCCAAAAAAAAAAAAAGAAAGAAAAAAATCACTCGAATGGATTTAGACTTCTTATTAAATTTAGCCAACAGAGTGCTGATTATGTGGTATTCACAAAACAAACAGATTATTTAACAGGAAAGGGAAAGACTTCTAGACTCCACTACATTTTCCCATACTGGGCATTTGAACTTCATGATCTCACATGCATGAGAAGATGCATTCTTACATTATTTTGAATTTTATCCACACGAGCTAGCTAGACAGTTTTTCATCATAGTTAAGAAACAGACTAACATACTGCTCTTATATTAAGTTGTAGAAAAACTTGCAAGTGCATTTTAACTCTTTAAATCTCCTTGCTGCAAGGCTGGGCAGGGGGAGAACAGGAAAGGCAAAAACCCCTTACTGATTCCTCCCTTCTAAGCAAGCAAACGAAAAGAAAATAAGCAATTAAATCTGCAAGCACTCACTTGAATCATCTGTTCAGTGTTGTCAAAAATTGTCTGAAAGTGTGGCCCATTTCTGTCAGCCTGAAAATAATGATTTCCATGAAGGTTAATATCAATTCCAACCAGTTACTGTGCTCTTCAGAAGACACAAAACAATCCATTAGCTCTGAATAGTAGGTTTAAGACTTTATAATATATAAAAGTGCTTTAAAAATAGATTTAAAAAGCTTTATGTATACCTTGAGATATTCCACCTTCAGAAGGTCTAAGCCAGGTTTATCTGAGGAACTAATTAGATGAATGGGTGCTTTTTTACCTGTAACATACCACATGAAATACACAAGAATTAGGGTAATTTCTGTTCTTTCAGAGTACCAAAGAATTTGTGCCTTGAAGACAAGGATTAACTTTCAATACCGTTTGTTAAAATACATTGCACCACCTAATATGAATCACTGGTTTCTCTTCGTGAAGTCCAAGATGGCAAGTCTATACCCTTTCTCCATCCAAACACTGAGCACTAAGCTATTTATTCATCTAATAAGCATTACGGTGGGAGTCCAGAGCTTATCAACTGTGCCAATGGGACAAGCACTGCCAATGGACAGTTGCATACTAAGTATTGTAACTGGAAAACTAGAACAACATTTGGATTTCAGTGAGCACAAGAGACAGGAAAGCCACAGTTTCAGACTAACTGCTATATATATATATATATATATATATATATATACACACACACACTAGTATACTTCTCTTCCATTGCTTATTACCTCCAGTTTCATAGTAATCCAAGCTTATTTTCTTTAAATAAGATACAGCTGCTAAATTATAGGTTCTGACAGTAGCTTCTGTCCCAAGGTGCATTACATCAAATACAAGTACCGTTTCCTCGGTTTTCTTTTGCCTGGTGAGTTCTACTAAAACCTGGATGAGCAAGAAATACAGTTACACCATCTTTTCACATGTAGCATTCTCACCATTCAAACAACAATGAAAAAAGCACAGAATTAATGCCTTGCCTGCTTTACTGGAAGTATTATTTTTATTACAGAGTTAAAGTGTAAAAATAGAAAAAAAAGTGATTGTTTGATGGCAAGAGATATAAATATCATAGAAATATTTTGGTATTTGCTCTTTGCAAGTGACCCGCCTGGGTATTTACTTTGTTCTTCCAGTGCAAATTTCCTACCCCCCACCCCCAAATTATGACTTGGTACTATTATTTTCTACCAAAAATACTCCAATAAGGGGCTTTTTTGCTGATTTTTTTAATACATACATACAGATGAAGTATGTATATGTTTTATTTATATACATACCAGATATAAAAAAAACCCTCATATGCATACCATATATAAGTAACTCATACACAGAAATACGTATGAATATACACATGTATTTTTGTTTGGTGGCTATGTTTTTGCATCCATTAAATCTGGAGAACACTGGTAATAGAATAGTGGATTTTTTAAAAAATATTCTTTATGTAGAAGGTAAAAATAGAATTGAAGAGACATACCTCTTTAATTTCAAACTTCAACTGAAGATCTGTCAGCTCCTCTTTACCAGGCTCCTTATTTCTTATTTCTTCTCCTTTAATGAGTGACCTGTCAGTTGGTTCAGAACTTTCTTCAAAATCAAAATATTCTTCTTCAGAGTCTACAGAAGAGAAGCGACTTCCTCATTAGTAAACTTCTTCCAGAAACAGGGGTAAATATCCCACCCTCTCTTTCCCATTCCAATGGGATTTTAAAATGTTTGAGCAGTTTAAACCTAATCTGACACAGTATACTTTAGATCTATACTGCCTTCTTACCCCTTGGAAAGTGAAGAAAATTAAAGCCCTATTAAGCAAAGCACTAGAGTTTAGCTGTATCATTAGACATTCAAGAACACATATAAGGAAAAACAGTTATAAAGTAAGCTCCAGGAAACAAGTTTCCCAGGTTCCACTATAGGAAAGATCTTCTCTAGAACAACCACGGAAGTAAATGCTCAAATCCACAGTGTCAATACAGTGATTTGCCGTTTGTTATTCTAGTTCTGCATTTTCAGAAAAAGGAGAACATCACTAATGCAAAACACTTAGGACAGTACACATGACGTTTGCAACAGTCTATTTTTGCCACACGTTGGCTGCTTAATGCAAGTGTACACATCCTTTAGACATTTTACTTAGCTTTTTTATGTGCCCACCCCAAAGTATGTCCCCTGAAGTGGCAGCAGCAGCAGATTAGTATTTGGCTAAATTCATTTTTGGATTTAAGTCAATTCTGAAATAACAGGTTCCTCAACACTCTTTGCTAAAAAGATGTCTCATGACATCTGAATAATTAAATTGGTTTGTTAATGACATCATAATACACTTGTTATTAATAGCTCGCTCACATCTGAAGATGTTGCTTATGCATAATATTAATCTCCAAAAAAGTTTTTTTTGCTTTTTAAAAACAGCAAGTTTATTTTTCTGAGGTAACATCAGCATCTTAATTGAATCTTCTTATGCACTTGACATTAGAGATGATCAAATCATACTCATCTCTACTGTCCTTATAACATGTTTTAAGATCAATAGCAGCCTGAAAATGTTAGCTCTTCCATAAGTTATGGCCTTCTACTTTTACAAAGGCGTATCTGTAGCTTCTTACCTGACACTATTTCTGCTAACAACTGGGGTGTATTAAGTAACCCTTTACTAACAACAGGAATTGTGGGAATAGCCGGTACCTAGAGGGAGGGAAAAAAGGAAAAAAATCACCACCATTTTAAAGTCTGTATAACTTGGTATGTTCAGTCATATTTTCTACCGATGATGCATGTTTCACCTTGCCTACCCCGTATTACTTAGAAAGGTCAGTTTTGCCAATACTTATATTGAAAGCAACAGGACAATGACAAAGGCTAAGCTAGCCTTGTTTGAGTAAGCCCAGCACGTTCTGATGGTAAGTCATAATGCAGACACACTGCCTAACTCAGCTCAGCAACAGATCTCTTATTTCAAGGGAAAAAGACCGCAGACATTAGCAGGAATTCACACTTACAATGATCACTTTAGTGATGTCATTTTTTTAATTTCAGTTTTCTTAGTTATAGTCAGCTTACCTTTGTGCTTGGAATTAACACAGATGACTTCTGAGGCAACGGAATGCTATCAATCAGATCGAAAATTGCCTTGATTTTCTGGTCAGAGAGTCTGACATGCACCAAAGGAAGTCCTCCTGACACTTTAAACCTTTTTTTTAAAAAAATTTGATTAAACTCCAAGACAATAAAGTACATACCAATTCTTTACTTAAATCTTAACAATATCTATACTCATATATAAAGATCACACCACAGTAAAGCTAGTGATTCTGCATTAAAAACAGGTCTTGGACTCAGTTTAAACAGTATAGTTAGTCATCAGTGAAGGTGACAAGGGAACTACTAGTCAAAAAAGGTTTCGTAAAAAGTAGTAAGCTACTTCTATCTCTTAAGTTAATACTTTCAAATTATAAAGTGTAACTGAACCTTTGGGGAAAATACAGTTTTCTCTTCTGTGAGTACACAGCAATTAAAAAGAAGTCCTTTCAACATTAATATATTACTTTGCCATCCTGGTATCTCTTTCCACCATTGATTTTGCCAACTGTACGTGAATATCCATAGGCTGTAATATGTGCAAAGTTGATGGATGTTGAAAACGGGCCTTCTTCCAGTCTTCACCTGCAAATGTTCAGTAAATTTAGATGAAAAAATATCGCTTGCTAATTGCTTTAATCAAGGTATCATTAAAGTGATCAAATGGCATCACTAGGAAAGCATAAAGAACCCACTCACAAACTACAGAAACCTAGAACAATTTGGGTATTTTAAGAGCTTTTGAATCCACTTTCAATAGTTCTTAACACTATATTGCCCTAGCAGCCTTAAGCCCACTTCTACACTAAAAGATGTATCTGATATAGAACGCTAAAAAAATAGATAGATACATGGAGAGATAAATATAAAACAGTAACCTAGCACTCCGTTGACTGCACAAACTTAAGTCCAAGTGAAGTATTAAGGCCAATTTTAGCTGTGTTTTCCTGTATATGACGGAAAACATAATAGTTCTAAGCATTTATGTTGCTTGCTGGTATCAAAGTAAAGAGGTGATACACAAGTCCAAACAAAAAGCAAGCACCTGTTTGAAGAGAAACTAACGAATTTTTTCACAGTTTAATACCAGACATGTGTATTATAATCTATCTTTTAGTTAACTACTGGTTTTGGTTTGTCTTTTTTCTTTAAAAAACATATTTATTTATTACAGGTAGGTAGCCTTCATCAATCTTTTGAGTAAACAGCAACTATGTTGTTTTGTTACCTGTTCTTCCAAAAAGAAGTTGCACATTTTTTATTTCCACATCAAACTTGTCATAAGCTTTGTCCATAATCTCCTCTAAAGAAGAAAAGCTAGAAGCTTGACTACTGCCTTGATTTATGCTGTTCAGCTAAACACATAAAGGACAAGATAAAGTTAAGTCTAAAAGTTAAGTCTAAAACTTACACACACATGCTATTAATTCTAGTGAAGACGAAAAAGATGATTTATAGGAGTTTATGATTGACATTTGGACTCTTACAGAGAAGAGATCTTAATTCATTTCACACTTCACTTATGAAGAATAAGTAGATTTTTTGTTATTTCTATCAATCCACTTAATTCAAGTTATGCAAAAAGAATTTTTCTTATTAGTTTACAAGTTTACTGCTGGAGTACAGCTAAAATAAATATTTAATCAGTCAGCTAAAATCAAGTTAAATTATTGTAATCTTTCAATTTTATAGGAACAAGGGAATTAACTTTCAAACTCCAGGAGAAAAATCATATTCTCTTTTATTAATAGAAAGCTATCATTTTACAAAAAAAGGAAACAAAAAGTTCATGTGTTTCGCTGAAGAAATGAAACATATTAAATGATAAGCTATTACATTCATGATTACAAAATGAAAATGTTTCCTGGGGAGATTAACTAGTACAAGTATGTCAAAGACAACTTAACAGCTCTGAACATTGATCAAATTGCTGACTCAAATTTATTTGGTACGAAATATAGTAAGTTAAAACACATTCACACAGATGATCATCTTTGCCTTCTGAAAACCAGCTGGTTTCAGATGACAGCTATGTTAAGAGAAAAGAATATTTTCTTTCTCTGAGCTTACAAGAGGTCATTTATATACCTGAAATGTACCAAAGTCCAAAATCAGCAAATCTGATTTTTCATGGTAGAAACCCGTCTGTGGAACCACAAGGTAGGAAGGTTTCAGATTAATCTTCAAGTCAAGGACTTTCCGCATTTCAATAATATGAACTAATCCTTAAATAAAAAGGAAAGGACATTAAAATTGAAATGTTCACAAGTGAAACATTTGTGCCAGTCAACACATAAAGAGATGTTATCTATCTGAAAGATAATGCATCTTGAGTAAAGACTTACTGTCGTAACATTCTACTGATTTCTCACTAAACTCGATGCTCCTTCCCACAAAACATCCACTAACCTTCCAAGTCAAAAACTCAGGGAAAAAACCCAATCGTACTATTTGGCCAGCAATCAAAACATAAGCAAAGTGTTTAGAAAATCATATTGAAACATTTTAAGACATTCAAGGGTTCACCTCAGGTGACATTTGTTATTATCTTACCTGTAGCAGTTCTTTCCTTGATTTCTTCCAGCTTCATTAGTGTGGCTGATGTTAATCTTTCAAGATCCATTCCCTTACTTGTCTGGAAGAATTCTACCATTGCATTTATTGTTCTCTTTTCAAAAAAAAGACAGACAAGAATTATCAATACACACAGACGTCACTCAGTAAAAACTCAAAAATAGATCTTGACAGAGCAAAGAGAATACCAGCAGAGAAAGGAGAATCAGAAAGAGAGTTAAGAGTTTTGGTTACTACTCACTGCATCATATTTTATTTCCACAGGCTGTGATTCAATAGTAAGACTCTGGTCAGCAGTACTATCCTCTGGGTTAACATTAAACTCTATCTTAAGTAGAGAAGACTTGCTATCCCCTATGGAAGCCACAAGAGATGGTACAATGTTTTCTTGTCTCAGGCCTGTAACGTACCAGTTTTCAAGCTTCGCTTCAACCCTAAAGAAGATGAATAGTTAAACATACTTAATTAGAATACAGAACACAGTTCCATCTAGGAAAGACAAGCAAGATAAGAAAGCCTTTGGTAAAGCCAAACATGACTAGTTTCGTAGGACTAGTTAAGAAACTGTTACATTAATAAATTGAAAAAATAAATAGGAGGCAAGTTGTTCACAGCAACACAAGGGTGATATTTTCTTTTTACCTTCTGTTATCTGCAAGGTGGATTGAATATAACTTTCTGCTCATGTTTATTAAGAGAATCAGTTGCAAGAAAAAAGAAAAGCAGAATATCTATGCTACAGGTGAAAAAGAGTAGGAATGTTAACTATTACGCATTGATTTCAAAATCAGTTATGGACTTCTGGTGCAGATGGGTATTCTTTACTGACAGCTTCCCTGACAATAGGGTTAAGCGGAGTCAGTAGAAAAATGCCTCTTAAAGCCATGCAAACACCACCAACCCACACAAACTTCATTCATCCTTAGAAGTACCTATTAGATACAAAACTGATTTTCAGGTCCTGGGTCTCCACCATTGGAATCCCTGACTTTGAGAGGCAACACAGTTTGGGCATAACCAGTGTCATGAGCCTGGCTCTGTTTGGATAACCTAATTACATTTTTCTAGAAACTTAAAATCAGAAAAAGTATCTGTTCTACTTTTTCAGTCTTGCCAACTAAATTATATGGCATGCATTTATGTAAAATATTCTCAAAGCTCTTTTTATTTTTGTGCAGCACTCAGGCTGCACCTTTAATATTCCCCAAAATGGTTTTTAGTAAAAATATTTCAAGAGTCAGCAGCTGAGCTGGTGATCTTATGCATAAAATCAGAAGACGAAGGAAGTGCAAATGAAAGCATGAAAAGTACACAGACTCATTTTCCAGACACTGAAAGTCTTATTCATTGACTGTATAATCCAATAATTTGTGTTCAGTATTTCTGGTGTGCCCTCTCTTAAAACACAGGAAGGACTCAGTTTCCTACATGCTGGTTAATCTCCTACCCACAACACACAGATGTAGTTTCTCGTTTCTGTAGGAAGTAAGCAACACAGTCAGTAGCTTGGCTGGAAGCCAAGACCATTTCACACTGCTTAGGTATCACCTCCCAAAAGTAATATTCAGCACTTCAACATTTGGATTCAAGAAAGAGCTTATTATTGTTTATGAAGACTAACAAATAGTATTCCTTTCTTCATTCCATTCTATGTTATTCACCAAATTACGCAACCATAACTTTCCAGAGTGTAATTGCAGAATGCCCATAAATTTAAAAGTCGATATACAACATAATGCACTACCCAAGAAAAGATTTAAAGAGTCAGGGCGGTGGGGAGGGGAAGAAGATGTTTCTACAAAAAGAAAATACCAATCCAATTACTTAATGGCTTGTGCTCCTGGGCGCTGTGATATTTTGGTACTCAGATCAATTATCTGTACTTTAAGAGTTTCTGCCACATTCTCGTCTTCTTTAATTGTAAGGGAAGTGCTTAACAGCTTCAGTGTCACAACATGGGCAACATACTAGTGAGAAGGACAGAGAAAACTGAAATTAGTCATCTTGATATGAATAATTTTTCAGAACTCCTAATTTCAACAAATCTAACGAAATGTGGTATTTAAAGCTCTTCCAGTCGACTAAGGTAAGAAACATATCCCTACGTAGGAAGTGAAGTATAGAGCTTTACTTTCTTTCAACCCTTATCAGTCATTTCTTTAACATGAAACAGTCTATTTCAACAAATGCAGAGCAGATATAGTCTGTATCTCTTTTCAGGATTCAGGGAAGTTTTTTTAAACTGTGAAAGCAAGTGTAGTTAAACTACACTCAGTAGAGAGATAGCAAGATCAACAAACAAAATCATCATAATCCCATCAAATAACTACATTTTAGAAGACATTGCATATATGCCTTTGTTGTTCTTGCTGCTGAATGTCATGTCTCAACCTTGTCAAGAAAGGGTTTTGGCTTCCTGGCACATGTACCATTTTATGACTGTGTCAATCAGCAACTTAAGAGGAATCAAATACTACCTCCTATCTGAATTTGAAGGCTGCACCTTTCTTCAGGGTACTGAGAGAGATGAAAGCACCTTTACACTTAATTTGTCCAAATTAAAAATGGAAGTTCTTCTATGCAGATAAGCCAGGAAAGCGTGAAACAAAGAAAAAAAAAAAAACCACCAGTACTAGGCACTGTTTGGGCTGTGTCTCTTCTTTGTTGGTAAGAGATGCTTGCTGCTGCTCTGCTCTTTTCAATTTAACAAGAACACAAGTTCATACAATAGCACACAGGCCTCCATGTTGCCACTCAAACAATTCTGAGCTTCCCTGTGTGAGGCACATGTAAGCTTATAATAATTAAGTTTAACAAAAATACACAAGGTTAGAAAGTTGTAGTGTTGGGTTGGGGAGTGGGGAGGCCTGTTGGGAGAAGAGACAGAATCCTCCTTGAAGGAAACAGTCTTAATGTAAAAAGTGCTTCTGTAAGTGGTGACCAACTTAAAGCAGAACCACCAGTCATGTTAAGATTTAAAATAACAATGTAATAGCGCTCACATAAAATAAGTACACTGAGAGGAACCTTACCATTTCACATTTTCTTAGTTGTCTACTTTCTAGCTTTCTTCCTATAAGCCCTCTCAAGAATACTACACCTGTAAAGTTTTATCCCTTTGCTTAACAAGCCAAAAAGTATCTGCCACAAGAATGTTTTTTTAATTTTATGCTTTCCTTTGTGTAGGAGAAAAAAAAAGTACTACAACTGAAATCTCCTAATATTAATCATTAGGACAAACATTTTAATAGAAACATAACATGATCCTTCTAACAAAAGCATCCCTGAAAGTTGTAAACATTCAGTCAAACAGGAAATAATCACATGCTAATGTTCACCTCCATATAAACAACTATTCAATTATCAGAATCAAACTGACTTTGGATTCAAAAAAAAAAAAACCAAACCAAAACAGACCATACAGACTACTTTAGTTTTCACCACAACAGGTAGCAAGAAATAGATGCAATGAAAAAGCTAACATGGAATCTTTTTTCATTTACAGTTAGCTTTTTTTATTCTTTTCCAAGTTGCAAATAGGTATCTATCATCCCGTTTCTGTTACTTCTAAATCACTCCAGATTGGGGTTGTGCACAAGGCAGAAGAACACCACAGAAAACACCAGCCATTCTTTGTGTTTCTTGAATAAATTTTTTTTTTAATCTTCTTTGTACATTCAACAGATTTGACTTGCACTGACACACATTCTACTGCTCATCTTAAGGCTAACATGCATCAGAAAGGTTTTTTTGGTCGGGGTTTTTTTGTTTTTTTCTTAAGCCATCCCCATAAGAAGTTGCTTACCTGCTTTGGTAAGGAAAGGTGATGGGAGCTGTCACTATATCCAATAGCAGTAAAAAGCTTAGCTTTCTCTTCTGGTGTCATTAGTTCATCAATAGCTAAAAACCAAAAACCCACAAAAACTTGCACTTTAATTAGTAACAATAAGCGTTTTTCCTCCCATTTGTTTTCTACTGTACTTAAGTTCTGCTGACACATTTCTTTGATTCTTCATATTGCACTAAGTTCCATATTGTAAAATAATTTACACAGAAGCAGTCTTCATACGTGGCATTACATACGTAGCACAGAAATCAATATAATCTATATTACAAGAGTATCCATAATTCCCAATGATGAAAATAGCTTTGAGGAGTACTATTAGAACAAATCTCTAGTCCAGACAGCAAATCACCAGAATATGGTATTCCAATCATCACCTATTAGACTACAGCTATAAGCTCCATACTCTTCTCCTTACCAAGGTTCTGAAATGCTTATGACCATTTCAGAAGTATGCCTTACTTGCCAGCTCAATATTCATTAACAGTAAGTAATACTATAAAATGGATCAATACCGCATTGCACTGTTTATGCCATACTCTCTCCTTCTGCATAGTAGGAAGCAAAACATACTATAACGTTCTTCTTAATGTATATAAAAACTTAAAGTCTCTATAGAAGTTAGTGCATTACAGTCTACACCTACTTTCAGGAACAGGTGATTCTTCATGTTCCTTTTTCCTGGATTCTCTTTTACCCCAAAAACCACCAAACCATCCTCCACTTTTTTTTTCTACTTCAGTGGTTTTCTTCTTCAGTAGTTTTTGTCCTGATCTTATTGTCTACAAATCAGACATTAAAATACATCATTAACACAATTACTACATATTTTGTTTTTCTGTAAATAATGCATGTATGTGTGCATGTTGAACAGACATTTAACTGATGGACAGCAACACCACCCCACAAGGGATAAAGAGCACTTTGACTCACCAGACAGAAGCAAAAAGAGGATCAGAGTGGGGGACGTATGTGTGTGCGCATGCACGTGTGTGTGGAAACAAGCATGTGTTACTTTTACTTTGGATGGCCTTTTTCTACACATTTCACTAGCATTTAGACTACAAAAAGGCAGGAACCACATGAAAAGACAGTATTTAAGAGGACACAAGAAGCAATTACATTCCTTAAATCTAGTAGTAACAAACCTGAAGACTGATCCTGTACCGTTACATGTATTTAAAACTTTTAATTTTTACTCAGGCTTTCACTTTGCATTTTAAAAATCAAGGTCTGACCACAAACATCTCAAAAACAAGAAACATCATTATTATTTTTTCATCGTCATTTTACATACATTCCAGACGTGTAGACAAACACTGAGGCTACATTGGCATGAACAGTAATTATATAATGCAATTACAGAGGTTAATTTTTATGTTAGGAAAATAGCTACCAGTAGCATGCTTCTCACAAGACGACTATTCTGAGCTTGCCCTCAGTGTGCTAGGTGTTTTTGATCTTAACTGCAGATACAACACTTCATAATGTTGTAACATGTAACTCCTTGTTAAGCGTCACAAATGATTTCCAAAATAAGATGCAGCTAGAGACTTCATCTACTTTTTAACAATTCTCTCAGTTGTCTTTTAATTAGATTGGCTCTCCCCTAAAAAGAGAGTATCTAAAGGTGTAGGTAGGATGGGAACAGCTGTACATGTTTGATCTTGAACAGCTGCAGAACCAGTCTTGAAATAACAGAAGTCAAAGGAAGAAAAGAATCATTAAATCACCACCCTTAGACAATTGCCTGAATGAAACAAAGTGGGTAGCAGAAACACTGTGCACACACACTGGTAGGTTTTTGTAACAGTTTCCAGTTTGGAAATTTATTTACTCTTGTCCTGGTAGGATAGGAAACTTTGCCTTCTCACCTCCCAATCCTATCATACTCACCAGCACAAATTTTTTCAAGATATTATCATGACAAAACCATCCTATTTGAAGTGTTACAATATTAATGAACAAAAATTATTTCTTACCTCAACTTGTGCTTGTTGTCTTGCTAAGATTATATTGAAGACATCAAGCTTTCTTTCTAGGTCCTGTAAAAATGTACAATGAAATCATTTGCCTCAAATACATTCAGGAAAGGCTCACCACTACAAATTCTCTACCAGCTCCTTTGTATTTACACTCCAATTTCTTTCTAGACCTGCTCCTTTCTTTCAGGGGTATATCCCCCCAAGAAAGTCACTAGAAGTTAAAACCTGATGTTAGCAGTCTAATTTTTTTTTTTTTTAAATAGATTAATCTTGCACTTCATTAAATGCATCCAAGTTCATTAATCTGCAATCAGAAAGGGTTTATTTAAATGGCACTTTTTTTCTTTCCACAACAGGCTACACTGAACTTCAGATTAAAATGGTATTTCCACAGAACTCTTGTGCTCTTGTAAAACCACCAACCTTGATTAGTGTTACGTATATTTAAAGAATTCTTTAATAGAGGGACCAAAACATACTTTCTCCAAAGAGAAAAAACACATACCTGAATTTGCCTCTGTGTTTCTTCTGACAGTTTACTCTGTGTCAGCTTGTTCTTGTACATATTTTTGTAACTCTTCAGAAGCTGCCTATGTTGTTTTATGTTACTCCATGACCACATTCGAGTATGTCTTTTGATGTGAACTTCAAGGACACTGTTACCTGCATATTTCCACCTACAATAATTCCACACTTGTAAGCAACTTCCTGTTTCATTCGTGCATTACAACTTAAAAGTTGCAGAGGTAGTTATTAATATGCAAACACTTTGTATACCACTTGTCATTTGAGTAACTTTGTTTATAAAATTTTTAATGATTTCAACATCACTTTTGAAAAATGGACTGAGGGTTTATACTTAATGCCTGAAGAACTATAAATCTACATTCTCTATTGACTTCTGCATGTTTGCAAATTTGGGCTGTAACAGCATTAAGTACACTTAAGCGCTTTGATAATCAGCATCAGTTAGTACTTAGTAAAAAGTCCACAAAAATGCGTATCAGCTCAAAACTTTAAAAATTACAGTTGACACATCTTTCCCTTGTAATGCATTTGCTAATTTTTTTTCTTTAGTCTTTCTAAAATTACATTCTAACCTCTAGAGACATCTGCATTTTGTTCAGAGATTTTGGGGACTAGAGTTAGCTTTATAAGTCAGATTTTCATCACTTGGTTCTTTCACATGTTCTCTTCTGCAAGCCTTTTCTACTTGGCTAAGCAAAGCTCTGTGAAAGTTATAAAGATATATGCGATCTAGTTTTAAAACTACATTTAACCACAAAGGAGAAAGAAGAGACCGGAGAGGGCTCCAGCATCTCCCAAAGAACGTACACAGCTTACCACTGTCTGGCATTTTTATGGAGAGATACATTTGGCCTAAATCTTCTGTATGGTGCATTGCGAACCATGTAATCTATGGACTCCAGAAGGTCTATCATGCTGAGGTACTGAACACAGAAAAACAAGTTTCTTAGCAGAGGTTCAGATTTTGTTGCACACAGTGCTTAAAGTACATGTATATCATGGTCTTCAGTATTCCCCAAACTATACAGAAATTTAAGCCTACGCATTTCCATTAGTATGTACAAGTGGACCAGCTATACCCATTGCTCTCAAAGGACACCAGCGTATGAACTTCTGGTTTCCTTGAAGAACAAAACCAATCTGTATTTCTGTTAGCCTGCTCAGCACAAAGTCTCAGGCTCTCTCAAACCAACTGCATTCTCTTCATTTGTCAATACACAGTTTCCCCAGTTTTAGAACTGCCTTTGCATTAGTTAACCTTATTGGTTCTGAACTCAGATTACACTCTGACATCAATAAGAGCTAAAAAGCTATCTAGCAAACTAACTGTGAATTATCACTGAATAAATGAAAACACTAACATTGCTGGGCAGCTATTTAAATGAGTTCCTTGATACTTCAGCAGGCTTTGTTGCCAAAGCCAGTATACTCCATTCATTCCCATCCTTGCTTGTACCTTGGCACCTCTGCAGTTATAATGTTGGCTTATAGTTTTACAAGATAAGGGCCACTCATAAGAATTATTCCATTCTCTATGTGAAAGGAATGCTATTGGAAGAGCTGAATACAGTTCAGATGGTCCCCAGATAACAGGGTCAGAGTGTCAGGATCTAGCACCAGGAAGTGACTGTTATACAAAGCAAAAATGATCCTACACTTTTCCCACAGTTACTGCTAAACAGTTTAGACATATAGACATATAAGCAGAAAATTACCAAAGAAGAATGTTTCCCAACAAAAAAATCCTACAGTTCATCACAAACTCTGAAATAGCTGATAACGGACACCAAGCCAACTTACCTGTGGCTTAGTGAATTCGATGACAATTCTCTGTACTTCTACATTACAATCAAGCTTGGGAGTTTTTAGTTCTACTTCTGCATATGGGTTGATATACAGTCTTGCAGAGGCTGACACTGGTCTAAAAACTTAAAGATAAAAAAAATTGAGATTAATTTTAGGTTTACAATTAAAGTATGGGAAGCAATCATAAAGTACTTATTTCCACTGCCTGATATATCAACCACTTTGTACTGATAATGTGTATGCTCAAGACCTACAGAATCAGGATGCAATTCTTCACAAAAATTAAGATAGCCCAGCAGTAGTCAAAAAGCATACAAGCTCTAATATGTTCCATTATGTTTAGGTTTTTGTAAAATAAAGTTAGTATGGGCATGCCTGCATGATCAGGTCAAGCTGCTGTATACTAACATGCTCAGAACAGTTTATATTCACTCATTCCTAGCTTACTTACTATACTGGTAGTCTTGAGGCTGGTTACCACTACGTGGAATTCCTCTTTTCAGTTGATCCTGTAAAAGAATATGATACTGTCTAGCAATTGCTGAAGAGCATTACTTGCTTACAGTTCTCTAAGCTTTGAGTAAACCAACTTAAGTTCACATGTATTTTGCAAGGGCCTCCTCTCCCTAAATGGGAAAGCTAATATAGCACAAGCACTTAAGAGTGAAGGGTTTAAATACACCAGATTAAAAAGAATTCTAAGTTTCTCATATCAAGTGGAAGGTTAGCACAGTTTTTATTCAACTTCTGTCTAAGTCTTGCAATAACAACTAATGTGTGTTAATTTAGAAATATACAGCTTGCGTACACTCAAACATGTAGCATAATAGACCAAGCATTTGTTTTTAAACTCCTTGAAGGTACCAGGAGTATCTATTCACATTCTACCCTTTCTCATTTTTAGCACATAAGGAGGCCACTTGAGCCTTCTGGTACTCTGCAGGCATGAGAGGAATTAAAGACAGAAAGAAGTCAGGAAAATAACAGAAGAGCCCAACAGGCCTGAGGAATACCATGCTAGAACAGAGTCTTAATTCAAAATGAGGTCTGTCTGATGCTATAATTCTTTGGCAATTGATTGAGAATGCTATATTTGTGACCAAACACGTTATCTAGTTTCAGAATTGCAATGGCACAATCAGTTAAAGCAGGAGGCCTGCTTTTAGGAAGATGTACATATTAGCTATTACATGAAGGCAGATGAAGTGCTTGTTCCCATTGTATTTTACAAAGACTATCAATATTAAGAGTTGTTTTTACAAGGAAAATATTTTGTAACTACAAATTTCTTCAACCTAATCCTCTTCCCAGTTCCTTATTTAAAAACTGGTTTGTATTTTATAAAAGCTACGCTTTCTCATTAAAAATATTTATATTTCAACCTATTTCCTGTCTGCTCATCTATATTAATAAAAGCTGAATTTCAATGAGATTAACTATAAAACAGCTAATCTTACAACCAGCCATATAGTCATGTTGTTTAAATACGAAGACTGTTGGCACGAAAGTAACAGATTGCTACAGATTACACAGCTTATTCTTACTACAACATAGACCAATTAGCTACTACGATAAATCTGATTTCCTGATAATGCTGCTTAAAATTAAGACTAAAACAGCCTGTCTGGATGGAAGACCTAGCTTTCCAGGAAACAAGCTACACTAAAAATTACATATAAAATGTATTCAGGTATTTAATATAGACAATGCTACTAAACAAGACATGTTATTTGCTATTTATTCAGTTCCTGTATTGGTTTTAAAATTCTGAAGCACAAAGGACGTAAGTGGGAGAGCAGATTTACACAAGTAATCTCATGCCCATGATGAATTTCTTTCTTCCCCTGTGCTTCTTCAAATCTTCTCAGATGTGTTCCAAGCTTATTCCTGCTCTCCCTCTCTTCCCCTTTTAGGCACAAGGACACAAAGACGACTAATCACAATTGACAAATTTAAACTAACAGAAGTCATCAAACAGTCAAAAGATGCAAAAAATCCAAATAATGGAGATGATGCCAGTATGCAAAGTGATACTAGTATACAGCGCCAAAATTGCTAAGGATTTCAAGAACTGGAAAAACTGCAAGTGGTGAGATGCTTCGAGTTAATAGGGGGTCAGAATACTGGATACTATTTGCTACACTGGAATTGCTCTGCCTCAGCACTCAAATAAAAGTTTACACGCAGGACATGCCACAGGCTTTGGAAACAGGCAACTCCATTTTACAGTCATGGAGGGTAAAATTCCCAGTTCTTTCAGAAAGAACCTGTTAAAAACTTGCTTGATGATGGAATAGAAATTGGTACTTCCTGATACATAAAACTTAAGTTCAATAAAACCACACCAGCATCTTCACTTGTAGCTTAGTCAATAATAAATTGAAGTCTCCTTGAAAAGGACTGAGATCTAAGCTGCCAGACAGTGTCAGGTAAGCCCACAAAGCCATCCGTCCACAAGCATGTCACGGACTGATTCACAAAGGATCTTTCTGACAGTGCTGGAAGGACACATCTGAAGCACTAAGACTTCTGCTGCTGTCAATTCAAACTGTGTATTGGTTTGTGTTTACATTTCACTTCAGACTGAGATACAACAGCGAAAACATCCACAGACATGTAACTCTAAAGGCTCCTGTAGCTAAAGTAACTTAAAACTAATATTAAAAAATATGTAAGCATTTCTGCTAAACTAAAAAGGCAGAAATGAAAGTGCTCCGAGGAAATTTAGCTCTTTAAAGAACAAAGCAAGAGACTGTAGACAGGAAGAGAAATCAACGCATTCATAGTTTCTTCTACACACAGTGAATTCACACCCCAATTTTCAGACAATAAACAGTGCCCTACAAGAGGAACCAGAACAAAAATAAAAGGACTTAGGTTTCAAGTTCCACATAACAGACAAGATTCAAAGAACATTAAATGACTGGCTGGTTCTAAACACTTCACAGTTTTGATTCAACCTTCCATACTAGTACCAAGCTCACCAGGTTAAGTGTGTATTTTGTTAAGGAGAGAATAAAACAAAAATAAAGATACCTGTAAAAGATGAGCACAAAAGAAAAAAGGAAACAAGTAGTATTGTAGAAGGACACACAGAACACCTGTATAACCTTTATAAACGTAATGGGTCAAAAATGTACCATTTTTGCACAGAGAGCACTTATTCACACCAGAAATAGAACGCAGATATGCAGACAGCATACACTACACATCTGATCTTCTCCACAGTAAAATGAAATGAGATTCAGACAAACTAACAACAGTAATCAGAAATCCACCATTCCCAGCGGAGTGACTTGCTTTCATAGTCTGTTCTAAAGTTTACTTTCAGAACCTAAGATTCAGTAATGTACTACCCAGAAGTTCATTAGAATAACTGTTTCTCATTACCTAAAAATAAGCTCTTTTAACCACATGAATGAAGTGGCCATCTGAAATAAACTTCTTCACAGTAATGGTGCTTTTGCAACTCAGAAGTCCTCAGCTGTCGTACAGAAAGAGAATGTGTGCCCTCAGCCACAATTTATGTCTGTATAACTGCCCTATTCATACTGCCAAAGTTCCCAGTTTCTCTTCTGGGAAAGTAAGACTTAGAGGATAACACAGCAACGAAATGAAAGCAAAACAAGTACTTGACACGCTTACAATATTACAAATTGCAGTATTCCACTACTCATCTAGCTAACAGCAACTCAAAACATAGCCTCCAGGAAGCGCCCCCCCCCCAATTTGATTTTATTCTTTCTCTGTAGTTACCATTTTAAGAGATCTGCCTCTCGTTCTGTCTTGATTTACCCTCACTGCCCTCATGCTGCCTCTCATCTTCTGCACTGGAGCACCATCATCTATTTCTCTAGTCTCTACACCACCTGAGTTAGCTTCAAGTTGGAAAACAGTATTTCCAGAATCATCTTTTCCATACAGTCTACCTTAATTATGTTCCACCCAATCTCATTTTCAAAACTCTTCATTATTCAGTCCTACTGTGCATTCCACATTTAAAGCTGTGACCCTCTTCTGCCTGTCAAGCATAGCATACTCATCCACCCATTCATATAACTTATTCTACTAAAGCTCTTAAAAATTTTGCCAAAGCTACTTTCCGTAATAAGAGTTGCTATCTTAAAGAACTACTACATTAGCCTCTCTGCAATTTTTTGTTTCTTTGTTTAGGTCTGACAATGGATATCTACCTACCTAAGCTTTGGTTTATTAAAAAGCAAAAAAACCTTTTTAACATTTTGTTCTTCTATCTGGCTTCACTCTATTGGTTAATTTCTGCCATGCAGCTTAGGTAATCTCGTTAACAGGTGATATAAGTTCTTGTTCTGATAAAGATCTAATATTCTGAATTTTTATTAATTCTATGCTTGTTTACTATCTCAACATTGCCTTTTTCATTACAGTAGCTATGTAACAGCTCATATAGCCCAGATATTTAGTAAACAGTACTGGGTAAACAACACGAAATCAAGATGAATATGCCAATAGAACATGATTTTACAGACACAGTTTCTGACCATTTCTAAAACCTACAGGGGTTGATAACATATGAAGTTCACAAGAAAAATTACCTATCAATGGTGCAACGGATAACCATATGACCCTGGTATCAGAATACAGTTGACCGTAAGTGTGAGGAGTGGGGTGGAAATTAGTATGGTGCAGTTTTGAATACTACAACAGCTATAGAATATAGTACAGTTTAATGTATTTTCTTCTACTTTACCAGTATTTGTTCACGGGAACCATGATAACACATTTTGCTGTGTATGTTCCAATAAGCACTGAGGCCATCCAGGCACAAAAGCTGTGCAGGAAAGAAAACAGTCAACAGATTTCATACTCAGTATTCAACTCATTCTATGAACTTAGCTTTCCATTTGTGAAAACAGAAAACAAACGAAAGCAGACCAGACAGCAAATCCACCATTAGCACTGAGATGTATTTAATCTTATAATACTATTTTTGAAGTGAAAATTGAATTGCTAAAAAGCAAGTTCTTAAAGCACACAAGTTCATGCACATCTATTCTATACGTCTCTGGATTGCAGGGGTGAGGGTGCACAAATCCAACATTTGGCCTAATAAAGAAGCCAGGACTACTAAACCTTTCTTATATCGTTCCTACAATTTCTTAGATCTTTGCATACTCCTTTCAGCATGGGGTTAGGGGGCAGGGAGAACGGAGAGACTGCTGAGCTACCAGAATCCCAATTACATTAGGCATACAAACTAGAGTAGGAAATGGCAATTTGACAACCTATTTGAAATCACAGTTACCATGCAGACTTGCTGTATAATGCATTTAATGAGGGGATCAGTGTTTGCATTTAAGGGAAATTATTTAAACCATGGAGCTGAAAGTTACGCCTTACATAAAGCCAGTTATTTATGCTCTACTTCTGTTTAAACACACAGCAAAATTAAGAAAAACAGGCGAATTCACTAAGCAAACTATTTTTCCAATTTTTTTTAGAACCCCCTATTACTTCTCTCCAAGATCAGTTGCTCCCTTCACTTGTGTAGGAAAAAAAAACCACATTACCTTGTATATTATTTTTGCAGCTTCATTCAGAATAGAAGGTGTCCAGTTCTCATTTGTTGTCTAAAAGTTCAAAGTGATAAAAGTCATTCTGTGCACCTTATTTAACACATTTGTGGTTTTATCCTATACTTTCAAGCACAGAATGCATAATTTTAGTGCTCCCTGACTACAGAAGCCAGTTTCTCTAGGCTGCATACACACAAGTCAAAATCCAATATAAAAATCTGTCAGTGTATTTTGATTTTCAAGTCCTCATCCTACCCATAAAATCCTTAACATCTAAGGGGTTAACCGAAATTTCCTCCCTCCATTTCTCAAAAGGCCTGGCAAATACCACATTCTTTATCATCATGATGTAATGTTTGCCCTAATTTATTTATTAGGCCTGGAAACAACCTGCCCTATGAAAGTAAACATATTCAGTTTTAAAGATCACTTGGATCATAAGAACAAATCACTAGTCTCAGAAACTGTGATGTTCCTCAGCCGTCTTCCCTTCTGCTTGCACAAACTTCAAGTACTATTTGCATGAATAAAAGACTGTCTTCACTTCCAGCTGTATGCATACTTTCATTATATCATCTTAAGTTACTTTTCCTTTTTGCTACTCCAAAGCAGATCGACAAGTAAATTGAAAACACAAGAACACGCATGCACACACACATTACCAGTAAACTAAGCTCGCCCAATGTCATTCCCAAGGAAACCGGACACTGTGGATCTGTGATCTACAAAAACAGAAAAATAACAGCTATTTATTTCTCTTGCTGCAGACAGAGATGTATCATTTAATTAAAGTTGACTGAAATCCTGAGCTGTGTTGAGGATCTTCCTTTGCTTAATTATTCTACCTGAAGCATTTTTGGAACCCCCTAAGTTGGGCCAAAACTAATATGGCTGTAGTGTAAAGACTTAGGACTTCAATTCAAGCTGAAAGTTTCCTTTTGGCGTCTAAAAACTTCGTACAGGAAAGAACGAAGAACTACAGAGTACCACATCTCAGTCAGCCATATCACTTTATGACTTCCATTCCTCCCACCTTTTTCAATTTAGCGTCTTGGAAAATAGTCCCAAAATAGGTTTCAGAAATACTCTATATCCAATGCTTTTCTTCTACATTCAATTATCTCATCACAAACTGCTTTATCATTTTCCTAAAGGAAGCTGGAAGCAGGCTAAAATAACACCAGTTTTGTTCATATAAACATTCTCATTTATCAATTAAGTGTTTTCAACTATTTGCCTTCCGACTCATCTGTAACCCCACCAGTTCCTGCCATTCTGGACTTTACCCAGGACACTGAAAAATTCTGTACATCAAGTGCACACACTAACATATGACGAACAGCCACCATCCACATTTAGTGAGCAAGGCACCACTGGACAAGGCAAAAGAGAGAATATCTGTTTCACATATTCAAAATATTTTTGGCTTTCAGTCATATCTGGGGTACTTTATTGGAAGAGGTGCAGAAGAAACCACAGCAGCTTTTTCATGGTGGCAGATAACAGTTTCTCTCTACAGACTAGACAATCATGACTGCACTGGAGTCCAATTTAAAATGAAGAGAATATGTTCCAGATACTTACATCATCTTCATATTTAACATGAATGCCTGTGATTTTGACTTGCACATTTTTTATAACTTGAGTTGCAAGCTTTTCTAAGAAAGTATCTTTCTTCTCCTCCTTTGGTTTGTCTAAAACAAAAATTTAAAAAAAGCCAGCATTCAGTGTCGTAGTTGCATCTTGAGTTTAACCACACCAACAGCTATACTAATGTAAATTTAACATTTACTCTGACATGAATACTTAACACTTAAGTTTTCACTTATTTAGATTACATATTTGCATTTTTTTCCCTTCTCTGTGCATCCATATTCGGAAGATGTGATGTTAGCTGTGTGTGCACAACACAACCATAAGAGAATTTATGTCTAAGTTTCAGTCAAAACAGTTTAGCTTACAGCAAGTTCTTGTTTAATATACTTCTCTCCACTCCTTCCAAGGTAAAAGGTTCTCTCTTAAGAGTCTCTCAGCAATTAACTAGGGGTTTCGCAAATAGGTAAGACAGCATAATTTAGCACAAAATACCCTTGAATAACCAGGTGAAGATGATACTCGCATAACAACAGACCAGTCAATTAGAGCCTTTCATACAACACTGCCTGAGAAAGTTAAAAAGCTGCCATACTATAAGTGAAAACGAACAGTTACTCTGAAATATTCCAATTCTTCCATACTGGACTTATAAAGTGACCATCTAAGCTAGGTCCATATCGGACTTTGCTATGCCATGTAGTGATACTTGAACTTATGCTGAACAAGACAGGGTAGCAGAAGTTGCATACCCACAGAAGTTCAGCATTCCACCCAAGACAAATATACACATGCCAAGGCAGGGAGGGGAATATTTACAATCCCTCATTATTTAATGACATAACTCTAAAAATATTATCTCAGGCTAAGCATCTTAACGTTTTACCTAAAATATGGCTAGATGAGCTGCTTGTTCTCTAGCTATCTTTACAGGCTACCTTGTCTTGTTCAGTATCCACCTTACAAAGTGGCTATCCCAGTGAAGTGCCACTAATCAGCCTACCAAGTTTGTACATTTTTGTTGAAAATGCTACAGACAGCTCAACTTGAAGAAACAGTCATGGCTATCCAAGTAGAGTGAAATAAGGACTATAGGTTTTGACTAAGTTTAGGGTTGCACTCCGAGTTTGACTTCTTGGCTTACTTTAACTGTTTGTAACTTTTTAAATATGCAATTCACGCTGAACACCACAGGTATATAACTTTGTACATCTTGCTATAATTTTTTTTTTTTTTTAAATAAGCTCTGAGAGGTTCAGGAGATTCCTTTAAAAATGAAAAGACTTCACCCGTGAACATGATATAACACTATTAGTCAAGAGAGTATTTGATTCCAAGTAAAAAAAATCAGTCAGGAACTCAGAAGAAAGCAAAACACTATACCACTTTTACATGCAACTCACATTTCCTCCTATTAATCATTCCTTCACAACTCCCACTCCCTATTAACAGAAACGAACACAATACTGATAAAGAAAAAAAAGGGCAGAAGTGCTTATCGAAGCTTCATGACCTTCAAGTGCAAGCAGGCAAACCACTAACATTCTTCAAGCTAGATGCAGCTACCAGCAGCAATAAAAGTTTGATACCTTACAAAGCTTATCTAGGGTCCCCACAAAGTTTTCACCCCAATTACAAGTCTATGCTGCAGCTTCCTCCAAGATCAAATACATAACAATACAACCACGTGGGATATGGCAACCCATTCTTAGTCACATGCTAACACTGAAGACCTGCATGGTTTGGTACTTATGGACAATGATATCCTCTTGAGGAAAAACATCAATTTCTTTGCTGTTAAAATATCAGTCATAACACTATGCTAGCTATTTAGGACAGAAGCTAAAAGGTGCTGAAAAAGACTTTACTGCTATATCATCAGTATAGTATCAGATTTACTTTACGTAGCTGTTACTGGAATATTACAAAAATTAGACGAACAGCTATCTCTTCCATGTGCAGTTTTTCCAACAGTCACAGTGAAGTGCCACTAATCAGCCTACCAAATGCGTACATTTTTGTTGGAAATGCTACAGATCGCTCAAGTTGAAGAAACAGGCACAGCTATCCAAGTAGAGAGAAACAAGGACTCTCTTCAGTCTTACTGGATCCAGAGAATGGATAAACAGCAAAAAAGAGCTCTCTTCAATTTACATCCTCTCTTTCAAACAGGAGAAAAAACATATCAGTGGATGTATATATCCAAGACTAAGAAAAACCAATCCAAACAGAAAGCAAAAAAAAAAAAAAAAAAAAAAATCTTTAAATAATTTAAAAGCCGTAACTTTTACCCACCTTTTGAGTGATCGTGACCTTTAAAGGGTCTCTTAAAATGCTTTTTATACTTTTTACGCTTACGTCCTTTTTCAATGCAAGCAATTTTTTGGGAAAAGGATAAAATTCAAGTTAGTAAAGCAGAAATGTAAGAAAGCATAAGAAAAGACGGAAGAAAGTTTAGCTTATCTTAAAGCAGAATGCCTTAGTAAGGTCTCATTAAAAGCTTTTAAAGAATTTCAGACCTGTTAAGGAAGCAATCAGCTACTTCTCAAAGCACAAACCCTTATTTGTCATAATTTATGTATACCTAAATTCACTTTTAGGGAAGCAACTGAAGCCTTGCTTTTTTTTTGTTTTTTTTAAAAAGTCGTTGAAGTTCAAAGCCCAAGTAAGCTAAGCAGCCAGTAAAAACTTTAGATTAAGTATCCAGATTTTTACTGGATCAATTGTCCTGCCAAGTGTAAGGTCAACACATTTAATTCAACTTTCATATATTCCTTATGTAGCATCTCAAGAGTTCGAGGAATTACAAATAATCACCAGGCTTCCCAGCAAATACCTACCCAGGCTTCTTGAGTGCATTGCATAACATAATTTCAGATCACTTTACGTACAAAAGAGAGGTAAAAACAGAGCCATGACTGCTTATTAGAAACCCTGATGAATAAGTTTTTCTGTAATCCAAGCATTTGCTTTTTATTTAACAACCTCAGGCAAAGACATAATTGTCGTAACTGAACAGTTACTAATATACACATGTGGGGAAAAAACAAGTGGAAGTTTAAATCCAGAAGAGGCCTCTAACATACAATGGCATAACTTCCAAGTTAAGACATCTGAGATGTATGTGGAAATCCAAAAAGCATTTTTCAATATGATTCTCATGCTAATTAACAGTATGGTATGAAAGCGATCTGAAAGAATGATATCAGTAACTGCAAAAAAGGCTACAAAAATGATGACTCTTTAAAAGCTTTATATGAAATTAAATGCTATTATTTACACACAAATTATGACCCACACAATCACAACCATTTCATGAATTAAATTAATGCTCACATTTTTCCACATTTCTAAAGGAAACCAGTTTGGTGAGCTGCATTGTTTCTTTCCCCTTTCTAGCCTATAGGGGAAAAGAACTTGGCAATAGGGCTGCCTGTGCTTAACTTTAAGAGGTTGTAGCATGAGAAGGGTGTATCCCACTAAAGTAAGAAGGAAGCAAGTGCAACAGGGTATTTAACTCTGGGGAACAACTTTCTTTTTATGTAATTTGCATGCCTGTTCAAACAAAGGAGGAGAAAGTGCCTGCCAAGATTTCAACCTGTCTTGCAGGTAAGGTGATCACCCTACAACTAACAAAAAGGAAAAACTATGCCAAATAGAAACAACATTTTCTTTTGGATAGTTCCTTTTAACAGTACAAGTAATCGTCTATAAATGATGTTTTAAAAAGACAGCTTCCTTCACTTACTGTAGAATTTGTAGTTCTCAGGCTTTCACTCCCATGTATGACAAAACTAAGGCAACGTGATTTTCCTCTTGATTACCCACATTCATTACTATGGAGAAACTAAATGTATGGCTTTAAGCTCACTCTAAACCTGTGCTCAGATAAAAGCCCACTAAGTAATGTTGGCTAAGAATAAATGTCTGAAAATCTGGTTCAAGAAGATAAAAATACAGCAGGTACAACATAGTAACAGTTCCTCTGAATTTCAACGGAAACCGTTTCCTTGCCTAACTTCAGAGCAATCCAAATAAACAGAACCAGGAAAAAGCATGCTAAATGCCTTCAATCTGCTACAGTTCATTTTGCCTGTCCATGGTTTCAAGACAGCTTGAACTTCCAATCTCTTAAGCCCAGACCCTTTAAGTAAGGGTAATCACCCTCTACTCTCAAAACACCGAAAGATAGTGTTTTAAAACTACAGTAGAATGTTGTCAGCATTTTATAACATTCTTGAGCTTGACATGGCTGATGGAAACCTTCCTAAATGGTCTCTTAGTCTTCTTTAATAGCCACTAATTAAGACAGGACTAGCCATTGCAAGTTTCCACTTGAATCCACAGTCATTAAAATCTTATTTCAAGAACCACCAATACGTGCATGCTTACCAAACAAGTATTGTTTTCTCATTTCTACATTTGGCTGCTTTGCGAGGGGGGTGTTTTTAAAAACATGTAAGCTGCATACCCATCATGCATATGCAAAATGCAACTAACCATGCATACCCACCCGGTTTGGTGTCCTTGTAAATCAGACTCTCCAACCCATACAAGGAATCTCGTGAATGAGTGCCTTGGTCCACATGGCAGCAAATAACCAAAAAAATGTATTTTGTTTAAAAGAAGGAAATCAGCTCCTGTTTTCATGTTAGGTTTATAAAACTCGTATGACACCTTAGTATTTCTATTACGGTATCTGAGAGCCAGAGTCACTTCAGAATATCTAGTTTCAAAGATTATCTAGATAGGCAAAATACGCAATTTTCATTTTACTTATACTCAGCAAAAGACAAGAGCTGCAAGCTTTGGTCTCCATATATGCATTTTGATACTGACAGATTTTAATAGAAAATTAGAAAACAGAAAATAATGTTTTGTCAGCTTGTGTCAGCAAAGCTTGTTGTCACTTCCCCATCACACTACACTAACCACACAGTGACATGACCATTTTGCTCAATATTTGAATAGCATATCTAAAGAAAATATCACCAGGACTGTTTATGCTAAGAGACTCTTAAATAAATGCAAGTACTGAATCAAGATTCTAAACACATTAAGGTAAGTTGAGTACTAACCAGAAAAGCAAGTACAGCTGAGAATTCATAGACCCTGATAACTTTCTATTCAATACATTTCCTAGGTTTTCACCAGCTATCGTGTGCTCTTAAAAGCCTATAGAAAGAGCTGAATTTCTTAGAAGTTTATGGTGCAGTAGAGCAACTAGGGCCCTAACACTTCTGTATCCAGCAAAAGCAAGGGATCTGCTTACGCAAGAACTACACAAGTCTCCCGAGTACAATATTCTAGTACAACACCAGAAACACAAACAGATACCACTGAGATATGACCATAGAATCCTAGAATATGTCAAGTTGGAAAGGACCTATAAGGATCATACTGCAGTATGACTGAGAGGATAACTACACTTTAAAATAATCCAATTTTAATGTTCCTCTAGCTTTTCCTTCACAAAGCTGAAAGTTTAAAACTGCAAAACGTGACTAAATCTAATTCTAGTTCTTTATATAAGGAGTTGAGCTATTGAGGTATCATTTTTATATGATTTTTTTTTCCCCAAAAGCCTTTCAAACGCTGGATGTAGTAAGTTTCTTTCAGAAAAACAAAACAAAAAAAAAAGGACCACTGTCGCAAGTGCACAGACTCGCTCTTAATTATACGAAGTTGCAGAATTGGAATTCCTCAAGCAGTGCTCATTAGGTTAAATTCTTCTTGTTATATTATCCCTTCATCGCATTGCTACTGATGCAAAGAATACTGGCTGAAACACTGCTGCTTTACAGTATCCAAGTCCTGCATAAGCAAGGTTAAACTTCTATGAACATTCCTTTGCCGCAGTATGAAGTAATGGCTGCAAAATTCATTCACTGAAGTTATCTTAGCTCTCATACAGTTTCTGGCACATTAAAGACATGAAATAAAACAAGGCTTCTTTCTTCACTGTAAACGGATTGCCAGATTGCTGTTTCAAGGCAACTGCAAATGTACATCTCAAACTAGCAAAGCAGGAACAAGGCAGTAGAGAGTCCTGTTAACTGGAAAATTAAATAAGCAAAGAGATTACAATCAAACTACCTTTTTCCAAATGTTCTAAGCATCATTTCATTTTCAGTAACTTTTCCAAGGCAAATGACTTGCAGCATTACAGGTATCCTAGAGATGCATCTTAAGAACCATTATACCGCCCAACAAACAGGTCTCACTTCAGACAAAAACTTCAGTAATAACTTTTTCCTCTACCATATGTAGTTACCTGTCATTGGTTCTGAGCTTGGTTTCTGTCCAAACAAGCCTAATTTATACCATAATTTTGTTAAAGATATTTGTTATGACAAAAAAACCAACAAAAAAACCAAAACCCACAGATCAGGTTAACTGGACTGAAATGATCAGTTATTTTAATCTATAATTGAAAATTTAAAATTTTTTAATGACCCAGATCAAAAGTTTAAATAAACTATGTTCACGCTCAATTGTTTTCTTGTCATGAATTATTTCCTGCTCAAGAGAGTCTCATTTCTCAAACCAGTCAAAACACAGTACATCATAAAAGGACAGCAGAAACTGAAATGAAAGCATTATTACTGAAGTAAAAATTTACAAACCTTACCACTCTCCTTAAAGTTTCCTTTAAGCAAAGAACAACCTGTCACATGCACCTCTAAAAACACATCATTAAACATCTATTACTGAAGCTCTAAAGCAAGATAACAACATTAGCTTCATGCAATGCAGTTTCTATCTTTGGTCCTGTTCCCCTAGAGCTTTAAGAAAAAAAGAAAAAAAAAAAAAAAAAAAGACATACCAGATTATTAAATTCCCATTTCCAATGGAAGCTTACTGGATAAATGAATGGTAAACAAAACAATTACCATTTCTTTCAAGCTTTAAAGGAAAAGGGCTTTTCAAAGCACTGTAGTAAGATTAGCTATACACTTGAAAAAAAAAATTTATTAAGTCAATCACAAAACAGGACTTTTCTTTCATAGCACAGTCTAAGTCCTCAAATTCCAATGGAGATTCATATTAACTCAGTACCTTTTTCTGCCGCTTTCTGCAAGGCTTCCTCAATTCTTGCCAGTTCCTTTTGTTTATTATCCTGCAAGTATTTTTCTTCCTTCTCTGCATCATATTTAATGCCTGTAAGCCAAGTTGGGACAGCTTTAACCCTAAATTTCAAATTATATGAATGCCTAATCAAGCAATGCACACCATATTCAACATCATGTTGCAAAACACCGTGTTTGAGATAAAGGCTATTCTACGTTTAATTGCTGAAAGCTGCATCCAGCCTCTGAAATTGTTATTTTTACACAGTAAGACACAAGAGGATCATATCAATGTTTAAGCATTACTTCATAGGAGAACCCTTCCATGGAAATTCAGACCCTTAAGTGTGGTCTGTGCAATATAATGCAGGTTTGTAAGTTCTACTGCACATATATTTGATGCTCCAGAAACTTCTAAGTTTTCTTAATATACCAGAGGTTCTGATTTCAGAGAAAACTAATCAAGTTCTCTGATCCTCTTTCCTCTCCCTAAAAACAGTTCTAATGGAATTACTACTTCCAATTGTTGTCAGTTAGAAGCAGATGAACTATATCATGCAACAGCCAAAAGATCTAAACCATGCCAGAAAAGTGGATTCACGATAAGCACACTTCAGAGGAAACTTGGCTGCTGAATTGAACTTGGAACGGATACAACCAAGGATTTCCATAAAAGCAACAAGTGCTGTTTTCTCCCACCGTTCTTCCACTAACTTGCCAGCATTTGTCTAGAAATTTCCCTGAGGGAACAGAATGTAAAAATGGCAGCTTACATGAACTACTTGCTATTATATACTCATTCACATGGTACCCTTAGATATTTTTCTCTTCCATTATTTAACTGTGTTGTTGAAGAGTTTACGTACTTGCTCCAGGAACTATTAGAAGATACAAGCCTTCTAGAGTTGCAACAACTGCCTCGCCATAGAGATTCTTCCAAGGAATCTTCAGAGTAAGTTTATCTAAACAAAGCAGATACAGTTACATCAAAACAAAAATTCTATGCTGTGCTTAGTCCAAACAACACCTCAGGTATCAAAGAGCATTAGCCCTGTATCTTGATGTCCTAAACACCTTAGAAGGTAAGGAGAAACCGTATGGGCCTAAACATTTTATGAAGCCCTTGAAGTGATAAAATGCATGCAGAGAAAATATAAGCCATAGATTTAAACAAGAAGATGCAGTTTGAGTCAGAAGACTTCACATCAAAACCTGAGATCATGACTGGAGTTCAATTCTCTGGGATGAACGTGATTTTCCCAGGGAAGTAGAAGAAGAAATACAACATGCATTTATCTCCAACAAATGTTTCATGTGAAAAAGCAATGCTGACCACCAGGGAAAGGAATTTTTAAAAAACCATATATCTAAGAGTTCCTAAACCCTTGGCACATTTGCCAGTTTCAGGAATCTTACTTAAATTCTTCATATTCCTAATCTGTCTTTAAAAAGCCACACACATTCTGCCTATACTAAACAGCTCCTTTGATCATCCACGTATGTGGGAAGAACCTCTCAGACATGTTTTTCATACCAGCCTGTAAAGTTACACAAACAGGGTTTGCCAGATAACATTTTATGATTTATCCAGGGCAGTCACATTAGACTTCTATGCTAGTTTCAACAGCGAGTACAATTAGAGAGATCACTTAAGAAAGCTTGATAAAAGAAATTCAGAGGCAGGACTGACCTTAAGGCCTGAAATTTCCATTTCAATACCCACATTGAAACAAAAACTTACCTATCTGACCAACTTTTATTCTAAAAGGTACATCCAGTTCACTCTGTAAAGAAAAAAAAAAAGTATTAAACAGATCCATGTACTTTAAAGATAAGCTGGTTTATACAGCAAAATTATTATGTTTACTTCTGTTAAAACTATTTTCCCAGAACTGAAGTTCCAGAACAGAAACAATTCTCCATATGACAGAGATTTAATTGTTCAGCAATATTCACGTGAACTCAGGAATCCATAAATACGGTTAAGCTTGTAGAAAGTCTTAAAACAAAGCATTTACACATTTCTGGCAATTCTTTCCTACAAGTATGATAATGCCTCGCTCCAAAGGTTACTAAAAAGTAAAGTTTTCTCTATATACAAGAATTTAATTTTACATTTTTATTAATTTGCCACATAGGTCTTTTCTTTTTGATAATTGCACTTAGTATTTACAAACATATAAGAAGTCTTACTAACAATACTGAGGAGTTCTTTGCAAAATGCCTGCCAAACATCAAGAACAAGATAGGCTCATAAAGATGAGGAACATGTGACAAGTGAACAATTATTACCATCAACTGAAACCTCATGAAGCATGTCTCCTATATAGTGTACAGAAAAAAGAGGAATATGACCACAGGAATATCAAGTACACAAAAAGAGGGACAAAGTAAAGAGGAAGTAGGGGAAAATAAATAAATAAAAGACTAAAAAACAAGTTAAAACATCAAGATTCCAGAACTGTCTTCCACTTCAGTATTCTTTTCAAATAAGTTCACCACAATTCAAAGACCTGAAAAGAAGTCAGTCTCAAAGATCATAAAAAGCAAACCCATTTTCCCAAATGAGATGGATATTAACCACTTCTCTCTTCCCATGTACTAGAAAACAATCTTGACCACCACTTTTCCAACAGCTTAAAAACATTTAACAGGGCTGCTCCAAAAAAGAAGATTAATATCCAAATTAAGTTCTCTGCCAGATTTCCAGAGTTTTTAAAAAGCATTCTGAGCTGCAATTAGGAGCCTAACATCAACCAGCTTTAATTAAGTGACTAAACTTGTGACAATATTTCCATGGCTTGTTCTTTTTTAGCACCTCGAAGAAACAATTGAAAAGCAAGAGCTATGGAATATTTTAACCCTTTTCTGGTTATAACTGCATAGTCCTAGAAACTTTTCCTTACGCTTTAAATTCTTCCTGGTGACAACTGCTCTTCAGCACCTCCCAAATATTTCTTCCTGCAGGCTGCTGCATGTTAAAAATCTGGTCAATAAACTTAACTGGAAGCTTTCTTCTCAGTTTTTATTTTTCATTGAAATATATCAGGAGAGAAAGAGCAAATAGATTCACTTAAAATAGTTTGATCTCCAAACTTCATTTTTAGTAGTAAGAACAGACATAAGAAGAGGTTGAAACAAATTGTGAGAGCAAAGATCTCTGCTGTTGATAGAGCCAGGAGCAGTCATGTAGAAGCAGATACCAGCAACCAAATCCACCCCATTTAATACTGCATTTATGACCCACAGCTGAATTCTAAGGGGGGCCAGCTCAGTTTGGCCTGCTGAAATGACAGGACCACAAGTTTGACCCTGAAAAATTAGTTTTCAGAAGATTAAATTCGGGGGGCGGGGGGGGAGGGGAATGAAGGAAAGGCTAGAAATTAAAGATGGTTTAAAGTTGTTGAGTAAAGACAACAGATTAACATAAATTAAAAAATGTGAGAGCATTGGAGTTTGACGTTAACACAGAAAAAGATGATCCACTGAAAATACTTCAAGACTATAACTGAGAAGAAACAGGCAATTATTAGCTTTGAAGATTTTAAGAGCTGTGACTAACTGGATACAAATTCACAAGTAAAGAAGCTCAGAGTTCAAGCTTTTTGATAGTAATGACTAATAATATAAGCTGAGAAACATGTAACAAGTTGCTAAAGAGCTTAGGTCATAGTTTGTCATAAGTCGTTTTTCACGATTGAAAAATAGGATAAAGATGAAGAAATCCATCAGAAAGAATTCATTACTATCACTTCAAGTTTTTAACAAAGTAAAAAAGGAACATTAATAGCAACTGTCCCATGATGCTCCTGTATTTTTATAGCTGAAGTCGTACAAAACAAAACAACAGCCTCAAAAGATAAAAGTACATATTTCACAGAATGACACTTCAGCACTTTGTCAGCAAACTCTCTCTAACGTATTTTGGGAAAAAAATGGTTACATTTTCAAGGTGCCTAAGAATTCATTTGTGACATAATTTCGTATGGTTTTATTTCAGAAATCTTACACTAATCTTCTTAAGTTGACTTTGCATGAGCTGAAGCCTAACTTTTGACTGAGGTCTGACAAATCTCCATTTTAATGAAATGCTCTTTTACTATAACTAAGGAAAAAAATGGACTCAGCAAGTGTAACATTAAAAGTAACTATTTGCTCATCTCCCTTTTCCTAAGGACTTTCTTTTCTTACATTTGAAAAGTACTGTATCTATATACAGAAATTAAAAGCTGGTTATTTTCTGGTGGAAAACCTTAAGAGGAAAACAAAAACAATCCAGACAGCAGCAGACCGGCAAACTAGAAAAGAAGAAGTTGGACCACATTGCATTCCTTTAATCTCTTCTTTTTCAAGAAGGTGTAAGCTACTTCTTTAAAAATGGTGTTCAATATCGACCTTCTTTAATTACTTCTGCATAGAAATCTAATATATTGCAATTGTAAAGCAGTCAGAAACATCCCTTGTTTTCAGTTCTTGAATTTGTCTTAGCTTGCTCTCAGCTCTGGTCAGTCACATACATGACTATGCATTTTTGTAAGTCAGAACTGCTAGAATCGTAACCAACTTTGCTGTCATCATAAGAAGGAAAGACGTGTACAAAGTAGATAACACTTTCTTCCTTTCTTTTTTAACTACCAGATTACAAAGATATTTGTATCGAGAGTTTTAAAGTACAACAAAGTTATCAGGAATGGATGAAATGGGCAGGTAAAATATGAAACTTCAGAACAATGAAGAGAAACCAATGATTAGGTCGTACAAAGATCCAACATGTTTTCAATCACAGAAGAGAAACAGTTCTTTAGTGAAGTCTGAAGCATACTAAAGATTGCAGTGAGAATCTCTCAGTAGTACAGGTGCTCATTCGTTCAATTAAAGAACACAAAAATCAGCCAAGTTTTTCTTCAGACAAGAATATGGGTACCTAATGCAAGTTATTTCTTGTTTTTCCTTCACTCCGTCACTCCTATTTTGAAAGGAACAGAATGCAGTATTTGAATAGCCATATTTACTTTCAGAGAGTATACATCTTAATGCCTGCCAGTTTTAATAAGCATCAATTTACATAGAAAGTCATAAACATAAGCTTCAATCCCATCAGCTGATGTAGAAGGATGAGCTTTGTCTCCCTTCATCCCCACACCAACAACTGAGAAAGGAACCACTGTCTTTCAGAAGACTTCAATTAAATCAATCAATTTGCAGGAGCCAGGCCTTGAAAATCCATTTATTGAACCAAAGCTGAAAAGAAAAAAGAATACATAGGCCTATGCAGACCCATTAGATCTAGAAAATCATTCAGAAACATAAAAACATCTACTGCGTGGCCATACAAGTGAGGACAAAATCCTATGACTTAACAGAAGTATGACTACACAGTATCAGTCACAGCAGAAATTAAATCCTTCAAGTTGTACTGGATGACCAAAATGGTAACAGAAACACACTAATATCATATTTAAGGTTTTATCATTTCAAGCCTCAAATACTAGGACAGGTTGTATACGCATGTATGCATAAAACACTGGGAAACTTACTTCAAAACCCTATTGCTAACTTCTCAGAAGTTATTCTTCTCTTCTGAAGGAGCACACTTACCTTTTCAACCATAGCTTCTTCTCCTTCTCTGTTCCAGTAACATGAGCAAAATTAGAAGCAGTTAACCAAGGACTTACTTCCAATAACCAGTAAAGAATGCATACTGTGTAACATAAGACTACAGTAAGAAATATTTCATCCTATGACTAAGTCTTTAGACCCATAAAAACAACTTTAAAATTATTAGAATACTTACTAATGCATTCTCCTTGATCTGTAAATTGTCAAGTGCCACATTACCTACATAGAAGAAAAAGAGAAGTACAGAACAAGCGACTTCAACTATTATGTAAGTTGGAACAAGGAACACAACTACAACCCTCTCAAGTACACATGGGTAAAATCTGAAAACCTTACTCCAGTTACAGAATAGCACAATAAATGTCTACTTTATAAGAGTCATTAAACACTGATTATTCAGACAAATTTCATGGTGGAAGAGATTACAGAAATATCACCAACTTAGACGTCTGCATGTTTCTACTCTATTAAATACACCTACAATAATAGGAAATCTTTCTTATTACTCACTTTGTTGCAAATGATAATTACAGTTCTATCAAGGTAGGGTAGACTAGGAAAATTGTATCATGTTTTTGATGATTTTACATAACAGAAAAATCATGAATCATAGAGCCACAAAAAAGCATGCCTATTTTCACAAACACATTAACTTTTCCTGACATAGGCAACATAATAGGATTTCCAAAGGGAACGCTGGCACACAGAATTATACCTGAGGAAAGCACATATAATATACCTCTTAGTGCTTTAATGCCAGATTCCTTAGAGCTATATTCCATTTTTAATATAGGTATTAATAATTTATAAATGTTAAAATACTTACTACCATGGCAAGAGCAAAAATAAGATGGCGAGAAAAGTCTCGTCCCTTATGTATGGAAGGCATGTAAAATAGCCAGCCTTCCCTAGACAGTACTTCAACTGTTTTTTTGCACGCCTGCAGGGTAGCAAACTGAAATGTCTGATATATTCACTGAGAATAGCTACTCCACATTACTGCACTATCACATCTGTTTAATACACATTATTTACACCAAGAAATTAGCAGGCGAAAGACATAGCTCCCCAAGCACCCCATCAGCTGCACTGCAACCAAGGCCTCCCCTCCTCCTGGGGCCACCATGCATGAGCCACCCCACGCTCCACCGCGCCGCAGACAGACCCGACAGCACACTCGTGCTTCCACCCAGTATACCCTCAAGAGAGAAAAGAAAAAAAATGGGGTTTTTTGTCTTGTCGACGGTTTCCTGCCTCAGAGCACTCCGAGGCCAGCGACGTGCACCCACACCTCACCTCAGCCCCTCGGAGCAACTGCCACAGCTGGGAAGCTACTCAGGTACCCGCGCCCAGGCCCCCGCCTCGTGTGGAGGAAGACCCTAACTTCGCTCTTTCTCCCCTCACAGCCTGGTGCCCTGTAACTGCGCGGGGATCTCGCCCCAGCTCCCCTCACAGGCAGACCCTCGCCTCACGGCGGCGCAACAGCCGGAGCCTCCGGCCGCCGCTGGGGAGAGCAAGCCGCGGCGGGAGGGCGCCGCCGCCACCCCTGGGAGGCGCAGCCCCACAGACCGACCCGATTGACCGACCGACCGACCGCCCCTCACGAGGAGGAAGGGAGGGAGGGAGAGGGGACCAGAGACCACGGACACAGAAAGACCGACGGTCCGTCACGGCGGGGAGGGGGGCGGGTCCGCGGCCACAGACTGACCGACCGCCCCTCACGAGGGGCCGCGGCCTACAGACGACCGCCCCTCACGGTGGGAAAGGGGAGGGGGGGGGGGGGCTAAGGTCCGCGGCCACAAACTGACCGATCGTCCCTCACGGAGAGCCGCGGCTCCGCAGCTCGCCCTCTCCTCAGAGGGGACCGCAAACCCACAGACCGACCGCCCCTCAGAGGGGACGGCGGTCCCACAGCCCGCCACCCCCTCGCGGGGGACCCCAGCCAACGAGACCCGCTCCCCACCGCGGCGCGAGGAAGCGCCCGCCCCCGGTGACAGCGGCGGCCCCGCAGCACCGCGGACACGGGGCGGGAGAGGGAAGCGGCTCCTTACCCCCCCATATGCCCAGCTTGAGCTGAGACTTGTTCAGGTTCTCCACATAGTCGCCCAGGAAGCGGTTCAGCAGGTCCGCCACCACCGACTCCAGCACCATGGCGGAGGCGGGCCCCACGGCACGCCAGCCGTGGCCCACCGACACGGGAGGGGAGAGGAGAGGAAGGGGCAGCGGTGCGCGCCGTAAACCAGCGCCGGGCGCGTCCCCGGCAGTCAGGTGACGGGGCGGGGGCGGGGCGCGGCCCAGCGCCTGACGGGCTGGCGGGGGGGCGCAGGGCTGCGCGGCTCCTCGCGCTGGGCCCGCGGAGGGGGCGGGGGGCCCGTGCCGCGCCGGGCGCGGGAAGGGCGCGGGAAGGGCGCGGAGCGGCTGCGCGGCAGTCCCCGGGCGTGGGCAGACCCGTGGGCGCGCTTCCCGAGGCCAAGGGCCGGGGTCGGGGGGCCGGGGGCTGGGAGAGGCGGTGGCGCCTCAGGGCCGCGGTGGCAAACGGCCGCGGGGCGGTGGCGAAAGGGGCCGGCGCTTGGGCGGGCGGCGCCCCCGCGCGGCGCGGTGTCTCCGCCGGAGCGCGGCCGCAGCCAGTGCTCCCCCGGCTCCTCGCGGGGGCGAAGCGACCGCCGTGGGCCAAGCGCAGCCACGGAAACCTTCCTGTCTCTTACGGCACCCCCATCTCGCCTCCTCACCAGCCCCGGGAAAGGCGTGCGGGTTTGACTGGAGGCTGACGGGGCGGTGCGTGGAAGGCGCCCGGCCTGGTACCCCTCAGGCGATTCCCGCCGAAAGCTGTGTTTACACCTGAGGTAACAGTCTAGTAACTTGGATATGCAACCGCTAGGCTTCTATGCGATAGCGCCATCTTTCCTATTCAGCTCTTTATTTAGGATATATGCGCATGCTGAATGCAGCCTCCGGGATGAACACCTGTTTGCACCGGTTCGGCTGGGATTAGATGGAACCTGGCTTGTGTTTATGTTCATAAGAAAGCTATCATTTCTGTTAACGTAGCCGTTCAAGTGACGTGAAAACTCGGAGACGAAGGGAACACAAGTAAGAATGTCAACCATAAAACCTAGATTTTTTTTAGAGTTAATAGTACTGCAGAGAAAGCAGATAAGAGCATGCTACTCTGTGTGGTGAACCTGCAGGGAGCAATGTCAACACTGGAACAAATTTTTAAATCTCAGGGGGACTAATCTCAAACCGGTTATGTAAAGTTGTTCTGAACTCATAGGAGCTCCGTTATTCAGGGAAGAACAGCACTTTGAAGCTCAAAATGACACATTCAGTCTAAAAATGTGTTCCAGAGAAAGGAAATTCACATTCACAGTAGAATTCAACCTCAAGAATATATGAAAATACATCAAAACCACATGAACATGATCAGACTGTCAACAGAGTGAGACAAATATTGCTTTAGACAGCATACAAATATATCATGGAGCTTAGTGCAAGAAGATGTTACAAAACCACAAATAGTTTAAGGAAAACATTTAAGTAAACTGATAAAGGAAAGGCCCATTAGCGACTGTTACCCTTCTGGTTCCTTTACAGCCTGTGTTTCAGGCTTGCAAGCTCCCTCTTGCTGCAGTTGAGGTAAATCCCAAGAGCTCTGCTTGGATGTCTTTTGACTTTATTTGAATAGTGGACACATACATGAGATCACCCTCATCCAAATAATGATGTGTCAAATGCATTTTCAGTTTATTAAATATGTGATAAACCATAGAGTCCAGTCCAGAGCATGCAAGCAGCACAAGCAGATTTATTATTTAGCACCTTTTTTCACATTGTAAGAGACTAATGCCACACTTGTACGCCATTACTATACGTATATATGCCTACCTTCCCTGCAAGCATTTTTAACATCGAAGATTCAGTGAATAAGTGAGACCCGTGTGCCACAAAGACCAAAGTTCAGGCCAACAGTAGCTGTTAAACACAATGGTCCGGATGCAGGTTTGACTGGGGAAGTCATATTATTGAGTGCTGGAGAAGCACAGAAGTGCTAGGGAGGTTCATCAGTGGAAAGTCTCTCCTTGTGTTCTTTGTAAGCAGCCACTAGTGATGGCTACGATGTATCAATGCACACTGCAAGCCTTTTGCCTCCCACGTACTGTGGCAGTTCTTGCACAAGCACTGTCAGATGCTTTATTAATAGTCACAGTATTGCTCAAAATCATCTGAGCATGGTGCATTCTAGCCCATTTGTAAAACTGGTCTATGCCTGAATGTGGATAAATTGGTTTTATGTTGAGTTGTTAGTGCTGGTTTTGTTCTTTATGAGAACTGTAGCTGTGGCAACCCAGAGGTGATTTCAAGGACCGTAAGTCTGTCTCTGTACCTTCAAACTAAACACGTTGTAATTGTGACATGATTACTTCAACAGATGAGATTACACTACAGGTTTTTTATTCATTGGTGGCATTAAAATAATCTAACACTATAGAAGAATGAGGCATGTTTTAAATTATTTTAAATAAAGCTATATAAAAAACCAACATTGACTAGAGCCTCTCTAAAAAGTCATTAAGTTAGGGAGGGAAGGGGTAGAAGGGAATTGTGAATGCCAGGTACCAACCCACACAACTTTTGTGTGGCTGCAGAATTTGGCATACTAAGGAGTAATGCCAGGTTGTTTCCTGGAAGATGGGAATTGTTGTTTATTGCCAATTGAGCATACTTTTGCCCCAGTAAATGGGAATAATGTAATAAGAAGAGACCAGCTATTATGAGAAGTTTTTACAGTTTTAAGTCGGAGCTGGAAACGAAAATCATCAACCCAAAACTCTTTATTTCTCATCTCATGATAAGAACTGTCAGCCCCCAAAGACCACTACAATTACTTATATCCCTACAGCTAAGGTCTCTACATACCTAACTGTATCCTATATATATTCTAGCTAGTGACTTAGCAGTAATGTTTGTCACAGATACAAACTTACTTTGGAAGGTTTGTTTCTTTCCATTATAAGAAGAGGTTGCACTGACTCCTAGAATAAAGCAACTCTCTTACAGAAGTGTTTCCTGTAATACCTGAGCAACATAGCATTAATTTTATTGAACAAGTGCTTTCATGTCATTTTTTCCTGTTTTCCAAAGTCAAATTCATTCCTGACAATTTTTAACCTTAAGTAACATGTTAATACAACTTATCTTCCATAATGCCTTAAAAGTTCTTCACCACTTAATTGATTTCTGCATATCTTAGTGTTTGAAGTAGAGAAGAGAATTTTAGTCAACAATTACTGAATTCTCATTTTATGGTCTATTTAGCTTCAGATAGGAAGACAAACTGCTAATTAGGTAAACTATAGAAAATGGCAATTTATATTTTATTTATGTGTTTACTTCTTTTGTGTAGCGTTGGCTGTTCAAAGCCATTCCTATCACAGGGAAGTGGCAATGCAAGAAAACATGACAGGAAATTGTGAACAGAGCTCCCGCTGCCATTCTGTTAGGTAACAAACTTTAATTTGTGATTTTTTTTTTAATGAAGTTTTAAAAGACTTTAGCTTATTATGCTTTTGAATATACAAACCACAGCTGAATAACTAAGGTTTGAGCAAAAGTA
Organism: Gymnogyps californianus; assembly: GCF_018139145.2. Classification (NCBI taxonomy): domain Eukaryota; kingdom Metazoa; phylum Chordata; class Aves; order Accipitriformes; family Cathartidae; genus Gymnogyps; species Gymnogyps californianus. The sequence continues at coordinate 5,240,027 of NC_059481.1, read as the reverse complement.
CTGGCTAATCAGTGGCAGCTCATGCTCTTACTGTATGTAAATATAAGAACAATCGTGCAAATCAATGGCATTAAATGTTCTTTATAACAATTACACAATATAGCCAGGATGATATATCCATTTTCTACTTTGCTTTTCATAATGGTCATAATGATTTCTACACAGCAAAAAAACAAAGAAAAGTTAATCACAACTATAAAGGGTGTTGAAAAAGATAAGAAAATAGCTTGTATGTGGTTAAATAATTTCCTAATTGACTAAAGTGTTTACCTAAAGAACATGAAGAACTCAGTGAATTTTTAAAATCATCTTGTTATAGCATATATTTGATTAAATGAAATTTCTACTGCTCTTTACTGTTTGCTTTCCTAACAAACATAAATATATGACCTAGTGGATCAAAAAATTGCTCCTGAAATAATGTGATTTCACCTGGAAAAGAACCCCAGCAAGCCACATCTGTGTCATAGATCCTGTTTCAGTAAGACCTACATAGATTTTAAAAAATAAAAGGAAAATGGAACAGTATTAATAATGGAAAAACTATGAAGATGGCAGTTTTAATAGATATTTTATCAACCATATGAGTGGTTACTTTAAGTACTGAGATATTACTTGAAAATAAAGATACATATTTTTTCACCTCTATTACCGAAAAATCCTTTGTTAGTCTTCCTGAGCCTCCCTTGCAGATAGGATGCCACTTAAAAATGACATTAACACAGCTCCGTCTGTTGGTAGGTACCATTCCTTGTGTGTTCTCAATGAAAAAGGTAAACAGTCCCAAATGGGGGGGGACACAACCCCCAAAAAAACCTCATGCATGGTTACATGATGTATAAGTTCTGTATCTAGAAGAACAGATACAGGACAAACAGAAATTTTGGTATTTGCTTACCATTCATTGAATACACAGGTAATGTTCATTTGCCTCAGGTAAAAACCCATGCATTCTGCCCATTTTTTCTAAATACCAACATTGAATAGACATGACTGGTTTGACAAATATGAATGGAACCAGTAGTTTCACTCAGCTGAAAGTCATCAAAAACAACATGTTCTGGTTTATGTACAGAGGCTCCTTGTGTATTATCATAGCACTTTGTTAAATAAGGGGATTTGATGATTCCATCACTGCATAATAATTTACTAAAAAGAAAACATAAACACTGTAACACTTAACTTTGTGGTTTTGCTACTTATGTTGCAAGATTTGCTCAAACCTCTTAGGGAAGCCTTTTCAAAAAATGAAACCTAAAAAAAACAGGAAATCTGCATTGAAAGTATCAGTTAAAGCTTCAGTTTTATGAATAGAAATATACATTGCAACAACAAATACTTGTTTAGTGTTGCCTGTTACACAATCTTGCATGCATGCATAAATAATAGTCACAGCAATTCTAATGCAAATTGAGGTGGGCACATGGATTGATAGCTCAATAACCAAGCTTTCTTCTCCTATTTTACTGCATTAATATTACAAAATCTCCAGCTCCTACCGTCTGACTGTTGGCAAGTGAACAGATGGCAAATTTTATCCACTGTACCTCACTAAACAGAGTGTATGCCTATTAGCAGTTGGGAAATCAGCCAGATAATGTGGCATCAACTCTCATCACAAAGCCTACAGAGCTGAGAGGACTTCGGTGATGAGTTAGATCAGGTTGCCAAGAGCCACATTTGGACAAGTTTTGAAAATCTCCAAAACTGATTGTGCCACAGCCTCTCTGAGCAACCTGTTCCTTATCCACTCTGGTTATGAGGGGTGTTTCATTCCTCTTAGCTGTTGAGAATTTCCCTTGCTGCAATTTTTGATTGTTACAGTCTCAGAAGTAACTATATATTTAAGGCACATATTTCTGGACTTAACAGATGGAAGAGATCAGTATTGATTTTGCCATATTGCCTCTTCTAAAGAAAAGTTCAGTATTCTGTGGAAATAACAGTATTTGATATTGGTTTTAGTGTTATTTACTTTTTGATTTAGAATTTTTATAGTAACTTCATTTTTCACTGTTTTTAAGCTTGTTTCTAAGTAGTGCACAGGATATTTCATTAATGCTGAATGCATTTGCAGAAAATAAGAGAAAACTAAAGGTGTCTCAACAATTATGTCAAATACTAAACTAAACACCCAAATTACATTACAAGAACTAGAATAGCAGAATAGGTAGAATAACTGCTATTACTTAGCAGTTAGAAAACTGCTAAATAATAATAATTAAGATAATTCTTAGAAATTTTTGCAACACTTATCTCAATTACATTAGCAATAAATAAAACCAACAGATTAAGATGTATTAAGATGTCTTAATAAGGCCTTAATAAGGCATCTTAAGATGCCAACACATAACAATCTGCTTTCCCTTTTCCCCTGTGACAGCTGGAGACTCTCAGTTCTCAGTGGAGAGCCTTGAAGAACTCACATCTGCAAAAAGCTATGATACTGTTTCAGTGTGTGTCCTCTCTCTCTGTGATGGAACAATAAAATATAAAAGACTTGCTAGGCATGAATATGTAAGAACTAAGTGATACACAAATGGAAGCATGTCAGTATATGAAGCCAGTGTTAACTTCAGCTACTAACACCAAGGCACAGCCATTTTACAAAGGGACAAAGTTGATCTTTATTCATAAAAATAACTTCAATCAGCTGGAGAAACCCCAGTTTTGTTTCTCAGGATAATTTTAAGCCAGATATTTTGTCTAAATTCTAACACAATTATTATATTTTTCCCCTATAAAAAATGCGACATCTGTTTCTAAATAAATAAATGTGCATCCTTTCCCATTATCCTCCAAGACAAACTTTGCATAAAATTATCCTCACTGGCTACTGTGAACAAGTTTTCAGAGAAATCTAGATAAAAAATGGCATTCCCACCAATTGTTCTTTGTTAAAAGCCTAGACCCAAAGCTTTTCATAGCTTTCACGTGATTACAAAAACCAAGGACAGCATAGTGTAGATACCGCATGGTAAGAAATAATGCTATATCCACAAATGAAAATAGCTCCATAGACAATCTGACTATGATAGGTGGTTTTCAAGGGGGTTTAAAGAATCATTTCCTTTATCTACTGCACCTTATCTGCATCTAAGAGATTTATTAATTAGAATCTGCATTTCTGCATGAAATTTCTAAGCCAAGAGGCTTAGTCTATCTGATCAGTATTGATCACATGCATGTCATACTAACTGAGATTTTAAATATAAGTTACATTGCTATCTTTTATCCTGAGCCAAGGAATCTTCAAAAAACAGCTAAGTTCTATCATAAGAAGAATCTAACTTAATTTTTCTTGAGGGCTTTATTTGATGATATTTCTGAGAATCATAGCTTTTTTCTTCAGTGATGTGCTGTGAAGATGAAAAAGCCACTAGCTATGTAAGAAAATTGGTTGAAATAAAAATGCACTTGTTTTAATTAATGTTGCCTTTGAGTGGGGAAGGAAGCAATAATAATCTAGTCTGGACCAAACACATTTGCTTTTAAATTATAAGTGTAATTTCATTCACTTGATAAGAACTTGAACTTATTCATTGTGAAAGCACATGTAAATATCTATTAATCCAAAGCTAAGCCATTTCACTTGCTAAAAATTTCAGTCATTTGCACATTCACTTGGACATTGGAACAGTCCTCCAGTAAAACCCACTAAGTCATAAATGATAGAATTGTTCGAGATAAATTTTCTGAGTGGCTTTTTGGAAAAGTACTGACTGACATTGAAGAAATGGGATGCTGAAAGGTAGCACAATCACTTATTTATTATCAGCCAAAGTTTGATTTGGAAATAGTTAAGAACAGTAAGATGTTGCCCAGTTACTGTTTACTAACAGAGTTCATGAATTCCCAGATGTGGAGGTCAGTCTTTAAATAATACAGTAAAGAAAAATTCCAAGTGTCCCATTTACTATGAACTCAAAAAAATCAAAAGTAAGAGATTCTTTCTTCTCACAGACGTCACCCTTACTCCAGACATTGCTGAACTACACAGTGTTGCTTTTAGTGGAAAAAAAAAAAAAAAAAAATCTAAGGAACAGGAAATACAAAATGTTTACTGTCACCTACTTTTTATGGTATCTATTTATAAGATGCCCTACAATTTTCAAAGTCTTAGTGGAGGCTGAAAATATTAATATAGGTTACCTTATTTGCTAATGCATTATGCCAACTGCACAGTCAGCCAGGAGACCACCTAGCAAAGCCACCACTTAAGTCACAGGAAAAACTCTGGAAAAAAAGATCTCTGAATAAAGATGGGCTAACTGCTTCCAAAGTAAATCTTAAACAGCAGGTATTATTCTAAAGGGCTATTGTCTTCAGATGTTTCTTCTTGGCGATATTTCTCTCTCACGGCAATGCATGTACATTACATAACAAAACAAACACCATGTGTGATTCTTTTGTCTTTTCTGTAAGCTTAAAACTCTACTAACTGTTAGAATCAATGTAGGTACAATATACAAAGTCAACATGTGTTAAGAATTATTCCCAGCATTTCATGTGTCACAGTATTCTTCTCAGCAATTTGTGGCTCAGACCTCTTGATGTTTACCACAAAGTATGAGACAAAAAAAAAAAATCCCATCAATTAGGATCGATAAGTCAAGAAAAAACAAATGCAGTGTGTAACTTTTATTCATTTCACATTATCCAAAAAACCAATCAAAGCAAAACAAACCCCTTTCTTGTATGTTCCTGAATTGTCAGTGGCAGCTGAGCTTTGCAGCATTTGCAAGACTTCAGAAAAGGCTTTCAGGACACATAAAAGTGTCTGTAATACAATGTCTGAAGAGCTAATGAGAAATACCTTTTGTATAAAGTAGGGACTCCTCATATCCAGAAGGCATGTACTCAATAGCTGTGGTAACAGTATTATCAGAGGTAGCACAAGTACACTTGGGAAAAAGCTAAAAAAGCAGTTCAAGGGATCTCAATTTTTCATAAACTGTATCACAGTCTGAAATGGTTGCCTTGTGGGGCTCTGTTCTTTCCACTGAAAATCCCACATTCATCTTCTAACATTTACTTTCTGTGCATATTTCATCATCTTTAATATATGAAAATGTCAAATTTTGGAAATTCTGACTTTTTCATACTTTGTTGCACAGTATGAATTACGTTTATCACACAAAAATCTATGTGCAGTATACAGTTAACATGAGTAACAGGCATCTAGGTCAAAGCACTTGCTATCAACATAAAAATGAGTAGTCCCACCACAAGGCCCTAATTGTTTCACTCTGACCATTAGCATAGATATATCAATACAGTTTTATAAAGTCCAAGGGAAAAAAAAAAACAAACAACCTTTAATAAAACCCATGGCAAGTGGCAAGCCCTGGCTTAGAACTACCAGACATGATAAATTATTGGAAACAACGCTAAGGTGGGACTTGCAGCACATTCCTGTGGCAGGCAATCCCTTCTGCAGAAAAGCAGTTGAGGCCATGCACTATCAGGAGAATGTGTTCTTACCTTCTTATTTTCTGGAGGCCTGCAGCAGACTTTGAGAGATGTCCATCATCACAACACAAAATGAGACTCCCACAGTAAGCCTACCTGGATGCTTACCTCAGTGTTCCTTCCAAATGATGTAAGTTGGAAAAGGCTTTCCTTCCAGAAGCAGACTCCAGAAGAACTAGAATTAGGCACTATCTAAAAAAAAATTGTCCATTGGCAACAGAAATTAATTGAATTATTCATATTTTTCATTTCATTCTAAAAGGCATTTTAAAAATCAGCATAGCAATCAACAGAAATTAAATGATTGATACAATTTTTTGATAGCGACAACCAAATTAGTGTCACAAGAAAAACTTACAGATGTTCCTCTACATTCAAAGAGAAACCTGTCAAGTGCCCCTCACCATTTGACTTCACCCACTCAAAGGGAATTTAGAGTCACAGAATGATTATAGGTTGGAAAGGATCTCTGGAAACATCTAGTCTTACTTCCTGCCCAGTGCTGGACTAACTTCAAAGTGAAATAAGGTTTCTTCAGGCCTTGTCTAATTCAGTTTCAAAAACCTCCAAGGTCAGAGATTGCACAGTACCTCTGAGCTACCTGTTTCAGCGTTTGACCACTCTCACTGGGGAAGTTCTCCTTATATCCACTTGAAACTTCACTTCATTCAATTCATAATTAATTTCACTGGTTAGCTATTACTTGGGTTTAGATTTTATTTATTTACTATCTTATTCAAATCTACTAACTCTAAAAATCATATGTGTCTCAGTTATGCAGTGCTGAACTCCACTTCCTTCTGCACCATTAGTCACCACTCTTAATTAGGTATGGTAACAGGTAATTTCCCTCTGTCCCAGGCTGCAAGGACCCACCTTTCCCTGGGGAGAGTTTTCTTTCTGCACCATAGGAGTGTGCTGACATGTTGCCTGTACAGTCTTAGCAAGGTGTCAGGTCTGGTAAATTTGCTAAAGGAAGGTTTTTCTTGCAGGAATAGAGCTGGAAAAGAGCAATGATATACAAGTAGTTAACATTATAGTTACCATAAGGAAAGAACAGGTATTAAGCATTTAGAGCAATAGCAAAAAGTCAGATGTGATAATATTGGTTGATAGTCAGACTGCTAGATTGTTAAATTAAAGAGATTACTGGAGGATTTTGCTTCTTCCACAATTTAATTCAGCAAAGGTATTTTTAATACAGTACGTTGATTGTATCCATATTTATAACAATGCAGGTAACTTCTTTAATCCTATTACTTTATTATGTTAACTAATCAAGTAGAAATTGGGGCTCAGGTACCTGTTTGTTGGAAGTTCCCCAAAAATTTTGAAAGTGTAGTCCATGATGACTTGTTCATGAAAATATACTGAGCCTAGCCATTAAGACAGTCCTAAAAAGGGACTGTTTACTGGAAAGCTTGTCTGTTCTTGGAGACAGAGGGGAGATACAAACAAACCAGCTTTGCTTTGTCTTTTGCTCCCCAAAATCTTGTGGAGTTTCTCATATTCCTGCACGTGTTTTTAAAACTACCTTCACCTCTCAGACTGTTTGATGACCTCTCCCAGGGATCTGTAGCTGCAGTGTGACCAAGCCACGTGCCAGCGCAATGTGACTGAAGCAGTAACACTGTTTGCTTGCCCTGGGGTCAACAAGGGAAACGTTTCACTGTACAAGAACCATCAGACATTATAAACTGAACTACAATAGCTAAATCTTCCGCGAGCTGACATCATTTAAAAAGAGGACATGGACTGAAGAAGTGGGCGACCAGATACGGAGGAGACTGTGGGCAATGTAAACACAGGCCAAACTCTAAAGTAAAGCTTCACTTCAGTTTTTAGTAAAGATAAGGATGTGCAGGAGAATAATGTTAGGGTACCTAAGGCAGCAGGTACAAAGCAGAAATCACAGCTTTTCAGCAGGAGCCCAGACACGAGCTGTTCCTGGTGATCTCCGTGACAGAATATTGAAAGAGCCAGAACAAAAAAACTTAAGTCCTGTAGCAATGATTTTTAATTATGCTGTCAGTTCAAATGTGAATCTCAGAATAAGAAGTATAGTACCAAAATGCCAGGGTAAAAGTGATATAAGTAGATACAACGCCTGTAGAATTAACAACAGCTCTAAGGAATATCTCACACAGATTATGTCAAATTGCACTCTGTGGTGTCCAGATTAAGTGGGTGGCAAGTTCAAGCAGGAGGAATAGCACCTGCACTTACCTCTGTCAGGGGAGGTGATACCCTGCCACAGACTACTGCCTGGCTGGCTAAGCACCTCTGTCTCCGGTTTAGCTCCAAATTACTCCTCCTGTTTAACTCATCTGTTTGGTTTAGTCAGGAATAAAGTTGAGGAGGAACCCCCAAACAGTAGTTAACAGCACTGCCTCTCATAACCCCTCCACATCAAATTAAAATCCAAACTCAGTCCTATGTGGGTGTGTTGTTCCCTTCCAGCACTACAAGCCATGCAGGCCCTAGGTTAGAACATAGCCCTGGCTTAGGACATGAGTGGATGGGAGCTAGGGAGGAGACTCTAGGCTAAGGATGCAGTGTAGATATCCAAAGAAATTAAGCCTGAGTGCCCAGAGTGGAATAATTTGCAACATAGATTTATCAAAAGTAGATCATGTCATACCAGTTGCTGTCCTTCTTTGACTGGATAACTAGCTCCACAGACCAGAAGAATTTAGTAGACCTAATCTAGGTAAATAAGCGCAATGCATTTGATACAGTACCCAGTGGCAAATCACTATTTTTTAAATATTATTTGAAGTTTGATTATACTTTCAAAATATTCAAATTATTTTAAAGTCATTACATTAAAATAGAGAGGACAAGAATACATATGAGTATAAAGTGGATAAAGGGGAGATTTTAACAGGTTCTGTTCAAAGAGTAATTGTGAAGATGGAAAAAGAATCCATCACATAAATGATAATTTTTCATAATAACAGTGTTCCTCATGGATTGCTACTGATGTCCACTGTGCTTAATATTTAATAGTAGGGAGAGCTGAAGTTCCAGATGTCGTGGTTTAACCCCAGCCAGCAACTCAGCACCACGCAGCCGCTTCCCCCTCCCCCCACCCAGTGGGGTGGGGAGGAGGAAAGGAAAAAAAAGTCAAACTCGTGGGTTGAGATAAGAACAGTTTAATAACTAAAATAAAATAAAATACACTACTAACTAAGAATAATAATAATTGTAACTAAAAGGAATACAACAAAAAAAAATAACACCCAAGAAAAGACAAGTGATGCACAATGCAATTGCTCACCACCTGCTGACCGATGCCCCAGCAGCGATCCCCCCTCCCGGCCAACCCCCCCTTGTTTATATACTGGGCATGACATTCCATGGTATGGAATAGCCCTTTGGCTAGTTCAGGTCAGCTGCCCCGGCTCTGCTCCCTCCCAGCTTCTTGCACACCTGCTTGCTGGCAGAGCATGGGAAACTGTAAAGTCCTTGACTTAGGATAAGCACTACTTAGCAACAACGAAAACATCAGAGTGTTATCAACATTATTCTCACACTAAATCCAAAACACAGCACTGTACCAGCTACTAAGAAGAGAGTTAACTCTGTCCCAGCTGAAACCAGGACACAGAACAATCTGAGTACTTACGAAATTGGCAGATAAGCCAAAGCTAGATGGCACGACCAATACTGGTAATGGCTACTTTATCATTCAGGAAGGATTAGATGACAACATAGTCTAGGCAGATTGATGTCCTATCTGTACAGAATCTAATCATAAAATACACTAGTGCTAACCTGGGTGCTCATCACCGATCCCAGTGGTTGTTATGAGAAAGAAGAGCGTGCCAAGTGACAGCATCTCCCTGAGCTCTGCCTCAGCGGTCCCAAAAAGACCATGCACACAGCAGCCTCCCATCCCCTCCATTAACTGCTGGAGTCAATCCCCTAGTGTGGGGCAAAGCCAGCTGCCATGTTCCCTCTTTATTATGTGCCTTCAGCATCAAACTACATCACTCTGTCCAGACAAATCCCAGGGAAACCATCTCTACTGCTGTGTTGCCTACCTTCGTCCTTCTCAGCAGAGGGGGTCCTTATTTGCTACAGCTCTCCTACAAATCAGTGCCACTTCCTTTTCCTTGTCCTTCATTACAATATGAATAAAAAGCTTTCCATAAGAAGAGAGACAAAGAAACCCCAAAGAATTAAGTTCTTTGGCAACATCCAATTCAAGCTGATTTTTTGACAGCTCTACCTGTATTCTAGTCTTCCTGACCTCTTAGGTAAAAAGGGAATCGCCCCCACAGGCTCTTGCATCCTGCTTAGGAAGCAGTAAAGGCAACCTGGCCTAGACGACATAATTTGTTAACTGTTTGTAGAAAATATTGGGAAACACAAACCCTTTATTTTCAGCATATTCCACAACCCTAAACACCAGCATTCAATAATAAAGCTATTTATAGATTTAGCCTCATTTCATAAGCTTGCCTTTCTCATGAAACATTAACCCTCTGAACAGTCAGCATACGTGACTTGGAAAGACTGAAGCTTATGGATACGAATTGTAATTTAAGTTGTTGTACGTATTGTAAGCTGTCCCTTATCAGAAGGAAGTAAAAGCTATTTAATAATACCTAATAAAAATAATAGCATAGCAACTACCTTTTAGAAGTGATTGGTTTTTTTAGGTGAAAGGTTGTACTTGGCAGATGAGAAAGAATTAAGAGCCTCTGCTTACTGTGCTTCTACGTCTTTATTTTTGACAGCAGCGAACTATATGTACTTTTTTCCTGTTGTTACTATAACAAAGCAGCACTCTGTTAAATATTAAACATGTACATGAATTAAGCGCTCACATGCTGTGCTGCAGGAGTCTGTGCAAATCAGACTATTTGAATGACAAATCTCTTGGTTTATGCATTTTAAGAATTCAAAGTAGCAATCCTGAACTACAGACACACATCAGGAGCCCTGTTACCTTACACATTATACCAAATTGTAGTCACATAAATGGGTTAACTGTATGGGCACAGGGATCCATCTGAATTCCACTGCTAGACTGAAAACCTCTCATGTTCAAACATTTCTCTATTTTAATCTCAGTTTAAAAATCATTTAAAATACCAAACTAAATGTTTTTGCTCCAGCTGAAACCTCTAAATGGTAATCTCCAGCACATCTTGTAGCCTGCCTGCCCATGCTGCCCTTATTCAACTCATTCACCTTTATATAATACCAAGTTCTGTCCTGGTTAGATACCTAGGTGTTTTGCCCCAACATTAAACATTTCTCCTGCAACTCTGAGAAGCAGACAGTCCTTGTAATTTCAATTTTTTTTTTTTATTTTCTCTCCTCTAAAATGCACAGGATAAGATCTACACTGGGTTTGAATTAGACACTCATTTGTTTCAAAAGCATATTCCCCATTAAAGAGGAAGCAATTAGTAAGAATAGAACAGCCAGTCCTCACTTTAAAAACCAAGGGCCGACAAACATGGAAGATATCTCCTGATCCTCTCAATTGAAGAAAAAATGTCTTGTGCTCTCTCATAGAGAAGCTGGAGTCAACATGGAGACGCACAGCCTCCAAGCAAAATTCAGCTTGTGAGCGGGCAAACTCCCTGCTAAGACAGTGCTCTCCAGCGAGGATCAAGGCAGCTGAACACACGTAAGTAGGGTACAACTGCCCACACAATACACATTCTCTGTAGTTTGTCTGTTTTCACTTTATGAGAAGAGATATGATATGAGCACAACAAATACTTGCCGTTACAGCAACTAGCAGACCAGGTTCTGTATTCAGCATTTGAGTATAACAGCACAACAGTTACACGCAAACCATGACTGTGGTGTTGAAATTGTCTGGTCTGCAATGAGATTTCTTCCCTGTAGAGGCTGTGAGGCCTGCGAAACTGATAGTTGCTATCAGAAAATTCCCAGGGGTAAAACTGGGAGCTTGAGATTTTTATGTGCAAAGTACAGAGCCAGTGAGTATACGTACCTTTGATGATCTAAATATTGCTAGCATCCTAATTCTGAAACTTGTCACCAGCATGAGAGGGAACCCACCTCCAGTCTCTAACAGAGTTTAGAAAGATCCTTCCACTATCCTAAACTTCATATGAACTCTCTATGTATACCTCTGCCATTAAAATGCCCAAATCTGAAGATGACACTACTCTTGAGAACAAGAAAAATATTTGAAATCAGTGGAGTCATAACGATTTCCATGACAACAATTTGGCCCATAACCACATCAAATTTTATCTACTTTGACAATATACAATTTTGAGAAAAGCCGTTTTAAACTGAAACACTGTCCAAGGTAGAGCTATCCAGAAGTAAACAAAAATGTTCCTTGGCACTTAGATACTTAAGTTAGTAGGCACTGAAGCTTCCTGTCACCCAAATCCTTGAACTCTAGCTGGCATTTGTCAACATAGGTATCATCTGGTAGAACTAATATCACCTGATTTCCGATTTCATTATAACAAGACAGTCTGTAGGAACAGACGTATTTCTTGCCTAATGCTCTCAGTCAGCTGCTTTTACCACTGAGGTAAAAGTTATGCAGGAAGGAAAACACTGAGCAGATGGGTATGTTTACTAGGGAGTTAAACTGTGTGCAGAAGCACCACTTACAATATTTCTGGGAATTGGTGTAGTCAGGAAAGCATAAAAGCATATTATAATTAATAATGGCATCAGTCAGCTCAATCATAAATGAGTTTTTCAGGCTGTGATTGGAAAAATATAATTTTTCCAATTTTTATCTTTCATAGTTAATGCTATTAAGCTGTATAAAAATACATTTTTTCACTTATGAAATATTTTGAAAAACACTTCTTTTTACTGAATATTTAAGAGGCACTAAGAATATATAACCATACAATGTTAGACTAGGATCTAAAATAGGTCAAACTCCAAAGTACAACCCATTCACGTACTGTAAAGACAAGAGATGGCAACTAAGATACACTTCCAACATTTTAGAATTTTTTTTTTTTTAAATGAAAGAAAATGAGTGTTCAGATTACCCAGAAATTGGAAAACTTCAGTGGATGCAGAAGAATTATCGTGAAAAACACATTTGGCACATAAGTTATTATATGTTCTCAGATGAAATTAAAAAAAAAAAAAAAAAAAAGAATGTTTCCAGTTGTATGATTCTCAGTACCTAACCTAAAAAAAGATAGATGAATCCTTTCTGAGATCTTCTTTAGCATGGAGTGATGAAGATCAGCTCTGAACATGACTTAAGTTTAAAGATTTCCCACTCAAAGAGGACTGGGTGACACAGATGGTGTCCAAAGTGCACAGCTAACTTGACTGTCAGCCAGTGCAGAAGATCAGACAGTACTGGTTTGTACAGAAACTCCATAATTAGCTGAAAATCAAACCCCAGCTCATAATCCTGTTGTTTAAAATGAGATCAAAAAAGAGCCATCTGAAAGTAGGCCATATCGACCTACTGTTGTTAGTCGTAAGGCTGGTCCAGAAATTAACCTAGTTGCAAAACCCTTGGCAAGCTTTGTGCTCATATAGGTAACGGCAACTAATAACTAAGGAGGCTATACAATAGCTCTGCAACTGCAATGAAATTTTCAGGAGAAAGTGTTGAAGCAGAAAACTGCAAAGGGCCTGCTTAGATCTCTGTAGTTCCTTAAGACTAGCTAAATAGGCTTTATCCTCTCTGCCAGGCAGTGTCCTTTGTTCAGTGAGCCCTGGCACTAGCAATCCCCAGGCTGCTAAAGTCCTCTATTACAGATAGGCCTTTACCAAAAGGAAACAACTCCTCTTCCGAACACCTGATGCAAAACTAACAAATAGCAATTCTTCTCTTTGTTGGGCACACACTTTGATTACACACTGTACTAACTTTATGACTTCATCAACTGGTGAACTAAGCCAATATAATTGGTAACACATGATCTAATCTCAACTATCATTTTGGTTTGATTATAATATTGTTCCTTTTAAGTTTACAGTAGTTGAGCCTATGTGATGTACTTCTGTGATGTTAATATTTACCTTTCTCATTTAAAATAATAAAATAAGAAAAAGCACACAGAACTAGATTATGCCTTCATATTTAATAGCCCTTTGCAGGTCTCATGTAACACAAGTTAGGACTTTTAAAAACAAAGGCCTTTATTAGAGTAGGTCACCCCTTGTCAAGAAAGATGAATTAAAATGTGTCCACTAGCATGATCAGAGGACAGGGGAGCATATTTTACAGGAGAAGAATAGAAGAGCTTGGCTTGATTAGCCTAGCAAAGTGAAGGATGACAGGGATACAGTTTTTCTTCATAGCTGTCACAAATATTATAGAGGGAGAAGAGCTAGTGAGGCCAATGCTGGCAGAGATTGACCCTGGTTGAAGTTAAGGAGCATACTCATCCAGAGAGTGAGGCTTTGGACAAGCTTTATAGTAGGACAAGACCTAGAAACCTGCAAAAATGGGAGTGCTCAACAACCCAGTTCCAAATTTTTACATTTCTGGTGTTTCTGAAGAACAGTTTCTCTTTAGCAATGTATTTTTCCTGTATTGATTGTGTCTGTGTCATGCGCCTGGTAATCTGATTTGCAATTTTTACAGCCATAAATTTCCCCGGAAATACCAGATAAATTGCCATGCTTTTTAATTAACTTGAATTAAAAATAAAAAAGTCTTGCTCTCCAACCAAGAAAGACTAAAAACTGTTTCTCTTCCCAGGAAGCAGATCAAAGGCGTTTATGAAAGAAAGGGAATATTTCCTGAATGGTTCAAGTGCATAGCAACATGATGTAATTCATAACACAAGTGCAATTTATGAACGTTCCTCTTATCCTGAAGCTTGGCAGGAACTGTACTTCACTGGCAATTGGTAAGCAATGCGCAACTACTATGAATGGAACAAGTTCCTTTAAAAAGAGGCAGTGTTTAGACTAACCAGTGAGTAAGGTTTTTAAGTGGCATGACTGACATGATAAATCTTAAAAGTAAGATATTTTTACATGTTTTCAATATAGAAGGATGACCACAAGTGCCAGATGTGCTGTCTAATTGTTTTTGGCCAAAGAGCATAAGCACAGGACAGCCATGAGGCATGACAGAAAATGGAACATGGTAATTCCAAGCAATCTGCTGTCTAGTCATCAGTCATCAGCTGAGCACTGAGAATTGCGTGATCCTGACAATTTCATATAGTTCAGTTTATAGATACATTTCAAAAGTTAGTGCGTCTGGACACTACCATTTGAGACAGTTCCTCTGACCAAGTTCCTATAAAGAAAGGCCCTCATGTAGGACTCTTCTCAACCACCTCCTCCTCCACTATACAGCCTGACCCGTTTGTAACGGGTTTTGGTATAACCTTTTATTTCATGAGCCATTTTGTATATACCATTTCCTCAATGAACCCTGTAGACCCTCTGGCAGGTTTTTTACTTTAGATGCATTTGGGGGTATTTTATTAGTTCTTATGGCTTCCTTTTTGGGGGAAGTTAATTCTAAAACCAGAGCTTATGCTCTTCTCTGTTTTTGTGATTTGGATATGATTTTTTTGGAGGATGTCTGTTCACTTCGACAAGGTTCCCTTTCCTGTTTAGCCATACCACTTTCTTTGTGATTTGAACCTTTTGAAAGCATGTTAGTTAGGGGTGCATACATCCAAGTCTCTGATAAGAGTTCTTTAAATGCTCTCTGCACAGCTTAAATTAAATTTCCTTTTAGCAAGCCTCCTCATTTGTCTGCCTCCTCATTTGTCTGCCATTATGTATTACTATAGTGAATCTGTTTTTTCCTCCTGCGAGGTTGATACTTGAGCACATGATGGTCTCTACTGCAAATCACAACTATTCATTCATTGTTATGTATCTTGCACACTGTTCAGGAGTATGTCAGGACTGACTTCTCATGCTGGGGGTCTCTGGCTACTTGAAGAATGAAGCAATTACTCTGCCCTGTGTCCCAGCATGGCATTTACTCAGTTTGTCCAGGCAGTTTGAGTTTCTCAGTCTCACATCTGTTATCATTTCATGGTCACCATTCAGTTTTTATGACAGATGATATTACCTCAACTACCCTGACTTCAAGCATAGCATTTCAATTCGTAGGATTTCAGTGCTGACATACTTAGCATTAAAAACCAAAACAAGCCACAAAAAACCCCCAACCAACCCCACAAGACTTACCAGTTTTTATAACATAAAACTAGAGTTTGAAATATTTGGCATAGACTCTTCTTACGTACTCATCAATACCTAACAGGTTTGTAACATCCTCTGATTGCCTTTCCTTCACTGTGAGCTCAGGTTTGTCCCTAAATTGCAGTGCTTAACTATGAAAACTTTCTGTTCTCTGCTCCATCAGGAATGCTGGATATGCACTTCCCTGGAAGATACTTACAAATAACTTTTTTGCTAATGCAAGCAGAAACTGTCCAGTACCAGGTGGTTTTTAGACCTTGATAAATAGGGCTGTCTCAATATTAAACAATTGAGAGAATTAATTTTGTCCTTCACTAACAATGCTCCGAAATGGTTTCTGTGCCGTCATACCTAATCCAAGCTATGGGCTCTTAGCTCTGTGCCAGCACAAGAGTGGGGGTGTGTGCCAGATTTCCCAGACCAACCTGCTCAGGACACAACCACGGAAATGCAGACTTCATGGCAGCACCTCCACTGTTACCCTCCTTTTGGCTCAGCTCTCCCTAATCTCAGGCTCTGTTTTGTACAGCACAGCAGCATAATCCTCACTCAGGCTTCTGAGAAAACCACTAAATTGTGAGAAAGAGCTGTGAGACAGTATGTCAGCTAGAGCCGGACAAAATAAGAAAGATAAAGGTCACAGGCAGAGGCAAGATTGTTGAGATGGGGAAGGTCACTTCCCGGAAAGGTATAAAGCCCTAAGGAAAAAACAGGGAATCAAGGATGGCAACTCAACAACTCTGAAGGTGAGCCTGTCCCAGGGAACAAGGGAGGTCCGCGATCATCCCCTCACTGCCAGGTCCCTGCCAGCTCTCCTTAGCCTGGGAGCTTGTTAGTCCCACCTATCAACTGCATGCATAAGGCAACAAATAATTGCTTTGTACCTTGAAGGTGTGTATATCCTGCTTGCAGCAGCTCTTTGTATGCACTCAGTTGCCAAAGCCAAATGACATAGAGAAGAAAGAGGGCACCTCCAGTATGCCAAAACATGCCAGCATGGAGAGGCTGCCTGACGAGATGTCTTTCTCTGAATGACGGTTCATACTCTGCATGCACGCAAGGAAAAAAAACTGTTGGTGCTTTGTTACATGCAGACAGATTGCCGCTAGATGGGAAAAGCAAAATCTGTTCACTTGCAGCAAATGTTGAGGGGAAAGGAAAAAAAAAAAAAAAAAAATCCACCAAAACAAACATCTGATCACCATTCCCATCTATTTCTATCTGAGTATCAAGCTTTATGGCCTACCAGTTTATTAGCGCCACTGCCAGAAAGACACCCCATCGTCATAGCTGGTAGCACAGGACATGGAAGTACAGCCCGGGAATCCTACCAATACACAGCAGTCACAAGGTTAGACTGATAGCTGCTGTTTTGAAGCATGATACAACTTTTTAAAGAGTAGCACCCCTATTTGCTTGCTTTATCTGTAAAGCTCCTTAATTTACCTGTGTGGCTGTGGAAAGTTTGTCACATTTATCCACAAGCCAAAAGGAAGTAGAGATTGATCTTTAATGTCAGACAGAATCTGAATCACTGCCTAAACCAACATAAACTAACTACTCTATAATCTCTCAGTAAATTAGTTTTACCTTTTCATGGCATGAGGAAATGTCAATAAGCTTAGAAACAGGAAGCTGAAAATAAAGCAGCAGCAAAATTATATTATTTGTTTAACATAGTAGGAGGTAAAATTCAAGAAATACTGGCAGCCATAATGTAATCATTCTTCTTTCACTTTCTTCCATAATTTGGATTTGAGAAATTCTTAAATGAATGCATGTTACCTGCAGGCATTCACTGCTAACAAGCAGCGTTCATCAGATTATCTCTAAGTGACTTTACCGGGGCTGCCTCCCCCACCTGCCCCTGGCACTTTGACGAACCATTTCCCTCTTCCAGTATCCTTCAGAAATAACTTGGGAAAATTCTGCTCCAGGAAAGATCTGGATGCTTCCTGCTATGGTAGCAATCGTGCTATGATTAATATTATTCTTTTGAAATAGCTGGTTTTAGAACTTAACTTTCAGAAAACACCCATTAAAAAAATAAATAAATTCTATTGACCTGGGATATTTTATCCTCAAAACCAATAAACTGGTTTTGCTGCTTGAGAAACTGCTGCTATTGTTTGTTTCCTTACCTTGACCAGTGCAGCTACGGTCCCTCCCAAATCTCCATTGCTTTGCCTCTTCTCCTAGTTTGACTCTCTTCCCTGCTCCTCTTCTCTTCTTTTGTCTTCTCAGAGCCGCAGTTCTTTGAGCTGTTTTCCTGCCGAGTCCTTGGCCAGCTGGGCTGGTCCCCCCAGCCACCAACCATCTTACCAGCGTCATTACCCACTCCTGCAGAGGGCTGCCATGTCCTGCCAGCTCCCTGAGGTGACCCCTCCCTCCCCTTGGCCTTCACTCCTCCTTCTTCTCATACAACCATTAAGTTCTAGCAGGAGGATCAATGTAAGCATTAGAAAGACAAGCTCTGTGCTGGGGCCAGAGCAGCTTTGGTGGGGAAACTCTGACACTACTTGCATGCATGGGCTGCATCAGGCTTAATTACTCTTTAAAGTTCATGCACACACAGCTTGATCAGAAACAAGAAATATTAATTTTATCAAGCATGCACAAAACAGATAAGACATATCGAGATTTTAGCAACTAAGATCTAACTCTGCACGGAGCATGTGCAAATTACAATTCATCAAAGCTTTCTAGCTTGCATGAGAACATCAAGAGGTCTATCCCTGCTGCAAGAGCCATGCCAATACTGTATTTGAATCATTTTTCCAAGCCTTTGGAGACAAGAATTAAAAACCAAGATCTCATTCCTAAACTCAATCCTTAGAGAAGGCTGTGCCTTTTGATCAATGTTTCTCACTAAAATGCAGCCTGAGGTTAACATTCAGGCTAGAAAACATGAGACCAAACACTTATAATTTGACAGAGTTACAAATGACTGAAATCCAGCTCCGATGACAAGAAGTGTCAATCAACCTGAATAACCAACGTTATGAGCTACAATTGTAATCAGCTTCCTAATGTTTCTGGTACCTGTGCATTACCTGTACTGCTCTGGAGCCATTTTTCAAGAAAAGTTATAAAAAGAATCTGTTTTCGTAGGTTATTTTTACACAGCTGTTTAGAACATTATACATTCACTTGGTGAAAGGACGTTAAATCAGCTTCACAAATATTTAATCAAGCTGCAGCATGACTTAACTTTACTTCTCTCTTTCTGTAGAGAGCTAATAGCCGTGCCTGGTGGTTGCTGTAGTTACCTTTTACTGGAAAAGCATCCAGGCTTTTCATCCCTTTGGGTCTAAGACTTCCTTCCTGGAGCTCTGTGTCAACTAAAATGCTAACTATAGCTTTTTAGAGAGTAAATCTACTATAGCCAGGCTGTTTCACTGGCTTTCTGAAAGGGTGGGTTTGGTTTTTGTGGGGTTTGAGGTGGGGTGGGGTGTTGTGTTTGGGTTAGGGTTTTGGTTTTTTGGGTGGGGGTTTTTTTGGTTGGTTGGTTGTTTTGGGTTTTTTTTAAAGAATACTATTCTAGAGTGCTGGAATAACAACTCTGTAAAGTTCATATTTATTATAGTATATTCACTGAAATGAAAGCTCATAGACTTTATGTAATGGGAGATATAGTTGTCCCTTTTATTCTTGTTGTGTAAATTCTGTTAAGGCTAGTCAAAAACAAATCGGAAGAAATTTAAGCACTGCATGTTGTTCCTGAAAGAGCTTTCCTAAGGCTTTCCCAGAAATGCTGTGGGGTTTTTTAATTCCAGCAATAACTACTCAAAGAGGGATGATTAGTTGTTTTTTAGGTTGTAGGTATCAAATTTCTCCTCTTGTTCAGGCTTAATTAGATTGTTGAATATGGCTTTCTGGGTATTTGCATTAGTGTGACTGAAAATGAGCTCTCTTCTCCAGACGGTGGTATTTCAGCATGGAGGCAGTGTTTCACTGCCGTGCAGTGCCAGCCCTATAACGCTGAAGATGTGCCAGACTTGAAAATAAAAGGGACCTTGTTCTACTTCAACCTCAGCCTTGTCCAGCATCACACAGTGACACTTGGAGGTCTTCCAAGAATGCGTGTCACAGGCCCTGCTAGAGCAGATACCAAAATAGCATAACTGCTGCAGAGCTTTGTGCTATGACAAAGCTACTCCCATGCATGCATGTTTAGAAAGTTACTACCGAATAATGAAAGGACATTTGAAAACATCTCCATCCAAAGACATATGTGAAATGCATGTTGTGGTGGGTTTTTCCACTATTAAATTTAAGTGAAGAATATAATAGAAGAAGTAGCAGAAGATGAAATTTTCTTTAGGAGAGTACCAAGGAAGGGAGAAAAAGGTAAGCAGTATGTAATAGATATGACATACTTGTTAAGCTGTTTTAAACAGCTATTCTACTTCACTAAGCCTAACCATACCTGTTCTATGTCACTCCAGAAGCTACAATCAACATGTCCTAAACGGGTCACAGGGGGCTGAAGACCCTCTTTGCTGAAATGCAGCCATGAGACTCCAGCTTCAGGGCCAAGACATTACCTGCTGCAGCAGTCTATCTGGAAATGACTAAGATAGATAAGTAAAATACTGATGAGGTAACAGAGGAAAAAGTGATAAAGATCGGTACAAAAACTCCTTCCGTATCAGAAACGGCATAGAACTCCTCAGGCTGCAAAACACATCAGATGATAGAACAGACTTATAAAATCACTGGTGACACAAAGACAGCGAATAGGGAAAAACTGTTCAGTGCTTCTTCCAATGCAAGACCTGCAGATCATCAAATGAAGCCAGTAGCAGGTTCAAAAGAAGGGGAGACACTTTTTCACATAACACACAGCTAAGGTATGAAACACTTTGCTACACGAATGAACATTTACATCAATTCCAAAAGCTCTGCAACAAATTCTTAGAGGAGAAACCCGTCAGGCACTAGTAAACACAACAAAATGGGCTGCAGGTCAGGAAGCCCCAAAGCAGCCTCAGCTCGGTAGTCTGGGCTGTGTCACCTGAGCTGCTCTCACACTCCTCCTTTGCCCGTCACTATTACGATATCCTGCATCAACACAACACTGCACTAGAGGAGCTTTGAGTTTCACCAGGTATATGGCCATTCCTATTTTCTGGCACAGCTGCCATGCCTGCAGGACCATAACTGACGGCAGCATTTGTAGGCCATGCAGCTGCTTCAGCGGGCAGTACGGTGAGCAGAGCATAGCACCACCATGCATTTGGGTTCCCTGTATGGTGGAAGTTAGCTTGCCTGTGCTTTGAGCCCACCACATCTATAAAGACAGAGAGCCGTTTCACCCTACTGCTATGTTTATTTATAGTAATTTGCTCAAACATGGACTTTCACCATTAAAACATAACAGCATGAATATGCAAATAGTAAATCCCAGTCAAAAAGTAAATTAGCAAGATGCCAGGTACCTTATCTCTCCTCTTCAGTTACATCGTGACTTATCACAGTTGACATTTCAGTAAGGCTGTAGTAGCAGATCTGAATTTGAACATTCATAAGGAGAAGATGCAATACACCAGCTTTGATGTCAATAGAATGTCAGTTGGTCTACTTTGTTCAGACTGAACTTAATTGCAGGAACTGCATTAATAGTCAACAGAAGCCATCTGTTTAAACATGTGTGTTTTGAAAAGAACTGCCATGTACAATAAACATACTCAACAGTAATGACTCACATATCTGTTTATGTGAAATGAGGATTCGGCAATTTCCCCCACAAAAACATTAAACTACAGGTTAAAAGCAGTTTTATACCAAGTTCATTTGTTCACGTGGCAGGTCCAATGGTCTGACAGTTTTGATGCAGTCTGGGAAGTATGTTAACTGCAGAGCTGCTGAACCAAACCGTTTGCCAAACTTCCCTCAAGAACCTATTTGGCAAGTCAAAGCTGCACCAAGAAACATCAGCAGTTCGTGGAATTAAGTGGCTGACAGGCACATAGTTACCGTTGCAAAGTGTTCTTCAATACATTTGACCAGGGTGCCCATGGAGGCAGGATACTGCATCCCGGGTGCGATGCAACAGTTAATTCCAAAACAACCCAAGTAAGCCTGGTGGTGCTGGCAGTCTGGCTAGGTGATGTCTGTAACCACCGTGGGCTCATGATTGAGATAAGCATTCATCCTGATTATACATTATACTGATCTTCAATCCCTGATCTTGCATGGGGGGAAGGTGTTACCCTCTCCTTTGCAGGCCAAAGCTGCTTCAAGCAGCTGACACAACACCTGGGCAATTATGTACCAGCGTGGGAAAAGTCAAATATGCAACCTCCCATTTTATCTGTCAGACTGACTTGGAAAAACAGGCTTTCATTCCTTTGTTCTTCCTTAAAAGTAACATCTAATATGCACTTACAAGAGTGAAACAACATGCCATTAGCTATCACTTGTGGTGTCATTTCTAAGTAAGCTTTGTTAAATTAATCATGACAATGCACTGGTGCCTGGACTTATTCAGCAGCAGCATAAATTATGAATCTGCTTCCATACGCACTGAGCAGGGACACAGAGCTTGGCTGCATGCTTCCCACTCACATGTACAGAGTAGAATTCTGTTACATTTATCAGTCATTAATATGCAAAACATTTATGGGTGCCAGTATAGAGAGGCTCAGAAACTGGAGGGGGGGGGGGGGCGGTGGGCGGAACATATGGTGAAGGCACATCGTGAATCAGCAACTCCACCACCTTTCTTCACCCGGAAAGTTAGCTTGACATCAGTATGGCCTTGGTTTTTTGGTTTTTTCGGTTTTTTCCTACAACCATTTTAAATTCCTGGGAGATATAAGGAGGCCTCATTTTGTTTCCTAAACTTTTCTATTGCACAGACTGCTTGTTCCAATTAGGTACAATGCTACATTAAATTAGGAAGTCAATAATTGTGTTTTAAGATGTACTTTAATATCACCAGTTTCCTCATTGAATGTTTTCTGCTTCATATACCTGAGCAAGTCCTACTCAGTCAGTGCGTTTTGTTAATGTTTATATTTCTGTGACTTTGAAGTGGACATGGTGTAGAAGAAACCTGTAGGACTAGAGTTTTGCGTGATGTGCTGGATCTCTCTCCTTTCCATTTACATCTTATCTCTCCTTCTTTTGTAGTTTACAAAAATTCTGGTAGCACAGGCCTGTGTTAGTTTAACCACATTTATGTAGCTAACAAGTCTCCTAGCACCTACCGCTACTCAATGTATAAGAGCGCCACTAACAAGCCAAGTTGCAGTGTGTTGCCAGCTCTTTCCAAAGCAGACAATTCTTACCCCTATTTTCAAAATCAGTCACCAAGGCAATGTGAGGCACTTACGTGACAATTCAGTAGCTTTGCATAGCCCAAAACGCTCATGTCATTAAACGTGAATTAAACTGGCGTTGATCCCCAGCTTTCCTTATGATGTATCCACTAGAAAATGATCTTTTTCTCATTAGCTGTTTTATAAAATTATTCCCAAGTATTTTACTTGGAGAAATTTCATGTTTTGTTTCAAGGCCCAAGCTTCCCTTCAACAGACCCAGGTTTCTGTTGTTGCTATTATTATACCTACATTTTCTTGGGAGACCGATGGCACATATACGCTAGTTTCCCTTTTTCTTATGTCTCACAATCTGTACAACATTATAGATGACAATAGCATAATTTTCAGGTTACTCAGCCGGATTTATCCACTTAAGTCTACATACACAGATGTCAACTTTAGATTACTCTCTTTTTCTGCATATACCCCACATCCGAAGTGTCCAGCCCCCTCAAATAACCCTCACATAACAAAATGGGGATGAAGAGGGGGGCACACTGAGGCAGATGGAGAAGGCTGTACAGTCTCAGAGGAAGAGGGACTGACGGAAAGCAGAGAGAAAGGGGTAAATTTCCTCTCCTGTCACACATAAATAGGAATATAGTTCTTACTGCCACTACCACTAACTCAGTTCTGCCTTTTTTCGGAAGGGGCGGGGGGGGGGGGGCGGAAGTTACTTAAGTAGTAGCTATAGGTCTGGTATAAATGAGAGCATGGTAAAAAGAATTTCCTCTTCTGATGTATCCTGGGCAAAAGCTTCTCTTCCTACTTTGCTGTATCACATGTACGATATAATAATGTACGTTTATCTAGTAAATTGCTTTGCAATGAGGGTTTAGAGTCACTCTTCAGAAAAAACATTAAACAACTCCTGTCTTCACTTTTAAACTGCTGTCACTCTGGGTTATGCATTTGGAATTACCTTGAAGAAAGAAACTGAATTTAGGAAAGTGCTGAAGAAAATAAACCAAAAAGCCAAAAAACAGCAACGACTTTTCTGTTCTTGCATCTGACAGACAAGAACCTAATTACAGAACCCTCAAATAAAACACAAAACATACTGACCTATTTAACAGGTTCTAGCTACAGAAGAGCTCAAAATCAAGAGAAGACTTTTTTCTCAGTTGCTTCTCAAGGCCTTATTGCAAATTAAATTCAATAACCAGGATCATAAACAGCACCATGATTACAAGGAAAATTGTTCCTTCTCCGCCATAATAGAATAAAGAAAATAAGGAAGAGAGCTTTAAAAAAAGGGGTTTATCCCCCTCAACCTTTCAAAGGACAGTCAGTTTTGGTCACTTTATATAAAAAAAAAATCCAACTTCTCATCCCATTCTTTATATATGTCAGCATTTCTATATCCTTTCTTGTTTTGAAACCAATTATATTCTATTTAGACAGCAATGGTTTCTAACTGCAGATAAGACATGGGTTAATTTTTTTATATATCCCACTTTAACTGAGGTATGTTTTTATCACATACTGCAAGTCTTTTCATCCTTTAAGCCCTTAGTCCTGCAGCCTATGCAGTCAAAAATCTTGTTAATTTAAGTGTAATGAGCAGAGAAATGGACCATGGCTGAATCCCATGCTGTGCACTGGTAAGTTATCAAAGAGGCAAGCCTTCAGCCTTGCCAAATTATTTTCGTCAATGTACTTTAAGCAGGGTAGATGCCAGACTCGGAGATGCTGGGGGTCAAAGGGTCCATCAGGAAAGAACCCATCTCTTTTATCTTTAAAACTAAAACACAAAATAAGCTGTAACGTCAAAGACGAATGCTCAAGTACTGGGTCTGGAAATAGTTAATAGAGTCAAAGCTAGCTGAAGGCACAGGCAAGGTAGACATGCGCCTATGACAGTAGCAGTCTGCCTGCTCTGGCAGCAAGTGGCCCAGGAGGGGAATAAAAACAAAACAGCCCTTGTGTGCTGTAGCCTTCCCAGGGAGGGCTGGAGAGCCCAGGGAGGGTAACATCAGCACCGAAGGCAATCGCCTTTTCTATGTCAGCCAGCTCTTTTATTTTATTCAGGGTCTGTCTGTAACAACTTACAAGTCCAGACATATTATGTAAAATAATTGCTTGAAGCAGTCTGCATGAAGTATTACTTTTTCAGTTTGTGTGCACATCAGTCCAACCATTAGTAAAGGGAATAATGTTTTGACTTTTGAGGCTATCTCCGATGTAAGAAGTATGAGATTTCCAAGAAAAGAGCTGGGCTATATTACTATGTAGCAATATTGCCCTTGTCCCTTAGCTTTAGAGTTAAATAAAGCAACAATGATCTGCATTGAAGCTCACACTTTCACTTTTACTCCAGGTGCCCAGATATTACCAGTCCATTCTTTGGAGGGAACTGCCTACTGGAAAGAAGAGGTAAGCGATGTTGGTGTTAAGCTATACCACTTACAAGGCATGACATCTCTTTCATATCACAATTGGAAATGACCCAGTTTTAGTAGTCCAAGTGGAAAAATACGTTATCTAGAACTTGGTAGTTCTGGAGCAAAGGAGACATTGCCAAAGGTAAATAAAGCCCTTGCAAAGAGGCAGAAAACCTTAGGAGAGGGCAGGGAGATGGAGATGTGGAGAAAGGTAAAGGAAAATAGGCGATCAGCTCTGTCCTTACCAGAAAAAGATTTTTGACAGAGGACACACCAGGGAGAAAAGAAGGGTTTACTGTATGCAAAGGAGGGAGATGGAAAAAGACAATAATTTCCAGGAGAGAAGAGTCAGAAAAAATAGGGAAGTGATGTGCTAAAAGTCCGAGACAAAGGCTTAGGGGGACTTAACTTTAAAACAGTGACAGCTGATAAAAGATCAAGGTATCAGCTAATAATACATGAGGCAAGACTCTGCACTGCAACACAGCTATGTCATTACAGAATTTACCCTTGAAATAACTACCAGTTTGTCGACAGTGTTTTCTGTTTATTATAAATAATTTAATTTAGTAGCCATTGCTTGTAAGCCTGCCTGCTAATCCTTCAATAGCAGCTCCCATTACATCCTGAAGGGCAGCAACAACAACAATTTGGAGCCACTCAGTGTCCCCAGGAGAGCACTGGGGTGGCTGCCCAGGGAGGGCTTCTCCCAATGTCAGTGTGCACTGCCCCCAGCCCAGCATATGGGGTGTTCACTGAAAGGGCACCTTTCTCCCTAGAACTATCAAATCACAGAATTGATGGCACAAAATGGTATAATTAAACCATAAGCAGGACACACTCTAAACACGTTGTACTCTGAGGTGTATTTTACAAAGGATATTGTTGTGTTAGCCTGAATTGTACTGCCTGTGCCATAATTTATATTTTTCATTTAAGATAAGCTTTTATTGTTTCAGTTCTTGCAATAGTGAAAAATCAAAAATGCACCAGCAAGCTAGTAGACACTGCAAGGAAAGGGGCGAGAACCCCTTACACTCAAAGCATGAGCAGCAAACAATGAACCATCTGAACGGCTGCATTAAATCAGAACACTTTCTCATAAATTAAACCAATACATAACTCATGCCTGTGAACTCTTCAACACGGCAAATGTACCAAGAACTACGGGAACCACTTGTGTTGGAACAATGTCTGCAGGCCTAGAACACTGGCCTCAACTTTAAACTGCAAAGATGCAGTGTTAAAACAGTCAAGTCAGCCTTAAAAACGTAGATATTTTAAGCTATTCAGATAGGTGTTCCAAAAGCAGCAAGTTTCTCTCAGTAGCACCAGTAAGAAGAACTTAAGAAGCAAGGAGCAAAGCAGAGAAACATTCACATATTTTAATAGCCTGCAGAAGACATCGCTTCACTCAGTAACAACACCTTGATCTACCCATACACCATCTGGTTTTAGTACATGGTCAGCTGAAGGAATGTTATTCTGATTTAAAGTTTACTGGGTGATTTCAAAAGGTTAGGGTCACAATTCAGTGGGTTCCACAAAGGCAATATTTTGAGATTTAACTACTTCATTGATTTCCTACTACTTTTTTTGCATTAGAGCAGGAGCCTTTGCTAAAAATTGCCATGCATTTTGTGCAGTTCCTAGATGGCAGTGCCTCTATCAGCACCCTCAGGTGAGGCTCTCCACTTTTCTGTAAAGTAGGTGCAAAGAAGAGTTACATGATTCTAGACTCTCACCTTGAATAAACTTTGCTGTCTAGAGGATGTGAATGTAGAGGAGTTTTAAGCAAGGCTTGGGGTTTTTTTGATGTACAGACCATCAATTATGAAATCTGCAACTGGTTTTCAAGTTTTTCAAGCAGATGGTGCAACATAAAGCCCCCTGCAGCAATCCCAATGCAGCTGTACTTCTCAGGAGAATATTCTTATCTTTTCCTAAAAGCAGAATTTTAAAGAGAGGTTTCATGGTCAGAATCATAATTCACTGTAGTTTGTTACAAATTATTGTGTTTGTCTCTGCAGCATTATTTGCAGCAGAACTTTTATCCCAAGGTATTCTCAAAAGAAACATTTTACCTGGAACACCCAAGGATTACATGAAAGGGACAGGTAGGACTGAGCAGGGAGCTGTACCCTCATTCTCAAGCTTTCTGCTGGGGCCACCTCCAACACTGATTTAACGACCAACAACAGCATTTATCTACCTAATACAAAGATGGCCTGAATCAGATTAGACTGACTGACTTCTCTCTCTAGGCAGTAATTGAGTGACAGATGTCTGCAGGCTGTAGAACCAGAGCCCAAAAAACCCACACGTAAGTGTCTTCAAGAGGCACTTTACTGGGTTATTATAAGCAATGCAGATGTTATTTTCTCAAATGACTCCCTTTGATTTAAGTTGCCTGTATTCCAGCTAGACCTCTTTGCTATGTACCCCTTACAGGCACAACAAGAAGTAGTCTGTGCAGTTTGGGCTTCCTTTCCCCAGCATCAGGGTGAGCTGTTGCTTATTGCCAGCTGCGTGGCTCCTCTGCCATCTACAGAAACACCTCTCTGGAGCAGTTCCCTCCTGAAAGTGCAGACAGTTTGGGCTCCCCTAGCTGGGCTCTAAGATTAGACACAGACAGGACAATTGTCGTGGTTTAACCCCAGCTGGCAACTAAGCACCACACAGCCGCTTGCTCATTCCCCTCACAGCGGGATGGGGGAGAGAATCAGAAGAGTAAAAGTGAGAAAACTCGTGGGTTGAGATAAAGACAGTTTAATAAGTAAAGCAAAAGCTGCGTGCGCAAGCAAAGCAAAACGAGGAATTCATTCACCACTTCCCATTGGCAGGCAGGTGTTCAGCCATCTCCAGGAAAGCGGGGCTCCATTACGCATGACCATTACTTGGGAGGACAAATGCCATCACTCCGAATGTCCCCCCCTTCTTCCCCCAGCTTTATATGCTGAGCATGACGTCATATGGTATGGAATATCCCTTTGGTCAGTTGGGGGCAGCTGTCCCGGCTGTGTCCCCTCCCAGCTTCTTGTGCACCCCCAGCCTCCTCGCTGGTGGGGTGAGGAGCAGAAAAGGCCTTGACTCTGTGTAAGCACTGCTCAGCAATAATGAAAACATCCCCGAATTATCAGCACTGTTTCCAGCACAAATCCAAAACATAGCCCCATACCAGCTACTATGAAGAAAATTAACTCTATCCCAGCCAAAACCAGCACAACAATCCACCCTCTAGTAAGATTCTTGTGGGAAATTTTACGAATGAGAGCAAAGTGTGTCTTCTTGGACTATTTCTGTCTTTAGCTTCCGGCACTGTTTCCCCTCTAAGCCTCATTTGCAATTCAAGAAGAGGGGAGACCATAGATAACAATATCTTATTTAGCAGATCAAGCAATATGTAGGCAAGATTTCTATTAAGCAATGCATCAGTCCATTTATTTTCACTCTTAGGAAAGCTACCAAGTAATTTGACTGGTACAGGTGAGAAATAACAGTCACACAGGAAGCTGGTTTTGTATATCTATTACCCTAAGTTGAAAGTTGCTCATGTGACTGAGGTAGGGAACATCCCCTCCTACAGCTTGTCAACAGGGTTGTACTCCTAATACCAGTGCTGTACCTGACCCAGTCATGTCGGCTGCCCCAAAGGGGCATACAGCATGCAGTTAAACTGCAAAAGTGATTCAAAAAGCTTGCCAAGAATTTGCACATTTGCTGTGGTGGCATTCGCAGTTACAGCTGCCCAAAGCTCTCCACA
Source organism: Gymnogyps californianus (assembly GCF_018139145.2). Lineage (NCBI taxonomy): Eukaryota > Metazoa > Chordata > Aves > Accipitriformes > Cathartidae > Gymnogyps > Gymnogyps californianus. The sequence goes on along the minus strand of NC_059481.1, from coordinate 5,210,910 downwards.
TCAGCAAGTTGCTTCTTGGTTACAAGTAAAACAAGGCAGTTATAGAAAGAGGAACTCCCACTGGCCACCGTCAGAAACTACTAGAGCCCAGCACAAATACATTGCCTCTTCAGCTTTAGCAGTTTGAATAATAAAACTTACTCAATTCAAGTGCCAGATGAATTGCTACTTACCTCCATCAGTTCAGTCTAAGGGGTTGTCAAAACTATGCAAATCACCCCAAGAAGGCAACTGCTGACCAGCTGCAGATACTGTGCACACCAATTATCACTGATAGTTTTCAGACACTTACTATTTTAAGCTTAGACATAAAAGCCCAGAAAGTTCAAATCCTTCTAGGCATATGTCTTGATGATCAAGGCCTTAGTTTCCTCATAGATAACAAAGAGTATTTGAGTACTTAGTAATAAATACACTACACCGCCCATTTTTGGGTGGAGGGTACTGGTTTAAGCCCTTTCTCATTAAGGTATTTTGTCCCTGCTGGCTGCAAGCAAGTTAGTTCCTAACGAAGTTTGATTCAAATTCTGTACCCCACCCTTACTCTCTAGGCACATAGATCTTTTCTTTCCATAGGAAGCTAAGTCTTCCAGTGTTTGGCATCACACATACTAAATATTTACACCTATCAGAAGTTCACAACTTGGAGCAACTTACATCCCACCCTGCCCCATACCAGCACTACAGATGCACTGAGTCTTGGAGCTTCTCAGTGACATTTATTTTTATTATCCATTTCAGCTAATCACTGGAAACACCTGCCCTCACAACTTTGAATATTTTAACTCTCTGCAATCCACAGTCCAAATAGCTCAAGCTCTTTGCTGACTTATCCATATAGAATGCAAACAAACATCAGCAATGATTTTTATTAGTGTTTAATACACCAGTCTAATTCATCTCTGCTGTACTCCATTTGTGTACTTTTTTTCTATAGACTTTCTAGTTCCCCATTGTTGGAAGATGCCTGTTTTCAATAAGAAACAAGACCGTTAGCTGCCTTGCACTCCTCTGATGGGGCACACTTCACTAATTTTGGATTTCAGTTGTAAACATCAAGTTCTGCTTTACAGGAGAATAATGGAAAGGGAGACTTTAATATTGCAATATTTCTTACAAGTACATGTGTAAGGCTTTCAGCTTTTCAGTCTTGCTTAGTTTTCCAACACTTGCATTTTATACTGATGACTTCACACCTCGCGTGGGTATTAAAAGTTTTTAAGTTGGCACTTATGACATTCTTCTGAGATTCCCTTTGCATGTAATGTAAGCAGGATCAGACCACAGATATTTGCAGGACTTTAAGAAAGCCAAGATGGGCGAGACGTCTTATATTACATTTCTGGTATTAGCAAAACATATAAGCAAAACGCATCCAGGGAAGTCATCTCCTGTATTTGGAAGGTGAAACTGAATAAAAGGAACAAGGGAAGTGTGATTTGAGGAAGCAAAGACAACTGAGCCAGACTCTTCTCAGTGCTATCAGAATGGACAAGAGGAAAAGGGCACAGACTGAAACACGGGAAATTCCATTTGAACATAAGATGACACAAGAGGAGGAAGAGGAGAAAAACCCCACAACTTTTTTACTCTGAGGGTGGTCAAGCACTAGGACAGGTTGCAGAGCCTCCATCCTTTGGAGATACTCAAAATCCAACCAGACATGGTCCTGAGCAACCTGCAGTAGCTGACCCTGCTTTGAGCAAGGAGTTGGACCAGGTGATCTCTGGGTCCCTGCCAGCCTCAACTATTCTGTGATTCTGAAGTTGACAAAAAGTCATGGGCCAGTGCCATAACAAGGACTGGTTTTCTTTAGAAAAAAAAGAGTTCTTATCAAGAAAAAGTGAACTACGAGTGGTACCCAGTCTTCAAATAGCATTTGTTTACAACACAAACACTGAGTGGAAATATAAATAAGTGGAGCAGATTAGCTCCATACTGATACTCCTAGTCCCACGTTTTAGTTTTCTACTTTATCAGTTTTTCTTCCAGTAACTTCCCTGAGAGTATGCTGCATTTTGACCTTTAAAAAGGTCCCACAGATTAAATATCCCTTTGTTTCCCTTCATATTCATGCAATTCTCAAGTGTTCTGCTCCCATGGGCCCTTCGACATTAAAGCCTCATCTTCTCCTGTGCCCATGTAGTAACTTCCAAGGGTGACAAATCATTCCTGCCAGCTGGACAGGTCTGTTGTCCCATAACTTCCATCCAGTCCCATCTCCGAGGCAACCTTAACTCATTCATTCCTAGTAAGGTATCTTTAAAGCAGACGGCTAAAGGAAGACACGTGCAATTTTAGAACAATACAGAAATATTCCAGATGTTTCACATACCTCTTCGTCTACATTTACTAGATGTGCCCATTCCTTTCCAATAGGAATATTTAGGACAAGTCTTAGGAAACTCACTATTGAATTAGATTTGTGCTTAAGTTTTATGCAGATTTGGATAATGTCCAGCACTCCCAGTGGGTTAGGAATAGCGCTCAGTTTTACCAACTTTTTCATACTAATGGTTTTGTTTCAGATTCCTCTGGATGAAGTACATACCCCAGCAAAGCATCCTGCTACAAAGGCAGCTGGGTTAATAAGCAACAAAGCTGTAGAATAGTTTAGGAACTTTTCTGAACAGAAATCAGAAGTTTTATCTTAAAAATAAAAATGCAAAATTATTTCTCAGGCGCATTGCATCCTCTGTCAGGGCACAGAGATAATCATCCTATCTGAGGAGATGATTCTGGAGCCCATTGCACCTACTTGGATATTCTTTACAGCACCCCACTTGACAACACCTCCGCTCCCAACCCAGCCGTCCTCCTTCACTGATGGAGCACACGTAGCAGACAAACAACACTTACCCCTGGATGTGCCAAGCACTTTGTTGTCTTAGTTGACAACAAGATCAGCTATTGCTCCACAGCTCTTTCATAGGTACAAGACGACTGTTTACCTCTGGGCAAGGGGAGAGGAAAGAGGTGTTTACCTGGAAACTTGGTAATTAGGAAGCACAATTTAAGTTCTGGTGTATATACACCCCTTTCTCAGTAATCCGACTGCATGCAGCTTCTCATAAATTAATGCTGTTTCCTAACAACGTTTCTAACCTTAGCCAGACTTTGACATGTACTGTTAAAGAAAGTTAATTTCAAAAAGTCAGTTACACAATTCACACTAGTTCAGGAAGTCACATCATTTGACAGCTACAAACAGGACAAACACAGCCACTGGGCAAACTTGCAGTATATCAGAGCCCTGTAAACGCACGTTGCAGCTAGGTTATAGTTCACTCTAACTTTGTTTTGAGAACGAGGTTGGTCAGGTCTTGTGTTTGGGAAAATTCAGGACACAAATCTTGCAGGTGGCACCTTCTGAGCCCCTCAGAAAGGGACACTCCCTGCTGGAGGTGGCATGCACTTCTACCAGCCCTATGCCCCGAGAGCAGACAAGGGGTGCGAGTCCTGAGGACCACTCACTTGTGGCATCAAATGAGGCAATCTTGCAGTGCTGAGCTACTAATGCCAAAGCAACCCTCCTTACACACAGCAATAAGCCAAGAGACCATTTGACACTGACCAAGTATTGTCACTGTGAATTTGAGGCTACAGCCCACTTGAGGGGCAGGGTGTATTGCCATGCACATTGCTGTTTTGTGCTTTCTCCCTGTTCAGATCTCTCCCTGCCCCGCTCTCTGCAAAGGATGAACTCAAAGCCTGTTTAGCTGTTTCAAGATCTGAGGCAGTGAATATCAAGTACAGAGCTGGGCTAACCAAGCTTAGATTGCGTCTCTGAAAAGTCTCAGCTATGATTTGAGACAATTTTTCTTATCCATTAAAATCATCTACGGAGGCTTGACTGTCCTCCTTCCCTCACAGACCAACTGACCCAAGACTGCACAGCTGAATTACTGGCCTGTATCAGCTTTGACAGCAAGCTAATTAGGGGTGTGAAAGTCAGCATTTACCACAGTCGCTTTTTCATCATTGGTGACATTGCTTTTGCCAACACTCAGCATGAGCTATTTGCCTTTCACAAGCTTTACTACGTGATTTCCGCCCCCCCCACTTCCCCCAACTTCAGCTCCAGGGTTTAGTCTCAGCTTCAGCACAGCAATCCCTACAGGCTGGGCAACAGGTCATGCTGAGCCTGTCTTTAACACCAAAGCTTTGTCACGCTGTTTAAGTACACACAGGAGCAGTGCTGGGGCCTCCAGCTCAGCTGTAGCTCGGGCATCCAGCACTGCAAAAGCCAGCTGTGCCCAGTGCCTAGCTCCTTCTGCAAAATTTAATGGTTGGGATCTCAGCAGAAAGCAGTTCTGGCAGGTACGGCTCTGCTATGGGCACTGGGCTGCCAGAAGGGGTCAAGTAACACGTGCTTACAACCAGGGTATCTTCTAGAATCACAATTACATAAATTAAATTAGTGAAATCAGAGAAACCTCCACACAAAGTTGGTTCTGGCATTTCAAAACAGCATCTGTTACTGCTATTATATTTACTGGCATGGTAAGTTCAGGTTTATTGCTCACTGGAAACAGCTAATGGTTAGCACAGGAAGGTTTGACCAAAAAAACCCACGAAAAACAGAGCAAAGACTGAAGTTAAATGGTTTCAGCTTCTAGAACTGTGCATTTTCATAAAGGGATGATAAAAATAGTCATGAGAATTCGTGCAGTGCCATTCTAAGCTACCTCATCTCATCCTTTGCCTCTGCACGTGAGAAAAGGAGCACCTTTAATATAAGCCTCTTACCTGAGTGCTTTTCTCAATGTCTTTCTCACCTATTATGTCAAGACAGGTGTTGTGGTTTAACCCCAGCCAGCAGCTAAGCACCATGCAGCCGCTCGCTCACTCACTCCTCCCCACTCCCAGCAGGATGGAGAGGAGAATCAGGAAAAAAGGTAAAACTCGTGGGCTGAGACAAGAACAGTTTAATAACTAAAGTAAAATATAATACTAACAATAGTAATAATGAAATATAATAATAATAACAACAGTAATGAAAAGGAATATAAAAACAGAAAAAAAAAGAAATAAAACTCAAGGAAAAAAACACCAGTGATGCACAATGCAATTGCTCACCACTCGCTGACCGATGCCCGAGCAGCAATCTGCACCTCCCAGCCAACTCCCCCCAGTTTATATACTGGGCATGACATTCCATGGTATGGAATATCCCTTTGGCTAGTTCAGGTCAGCTGCCCCGGCTACGCTCCCTCCCAGCTTCTTGCACACCTGCTTGCTGGCAGAGCATGGGAAACTGAAAAGTCCTTAAGTTAAGATAAGCACTACTTAGCAACAACTAAAACATCAGTGTGTTATCAACATCATTCTCACACTAAATCCAAAACACAGCACTGTACCAGCTACTAAGAAGAAAATTAACTCTATCCCAGCCAAAACGATGACAACAGGGAAGAGCTCTTCCTTACAGGCAAATGAGGAACATGGTAAGACGTAGCCATATGAAATGCACAGCACGTAGGGATGTAAGCATTGGGAAACTAAACTTGTGTGACCTCCTGTACGTCACAGCAACAGTTTAAACAGACAGGCTGCAACTTGGTTCCCTGTACGTGCCTCTTCAACATAGCAATGTAACGAAGACCCAGAACTTTGGCTGGCCCTCTCACTAAAAAGAAGCAACTCTAAAGTTTTTCAGCCAACTTTCTCACCTTGTGCTCCTTCAAATGCTTCCTGATTTTGCACTGAAGAGGCCGAGAAATGCAAGTAGAAAAATCATTAAGATCTAACAGAAAGGAAGCAAGCTGGAAAATCTTGTTCAGTGCTTTCCTGTCTAGTACATGCAATGCTTGACAAGGTCAGGTTCTCACTGTACCACTCAGGATAGCTAATTTTGCAGCATTAGAACATTTGTAGCCAGAAATAGAGAAGTAATAGCAGAAGGAATAACAAAATCAGAAACGCAGCTGTCCGGTCACCTGTGGTGGTATCTAGGCAAAAGAGGCTGTTAATTCTTTTCACCCCTGTTTGTTAGACCCTTCCTCTCATCTCTGGGACTGTGCTGAATTCCCGATACTTCGCCCCAATTGCCATATACCACCAGCAACCTGGGCTGTAGCCGTTTCTGTTCCCGACAGGAGGAAAAAGCTACTGGAAGCTCTTTTCTTCTCATAGGGATCCCCTAAATGCAAAGAACCAGCAGCATAAACCACAAGACTTGCTTAGCCCACAACGGGCCAATACACAAAGAAGAACGTAGCCCTTTTCCCCGCTCTGCAGGCAGCATGAGGCTGTGCGCAGACCAGGCTGAGGTCTGGTTGCGGGCACCTGCAGCTCTGTCCCCTCCTGCCACCTGTGCTTTATATCAATCACCTCGATGCAAAGTAGGTTAGTTCACAGACACTCTGCAATATTAAACTTCATTTTACCTCCGCTATGAGGACAGACTGTTCAGCATAATTTTAGTCTTTTCTTCTAAGACCCTATTAATAATCATAGTAGAGTACGTTTCAGTGACAATCAGCATTAAGTCTGTATTGAAATGCCATCTCATTTCAACATGCAGATTAATCTTACATGCATTTTTTTGTTCAGAGCACATAGTAATGGAAAACAGATAGCATCTAATTATGCCATTCGTTTTGTGAGCATAAGGCTACTGTTTGTTTTAATCAAACATCCTGCTGCAAAAAGCTATCCATAGATGTGACTCATTACCTTTCCTACCTTGGCCAAATATCATGCCCAACAATTCAGCCACCTATGCAAGCTAGAAGATCTCTAACCTAGATGCAGGACAACTGCCCATCTCTGAAGCAGGCAGCAGTCGTTGGAGAGCATGGGGGCGGCCCAGCGAGCACACAGCCTGTGGCATGCCCTCCCCAGCAGTCCTGCAAGAGAGGTCCTTATGCTGAGCAATCCAATTTACACAGATTTCTCCAGGACAACTTCCCCAGCCTGGGGGAAGTAGCTTGGCAACCCAAAGATAGGCTTTTCACAGATTCATGCATTCATCTAGCCGTTCTTTCCTCAGTTCTCTGAGGAAACTAAAAGTTACCCTCAGCAATTAATAGTTAGACTAAAAACCAGAAGAATTTTTGCCCATTAGGCCCCATCATATGTTCAGTCTTTCACCACAGTCAGTATGGCTGACTGAAAAGTCAAGGCGCAGGAACAGAAGTACCAGCCTCCTCAAAGAGCCCCCTCAGAGGAGGCACTTGGAGGCAGCATAGGTGCTGTTTTCAGCAGTGCCTCTCCAGAGCCAGTCTGAGAAATGGGAGCAGCTTAGAACAAGTGGTGCAGTAAATGGAATTTGATACTGCAGACACTGTGCTGCCTAATCCCCAGTCTCCACGTCTGTCCTGTTAGGCTTTTTAGGCCACAGATATTTGCTTCCCTTGGTATTATTCCTGAACTTTACCTGAAAAGCAGCAGTTACAGGAATTGCATTTTACCCTACCGTACTGCAGTACATTGCACCACAAACTGTATTTGAATATAACCTGCGTGGATTTCTGGAAAGAAAAACATAAGACTTGCTTTACAGTAACATTTGTCCAAAATTGAAGAGGCATGCTTAAAATAACTGGGTTTGAAAAGGCCAGCACAAGTAGTACTTCCAGTGCAGCTGAAGCAAATAATATTTGCTTAGCAAAACATGAGTCCAGGATCTTGGCAGAAAGACCTTCTTTTCCTCAAACAATTGTCAGGGGTTTTTTAAAAATGAAGTTAAGAGGTGATCTTCCAACCAGTGAGCACCACTGAACACAGCTGATCAGACTACCCCAAAACAGGAGTTTTGCTTGAGAGAGTCATTATGCTACCATATTTTCATGGCATTTTAGAAGTTCAGAAAGCTTCTGAAGAGAGTATTTCTTAACTCTGAGTAGCTGTTTGCTCATGCCAGAAGGTGGATTTTCTTCTTGCTGTTGACTCTCATATATGCATTGAAGCATCATGAGTTTTTCCAGGCTGAAGTATCCAGTTGCCTTCTTGTTTGCTTACGCAGGTGTTATACGTAATAGCCCCAATGAGGCTGACGCTTTCGGAAAGCAGCTGCAGCATAGGCAGCACTGTAGGAGTTCACCACTTACTTACACCTTAGTTCACCTCCAGAGCACCAGAAAACAAGTCCTTTGCTCTTTAATATTCAAGCAAATTGAAGTGTTCAAATTGTATTATGGCTTTGCATTGCTAATAAGAACAACACCCTGATAAGCAACACCCCAAAGCTCAAAAGGCATCAAATACACCACAATGTAAAAAGACACGCTAAAAGGAAGGGGGGGGCAACCAAAACTGTTTTCCATCTAATGTTACAGTCATACTTTGTCCTGAGTCTGACTAATGTAGCTGAATAGGTACATAATTCAAAGCCTTTATATTAAAGAGGAAAATTATCAAGAAAAACCTTAAGTTAGATTATTTACCAGAGAAACACAGGCAAAGTCCAGCTGTCCTTCCCAGGCTTAAACTCTGCCTTTGAATCAGGTCTGCAAGTCTTCTGCTGCTTTCAGCTGAAGGAGCAAGCCACCCTCTAGCATGCAGGCCTATCATCAAACCTCTGTAAGGAGGCTTTCTCAGAAATAAGTCATTGTTTAAAAAGCCTTAAAACCAGCTCAGTTTTCTTTCAACCAACCAAAGACACAGCCATCACCTCTTTAAATACCTGACTAGATGAGCCCAGCTGGAAACTCATTTCCTATGACAGGAAGGGAGGACTTTCTCCAGGGACTTAACTCTTTCCCTGCCTGATGAAGGATGAGACTTTACAAGCACTTCTCTTTTATGCCAGTAACTACACTATGCCCGTTAGCCTGCAGCAGAGAAGGCTCATGGAAGATCTCATTGATGTGTATGAATATTTGACGGGAGGGAGTGAAGAGGATGGAGCCAGGCTCTTCTCAGGGCTATGCAGTGACAGGACAAGAGGCAACGAGCGCAAACTGAAATACAGGAAATTCCACTTACACAGAAAGAGAAACTTTTACTGTTAGGGTGGTAAAACACTGGAGTAGGGTTCCCAAGCAGGTTGTGGAGCCTCCGTCCTTGGAGACACTCTAAACCCAGCTGGACATGGTCCTGGGCAGCCCGCTGGAGCTGACCCTGCTTTCAGCAGGAGTCAGGCGATACAGTCTCCAGAGGCCCCTTCCCACCTCAACCGTTCCATCGTTCTGTGTCCCTGCAGTACAGCACTGGCACAGCGCATATCACAGGGCAGACAGATACCCACTGTAGTGTGACTGTACATGATCCTCTGGCACATGTAACTGTTCTCTTCTGTATTATCTCAGCCTCTTTCTCCATGTAGGTATACCTGTGAACGGACCTTAAGTCCCAAGAACTAAAAATGCGGTGGTGGATGAGTGACGAGCCTGAAGAGGGAGCCTCTGCCTTCCTTCGGGAGACCCCATGCAATAACCAATTAAATAGGCTTAATTTTTTGCAGCACTATTGGTTCTTCCTTGAAGTCACTTTTTAAATTTAACTTCCCCCCACTTCCTTTACGTTTTCCCTTATAGTCAGTTTGCCCAGATTGAAGGATACAAGTGTCAGTGCATCACCTCCAGCTGCACAGCGTGTCAGTATATTTAATTCTTTCCTTTAGCACAAAGGGATTATTATTCCATTTGATTTTAATCAGCTTCTGGGAATATACCCAGCCATTCTTCTGTGCAAGTTGTCCTTTGTACAAGGATTCTGTTTTTAGAAGCATCTCACGTGAGCTGGATCAGGGATTAGCAGTGGGCGTTTCTGGGCACTCGTGGTCACAGTTAACATCCTTTGGGCTTTTTCTGCTATCAGAAGGAAAAAAATCCTTCCTGAGGTACTTAAGTCTGAAACAGAATCAAATGATTCAGTGGCCAAGCAATACCAGAACCTCCCATGAATAGTCTCATGATTTGCAGGCAGTTATAGTCTTGCAGAATAGAGCAGGGGGGAGGATCTGCCAGAAATCTTTTTGAAAGAGCTTTTAAGCTGTAGATTTAGCACTAGCAAGGCCCCGTTTCTACAGCCTCACAGGGAACACAGAAGAAAACCTTCCTTTTCTGTGCCCCATGCCTGTGTGGATTGCTCCTCCATTAAGGCTTATCTACCTTCACATAATGAAGCTGCAACTTAATCAAGGGAGGCAGCAACAGGCCTGGACTTTCAAGACAGAGTTTCTGCCTCCTCCCACTTCCACAGCTGCAGTTTCCACAAGTTTATCTGTTTTACCTAGCCCCAAGTCCACCTCAGCAGGGAAAAAAAAAAGGGGGGGGGGGGGAAGGTGGCCTCAAGCATGCAGGAGCTCTGCACCTTTGTGTTTCTCTTGCTGTTAAAGCAAGTGCCTCAGCCGCTCACCGTTCGCTGGTACAGGACAGAGAAAGATTATCCTAATTGTATCGCAGTAACTTGAACAAAGTACGCAGCAATTCATTAGCTGAAGCAGGAATTCAACCTAGAGATCCTAAATTATCTTTTGCCTTTGCCATATTGATATTTTATCCTCTCTGCTTCAGTTTCAGAAAGGATTCGATAGCTGAATTGCTGAGGGTCATAGCTCCAGGGTACATGCCTGACCAAAACACAATTACCTGGCAAGTTCATCCTGACAGCTGTGAAATCAACCATGGAAAGGAAAAGTAAATGAAGATGGTAACTGTGCTACAGCAATCACCTGCTCCATAGTGACTCCAGGCAGGAGCCACCTCACTGTTTAGTGTTGATAGTATAGGTCTGTGGAAAAAAAGAGACTCTCGCCTGCAGTGGCTTTTAGCAGCTGCTCAGAAGCTGATCTTGTTATCCTCAACACAAACTGACACTGCTTTGGGAGTCCAAATCCTCCACCTCTGTTGTAGGAGAAGGGGTGATTCCCAAACAAACTATATATCTCTCTCTCCCTGAGCACAGGACACATGAAAACATTCATTTCTGTAAATATGAGTGCTGTCAAAATGGTCTATTTAGCTGATGTAGTACCTGGGAGCTGCAACAGAGTTCAGTGCCTACTGTATGCACATGCTGTGTACTTGCTTAAGGACCAGAGTGAGTGAAAAAACAACTCTTCCACACCCTGAAAGCCATAAACAAGAACAGCTTTGACTTGGTAACTGCCTAAGCCTTTATCCTAATGGCAAACTAGCCCTTCTGCCCTGCTCTACAGGCAGAAGGTCTGCTCCACAGCCACATTTTAATTTAACAGCAAATACCTCACAGAGTTTGAAGTGTTAAGCAGTAAAATAAGGCACAACAGCATGAGAGTAATACCAAGCAATGCAGTGCTTTGAAGTATTCTAAAAAAAAAAAAAAAAAAAGTCAACCCAAAACTTTATTTAGTAGAAAACTTTCAGAAGACAAAATTAGTCTGTTTGAATATTTGAAGTATTACACTGACAACATGCTCATTAAAGACAATTCCCGTTCTCCTAAGGTGTAATCCCGTTTCATGCTGCACCCTTTATTCATCGCTTTCATCCTTACAAAGAGGCTGTAAAGCTCTTCTTCTGCAATGCCGTCAAAAAAGAAGTCCTCATTGAAGATGGGATTTCTGCTTCTCTTTATAACAGTGCTTCTCTGCTTCTGTGTCTTCCCTGGCACCAGGGAAAAGGTGATACAACAGTTTATGTTTTTAGGCTCTACAGAGTCATCATATAAACCCTCTGCACTGATCAGGCGGATCCGCAGCTTTTCATTCTCTGAGCAGTATTCAGTCGATAGCCTCAACATGCCTCCCTTGTCCATTACCACAGTGCTCTCTCCCACTAGTCTCTCCCGGCTTGGGGTCAGGTCCAGGGGAAAGATGGGAGAACAGGACATGCTAAAGCTCCGCATGGCAAGCAGCCCCTCCGAGGCCCGCCTGATGGCACTGGGGCTGTTATCAGTGGAGCTGCTCTCCTCTGTAGAGAGAGAGTTGTTCCTGGCCATGCTGGATTTGTTCCTGGCTTTCAGCGCTCGGCAGAGCAATCCCTCCTGGCTTTGTGTTTTGATCAGGGAGCAGGATCTGGGAGGTGACCTGCTGAGAAGCGGAGAACTGAAAGGAGAGGAATCGCTGGAAGAGGCAGTATCACTGTCACAGGCGCCCTGCCTGTGCAGAGAGAGATGCTTGGGAGGCAGCCTCACAGAAGCAAAGCTGATAGCAATAGGATTAGACATACTCCCTTTGCCACTGAATGTGTTAGCTCTGGATCGAGACAGCACCAGGCTGGGCAGAGCACCACGTGGGTCACCATGGAAGATGGACTCCTTTCTCCTGGTGTGGGGACTCTCCAGCAAAGTGCAGAAGCCATAGGAAGTGGGGGCTCTGGGAAAGTGAGGCAGGGAGAGCGCTGCTTGGGACTGTGGGTCCGAGTTGGTGCTTTCTTCCTCCAGGGCCGGGATCTCTTCAGCACTTTCCACCTGAATGAGATGTGGCAAAAACGAGCTGGGGCTGTAGTCAGAAGAATTAAGATCTGCATCCTCTGAACTGTGATCCTGGTGGGAGCCAGTGCCTTTGACAGGGCCAGAGCTGGTCAGCCTGGGGGGAATGCAGAATTCAGGGATTCTGTCAGGGGTGAGCACGTTAGGAAAAGCAGCAGCCCCCAGTCGGGCTTTTTCAGGCAGATTTTGGCCAGGTGGCAGTCCCAGGAAGGAGGAACTAGGGAGGTTTCCATTTTCATGCGGTGCTCTGATCTTTTCCAAAAACCACATCACTGTAGTTGGGCAGGAGGTCCTCAAAGGGGAAAAGCTTGAGGTACAAGTCCACCTGCAGACACGCAGAGATGCAGAAGTACATAAACATCCTTCTTGGACGCGCTACAGCCAAGCAAGGCACAGAGGATGCTATTCAAGACAGGACTGGCACAAACCCAGTCAATCCACAGGTTCAAAACAGCCTCTGCCCAGCACACTCTTTAGCAAAGTCGAATGGATTTCGCCACAAGAACAGAACTAAACCGCTAAAGAGATAAAACAGTATCGAGTCACTACCAGGGGAAAACATCCCCCTCTGATAAACCCCACCATACTTCTCCCTTAGCAGAGGACCTACCTTGTCAAGCGCAAGCCAGTTGCTCCTCCAGCAGCGCTCGCTCGCTGCTAACCGGCCTCAGGCACCCTCGGCGGCTGCAGGCGCACACCCCGCCGCCCGCCCCGAGCCGGCCCTTTTCTAGCGGCGCCGGGCACCTCCCACCCGCGCCGCCGGCGGAGGGAGGGAGGGGGCTGCCGGGCCGGCGGCCGCGCCTCCCGCACCCTGCTCTCAGGCGGAGGGAGGAGGAGGAGGAGGAGGAAGGCCGCCGCAGCTGCCCCTCACCGGACACCGCGCTGAGCGCCGGGGACGTGCCTAGAGCAATGGGGAGGGACCTTGCAAGAGGAGCTTTTCACGGGAAAGCGCTTTTTGATTACCACCCCCGGCCCCACGGAGCAGCAGCTGCGCCCGGCCCCCGCCTGCCAGCGCGGCGGGACGGGGCTGCCCTCGCCCGGCCCTGCGCTCGCTGGGGTGGCCAAAGCCACCCGTACAGCAAGCAGCCCCTCGTCCTTCCCCTGCTTCCAGTTTCTGTTTGATTAATATCTATTTACAGAGGCGTCCCGAGGCGTTTCGAGATTAACTAACAAACCGAGGACAAAAACTGAATTGTCTCGGTGCTGGCTTTTCTTCTCGAGATCCTGGCAGGTTTCCAGCATTAGAGCAGTAGGAAGCGGGGATTGCGGTTTTTCAAGCTCATTTGAAAAGAACTTTGCTGCTTTTCTGCATCTGAACGTGTGCTCCCTCCCTCCCCATTATCCACACAGAACATGAGACAACCGAGCCCTGACCCAGTGTCCTATCACCGATACCGAGCAACAACAGAAACAGGAATGCAGATGGAGCGAGGAGAAAGAGAAGGCAGAAAATGCTTTGGCAAGTCACCTTGAAATGGAGTATGTCAAAAGCACAGGCATGCGTGACGCTTAACAGACACTGCACAGAGCCAGGTGGGATCCATGAACTTTCTCACCCCAGTTCTGCAATGCAGCGGAACTTGAACGGACCTCTGCAAGCTCTCTATAATTATTCTGCAAGCTGCAAATAGGAATCTTAACTGCAAAGCCAGGAACGCCTGCCAAAGGGGTTGGCTAAATACTCAGTTGAAGCTATATGCCTGTAACACAGCAATAGTAGACAAATAATTTTCTGTCTTTCCTTTTCCCACCGAAGAGCTAAAGTTCAGGTTTACTGAGTTCTTGAAATAGACAAGGTGTGCTCAGAGAAAAAAAAATCAAGTGGGTTACAGGGGCAGGGAACATTTTGAACCTCCTGAAAGATTTAGCTGGGAACACATATGGTCTGGGTCTGAGTATTGCCTCTCTCCTGCTTGTTTTACACCAGTTAAGCTTCACTTTCATAATAATCCTCTAGCGATTCAAATCAGAGAAAATTATTTCTGCCATGCTTTGTAAAAAGGCTCAGGACACCCCAAATGTCCTAGTAACATTTCAGTTGTCAGTGCTTTTGCAGTTTACTGAAATGGACTTGCTGTGGGTGTGGTTCAAATAATCTCCAATCTAATTGAGAGGCTTCCAGAGAGGTTTTCCGCTTTCCCCAGCTAATGAGACTTTTCAGCAGCATAGTAAGAGGAGCTATTGCAGACACTGGGCGCTCTCCTTCGGGAAGGAGAATGTGCGCCACGTAGCTGTTATCTGTTCAGACCAGGCAATACGGTACTATACATCATACATTAAATACCATGTAGTTTCCAAAGAGTAAGTGAGCCTCGTTCCAATATATACACCTCTGCTTTTAATACCAAAGAAAGATTTTACTCTAAAAATGGAGAAAAATGAAGGAAATGGAGCTTTTTAGTGGAAACCTTATTACCTTCAGTAACAGTTCACAGAAGTAGTTCAGATATGGCAATCATGGCAACTAGCCTCAGGTATACTAAGTCCACAGCTAGCATCAGGCAGTGGTGAAAGAAGTAACTACCCTGTTTTAGGTACTTAGTTTCCATTTAGTCTCTTTAGGCTTCCTCGACAGTTAGTGAAAAGAGCTAGGGTTTTTCCAGAGGGTGATTCAGAGTCTCCTGATCTCAGTTGCCTCTCTCCCCCTGGTGACTGCAAAGAGAGAGCAGGTGCCTGACATTGGGTGGTATGTACCCTCCCCTTCCCCTTCCCGATAAAGCCTGCACTTTATAGCCATCTAACAGATTGCTGATGTGCTGGGAGTTCAGGAACACTTAAGTACTTGTACATCCCCCGTGGAAATAGGTACTCAAACGTATGATTAGCTGTTTAGCTTCCTGTGTTCAAAACGGTTTCTCTTTCCTTGATTAGCTTCAGAGCATAATTAAAATATGCTGCCAACAAGGCTTCCTGTTGCTATAAAAAAAGTGTCTGCAATAAACCACTTTTAAACCGGAAGGGATATAATTTGTGGCAAGGCTTTATTACAATTCCTGTACCACTAACAGGTGAAACCCTGGGATCTGGCCAGGGGCTGGAAAAGCGGCGACAAAAGGAAGTCTCCTACCTGAGCAACACGGGACGAAGCCTGGATTTTTCCTTCACGTGTTGCACTGATTTTGTTTCTCTGCTGCCGTTCTGACTTCATTCGGCATAACCACCCGCCTCAGGAAGTGTCCGGCCGTGCCCCCTCCGCCTCCCTTCTGGCTGGCGGCCGGACCGGGGCCGGGGCCGGGGCCGGAGCGGGGCCCCGCCGCGGGCGCCGGGCACCACCTGTCGGCCGCGCCTCTGCGGGGAGGCTAGCGCCGCGGTACGGAAGGGGTTTGTTGAGGTTAACAGATTGGTATCGGCCAAACCACGTTTGAAACCTCGCCTGCCCGATCCCTAGATGCGCAAGGTTTCCGTTCTTGTTTAACCGAGCTGATTTTTGATTCAGTGTTTAGTTTACGAATTATTTCATTCTCCTGCAAACAATAGCAATGTACTGGTTATTAATAAAAAAAAGTGGCAGTTCTACAAGCTCCTGAGCACGGGGACGCACACGCAAACTACCGTAGCATATTTCTGTAAAGGGAGGAGAACATCATTATCCTGTACAACTGCAAGGCCTGTGCAGTGCAGCCATTATGGTAAAAGACATCTCTACCTGGAATAATTACACAAATTCAGAACCGTTTTCTAGGTCTTCATCAACAGCACTGACTGGCTCAAGGGCCTGGAAGTGCAAGAGGAAACCTTTCACTCTGGTCAATGGTTTACAGTGGGTAGAGGCAGGAGGTCTGTAGGAGCTGACAGCCTTTGGATGATGTGCACCAGGGGAGGTGGAGCCCTCCTTGTCCAGCCAAGATGAGTGAGAAGATAAAAAAGAAAAACTTCTGGCCCTGCTGTGAAAGGGGCAAGTGTGGAAGACAGGCATGGATGAGACAGCACATAACAGCTTGCCATTCTTAAAGCAACACTGGCTTAGTGCATTATACCACCTAAAATACGCAAAATTTCCGCAGGCTTCTGTGAGAATAAATAACCCTGTTCAGTTTTATTTTCCTAAAGAAAGCAGCAGCAATTCAGCTGTAGTTTCCGGAAAAACCCTCAACTAATTGAGAGGCACTTAGAATTTTTTTGTTTTTTCATTAGAGATTGATACCATGAGCAAATTTATAGCACATTGATCCATTCCTGTCATTTTGACAAAGGTCAAAGAAATCTGTTAACAGCCTGCTCACCACTTCTGGCCTAAATCAAGTCATTCTGCATTGCTTGTATAGGAATACAAAGTAGTCACAGAGGTTCAGCAAATCTAATCTGAAAACTTTATCTTTCTTCTCTTATTTTGTTTCATATAGTAGCTTATATTTTACCTCATCAGCGAAGGCAAATTTCTGCATAGCTTTATGAGAAGTGTCCGTGCTCCTTTAAATGAACAAAGGAAAGAACAGATGCCTGAGTGCTGCTTGGCATCAAGAGCGCAGGAATGGCAGGGCCCTTCAGGCGCTTTGGGACTTTATGGAAAGTATCTCAAGTACCTTGTGTCACAGCAGTATGAGCTGTAAAAATCTAAAGGTACCAACTAAAGAATTCATTCTTTCTAGCATATTACATGGTCCTGTGATGAGAAGCTGACATTTGCCATGCAAAATCCAAGAAGGTTATGCTGTCCCTAATTCCACTGCCACTGAAAGTCACCAAAAAATCTCTCAGTCTGTATAGTCGGACTATACAGGGATCTAATGGCATTTGGCTTTAAATGCCTTTCCATGTTTACAATGGAAATACACTCAATTCCAGGCAGTATCTACTTCATGTCTATTTCAAATCTGAAAACATATTTTCATTATTTTGTCTACATGATATTTTCTTTTCCCTGCATGCTTTTAAAATTTCTTTTCCCTGCATGCTTTCCAGGTTTTAAGACCCCATAATGCAAAACCCAGCTTCCAGCATGAAACTTACTTCAGATAAAGTGTGGTGTCCAAAGCCAATAAGATTCGGATGCTATTTATGGAAAAGCCAATCTAGCATTTTAATCGGTTAAAGTAAGATTTTCCCCTGCAACAATTTGGTGCCCAGGAGTAGCTGAGCTGCTCCAGTTCGTTTTCTCTGTCACACATTGTAACATGAAGGCAGAGTCTAACTTCCACTAACAGCAATTCCCATGCTCAGCTGTGTAAAGGAACCCTCTAAGCAGGCATGAATATGTATAAAGTTGGGAGCAGAGAGATAATAGCTCTAATGAAAAGGGGAATTAAGTCTTTCTTGCACTTTCTGTGTTCAAGCAACCTACCAGTAGTGACTAACATCTTTTCTGAAACTGCTCATCTCCTGTAAAGCTTAAATGGCATCATATGGGAAACATTTTATTCCATTCTCTCAAACACAAATAAGAGTTTGTCTATAAACATTCACCAGTAAATAACAAATTTCTGATTAGCCTCATTCCTTATTTTCTACCCAATCAGCTTGTTTGATTACATTGCTGCTAGCGTATGAGATAGTTTAGTACTGATTTTACCTTGAATGATAAAAAATACTCAACACCTCCCCCAAAATACACCTACTTCACTTATCAACAGTTAGTAATTCTAAACATCCATCACAAATGTTTTGCCTAGATTTTATTCTGCTTGTGAAGCATAAAAAACAATATGCTATTTTATCGTGGAAGTTTAGTTTCTATACCCATCACCACAAGAAAGCGCATTCCTGGCATAGAGCAAGTTCTACTATAACAAAGAAACTGGTCACAAAGAAAAGCAGATCACTGGCTTTGACTGAGTACCTGAAGGTAACTTCGCTGGATGATAAAATTAATTCTTGCTTATCATTGCCCTTCCCCTTGGAAAAGATTTGAAAGTTTTGACTTAAATGAACTGCACTGATTTAAGTGCTTACAGTCAACAAAGCCTGGGGAGCAGGGTGACATTTGAGGGTGAACAAGTTTTTCAGTATTCCCTGTGTATCTACCAAGTCAGTACAAATTGAGACCTACAGGATAAGCAGATTCTGGATACACATATTCTCTTCTGTGGGTCAGCTGTATACCTCTTACAAGTCAGATGAGTTATGACACCTGAATCCCAGGTAAAACACAAAGAAATAGAAGGTTTTGGGGTTACAGAGAAGACAGACATCATAGAAAGCATTATACATATATAGCAGCTTCATGGATTTTACTCAGGAACAAATTGAAATTTAATGCCAAATATTCAATGAACTGGAGCAATATGCTTATGCAATATAGCAGGTTATCAGGCTTGTCTTTGTCCAGTGAAAGTAAAAGACGATGTATCATGGGAAAATCTTTATGAAATATTCCTGGTGAGAGCTGGAAACATTGAATAGTCTCATAAAATGCCAATAAGAAACTGAAACTCAGCTTGAGGTGTACCAGTATTGCTGAGAAAAAGCCTCAACATTTTTTTCTAGAACATAATACTGCAGCTATCTTATCTCAGGATCTACAGAATTACCTAGATTCAAATGGATATTTGTTGTTCAAGTCTCTTATTTGTAATGTTACAATTTTCTGTTGTTTTAATGACAGTGTTTCTGATTGGATTGACAGGATTTTTTTCTGCTCACTGTTCAGCTGTAGTTATAATGCTGTGGCCAACATGGTACTGATAAGCAGTACAATGGACTAGAGAGCTGTTAAATACAAAGATCACTTCAGACATTAATGGAAAAACAGATGCATCTTTCGTGACGGTGGCATATAAAGAACTCAAGACTGCCAATAACTTTGTCAAGCAGACTTGTAACACTGTAGGAAAGAATGGAACCGGAAAAATATTTTAAAAGCTATCATGATTATGAAATATATCACAGAACAGGTAATTCATTATCTACACTTCCCATGCTTGGAGTCAAGTGAGCTCCACTGCTCAGTTCAGCCAATTACCTGGAAAAGCAATCTTCTGCACACAGATAACCAGGATAAAATTCAACAGCAGAGCAGAGTGGATTTCCTAGCACATCAGAGGGTTTAACAGACACATCATTAGCCTGGGCAGTTTAGGTAAGCTGATGAAAGGATCCTAAAGAAGGCTGGAACTGGCTTGAGAAAGGAAGAAAATAGAAGAGATGGAAATTATTTCATTGAAAGAAATACGATAGGCAGAATGACTCTGCTTGTTCTGCTTGCTTCTGAAAATAAGGGGGACTTTGAGCTCTGTTGCACCACTCCAACTTGGAAGAGTAACGTGTGACTCTCAAGTTAAAGCTTAGCAAATTGCTGCCCCATCAGTGACTTTCTGTGATTAAATCTTAAACTTCAAAAGGGAAAAGGACTGAGGGACTCAAAAGGAGACTGCTGGTGCCCCTGTACCTGTGAGGGAACCGTTCTGAAGGGTGACAGGAAAGTATCTCTGATCTTCCTCCAGTTAATTAATATCATCAGTACAGTTAAAGGACGTCTGATCAGGAAGATAATTTCACAGTTTTGTTGCTATGGACATACACTCACTCTGATAGGCCAGTCATAAGATCACAGCCAGGTTATGCAGGCGCAGACACAAAGAATGGAAATAGAATTTCCTCTAAACAAAGATTTACATTCCGTAGATTACTCTGCAAGTGCCCTTAGTCTACATTCTTGAAGCCATCGCAGTAGCAGAGGTGTGTAGGTTGGCCATGCATTCAGGCTGTCAGACCCTGCAACACCAAAGCCATGGATGAACAGTGAGAAGACAATGATGTGTTGTCAGGAGAGACAGAGCATTCTGGGGTATGCTATGGTTCTTCTTCTAGCAGTGATAGTTTAACATCAGTAGCTAGAACTAGTGAGCACAAATAAGCCACACTGTTGCAGTGGTTTAGGATGTGGCGGCTTACCTTAAAAAGCAGTGTTGAGGCAACGCTGCCATGAACTGGCAGCCCTGAAAGCAAGCATGAAATGCTTTTTTTCTGTTCTATCTGGTAGGATTTAGGGTACAACTGATTTTACAAACAGAGTCTTCACAGCTTCTCCAACTTTTTAAATGACCCTCTGGTGTATTCTGTCAATGCAGAACTGGAGAAGAAAAAGGAAAAGATGGTGATTTGACCTCAAGCAAATATAATTGTGAAAAGGACTTAAAAACACTCTCCCTAAAGGGTAGATATGTCTCATCTTGAAAATGGAAGAAAGCCTAGTGATTTCTTCCCAATCTGACTCTTCTGAACAGCATTAGAGGACAAGCATATGTGGGTGGGAGCAAACCTTGCAGCAAGACAGAAGGAACACACATCCAAGGGACTGGTGTATAAACTGCCTTGTTAGTAGGCGTTTCACAGAAGTTTTATAGAGCTGAACATGATGAAAACCTAAAAATTCCCATGATGTTTCCCAGGAGTTGCAGCTCTGTATTGCAGACTCTGGGTTTCTTTCAAGAATTCTGGGATATGGTGAAACCAGACCCAGAACTGCCCCCAGACCTATGTGTTCAGGTCACTCTTCTGTTGTGGAAGACTGACTTGTGGTTTTGGGCAAACAGCCTGGGCTTTCACTCACCAGGCTAGCTCTGTAAGATGTGAACGTTTCATGATTTCTGGAAACAGAAATCTGGCATGGGTGGCAGAGCTCATGCTGTAGGCCACCCCATTGGCCTGTTGTAGATGCAAGTGACTGCAAGGTTATCAACATCTCTAAAGGTGATAAGAGCGCTTTCGTTCCTGAAACCTGGATTCCTTGTCTTGCACTGAGTTCAGCTGGGTTGTTTGTTCCCTCAATACATATATCTAGACTGATTTCAGGGCAGGCTTCTCTCCACTAGGCCAGGTAAATGCTTCTAACGATTTCCTGGAAAAAAGTCCACCAAACTGATCAGCTCTTTTCACAGGGATGTGCTGTGTTACAGCAGTAATCACCACCATTCATCTCATGGCTTTGCAGAGTTACTGTGCTGTGGCTTGTAGCAGGATATACCCCAGTTAATGAAATTAGAGAATTATAGCTTATATTTTCCTGAGGGTTAAAATAAAAATAAAATCAGGCAGTGCAACTTTATAATCTATAGAATAGAATATTTCAGTTGGAAGGGACCTACAATGATCATCTAGTCCAACTGCCTGACCAATTCAGGGCTGACCAAAAGTTAAAGCAGGTTATTAAGGGCATTGTTCAAATGCCTCTTGAACACTGTCAGGCTTGGGGCATTGACCACCTCTCTAGGAAGCCTGTTCCAGTGTTTGACCACCCTCTCTGCAAAGAAAGGCTTCCTAATGTCCAGCCTAAACCTCCCCTGGTGCAGCTTTGAACCATTCTCACACATCCTATCACTGGATCCCAGGGAGAAGAGATCAGCACCTCCCTCTCCCCTTCCCCTCCTCAGGAAGCTGTAGGCAGCAATGAGGTCACCCCTCAGCCTCCTCTTCTCCAGACTGGTCAAACCCAAAGTCCTTAGCCGCTCCTTATCTACCAAGAATTGTTCATTTCAGATTCCCTGCTTAGAAACAAAAGCATAAATATCAAAGCACTTCATGCAACTATCTCTGGTATGGTAGCCTTGACAGAAGAACATTTTCTGCACTTTGGTCCCATGCTTAACGTAGTCTAATTTCATGGTAGTTCTCATGGATCCTAAATGAATTTGTTGCATATAAAGGTTATATCGACACCTGTAAGGTGAATAACACACATACTGAGAAAAGCTGTTCTCTGTATCTTCTTTGTGCTCTAAGTAAATTTAAATATGAAAGATTAAAAATAAACATAATTTTTATTTTCAAATAAAAATAACATTTTGTAAAGAAACAAGTTTCCACAAAACTTAAATTCAGTAAGGATCACTTCTATCAAGGTTAAAGAGAAAGAGAAAGAGAGAAAGAGAAGAAAACAGATTTAGTTCCCTAGTACACAGCCCTGGCACTATGCTTGTTCACAGAAGGAACGTATTTCAACCGTTGATGAAATACATTTACATCCATCTCAAAAGTCAAATTTGAGAAAAGCTATGGATCTACGTGCTGATTTTTTGTCATTTTATACATTGTTTTATTCCTCAAAAAAAGATTCTATGAGTCAGCAAATGCATAATTAACTACTACTACCACCTTAACCAGGTGTTACAATGTCACTAGTTATTCTTTGGAAGAATAACTCCTAGGATTTATCTGCTTGTCATCTTCATTCAAGACACAAGGCTAAAATTGTCAAGTTAGACACTGTATGCCGTGGCCCATGACTTGCACAAACAGCAATGTTGAGAGTTTCCTCTACAACTGTGCCATACCACGCTCTGATAGTCATGCAGAAACCTGCAAGAAGGTGATTTTTATTTCCAAAAGTATGGTGGGGTTGATCTATGCACTGCAAAACACTTATTGGCACATTTTATTAAACAAGTAGTTCTTAATAACCTTTTCCCCTGCCCAGACACACACGCAAGAGAGTCCTTCCCCAAAGAGCGCAGATCAGAAACAACGCTAAACTGAAAAGAGAGGAAGGATTAGTGCTCTAATGCACCTGAAATACATGTTCTCGGGGCTTCCTAGCTGGTTGCAGTGTGTCCCGCAGGTACAGTACGTATGAAGCTTAAATGCACCACATGATGTTGCTGTGTTGAAGCAGCAACCTGCTAGTACAAACAAGGCTCATGAGAATGAATGAGGCAGCAAGCCAAGGACATTTCAAAAAGGATAATTCGCCTTGTCAAAACATGCTAGATCTTGATTCAGAGTGTTTAACACTTTAAAAACAGGTGCGTTGGCAGACATCACTTCCCTGTATTTCCCATGCCATGAGCTACAAAGACTGAGGTGTCACTGAAGAAGGAGAGTTTCTAAGTTCAGCACTGATAACAACAAATGCAGTTGCCTGCAGGCCACACTCTGTCATACTGCAATGGGCTGTGAGAGCCCATGGGCATAACACAGCTCCACGGAGCCGTGTGTGGAGGCTTTCCAGGCGTTCCTCCCTTGGCCTCAGCCCAGCCCCATTCCCAGGCAGACATTGCATTGCAACAGGAGGTAGGAGGGAACCGCTCTCCAGTTCTAGGTGGGGAATTCTGCTGCGGGAGCTGCCAGGTGGAGGGATCCTATGCTGCACGTGTAGGAGTGTGTGAAGCGCATAAGAACAGCGGCCTCCAGCTGACTTCCTCCTCTCCAGATCATATACAGCGAATCTCTAGTTGTTTATATCAGCTTTCACCTAGACTTTATTTGACTTAAGATTTGACTTGGACATATTCCTGCTTTGCAGCAAGTTAAGACAGCCAGCCAGTCCAGGTAGCTTCACCTAGTCCTTGCAGATTAAATATTAAAAAGAAAACTCATGAATAATGAAAGAGTATCCTCTGAGTAGTAAAATTTAGTCAAACATTTCTTCTACGTGAAGGTGGCACACTGATGGGATTGGCCTCAATATCTTGATGGGTAGGACATGTATTCAAGAAAGCTACATCTTTAAGTGGAATACATTTCAGAGTGGTATCACTAATCAGCAGCACCTAATTAAGAAACAGATGTTGCTTTTGGTACACTCAAGTACAACATTTGAAGCAAAGCTCAAAGCTAGACTCTTCATCCTTAGACTCTGTCCTCAGCATTTCTGCATACACAAGAAGGACAGTTCTTTCTAAAATTTCATTTTAGAAGGACCCAGCATTTCAGCATCTAGGCTGTAGTTTTCTGTCCACTAAGTTGTTGTATTTCTGCAGAAGTATTTTCTGAAATGAGAGTGTGTTCCACGTTTTTACTTTCCATTTAAAAAACAGGGCCTGCTATAGCCCTGACCCTGAAAAGCTTCATACAGATGATCTATGATTACCTCCTTTATCTCAGACCTCCTTATGCCCAAAGAACATTTGGAGAACAAAAGTTATTTGGAATATCGGGGGGGGCGTGGCGGGAAATCTATTAACAAAACTGATACCAGTAAGAAGAATCTGATTCCAGGAGCCAATGTAAAGAGCCCTCTAGACTTCAGGCAACTTTGGGAA
Organism: Gymnogyps californianus; assembly: GCF_018139145.2. Taxonomy (NCBI): domain Eukaryota; kingdom Metazoa; phylum Chordata; class Aves; order Accipitriformes; family Cathartidae; genus Gymnogyps; species Gymnogyps californianus. The sequence continues at coordinate 5,186,635 of NC_059481.1, read as the reverse complement.
AAGGCTCAGGATTTTGTGGAGGTGCTGGTTTTGGTCTTGGGGAGCAGAGAGAAAGGATGAAAACAGACAGTGACAGTTTTGTTATCAGGAAGAAATTGATCGTCTGAAATTTCATTTAAAAGGAAATGAGAAGAAAAGTCACAAGATACTGTAATTATACCCTGGGATAAAGAAGCAGCTTTGGAGGATTTTGTGGATTGTCCCCCAGCATTAAATACTTGCTATTAATGGTTTACAACCAGAGAAGTGTAGCAAACTGGGTTAAAAGTGCTCAGAGAACAACACTGGCTCACAGCAGCAAGCAGGAAGAGTGTGAGAAAGGCAAGGATTTTCTTTGACAAAATTCCTTCCAAGTCAGGGAATCCATAGGCATGAGAAAACAAACACTTTAACTGCTGCTCCCAAACACAAAGAGTTTAAACATATGGCCAGATATTACTATATAAAGAAAAACAATTTGAAGTTATTGCCGTCACACACACATTCCCACTGGGAAAAGTAGAAATAGGCTCACGTGACCATAACAGATTCTCTGGCACTTTGTAAAAATTGTTACATGGTGAGGAGCTTTGCTTAAGTGGGGAGGACGAAATTAAACCCTTTATTGTTTAGCTATCTCATCCTCTTTCATTCCCTTAGGCAAGCTTTAAATTTGAATCCAGCCTCAGCCTCCTTCCCTCATCCCCCAGGGCCAGCAGCCTCCCACTGGAGCAGGCAATGTGGAACACATGGCACTTGTGTGCTGGGAACCTCCTCCACCCCAAACGCTTAAGAGAAAGCAGGCTGCAATTTACTTGCAGCACATGTTTCACTTAAGGCTTCGCACTACCTGAAAGCATAGCAGAACCTAATACTTCAGCTGTTGGGACACTTGTGGGTTTTTTGCTACCCATGCATGTAAAGTAAAAGATGCTTTCCTTTGTTTTCTAGCACTTACAAATATCTTTTGCCACTTAATTTGTCTCAATTAAAATAACAAATACAATGAAAGCTCTGGAAAATGCTTCTTCTAGCACCAGTCTTACAAGGAGCTGCATGGACAGGTCATTGAGAAGAAAGAAGGGATATCAGGGAATACCTTTTCCAGGCCATAGTTGGGGGAAGCACAGCTCTTCCTTCATGATCAGCAGCACCATCCTCAGAGCTGAGTGTGAAACCAGCCAGGTGATCCAGCAGGTTCTGTATTTTCCTCCCACCTGAATAAATGATAAAAGAAACTTCCTGGGCAGCAGTCTTGTTCTATCCCTCATCCATTTATATGCAGATGATCAGTTGTGTAAATACAGGGAGGGCAGGGGCCAGCCCCTCCCAAGTGTCTCTGGAGCTAAGAACACCCGAAAGCTGCTGTTTCACTTTCACAGAGAAAATTCCATCTCTGGCCTCCAGGACAGAGATTGCTTTTCATTTCTGTGCCAGAGCAGTGTCTGCCTCGTCAGCACTCCTCAGACAGTAGGGCCAGGATCAGAAAGCCATGGCACAGGCACTAACAACCATAGTACTCTGGCTTCTGATATTCCTAGTATTGAGCTACAATAGCAGGAGCACCCTCACTCCGTGTGCTGTTTGCTCTTATTTGCTATTTACTGTGATCAGCTGAAGTTGGGAAGAACAACTGATCTTAAGTAATTAAAATATTATACTCAGCGATTTACTGCTCAGCAACTTTCCTAAAGCAATGAAGTGATAGCATTCAACAGCAGCTAAAGTGGCAGTCAGGCCCAAGGAGCTTCAGCCCCTGAATACTTAACCCACATTGTCCATTCTAAGATCAGCTGCTTCAGGCAGGCTGAAGGTCATTAACAACTGCCCCACTTCACCTGTCAACAATTTGCCCTCCTCTAAGAATATAATTCAAATATTTTCTGCTTTCTGTTAGATCCGAGTCAAAGCCGCTTAGAAGTTGTAGGGAACCCTAGCAAACCTGGGCTTGAGTCAGTTTTCTAAAGGAAACTTGCCAAATGAATGACAGGTTTGTAGATTTCTTTTTTTTTTTTTTTCTTTTTAAAGTATTGCACTGGTATCAGGGATCTGTATGACAGTTACAGTGATACAAGCCCTTCAAGGATGGTTTCAGTTGTACATGATCTTATTGGGACTATGCAGGAGCACATTTCACCCACTGAAAAGAGTGGCAAACAAGGGAGAAGAGCACTCTTGGGTTTGTGCTATTATGTTGAATGCTTTGATTTTAAATATTTTTGAAAAGTGTCTTCAGCGTGCTGCCCAGTGAAACTCTGGAAAAGCATTTCATAAATCAGTTTAAGTCAGCAGCACTTCATGTCCTCCAGGCAAAGAAATCCTTTATGGTTTATCTATATGGTAAGGTAGCATTAAAAGAAAGAATTAACTGAGGATTGCTATCAGTGAATGACTGACAATAAGATGGAAGATTGGTTTGATTACAGGAAATGCAAACAAATTATACCTTTGGGGGGTCAGTGAAAAGCTCAGCATTAAAATAAATCATCATCAGACCCTGGAGACAGAGCAGCTGGGAATGGGCTGGTACTCCCTCCTCTCAGTCATGCTGGCTTTACCTCTGTGTAATCCTGCTGACTTCAGACTTTCACTGCACAAATGAGAACAGAATCACATGCCAAACATATGCCATGCTAGCTTTGACCAAACTTAGCAATTGTGACTCCAGAGTTTCCAACGTTAATGTTCCTATCCATCCTGAACATCTTTTTCACTGGGGCACTTGAGCTACACACAAAAAAATACAGTGCTTTGAGAAAGTTCTTTTATGAGGAAATTGCTGGTATATTCTTATTCATTTCTTTTATGTTTCTTTTGAATCAACATCTCACTTAAAATCTGTAAAGTCAAGAACAGTAGCAATTTCCTTCTTCATAGCTCCCAAAGCAGATTTCATGTCTTTTTCATTTTTACTAGATTTTTTTCAATGCTGATCCTTTTATAGAGCACAATTCCCATGCCACCCTTTTATTTCTCCATCTATACTGGTGCTAGTCAGAATATAAATCCATTTATCATAGTTCTTCTCACTCCCATTTCTATGCAACTGAAACACCATAAAATATTGGCCAAAGCAAGCTAATCTAGCAGACTTGGAACATTGCATCTCAAAATCTTATTAAAACATTTAGTAGATAGCATTGCCTCATTCCAATTTGTTTCATCTTTTATCTTTTGTCCTGCTGTAGATTACGCTTCACTCCAGAATTCCATTTTCCTACTCTCCTAGAAGTCAAGTGCCCATCAGGTTTCTGCCATCTCCCAATCCGGTTGTCTTAATGTATCAAATCCATTTTCTAAACCTATTCTTGCAGATGTTTGAAGCAGAAACAGCAGCCAAGTCAAGATAAGGCTTTAGCTGTGTATGACTGATCTAGCGAACCCTCTCGTGTTACCAGCAACTACTGTTGGTATTGGAGTTTCTCTCTGAAGCCCAGACTATTTATACAAGGCAAGTCTGCAGATTATGCCATTTTTGGACAAGGAATGCAGGACTGGAAGAGGCCTCCTCAGTCTCTGAGGATGATCCCTCTCTATTACAAACATTGCATTATCCAGTTCCCCATCATCACCTTATCCTGCTGCATCACCAAAGGAAGTCAGGTTTCAGCTCCACTTCTCCCAGAGGAAAGCTGTTCTAGATGCCAATCACTGCTGCAATCCTTCCAGGCTAAATTTATTCATAGCCAGTCCAGGCTCATTTGTCCTTACACCGATGTCTTCCTGAACCTCACACAATTCTTTCCCTTCTTCCTTCCCACCAGTGTTCACCTTCCGATGCTCGACAGAGGACAGTTAGTTCGGTCTTTCTGCAGGTAAACATCACGGTCTTCTCGTCTCCTCTTGTAGAGGACAATAATCCTATCCTTCCTTGTGATAGGAGATCTCACTAGTGCTTTGTATAAAAGCAGGAATATTCCTTGTATCTGAAGGAAACAGATCTCCCAACACATGTCTTTTTCAGGCCTGCTCTTGGTGATCTCATGATTGACTGTTATGCCTAAGCCACTCCCCCCAAATGGCTCACATTTTGGTGCAGAGGGTTTTGTTCTTGCTCCTGATTGCAAGACGATGCATTTTGCAGCTCTGAATTTCTTCTGGTTTCTTTTACTTCAGGCCTCAAGGAGGACAGGTTTTTTTCCTTGTCTTAAAGGAGCAAAGTTTCTCTGCCCTCATCCAAATCCTTCCACACTGTTTCAAGCAAAGGTTTTCTTTATGTTAGAGGGGAGAGGCAGAATACTTTGATTTTGATCATCAACAGAAGCCCAAATAAATTATATCTTCTGGACAGAGGCTGGAGAAAGCTGTGTGGAAACAGTCCATTCACACAGTTGAAATGAATTGCCATCAGGACTTTGCAAATGAAAAGGTACGTTCACATCACTGATCCTTCAAAGAGCAGGTGTGAGCAGAGATGTAGAGATGCACTGTCTGTGAAAGGAGCCCCAGAAGCACACATACTACTGCTTTGGATGAGTCTCTGAACCATGAGCTGCATGTCACCCGACAAAGTCCATCAGGTTTACTTATACTGAGCCCTATACTGGACATGCCATCATTTCACCAGTATTCTTGGCATCTGTAGCCAGTTTCTCTAGATAGTGACTAGTCAAGAGAACATTTCAAAAAGAAAAGAGAATATCATGACTCACTGCTCCTAGTTACACTCATTACTCTCCTCTATAAAGATGCTAATTTCCTGGGCCAAAACTTTTTCTCTCACTTTCCCATTCTCTCTGCTCCCCTTCTTTGCCCGAAACATGATCAAATTCCTCACTATTTGGTAAATGGCTAGCAGATTGTTAGATTGCAATTAGACATACATACATGGTACCACCTGCTACATGCTTTTTATTTCTTTTTGGCTCTGGAACAGCTGTTGGTTTCAATTTTTGCAAATTCAGAGTGAAGGAGAGGAGGGAATTTTTTTTTTTTTGTAGATGGTTTAATTCTTCTGCAGGATATCAGGGCATGTAACAAACTCAGAAGAAAATTTAAGATCATAGGTAATCATAATGTTTTACATAAGTTTTTTCAGTGAAACAGTAGACATTTAATGAGTTTACTTAAGGAGTCCCCAAAATTATATAGGCCCACAACCACATCTGTTTGTCCCTAGGGTTTGGTTTTTTTTTTTAACCTTCGTCTGATTTTAACTGGCACAAAGCAAGCCAAACAACTGGAAGCTTTATAAACCAACAGATAGGATATGAAATGATAAAGCAACCAATGCATCAAAAATCTGCCAAAAGGTGAGATGGAAAGATCTCATTGGTCTATCTTGAATACCTCATTTAAAAATGAGGGAGACAAAGATACACAGTGCATCATTTCCATGTTTTTCAATTCACTGACTCATAAGTCAATCCTTGAGTTTATCAATAATAGGGCATAATTTTCTCAAAAAACATTGATACATGTCAACTTAATTTTAACATCTTTTGTCTAGTCAGCTGTAAAAATGCAGATAACAATCATAACTTCCTACTACTTGATGTTGTGACAAACACAGTTCCGAGTTATTTGGGGGGAAATGAATCACGCTATTGCAAAAGCCCAGAGCTGCCCATGCTCACTGAATTAATGGCTCTTTCCTCTTGGGGAGACACACTGAAACACACAGGCTTACTTGAGGTGTACAAACTGGGCTCTGGTAGCAGAATCTAGTCCGCACCACAGTATTAAAATCTCCACAAAAACTTAAGAGCTGTTCACTCTTGACATGGTTCCAACTAATAAGTATAAACAAAAAGCATCTTAATTGATGGGATTTGTTTGGTTTTATTTTGGGATTGTTTTCCCCTCAAACATTCTACATTAAAAAACAGAATTGGTGATAAGCATGGCTCCCCTGTTAGAAGGGCTGTACTTCAGCGTTGGGTAGGAGAATATTTACTATTCCCTCATTGAATTGCTGGGCAGAAGCAGTGTCTAAACACACAAGAAACATCTGCAAAACCTGTCTGAGAGCCAGAAAGGGATTTCAAGTTGTGAGACTGGTAGGCACTGTTGCCCTGTGCCCAAGTTTTCTGAAGCAGTATAAATTTCCTTGCAAAACTATAAAGTTGTAACTGACTCCCTCCACAGTCACTAATGCATAGAAAATCTAATGCCATGCTCTCCCTTTCCTTTTTTCCCTTGTCTAATATCTTTGCTATTTCAAACTCTAACCAGTTTATAGCTGTTATCCCAGCCCTCACGGCTGTTGCACATCTCCAGTCACATATGACCGGAGAGCACCTTGTGGTGGGCTGTGTTGTGCCTGTGGTACAGTGCTGGATCTCCTCCCTGCAGTGGGACAACCTGGCTGGCACCAGGGGCAAGGTTTTGACACCTGAGTGGACTCTAAGCTGATTGGGATTTCTGCTCTGCTTCAGTAAGATTGAAGCCATATAGCTCAATGAAAAGTTCTTATGGTTGTTTTCAAGGAGGCAAAGTACAAAGGAACTAAGTGTGTAGTAACAGTTACAGATGTATTTAGGCACTCAGTGATGTGAACAGACACTTGATAGAGACTCTTTAAATGAGATTTTAAACAGCATCTAAGTTGTGTGGCTTGCACTTATAGCTCAGGTGCTTTTAGTCTGCACTACCTAAGTCTATCTACATATGCAGTTACATGCCTTCCTGAATTCAGCCCCTTAACAGTTCAGCTCTCACTAAAATCTATAGCAAAACATACAGTGATTTCAGTCACATGCCATGCCCCCAGCTACATCTAGTCAAACAGCCGACTATCTCCAAGTCCTTCCCCTGACTTCTAGACAGAGATGCACCTCACCCAACCTCCTCCATCTCTGAATATTGTAATGTGAACATCAGTACTTGCTGAAAAGACACCAAAGTGTCCCACATAAGCTAGTGGGAATTCCAGCCATTGACCAGGAAGTATGGAAAGCCATGAAATCCTCAGCACCTAGGCCTTGCCCCCCTTGGTATATGAGCAGCATAACCTTTGAGACCTCATGATTCAGCTATGTGTTCGCAAGCATGGACTCTGGTGACTTGAGAAGAGATTGAAAGGGGCAATCCCTGTCAAAGCCTTTTGCTTTACCACTGAAATGACAAGTCTTACAAGGTGAGGTTTTTTCCTTAAACTCCAGCAAGAAAACCAGTTACTGACATGGAACATCATAGAGCTGAGCTAAAATTAAACTTCAGGGTGAAATTACAAATTATTCTGTTGATCAAGACTAAACAATTTATGTTTGTCACTTCAGCTGCCATTAATTCTAACACAGTGCAACAGGATGGCATATTGGAATCCAGTTTCGCCACTAATGCTAGTCCTTCACATATTCAGAGGTATCTTGATTTTATTCAAGTACTTAACATCACTGCTGCATTTTCCTTTGGCCTTCATTTCCCCTTTTTTTCCATCTGGGTTGAGCTTGAAATCTGACATGGCTTATCAGCATTGTATTTTTGTTTTCTCAGATAACTGAAAAGCGAATCACATTGGAGACCTGATGTGCATCCTGGGTCTGTAGGATGGGAAATTAAGCAGTATACCATTTAAGATGGCTGTATTGAGGGCACGCTACCTGCCTTACCAACAGGAAAACAATAGTGATTCCAGCTTGTTTCATGAGGCAGGCTGCATCCGGGGTTGAACCCTTGCTGCATGTCATTCTTAATTCTCTGACACTCATTAAAACATTCAGTTGAGACCTGTGCATATACCCCTTCTCTCTGCGGGCAGCATTATTTTGATACTTTGGAATAATTTTTCCTATACCCAGCAGTGCTTCAACACAAGGGCACTATGATCATGCAAAACCCTGGTTACTCTTATTAGCTCACAACATATCGCAGTCTCAGCTTTGGAGAGCTTTCAGCTGAGCAAATGGAAATCTGCCTTACCAAAGTGCAATGCATAAAAAGAGGGGAAAACAGGGTGAACATCCAGTGTAAGACGATTTCATATATTGTACATCTTAACACAAAAAGGCTACTCCTGCTTACAGCTAATGTGATGAATTACTTGAGGAGACTAGGTTCTAGAAAGAGACACAGCCATATCTGCTTACTCCTGCAGTTACTCAGATAAATTGGTAGAGCAAATACCAAGTTCTATTTTCAGTTTTTGGCAAATCCTCCGAGGCCAATATCTGCCTCCCAAAAAGGAGATATAACCATTGCAAATGTATGCAACAGATGCTGCTCAACCATGTCCAAGTCACAGGGTGTCAGTGATGTCCCTTTTATTATCTCCTAGGCAAAGGGGCAGATGTCCCTTCTGCTGCGTTGTTAGGGCACAAGATCTGTGGTTACCACTATGGCACAGATGACTCCACGTTGTAGCTGCAAAGCTGCACTGCACAGCCCTCCCCTGCTCAACTCCCTGTGTCAAATCAGTCTGTGCAACAGAAGTGCACAAGACTACATTATGTTAACGAGACTGTGGAAGGTAACTACAGTATCAAAATATTTACAAAATGGATTCCAGGTTCCTAAACTTGTAAATGAATTGCAGTTACAAATGCTTTCCCCACATCTGTTATTCTTGGGCTGCAGTAGATGATGATGAAAAAGTTCAGTTCGGGCAGGTAACAACTAGAGAAATCTCTCACATTTTCAGTGAATCATTACCTTCAACAAGGGACTTAAGGAAAATATCTTTTTTTCCTTTCTACTTGCTCCCTACCCCCAAACATGCACAATACACAGGAAACTAAAGTCATGTTTCCTAGGGAAAGATTGAGATATCTGCAAAGCTTGCATGCCAGCCTCTGAGGGCAAAGGCTGGCACTGACAGTGGAAAGCACACTACAGAGCCTGTTCTGTTGCTGCAGGAGAGAAACTTATTCCTCCCTAGGTGGTTAAGAAATAATTAACCATTTCAATTTTATGAGTATAAAGTAACACTAAATAAAATTCAAGTAGAACTGCTAGGGTAAATTCATATTAGGATAAAATTGAATTAAATACTAATGGGATACAAAACATTTCTGGGCAAGCTGTGTTTCTAATTTGTATGATATCTCTGGTTTGGCACTGTTACATATTATTGAAAGAATGCTGAAGTCATCCCCAAGGCAGAATGGTTACATTTAATAGTACCGTCTAGTACTGCTTGCTGTAATACTGCAACTGCCTGACTCTATAAAATTATCCTGGCAACCTCAGCAGCAATGAATGGAATAGCCCAGCACATTGTGTCACATGGGTTGCAGCTCCCAGCTCTCCAAAACACACCTGATAAAACAGAACAATTAATCCTGTGATGTAGCTATTGCTTCAGCACGATGCCAGCCATTTTTAAGATTCCCTGAACACTTGCACAGAGAGAGAGTTGATGTCTGGCAGGCCAGGGGTCAGATACTATCATATCTTATGGCCTTAAGTCAGCAGCACATTTAAGTGCCTGCTTAGCCACAAAACAGGGCTCTGCCTCATCACTTCACTGTGTACCTTCTCCTTGTCAGGAAAGCAATGATGCTAGCGCTCATAAGCAGGCTAGGGTAAGGCCTAATCCTGCCCCATGGACTTCAGCAGGACTTCTGCCATCAAATTCAATAGGTGCAAGATTGATCAGTAAAGGACAGATTTTTCACAGATAAGGGTGCAGATTAGCAGGGCTTGAGCTGGTTTTCAAAATTGCAACAAGGGTCTATCAGCCTTTTTAGGTGACAGGTACCTTGAGAAAACTGGTCCTTGTCCATGGAACTGTTTTTTCCTCCAAGAAAAAGGATGCCACTATAGACCTAACTGATTTTTCCTTTTCATTATTGCCACATTCACAACTCTCAACTATGACGCTATTGCCGAGACATTCAGTCCTGATGGTAGCTGCTGAACCTGGGCATAGAAAAACAATCAATGACACACAGTGCTTTGTCAGAGCGGTATAAAGAGACAATGAAAAGAAATCGTGACAAGCAGGCAAGGGATCTAAAGGTGCCAATAGTTACTGAAACTCTGTGAGAAATACATTTAACAAAGTGGCATTTTTTTTTTTTTGAGCATTGTAACAAGTAGATCAATTGACTACAGACTTAATCACATGGATGAGTTAACCCCAGATACTGAGTGCTGTACATTGTGGCACTTCAGTGTCATTCCTCAAAGCACAATAGTGAAGGAGAACTCATTTTTGCTCCTGGCATGGCAACATTCCTGCCAAATCCATCAATGTTGTCTCATGTAGAGGTGGCTGCACCTAAAATTGTGCAAATAAACCTCTGTTGTATTTAGATAGTTGGAAGAATCCACAGTCTGGACTCCTACACAGAAATTCAGATCTCTGGCCAATTTAGTGGCCACAGAAGAGATCACACTTCTGGGCAAGGGAAGAGTATTCCATCTCATAAAGCCCAGAAGACAGAAATGGTTGGATGTGTGCCACTGGAGAAACTTACTCACTGGACTCAGCAACAATTGGAGACATTATTACAGTTCTTTCTGGACAGAGTTGTGGAAAAGTAAAAGCAACACATTAATGAGATAATTATTCATAGACTGTCTTCATCCCTTGCTTCCCTCACCAATTCAGAATTGGCTGCTTTTAGGTCCCTTCACAAAGCCTCACAATAACACGAGAGCCTTCTCTGCAACTTTGACATATGGAACAACTCGCTTGTATTTCTCCATCTTGCCACTTCTGTCTTCAGACCTCCTAAGAGTCCACAGCTTGCTGCTCTGCTGGAACAGCTGAGTTTTTCCTCAATTGTTCTGCTAATCTTTTATATTTCACTTCATGTAGGTCTAAGTATTTCATCTGTCTGTAAATATCCGTGAATGGCTGCCACCATTCATAAGAGTTTTATCTGAAGGTTGGGTTTTTTTTTTAAATGGTATCTGATTTATGTAAAATGGCTAATGAGTAATTGTACATATTTTATTTGGAATGCACAGTGAAGGCAAGCCAACCACCAGAGCTGGCTCAAGGCTTCTTATCAGCATAAGCAAACTAAGTTGTGCTGCCCTGAGGATGAAGTGCCTAGGTTACACCAAGAGCTGGCTTTTTATGCCACAGAAAAGTGAACAGGATCCAGAAAAGGCTCACATGCCCCATTTTCCCAAAGTAGCTGCTGTTTCATACATTCTCATCCCCTCTCCTGGCAGCAGCAGCTGTCAGTCTGGTTTTCAGGGCTCTGCCAGGGCCCATTCTGCCATCCCTCTTGCTGCCTCCTCTGCCTGTACCTAGATCTATCCCTGCCAAGCACCAAGAGATTAGCCTCATTCAAAAGTAAAGAAAAATCCCAAACTCAACTCTGCCTATGCTTTCTACCTATGTATACACCTTCATCTCACTAGAAGTTCTTTATATCAATAATCTTGCCTGCAAGGTTGAAATGTAAAATTATGTGCATCTTCATATACAGTATGTGCCAGTTTCCACCTTGTCTGGATTTTAACTCTTAATGAAATCTACATCATTACATTAAAAAAAACCACGTCTGCCCAAACTGCCAAGGTCACTACTACTAATTGCTTTTCTTCAGTAACTAAATAGGTAGGCTTGTACATGTACACACTTGATCACAGACACCTACTCCATTCAAAAGGGAATGTACTTGTTTTGTGCTTTATTTGAATGATCAAATTGTAACAAGGGCACTTAAAAAACCCAACAAACTTCAAACTATAGAGCCAGATATGCACAATGCAGGGTGTAGAATGGTATGTAAGGGCCTAAGTATGTGCCAGGTTCCCATTAGGATACATGCCCCAGTGAAGTCTAAATTCATACTTCATGATTAAGGAAAGTTTACTGTACTTTAAAAATCCCACAACACACTCCCTCAGCACAAGGCTGAGTGATATAAGTGACCTTGTACTGCTCCCCTGCTGTGGGATACCTTTTTTTCTTAGCAACTGACCACGAAATGCATAATAGTTCACATTCATATGCAATATATTCCAGCAAGGAAAGCATCAGGGATTTACCCATACAGAAGTTGTAGAGCTGATTCTTTTGCTGTGCTCTCATTCCCCCTTCCTGCAAGATGAGGAGGGAGAGCATAAAACACAATGAAGACAAACCCATTCTGGAAAGCATGCAAGTCTGCACTGAAACAGTGAATTTTGCCCTTGAGGTGATGAATACACTCAAAGAAGAACAAACTGTTTTGCTGAATTCATTACATCTGTGGAAAGAAATCCATGGGTCTGTTTTCCAGAGTTGGGACAAGCTGTCTCAGGTCCAGCCTTGCAAAGTGCTGGGTCAGCTCTGGAAAGGAAGGGGTGGCTTAGCAGAAATAGTAAAGCTGGTTAGGGAGTAAGGGAAAACTTCCAAATCCACAAGTCCTGATTATGACTAGTAGATTCGATAGACTCTTCTGTTATGAGATCTTTAAAATGGAAAAGGTTAGAGAATGTTTAGCCCTGTTCTAATGCATACAGTTACATCTGCATACATTAGCTGCCCCAGAGCAGCCCACTTCATTTGCATTACACAGGCAGCAGAAAAGGGATGGAAATGGTCCCTTTCAGGGACTAATGTCCAGAGAAAGGGTTAGATGTGCAGCACAGGGTTGGCAGTGTGGCTTCCTATAGAAATACAAGGGACATGCTTGAAACAGAGAGGATGGGAGAAGGAGCAGTGCCAGCCATCCTTGGTTTCCCACCACCCAGCAGGAGGTAGAGCAACTGAACATAAATGAGGCCAACCCTGAACACTAAAATGTCCCAAAAAACCAGAAAGTACAAAGGTGTCTCACAGCTGAGCATAAAATTAATACAGTCAGGGCTGTTATGTTTATGTTCCCTCCAGACCTCAGGCATGCCAAAAGTAGTACCATTCTCATTAATAACTGCTGTTATCATTAAAAAAGGCTGTTAAATCATTATTGACTTAATACATCAACATGAGACCACAACAGTCAAGAGATTTATCGATGAAGTCACAGAAAAGGCAGCTTACTTTTGAAGCAGCCTAAGATAAGGATACATAAGAAACAACATAAAGGATGCACAGATCTATTTTTATAATATTATTCCATGTATTTCATATTTTTATAGTAATTATGTACTGTCAGTGATTTCATATGAAGAGTGTGAATTTTTCATTTTACTGAGGGAAGATCTAATTTGCTATTCCCATGGGTGAAAAGCTGATTATGTATGAATTTGATAATCAGAAATTATTAATTACTTTGTTGAGAATGTTAGTCTTATAAACCTGGTTGGGTATGCACAAACAAGATGTGCTCTGAATAGAGGAGGAAGCAGAAATAACTGCACTAGCACAAATGTCTATAAATGCCTCTGCAAAAAAAGAGTATCACAAGATCTAGACATCATTTCAAAAGTTAAATACAGGTCATCCCGATACGCACAAAGAACATGCACACAGGTAGAGGTTGCTTGCTCAGCACTGGTAGACAAGGACTCCACTTGCACTTTTACCCTTAAGATACATTATGCAAAAGTTATGAGTTATGTATAATTACACTCTCCCACTTAATGTCAGGAGTGGCTCTTTTCCTCCCACACAGTCCTTGTACAAGCTGACCTACTTCATCAGTTTTTTATAATATTGCATTCTTCACCCATTTGGATAGAGTTGGATAAACTGACTTAAGACATTATTGTAGAAGACAGACTACAGAGAACCTACTGCCCTCTTTATAGTAACTCCTTTTGTCCCCCCAAGTGACTGATTGTCTAGTTCTATGCAGCCACTTCGTTTATGGAGCAAAATTCCATCCACGTATTGGGATCTCTTTCAGAGCTCCTCAGCCTATTCAAAGCATTGGCACCAGCCATGAGCAATAGCTTCCCTTATCTTCCACCTCCCTTTTTTCTCAGACATTAGGTGAGTATTTGTCAGTAATAGAGTAAGATACTGTTGAGCAAATACACTAGCATATTTCTACCACACAATAACCTATGTTTGTATGTAGGTATACTGCTTAACAAAAAGAAAAAGGAAGAAAGCTTCCCTGCTTCTCCTGTTTGAGGAGGCCTCAGGATTTGGTTCACATACAAAAAAAAAACAAGAGACACAACAGGAATCCAAAGATCTAGAAAGAAATCCAACCAGATTCTCACAGGGTATGGGAAGAGCTATTTTAAAAGGCCAGCAACGTGGTACAGCAGAAGCAAGCACTCAGCAGGGCTTCCCTCTTGCTGTGGAAAAAGCCAGAATCACAAGCCTTTGCAGAACATACATGTCCACCTACCCGTGCTCACAGCTCCATGCTCAAGTTACACCCACTTACAGCACCCACTCAAATTGCTATGCATCAAGTAAGGTGCAAGGATGAGGGAAAGAAACAGGGAAGGGAGAAATGGACTGAAGAATGAATGTAGGCAGCTTCCCCTCAGCCAAGATGACTGATGTCTTTCTGTGCTCTGCCCTACCACGTGCCTTACCTTAGAGGTAACCATCCCAAGACACAGCTCCATTTTCCTGTGATTTCATTCCTTGGCTCTCCAGTGGAGATCAATAATTGCAGCAGTGCTGGCTGCCTGCAGAAGCCTGGGGCCATGCCATGGAAATCCCTGCGTGGCCATAAAGAGAACACAGCAATTGAACAGGCGGCACAGGAAGGAACAAAGCTTATCTAATACTTCAGCTCCACAAACCCAAAGTAGTGCTGAAGTCGCACATGGCCCCAAAGCTGATACTCTGGGATGTCTTCTCTTGAGTGAAGAGTTTGCAACTAAATATCATTTTTGAAGAGTTATACTGTTTGTACACATGAAGTTCACCCTGTGGGCCCAGATGTTAGTGCTTTATTAAACGCACACATTAGAGGAGACTCACAGTAAAGAATAGTGTGACTGCCGCCAATTTTACTTGGCAAACCTCCAGCAGGAAATAATCCTGTGTCAGCTATAGCTCTCTCCTTTGGTACTGCACAGACTCAAACAATGCATCTGTTGGATTCATTTAAATATGTCCAAGTCTGTGTTTCATTGTTTTAAAGCATCAAAGACTTTTGCTGTTATAAATCACAACAAATAATCAGTAATTCTGAACAATAAAATTACATGATAAAAATGAGGCACAGCTGTTGCCAGTCATTGAAGGAGATTGTAAAAGAGAAAGAAAACAGAGTTACATACATTATAGTGCATGTTATCTAAATGATTTGTTTGAAGACAAGGTGCTAACAACATCTCTCATTTTAAAGGTGAAGATTTTTCTATAACACTGAATCACCATAGTTAAAGAAATATAGGAAAAATTACTCTTTATTCCAGCAACAAACTTAATGTATTGTAACATCTGGGGAACCAGGGAAACAGCAATGTATTTCCTAAAATACCTGGCATTGCTCCAGTGCTTTATCGGCATCCTTAAAACACAGGCAATTGAAAAAACACTATTATTGCTGCATGATATGAATTTCAGACAAAGCAAAAAAGTTCAACATAATTCCATACAAGTCACATCTGATTTGGATTACTCTGTATAATACCCAAGCAGTTTAGAAGACTAAACTCTATTTTCAAAACTGTAATACAGTATTTCCATGTGTACTTTGTACAGCAAGCCTTATGTTCTGTTTTTGGCTATGGACAAGAAAAAAATTAAAGGGCCAAACTTTTAAAAATAAATGCTAATTTAGTAGGTGCTTTTAAAAACAACCAGGAAAAGTGTGTATATTTATACTCAGGAGTATCTGGAACTCAAAGACTCTGTATTACTTACTGTTCATATTGAGAATTATCACTTCGCTTGACACACATGGGTTTGTGGACAACAGTCCTCATGTTAACTTTGATTCTTCCCACAGCAGTTTTGAAAACCTGGAAGTGTTCATCAAACCAGAATGTAGATCAGCTGCAAACATTAAAGTTAAAGTATGTTTGTCAGAAGCCACAGGGGGCTTGTAATCACAAGGCAACTTGGGTTGCCTTCCGAGGGACAGCATTACAGGAAACACTGCTGTTTGGGAGTCAGGAATTTTCTGATGATACAAATAACTATGCCTCAGGGCAGCCAGACTGATTGACTAGGGGATCAATTTATGACTCTGCCACTCTGGGTACTATGTGGGATACAACTGAGAGAGATGCTACTCTTGTTCTCAGTCTCCTGACCTCCCACATTGCCAAATCTGTGTCCCATTAACTTGGCTGGGACTGACATTTTCTGTGGGAACCAGATCTGAATTACAATCCTATCCTTCATTCCCTTTGAGCTCTTGAAACTGCTGTTCCCTTTAAGATTAGGTACCAAAACATCTCCTTTGTTTTCTGCAGTCTTGGTCTTGAGTATTCTGTACCGAAAATGTTAACTCTGTAAACTCGTTCTCTCATTTAGAAATGGCTGATTGATTTTCTGCAGGATATAACAACTACCACACAAGAGAAATACAATCTCAAAGAGAAATTGTATTTTAGATTAATGTAACTAGAGCTAAAAAAGAATTTGATAAGATCAGCTGATCCTGTATTGACAGACATCAGTGAGTGCCTTGTCTTTTCATCAAGAGTAAAATTAGCAGAGCTGGGAAAAATTGGTAAGGTCATGACAAGATTGCTACAACTCTGTGCATGACCTTCAATACTGTAAGCCTGCTAGTATAAGATGAGAGGGAGACTATCCCTTCAGTTACCTAATTCCTTTAAGGGTAGCAGTCCAAAGAGATTTTTTTTCTAATAAATTAATTTCTGGAAGCTATTGTGCAAATCTGAAGAGCAAGATTCAGCGATGTTATAATGCCTCTTTAGAATAACTTATTTCCTTACAGAATTGGATCTCTCCATGTTAAGTGGGACCAGTGAGAAGTTTACTGGAAGGTCCAATTACTACGAGAATGAAAAAGCTGATGCAAAATAAGAACACAGTTATAACACAGTAATGCTGTGCTTTTTGTATAGCACAGTGGTATGGAATAGATAAGGAAGGTGGATGTAGTCCAAATGAAAAAACACAGGAGCAGTATTTACACAAGGCAAGCAGTAAAATTGTCACCCAAAATTCCGCTTTCCCCTCACATATGTAGGGTCTTCACTGAATGTGTTTAACATGAGATGTGGCACATGCTGTCTTACACCCACTGGTGGATACCTTGCATCTACAAGGGGGGTGAATAATGGGGAAGAAAATCGGAACCACCCCCCTTCTTCTATGCCTTTTCCACCTGTAGCACAAGGGCCTTTTGCTGCCACTGCCTCTCAGCTCAGGGAGGTCTTGGGCTGTTGCACAAGGAAGGTGGGGAGAAGGCGGTGACTGATAAAGTCAAATAGCAGCAAAGTGTCCCAAGGTAGCAGAGATACTTAAGTAGTCTTTGTGAAGCCCATCAACTGCCCGCAATACCTATGGTATCAATAAGATGCCCTTTGTGCATTCTTCAAACTAGCAGAGGTAACCTCTGCAGTTTAACATACCTGTGAGCACTCCTGGAGGAGAGTCTTAAGAATCCAGAATGATTGGAACAAACTGAAGAAACAGCCCAATGTCAAGAAACTTAGTTAATAGAGAGAGGTTCAAAGAGGAAAGAAAAGGCCCGTGTACAAATACCAGTCAGAAAATAATCAGCTCAGTGTCAGAATAGCAGAAGTTATATAGAGGGCTAATTCGATTCACAAATGAAAGCTAAAAAGCCAATACAGAGGACTGCACCAGATTTTGAAATGCATACATAAAGTTGTAATGATCCAGAGGAGAGTGCAAGAATTCCAAAGAAATTAGTAATCTTTTCAGCAACACCTAAATAGGTATTAGTCAAGCAGAAGAAAGAAAAAAGTTGATTCCTCCAATTATAAAGTTAAAATTTCAACAAATATAAAATCAGAATCATGATCCATTTGTTTACCCTGACCAAAGAGAGCAGTACAATAAGAAATCATCTGAATTAGCACCACAAATCCAGACCGGGTCCTGAAAGAAGCTTCCTAGTAAGGCTGGTGGAATACCAGAACCAGCTACATAAACATGCTGCAGCATCTCCTGGCCTGATGATTTTAACAAAGAGGTTAAGCAAACAGCAGTCCTGGAGAACCTACACACTTTGTCATTGTGCAGAAAGTTGGTTTCTTGGATTTCTCTCAGCCCTACATTTTTACGACTGTACAATTCGTTATCACCCTGCATGTTACAAGGAACAGGTCAGATATCTCTGAAAGCATTTGCTTGGTCTCCTTCATATCTCTTTCAAACATTCCTTTACTACAGCACTTTAAAGTAACAGACAATAGCTTAGGCCGCTGATGCATGGAAACAGAAGTATGTTATGTTGGCCACCAACATCTTACTCACACTCCCCATCTATCTCACTCAATTTGCTGTTCCTTACAGCATAGTTAGATAGTAAACTCTTCAGGGCAAGCAGTGAGCTTTTATTCCATGTTTGCTTAATGCCTACCAAAATTATATCTCCTTCTACAGTGATAACACAAAAAATATCAAGATCATTAGAACAATAAGGATTACATAAGTACTATAAGAGTTTGAGAAATTAGTTTGTACCTTAGCCTGTATCTGTCAGGGAGCAACAAGGGCCTGCTGCTTCCTACAGGATAGGAAATTGGGAGCCACATACAACACCACAGCCAGCAGAATAGAAGCCATCCTACAGTACCCAAGCAAGGGTAACAAAACAAGTATTGCAATAGCAAACAAGTTCAGCCAAGAACCCAGATCATTAGAGAGATTCACATCAATAAAGCAGATCCAAGGTACAGCCAGGAAATCAGCCCACAGGTCAGGACGATGCCTAGTGAAGGTAACCAGGGTCAGACAATCTAGCAATCTCCACAGCAGGTCCATATACAAGGCAGGTTCAAAGTCAGACCAGAAGCCCCATCTGCAGATCAGTCTAAATCAGCAGAATCCATAACAAAAGACAGACAGATCTATAATCTAGTGCATACAGGGACTAAATGCCCAGGGCTGAGCTTATATGGAGCTCCTGGCCCATGGGCTGAGGGTGTGGGTGGAGGCCCCAGGTGAGGTTGGTCAGGGCAATGAAGGGCTATTAGTGCCCTCAGAACCATTATAATATTCCTGCCTGCTAATGCTAAAGTAATAATGACAGTGCTGACTTTTGCCTAACATTACACATCAAGGATAAGTTTGACTCATTATAAATGCCATTTTTATAACTATCTGTCTTAAATTTATCTTTCAAAGTCTTCTAATGTAGTTGCTAAAGTAGTCTGGTCTCACACACACACAGAATCTAGTTTACATGCTTGGGTATGATTTATGTTGCATTGTAATGGACCTGTTCTGAGACAGTGGTTTAAAATATATTTGAAATGACAGATGAGAAAACTGTTTATAGCATACTTCATTGAAGGCCCCTGCACACACACTTGACTAAGTTCTAGTTCACCCGAAACATCAGTAAATATGCCAGTATTGCTGTCATCCACAGGCTATTTTAAGTACCAGAGTCCAAAAATAATTTCAATACAAGGATTAACAGAGGGCTATGAACAAGTAAGACAGCATTTATGGATAGTTTGTGTAGATGTTTCATGCCTCTGTTTTGGAAGATTCCTTAACATCTGCCTCCCGAGCTGAAAAAACCAAAATGTCCCCAACCTTACTGTCCCACCTGGCAAACCACTAGAGAATGTCCCTGATGTTCACACATCAGTCCCATTTTGCTTCATAGAAGCACATAAGGTTGTTGTAGTTCTTGCTCTGACAAAGCACACTTACCCTTAAAGCTCTGGGGCTTAGTAATTAGGAGATGGAAAGATAAAGTGTTAGAACAGCTGGGATGGAACGAAAATGTAACCTCAGAAGTGAAGTCAGATGCCCGATAGAATGTCTTAATTTTAAAATGTTCTCTGAATAGAAATAATGCCCACAAATGTTATATTCTTTTTTAAAAAAAATGTTATTTTTCCACTCTATCACAACAAATCATAAACATTACCTGTCACAGCTGATAACTGCAACTGGAGTCTGATTTAATCTCAGGAGATTATTACGCCATGCAGATACTAATATCTCAAACTCTGCAGCTATGACTGGTAAAATCAGTTTAACAAGACTCCCAGAAACCAGTGGCAGACTGAAGAGAAAAGAAATGAAAGGCCAAAACTTCTGTAGAAATGCTAAAGAAGTTTTGGATTATGCGAGTACATTGATGCAAGCGCTTCCAGGTTCATCTATACTGTGACTATTTTTTTTCAATGGAAATGCACCTATCTGCAAATTTTGATAGTTGAAAGAATGTAAAGGAACCAGGAAGTTATACTTCTGTTCTCTATATCCACTGTACTGCAGCAAAAATATGGATATTTCTCGTTACTGAAATAACAAAAGCTGGATCTTCAAATGACAGATTGACAGGATACCTCATTTATTATTGTAATAGTATTATCATGGATTGTTAGTGTAGAACCCAGGTGTGTACTCAGACCCCCTTGAGTTTGGTATGATTCAGAGGAAAAAAAAAAAGCTGGTTTGTGTCCCAAAGCAAGTCACTAGCTGGCTACAAAGGGAGATAGTAAATGTGTCCAGACACACAGATATATTGGGAGTAGCAAGACATAGAAATGATACAGGGGAGCCTGGTCTCACCATTGCACTCCATATTGTAGTAAAATTTTGTTCTTTGGGTTTGGGTGGCTTTTTTTTCTGACATCACGATAAAGAGATTTCAAAGGAGCTGTTTGGAGGGCAGTGCAGTACAGAGGTTTACACGGCCTTCCTGTGAACTGAGAGGAAACAGGACAACACAGAACTGACAAGAGCAATAGAGACTGGAATTGTGGCCTTGCATGTTATTACGTGAGAGAACCCGTAGGCTAGGAAAAGGTTTAAAAGTGAAGCTTATAAGGCAGAAAAAGCTAATGCAATGAAGTATAGCAATGGAGTAGAGGAAGTTTCTTTTGAAGCAGTGTTGCAGCCAGAAAATAGGATAACTCTGCACAAAGAGAAGAATGAAGTGATCATTATATATTTTGTAAGAGGGGAGTTGTACGCCAAATAGGGAAAGCTGCATTGTTGGAAGCTTATCATTATGGTGAGTAAAAGGCCAGGAAAAAAAAAGCTGTTCTTTATGCAAAATGTTATGGCTGTTCACAGGTAACTTACATCTGCAAAACTACCTCTAAAACACAAGAAATACTTTAGTTATCGCTTCTTTTAATAACAGCCATGATAGTATCTCTTTAGTAACAAATATGATAGCAATAACTCATTTGTAAAACAGGTATATTGTCAAGTATTTGCAAGTTATAAAGCAAACCCTGTGTAGTCTCTATTTTAGTTAATAGGGCAGACACTTCTTGTTCCTTTGCTGAAGCTGACACAGCTCAGAGTGGCTATTACAGATGTTAACATTGTCATGCTTTTAATTCTGTAGTGTGGGTGTACAAGATAACCTGGTTAGGTTTTGTGATTACAGACTGTCTTAAACATGCCAAGACCAAGAAGTGTGTTGATACAAGTGTAACTATGTTGGACTGTGTCACAGTGCAATTGTACATGAGTTCAGTGTCTTAAGGTTAATTTGTTGCAGCAAAATTACTCTTGAAGGCAAAACCAGCTGTAGAGTGATGCAGCTCTTTAATCTGGTTACAAGTAAAAATATTTACTAATGGCTGTACTTCAGCTAAATCAGATTAATTATTTTAATTGCATGGTTTTTAACTGTTGCAGTTTTACTGATAGAGGCCCCAGTATATATGAAACTAATTCACATGATGGGCTTAAGTTTCCATAACTATTTCTTTTCTCATATTGATATCAATACATTGGTACGGAAACCATTTACACAACTGTAACAGTAGTAGAACAGTCAGAACGATACAAGCTGTGAAGGGAAAGTCCTGAGTTTCCTTTGCTGCTACAGCAGTCAATTTTTTGCTGGTGTTACTTGTAAACGCTTAACACAACAAAATCCAAGGGCAGTTTGGATTGCTTTCAGAGCATACTGACTGTATCTACGTACTTTTGTTACTTCGAAACCATCTCTGCCCACAGAGTTCTGTTGAAGCTTCTGGTCAACGAGCAGGAGGCGCGAGTATCTGGATAACGCTGGCGGGGCGTGGGTGAAATCAGCGCCTCCCAGGTGTCTGGGAGGGAAAACCGCCCCGGCCCAGGGCGCAGGTGTGGGGCGCGAGCCGAGGTTTGCTCCAAGCGCGCGTGCACAACTTCGGCATTTCGCTTTGAGCCCTCGGGACTAGCGTTAGCCTATGGCGATAGAGAGCCCGCCGAGCGCTGCAGCACCGGCACGAGCGGCGGCGGGAGGCGCGAGGCCGCGCGCGCGCTGCCTCAGGGGCCTGGCGGGCGGGCGCCTCGCGCCTCCACAGCAGCCCTTGCGCGGTCAGCGGTGGCCGCCCGGGCGGTAGCCCCCGCCCCGGGGCTCGCTGTGCCCTACAGCTTTATTTCCCTTCTCGCGGTAAAAAATGCTGGGCTCCCCCGCCCTTCTTCTTCCTCCTCCTCCCTGAGGAGCCGCCGTCCCCCCGGTGACTGCGGTTCTGCACGGGCAGAGTGGGAGCGACGCTACCTCATCGCCTCGGCGAGAACCGCGGCCGGCGGAGGTGCCTCTCCCTCACGCCCAGGTAAGGCGGGGCCCCAGCCCTCGGCCCGGCGAGCCAGCTGAGGTGAGGTTCCTTTCCCACCTGTCTCCGGTCGTAGTGGAGGGCTGGGCCGGCGGGAGCCGCGGGTCGCTCGGGCTGGGCGGGCGGGCGTCCCGGGCTTCCCGCGCCGTGCCGGGCGAAGGGCGGTGGAGCAGTCCCGGAGTGATGACGCGCTTCCTGCCCTCCCTGGCGGGGGTCTGCGCCTGGAGTCCGCAGCGGCGGCAGCTGCGGGCGGCGGCGGAGCAGGCGGGAGCAGGCGAGCGGGGGGGAAGGAAGCGAGCGAGCGGCGGGGCTTAGGCGCTTTGCAATGCTACAGTAACGCCTTTCCCGGTAGGAGCCCCCGAGGACCCCCTTGTCCTGCCCTGCCGTTGCACGTTGCATGGAGTGTCTGGTCCGTGCTGAGCCGCCGAGAGGGGGAAGACTCCGCGCAGGGCTGAGCGGCGGGAGCGTGGAGCCGCTCCGTGCCTGCGGCGACTCAGCTGCCACTGGGTTTCGCATGTAGACGCTGCGTTGCCCCCAGCCAGGCAGGCGGCAGCTGCCGGTCGCCGGTCCCGCGGCGGGAGGCGGGAGCTGCGCTCCGTCCGGCACAGCCTCGCCCGCGCGGAGCGCTGCCCGCCCAACAAGTTGCCGGTTCCAGGGAGGACAGCGATAGCCCGGCCCAATGCTTTGCGGGGAGCCGGGTTGCCGCGGCCCGGTAGGGGCTCCGCCGCCGGGCGGGCTGAGCCCCGGGAAGGGGAGAGCGGCCCCGGCTCACCTTCCCTTCGTCAGGAGCCGGGCCGGGGTGGGAGGGAAACCGCGGTCCTTTGGGATTTCCCCCTGTGCCGTATAGGGTTGGTATGGGAGGGAGGTGCTGGGGTGGCCGGCTCCTCCCGGCCCCTCGCAGCCTGTCTGGGGGAGCTTCGCGTGGCCGGGTCGGGGGGTGGGTTTGCCCGAGGGACGGAGCTGTTCGCCGTTGGGCGCTACTGGCGACCGCGATGGAGAAAAAAACCTTTTCGCAACATGTTGCGAAGCGACGACCTCCCAAGGACGATCGTGCTGCGTGTGTATACGCGTGTATCTATATCCATCTATCTGTGAATATAGCCGCCTCTTCCCACCAGACCCGCGGGACGGCTCGGGTTGGAAGCGGGTCGCAGGCCGGTACCGTAGGGCCAGCCCCGGAGGGGAGGGAAGGACGCGTCCGCCCCTGCGCAGCGCAGACGAGGATGGGCGGGCGGGTGAGCCGGGCTGCTCCGCGGCCTCCCCATTCCCCGGGCCGGCCTGGGAGCGTGCCAGCGGCTCTGGGCTACCTGCCGCGGTGCAGTAGGGCTTCGTGCCCGCGACTGGCCAAAGCACAAAACCTCCCTTGATGTGAGGCGGCAATGTGTGCTTGCGGCCTGTCCACGCTGTGGCCTGGGGTCCCCCTGCGTGTCCTGGCGCCTCTCTTCCATGCCACTCTAGCAGATGGCTGTGGGCTGCAGGGCATAGTCTTGCCTTCGGGTGACTAGAGGGTCCCGACACAGTGCCAGTGCCTGGGAACACCTGTTTGGGAACTAGGGCCTCTGCTGTCTTTGTGCTCACCTTCTGTAGTGCTTTTGTTCTGCTGACCAGCCACTTCAATTTATTTAGGCTCTGCTTTTTGTGTGTTAAAACGCTGCTGCAGTGTCTAGTTAGAAAGATCGTGGGAACGTTCATTGATTGAAAAAAAACTCTGTCAGATTAAACAATTGCCCACTTTCCTCCAAATCCTTTAAAAGTTTATTTTGCAGACCTGTATTTTAGAGCCAAGTTTGAGCCATATTAAGTTTCAAACCAGAAAGCCAGTTCTGAGTTTGAAAGTATATTATTTAAAGGCGTGAGGAGTTCTGCACCATCAGGAGAGCCCAATAGCTATGGAAAAATGTCCGTATGATTAAAAAGTAAACAAGCAACATGTTTCTGAGATTGCTCTTGCTTATGTAAAACATCACTTACTCATATGTGTATGGCAGTGTGCTGCAAGTATGAGTGCAAGCTGCCAGTGTTAGTTATAAATACCTTACAAATTGTAGTATATGAAAAGCTTTCATATCTGTTTGAGATAATGGTCAGCTGTTCTTCCAACAGTACAGCTGTTAGCTGAGTTAACCATGAATTAAGTTGGCTGAACTACCTTTTCTGCTTTAATTTTCAAAACATGAAATTTTCAAGGCAGTGCCTTGAGATTGAAGGTTACCACACAGCTGGGGGGGGGGGGAGAAATCTCTTGCCTCTGAGAAGTGCATTTCATGTGAGTGTCATAATGCCTCATTTAACTCGCTGGTCACTGCAGAACTAAAGGGTTAAGTGGAATTTTCATCTAAATTATCTGTTGGTGGCAAAATTATTGAGCTTAAGTAAGATAATACTTCTTGTTTCTGGTTGCCAATCTAAGTCTCTGGGTTAACTGTGACGAACTCGGGCAATATTTGAGTTCTGAATCTCAGTATAAAATTTGATAAAGACTATAGCAATTTCATATAGGATACCCATTCATTTTACCATTCAAATTATAGCAGTTTACCCTGAATAATTGTCCTGTGTGTTCTTAGAGTAACATCTGTTGCATGATATCATGTAATGGAATGTAGTACAGCCTAATTTAAGTTGATTTGAAATGTTGCCATTGCACTGTAGTAGTGCCTGAGAGGGCGAGAGGTTTTTTGGTGTATGTGTGATGAATAGATTGGTTAGAGTAGATGATGTTGAGAAAGATGAACTTGCATTTGAACTGCAAAG
The DNA here is from genome assembly GCF_018139145.2 of Gymnogyps californianus. Classification (NCBI taxonomy): domain Eukaryota; kingdom Metazoa; phylum Chordata; class Aves; order Accipitriformes; family Cathartidae; genus Gymnogyps; species Gymnogyps californianus. The sequence continues at coordinate 5,161,471 of NC_059481.1, read as the reverse complement.
GATTAAGTAATTTTACTCTGAGCTTGGCTTGTTGTACAGTTTTACTTAGACTTCTTTCATCATTTGCCAGCTAATCTAATCACTGAATTCTACTTACATTAGGAAATGCATGTATAGTTATAAATATAACTGATTAGTACAAAACATCACTACAGTAGATTCAAGTCTTTTATTTTGGAGAGGGAGGAGTGGGCTTGAAACAACTATCTGGCTGTGGCATAGCTTGAACTGCATAATCTTTATGATGACTTAAAATTTTTGCTGTGAAAACCTTCTCTTATTTGGTATTGTTTCTACAAAGATTTGACTCCACACAGCAAGGATGTTCTGAAGCATTAATATTTGGATTGTGTCAATTTTATATGCTTACCTATATAATATATTAAATCTGTGCAAATGCAAGGTCTAGGCAGTTTCCAAAAATGCCAGTACTTAATTAGTCACCACAGCTAGACAGTAGTACAGACATCCACCTCCATTCCTTCTTGTGGCATTGTAGTGTCAGATAGCTGTTGGGATATCAGCGTTGTATGTTCATGAAATGTGAGCAATACCAGTTGCTGAAGCATCATTCCAATCCATAGTTTTAGCATTAAAGTACTGAAAACACCATTTGAAGTAATTCTCAGCTCCTAGTCCTATCTGAACCTCAGAGATTTCAATAAACTGCCAAATGTGTAGGCATCCTGACTTTTCTTGAAATATGCAGAGTTTCTTGCTAGGAAGTTCTTACCCAGATGCTGCCTTTGCACCAGGCCATAATTAGGAAAGAAGTGTGAATGTGTTTACAGACCACTGTATCCAGCTTTCAAAAATTCTTTTTTTTTTTTCTCTCCCTGCTCTTGAATCTTTAAAAGGTTTGGCAAGTCTGCTTATGCGTGTTTCTGCAGACAATAGAATGCTGATGCAAATTGAGAACAGCAAACAAAATGGTTGGGTGTTGTTGCAAATGAGGGGAGGCTGTCTTAATAGGCAGTATGTTGCATATTAGGTTTCATTTGTTTACTTTTGGATTTTAGTGTGTCAGTTGGGACAAATGTTACTGGTATATAGCTGGAAATTGTAGTTTCAGGTATTCCTTTCGGTAGCTGAGAGTCAATGCAGGTTTTCACTTCTGGGGTTCTGCTTTTGACCACACATGGTTATAAGAGTATAATTTAAATTGAACTGAAGAACTTTTCGGGGGCAGGGGAGATGCAAATGATAAAGCAGAGGGGTTTTTTTCCAGAGTAGCCTGGCTCCCAAGTTCCAGAGGCTACGTTAAGCAGAATAATCTAGGCTTTTGCAACTCTGTGGATGGGACATCATGTTGTGTCTTAAGCTCTTTTATGCCTTATTTTTATTGTTGTGATTAAACAATCCATTCCTTTTCAAAACGAATGTCTGGTTGCCTTGAAGGTAGCCCACGCTACTTAGATGCATGAGTGCTAGGCTGATCCACGGGATGCTGAAATCCTGGGTCTGATCAATGTTTAGAGAATTGTGGCCTTCTGTCTCTGGGTGCAGTAAAGACATGCCTTTTGAGTGAGACTGATATGCTTGGGGATGAGAAGGTGGCGAGGAGCTTGTGGTTAGTTTTGATGCCAGACTTGTAACTGTGAACACTGAATTTTCTAGGTTTCTGTCCCTGCTAAAGCTGCTGAAAACCCATTTCACAGTAGTGTGAAATTTCCCTGGGTGTGTTGTGTGCACACATGCTTATCTTGGAATTGAGTTTGAATTAGCCTGCGTACTTGAGGCAACTGTGATAACATTTTGATATTTTCCACTTCCAGTTGCAAGCTGGGATTCCATCCCCAGAGATCCACCCCCTCAATTCTCAAAGCTCCAGTGCCTTTTTACCCAAGCATCTTCATAAAGCTAGAAAACGCACTGACTTCACAAGGTGAGGTTGACCATACAACAATAAGTCTTGTCTTAAAATATCTTTACGGTACTACACTGCTGAATTCTTACTTGTAGTCCTTTTACTTGGCAGCAACCAGTTGAATTTCTGCCAAGATGGGTCAGGCTGGCACTGGAAACTGCCTTCCTTGCATTCTCAGTAGGTAGCTCATCTTTCTGTGTTTGGGCAGCAGGAAGAAAGTGTGAACTGAAGTGAATTGTAAATGAACCTTGTGTCTTTCTATCTGGCAACTTTTGTGAGGTTGAGGTTTCTTATTTCCATGAAAAAGTGACATGTAACCCAGCAATAAGCAGGAGGCTCTCAGTCTTCTAAATCACAGCAAATAACAATTGAGGTGATAAAGAATCAATGGTACTACATGGGCTGTTTAGTTTTTCAAGTTGAATAACAATTTACACTTGTCAGCTGTGGTAGAGAGATTTGTTGCTATAGTATATCAAAGTGTTTAGTGTTTTGCTGAAGTGTTTGGTGTAGTGGTGTGAGAACCTCTTAAACAATAGAATTGTCTTCAGCTTAGAAAGGTCTTCAGAGTTGTGTAATGCTTTTCTTATTACATATTCTTGTTTATTGTCACATAATGATCTCTTACCTTTCTCGGGAGCTGATATCTGTAATATGGTAAATAACCCTTTGTTTCAGCTACCTCAAGTCTAGCTTATACTGTGGTTTGTTTACAGTGGTGGTAAGTACTAGTGGGGAAGTTGTGATTTTTCTGGAATGTGAGATTTAAAATTCGTGTATAGATGACATAAATATGTGAGCACAAAACAGTTTCAAAAACTTACTGGTAGTAAAAATCAGGCTTGAATTTGTACAGCTGGAAACATTAATTAGCCTTAAAGGCATTTATAGCAAGTACCTTTTACCTTTGTTCAATTGAAATGTGCCAAATGCTGTGTAGCAGGAAACAGCAAGGTGGCACTTGGCAGAGAGAATGGAAGCAGCAAAGGCAGGTGTTATGAATGTCTGACAGAAATGATAATCCCTGTTGAAGAAAAGACCTATGGTAATCTAATGGGAGGGATTGTGGCAGGAATGTGGTGGTGGTGTAGGACTGAAGCACATAATGCTTAGACACAATAAAAATGTTGAAATACCAGGACAGAGTCAAAATTTAGCAATGGGGATGCAAATGAATATATGAATAAATGAGATCAGGAAGCCGAACTTGAATGCTACAGTTTCCTGTAGCCTGCAAGTTTTGTAATTCTTCCTTTTAATTTTCCAATTTTTGACCAAAAGATTCTTAGATTAATTTTTGTTGCAGTATAAGGAAACATCTCCTGTTGGCAAGGAGGTATCTGAACTATCTGGGCAAAGGATCGAGTGGGAGCCACTACTGCACAGCAGGCATGCAGGGTCAAGCAGAAGGAACCAGTGGCACGTCTCCTGGGTCAGGGTATCACTAAAGGCACTATTACAAGGAGGAAGAGATAAATATCCAACTTCAGCTTAAAAAAGCAAAGGTTGTGAGGAAATGAGATCACTCTGTTGTGATGTTTAAAGTACTCTTTGGAAATGTTCTGTGCCACAGCTGAGGATGTACAGACCCCAAGCGAGAACTCAAGATCTTGTAGTATGTACCAACCCTGAAAAATATTTGTTTTTTAATTAAAAAAAAAAAAAATTTCAGTGGCTGCGTTTGCAGTTGTGAGTAAGGTCTGGATCAGCCTGATTGTAGCTGGATTGCCTGTTCAGCTGTGCTGTGATACTAACCAGACTTAAAAGCAGACGAGGGGAAGCATAACTGAATGTACAGAAGACAAACCTGTGAAGAAAGGATAGTTAACTAAACTTTGCCTGGTGAGATTGGACAGACCAGACTATGGATTAAGTATGCAGAACAAACTTGGACACAGAGAGAAGAGGGGTTGCAGTGGATCTAACGGGCCTTGTCTGAGGTCTTTGTATGTAGAGGACATGGATATGTAAGGGGTCAGTTCAAATGGGTTCACAGGTGCTGTATGGGTGAGTGACATTTTGTGTTCTCTCTGTCCTTAGAGAGCCAAGAAAGCAAAGGCCAGGTATTGCGGTTTAAGCCCAGCCAGCAACAAAGCACCACGCGGCCACTTGCTCAATCCGCCCGCCCCCCCCCAGTGGGATGGGGAGGAGAAAATATAACGAAAGGCTTGTGAGTCGAGACAAGGACAGGGAGGGATCACTCACCAATTATGGTCACAGGCAAAACAGACATGACTTGGGAAAAAAAGAAATCAATTTAATTTATTACCAGTCAAATCAGAGCAGGATAATGAGAAATAAAACCAAATCTTAAAAACACCTTCCCCCCACCCCTCCCTTCTTCCTGGGCTTAACTTTACTCCCGATTTTCTCTACCTCCTCCCCCTGCAGCGGCACAGGGGGATGGGGAAGGGGGGTTGCAGTCAGTTCATCACACATTGTTTCTGCCGCTCCTTCCTCCTCAGGGGGAGGACTCCTCACACTCTTCCCCTGCTCCAGTGTGGGGCCCCTCCCACGGGGGTGAGTGCTCCACGAGCTTCTCCAATGTGAGTCCTTTCCATGGGCTGCAGTCCTCCATGAACTGCTCCAGTGTGGGCTTTCCCACGGAATCTCGGCCTTCTTTGGGCCCAGCCGCCTGCTTTGGCATGGGGTCCTCCACGAGCTGTAGGGGAATCTCTGCTCCGCCGTTAACCCTCCATGGGCTGCAGAGGGACAGCCTGCTGCCTTGCCATGGGCTGCAGGGGAATCGCTGCTCTGGCATACCTCCTCTCTGTCCTTCTTCACTGACCTCAGTGTCTGCATGGTTGTTTCTTTCACATCCCCCTCCTCTCTACGCTGCAGGTATTTTTTTCAGCAGTTTTTTTCCCTTTCTTAAATATGGTATCACAGAGGTGCTACCACCATTGCCGATGGACTCAGCCTTGGCCACAGGCAGGTCCGACTTGGAGCTGGGGAAGCTTCTAGCAGCTTCTCACAGGAGCCACCCCTGTAGCCCCTCCCCTGCTACCAAAACCCCGCCGCACAAACCCGACACACCAGGCTAAACAAAATGAACTTTTCCCAGGAGCAGGAAGATAGTCTGTTAGTGGTGCTACCTGCATCCATAGCTGTGGGTAGCTGGAGGACCTAAAACATTTTAGTCGTTCTCCTCTCCTTTTGTACACTGCCTGTTGTTTTGTTCAAAATGGCCACCTCATTCCAGAACATGCAGCTACTTTACCTGTTACAGGGAGATGCTTAGCCACTGCTATGTGGCTGTTCCTGAAAGACAATGGTCCAGTCTTGAAATATCCCATTGTAGTGGTCACAGCAAACCATCCAACATCCACACAAAGCCTTCTTGTATCATGGAAAATAATCATTTGAAGCTTGATCTTGAGGAAAAGAACAGTTATGGTCGGTAGGTGACCGCCTAATGGCACAGTACAGTTAGAAAGCCCAAGTATGCAAATTTCTTGATAGTATTTTTAAGGGGGAAGGAGGAAATGTCACTTTTGCTATCTTAACAACTTTTTTGCTGCTGCCTGGTTTGCCGCACAGGCCCATCCATCCCAACAGTTGATGGTTGCCTGAGCTCTAATGCAAATATTTCATGAGTGAAATTGCTCCATGAGAAGATTTAGGGAAGTGCTATTTGTTTTCAGGTGACCTCTCCTTGAACAGTACTCTTAAAACTGTAGTTCTTTACTTCTTGCATACTTCTTGAAAGCAAAGGCTTTCAGTAGCCTTTTTGTATTAATTGCCAGGATGATCAAGGTGCTAGCCAGATTTTAATCCATTCTGCCTAACAAAAAGCAAGGTATATGAAATAAGAATCCATGGGATTTAGGTTTCACAATTCTCTTGTTTTCCTGTAAGGAATCCCACAAGACAAAGCGTTAAAATATTGGGAGGGCCTGGGCAGAAAAGATATTCTTAAAGATTTCATGTCAGAACTGTGGCTGACTTTGTAAGAACACTCCAACAGAATGGCAGGGCTTTAGTGGCAAAGAGATGAGGCAGAAAAATACCTTGATTGTGGTACAAGTGTGTGATTAAGGTGAACTACTTATGCAGCAGTTGTTGGAGATTATTTAACACAGATAAACAAAGCCTGCAACCAGTTAGAAGGGTAGATGTGCCCTGAGGAATCAAGCAGACCACTACTGAAACAACTGTAAGGCCAGCCTATGAAAGTGACTCAGTAATGACTGTGAATATCTGTGCAGGAAAAATGTGTCCCCACCTAATGCTATTATCATTCCTTTTCAAAGTTAAATTGAAGTTTGAAGCGTTAAAAATGCCATCCGTGTATGAGGGGAAAAAAACTCTGCTACTCTAGGCTGAAAACTAAAAATTAAAAACAAAACACTGTTCCATGTGGATCTTATTACAATCAGCAGTGCCCTTAATTTCTCTGGAATAGTATTACCAGCCTACCAGGTCATTTGAGGCAGTGGTTTCCAAAGATTTTTTGATCTCACAGTCTTATCAGTAGAAGATTCGTGAGCATGCACCTCCAAAATAAGTATATTTATTTATAAATTGTACACATATACTACTGTACTAATATGATGTACATTATAAAACATATACAAAAAATAGAGATTTAGAAAGGATGAGAAACACCATTTTAAATTTGTTTTATTTCTTAACAAACCCCCTTCTTGCTCTCATTAAAGAAATCTTTTAGTGAGAGCTATGTGATTGAATATGCTTCACTATTTATTTATTTTTAAATCTTGGTTTAACACGTTGATACAACTATTCGAAGGTCTGGTTCCAAGTTCAGTTTATTTCAATACTTGGTTTTAATGGCTGTCATAGCTGAAAAAGGCACCTCACAAAGATACATAGATCCAAATGGAAGAAGTACATTGTTGGTTGTGCTTACTAAATCATACTAATTTTCCACTCCCATACACTAATTATGCAAAAGTTTTTCTTGGAATTCATCTATTGAATTTCCATCTTCCCTGATGTCAATGAGTTGTTTTTGCAAACTAATGGGAAGGTGTTTCATTCTTCTATTTTTAACAAATGCATTCAAAACCCCTTGAAACTTTTCTTTTGGAATATTTTTCAACAGGTTAGCAAATTCTGCTACCAAGACTTTTATGTGTACAGATTTGAGAGGTTTTTATAGGTGACACATTTTCAGCAACGAAGTCACCTAACAATGGAAACATTTCCAAACATCCGTTTTCAAAACAATCTCTGTAGAGCGAGTTTCTTTTGAAAAGCAGTTACTTTCTTGCTTGCTGTTAAAATGGCAACTTCACCTTGAAGGGACACCTTAAGTGTGTTGTTTGGTTTTTTTTAAATATCTGCTAGGTGGCATGCTACTGACAGCCACTTATCACAGAAAAGGTCAGCAAATTTTGAACAGTTGTCTTTGTGGAGAAAAATGCATAATGCGTCTTTGACAACTCTTTTAAGCACTTTGCCACAAGATAACTAGCAAACCTCAGTGTGGGAATATGACTTTCATGGTCACTCCCCATCTCATTACAAGGTATTGTAAAGATTCTACTATTTATAAAAGTTGTTTTTATAAAATTAACCATATCAGTGACATCCTGTAGCACTTTGTGCACTTCTGGCTCCACCTTTGCTGCAATAGCTTGCCTATGAATGATGCAGTGAAAGAATTTCACATGTGGTTCTATCTGTAACCTTTATATTGGAGTCGTTTTTTTTAATTCCAGTAAAAGCAGCCACTCCATCAGTGATTACACATGCAGAGTTTTTCCATAAAACGTTGTTTCTATTAAAGAAATAATTTACTCTTGTGAATATGTTGAGTCTTCTGCACGTTTCCTGTAGTGACTCGCAAAAAAGTAGTTCCCAGTGTATTTCATCATTGAAACAATCTAGCATATACTGTAAGCTGAGACATGTTAGAAACATCCGTACTTTCAGCCAACAGTATAGCAAACCTCCCACACTGCACAATTTGTTCTAATACTTGTTTCTTCAAATCTTTGGCTGTTTTCTATGTGTCTTGCAGCAGTATTTGCTGACAAAGGAATGCCATATTGTTTTCCGTTTATTATTTCAGCCATTTTTTACTGCAGCAGGAAGACCAAGTGCTTCCCCAATGGTATGTGGCTTTATTGTTAAGTTCAGTGATTTTTTTTTTTTCTTTTTTTAGTAAAGTACTATATTGAGTATCGCATGACTTGAAAGCAGTGCTGAAGAAATTGTAGAGATTTGTCCTCATGTTCTGGGTGCTTAGTTTTTAAATGTCTTGCTAATCGTGATGGCTTCATACTATCATTAGCTAATATCTCAAGCCACAATATACACTTAGGGTGAGGTTCATCATTAATGATAACAGATGTAAATCCATATTTCAAATAGTCATCTTCATAATTTTAAATTATTTTGGCCAGCTTTTTGTCAGATCTGATTAGATTGTTGATTTTACCTCAATGTGTCTGACAAGGAGCTTGTACTGGGGGTAGGAGATCAGTTGATGCACATGGATTTTGAAGCAAAAGCAAAATCTGTCATGGCATCTGTGTATCTGACATAACATAGCAGTTAAGAGTCTTTAGAATCAGAGGTGATTTGAGCAAGATTGCAACTGTAGACTGCCCTAAACCATTTGTGCATTTCGCTGGTTAGAATTCCTTGTCTTCACTTGCCTCACATTCTTGTACTTTAAAATATGGTATTTAGTAATGTGACCCACGTGTGTTGTGACAGCATGCAAATTTTTATGAGCATGCCTTTGTGAATTGTGGCCTTAGGTCGTGCCAGTTAAACTTTTAGAAATAAGCATTCCTAGATGATTGAAGTGTTGGTTGGTTGGGGTTTTTTTTCCATCTGGGACCTCTAAGAAGGGACAGCAATTCTTACTCTGTTTAGCAGCCAACACAATGTAGTTCTCATCCTGCCTGAGGCTACGGTGTGTTCCCTTAAAGATAAATTTCAAGTACCTGCTAAACATCTGCTATCAGGCACCAGTACTGTCTTGGTACCCACCCAATAAGTGTATCTCTTCATGTACAGCTCAGCTTTCTGTAGCTGTTATGTGAGTTGTAAGGAATTAAGTACAACTTTAGTCCCTGAAGAAGATGCAGAAGCAAGGTGGGATTGCAGATAACAGTCCTTTGGGTAAAAAGGGAAGATAAAGCAGGGAGTTGCTTTTTGAAAGTTGTTTATAAGGCACTTCTTAAAACCAAAGGAAAAAATGTAGAATGAAGACAGAAAATAAAAGAATAAAAAGAAAAATGAGAAAAGCATCTTTTTTTAAAACTGTAGGTACAGATTTGTAAAGACTGGAGATTTGCAGTAGTGTGGTATTGATTAAATGTTTTTTTTTCTGGACTATATACTCATTTCAGATTTCTTGCCTAAGGTGTACCTTTCATTATTTAAGCCAAAATTGCATTACTACCTGTCAAATAGTCTTTATACTACTATGATCAGATACAGAAAGCAGCCATTTCCTCATAGAAACAGACTTTCTGGAACAGTTCTGAGTATTTGGTACCAACACGTATTTCTGATGTGTTTAATGGAATTTTTTTTTTATCTTGAGTTAAGTTGTTCTGTAAGAAGAGTCTCCAATTTAGCTTTCTTTTATTTGGGACATTTTTCTTTACACTTATTCTATGGGGTCTAACTCTCCCATGACGTATGACAAGTGAATCAGGATGCTGGAGACTTGTGCAAGTGAAATTTATCGTCCTTTTGGGCCTCTAGTGTTTAATAGAAGTCAGTTGTTTTCTTTCTTCCTGGTCAATCTATGGATGTTTGAAATACTTGTGCTTATTGGGAATTTGCCATTTGAAATGTAAGTAATTCATACTTCAGATATCTCCAAGTAGCTTAGAATTAGAAAAGCTTTCTTCTGAGAACATTCAGGGGATATTCAACTAAGCAGTAGGAAAATGCTTCTTTATAAGTAATAAGCTAATGAAAACCTGGTATTTGTATAATCAAGCTTGCATAAGGTGTATGACTGTCTTGTAGTAGCTAGTGGAATGCAGTCTTTTGACAGTGTTGGTTGACAATCTTAAATTTTGATCGGTGTATCAGTGAACATTAGCTAGTGAAACAACTGCACATATGGTAGAGGAGCTACAGCAAGCAGGACAGAGGCTAGCCTTTGCTTCTCTTTAATGTTTCTTGTTTAGAGTTATGGAATGCTTGCATGAAACCAGCTCGTTCTCCAGAACGCAGCTGATGCAAAATGGGGACGAACTGAAATATTTGCAGAAAAAATTTGAAATGGTAAGGCTTGGTGAAGAATGTAAACAGGTGAATCTGGGTTATTGTTAGGCATATTCTGGCTCAGTAATGAGTATCTCGGGAGCAATGACATGAAACTCAAGTGTATGCAGTATGTTGGTGCAAGTCCCATAGTCCAGAAATTCAAGGGGTTGTAACAAGGAATCTGTGTTCAGCAAAAAAGCTTTAGTGTCATGTGGAAGACAGAAGTCCTGACTAATAGTTAACTAAAGAGTGGATTTAGAGCAGAACTTTCAAGACTGAAAATGTGCGTTTCCAGCATCCCTTTGTATCCATTGAAGGCTTGTTTGCTTATTCAAGAAACAAAGTAGGGATCAAAGACACTATCAACAAGCATTGACCTCAGAGTTAAGTCTGGTGTCAGGGCACATGGATGGCTCCAGATTGCAGCTTATGTGGCTAGATATGTAGGCACTTGTTGCTACATATTCGGATGTACCTACGTTGAAAGGCTTTTTTGGCACACAGAAAGGAAAAGCTTCCTATCTCTTTTGCAGTGGAATACATGAATCAGTATGGTGCTCTAAAGCTACCTATCAAGATCCTTTGTGTAAAGAGGATACCCTTAGGAGGGTTTTGATAATAATAGCTGCTTTGTCAAAGAAGACTTCTCTATTATGCAAAGCTTTAAATTATCTGTCCAATACACAGTGGACAGTGGCTGCTATCCCCACTCAAGGGTGATAAAGACCGAGTGTGCTTAAGGTTCTCTGACCTAGATGTTATACTGCAAATGAATGATACAGTGCTGTATCTTCTTAGTGGAATGAATAAACAACTAAAGCACTTGAAACAGGTATTTACTTTAGAAGAGTCTGACTTTTGAGCTGGAAGAAATAACCTGATGTGTTAAACTGTTCTGAGATTTTCTGGAAGAGTCTGCAGGGTGCTGCAATTTAGCAGTATAATAAATGTTAACTTCAGTTTGTTTATTCTGGTGGCTAGTGGTTTCTAAGTGTCTGTTCTTGCTTGTTTGGGGGCAAGTCTTGCATTAGTTGTTTCCTGCAACTGAACAAAGGAGCAGTGTTTCTTGAGTATTTGGGAGAAAATAACATATAGGCAAAAGGCAATGCTTACCAGGTAGTGAAGAAAAGGAATTTCCCAGTAACTCAGCTTTGAAATCCTTGAATCAGAAAAAAATCTTGTTTTCCCACATGCTCTCCTTTTCCCATGCATGCTGTGTTGTCCTCCTTTAGTGTCTGCTGTTTAATGATTCCAGATAAATAGAAACTTATGTTTAGTCCTACATAAAACAAAGTGCAGACAGAAACAGATTTGTGTACTTCTAGATCTATATGAAGTGTGTGTTAATGTTGATGCCTTCTCATATTGAACTGAGTGGTTGCATCTTCTGAGCTGCTGTTTCCAGTTCTTGTCCCACTGAGATACCTACACAACTGCTTTGACTGCACTTAGTGGTGTTTTTTTTTTTAAGGTGGTGTTAACAATCATATAAGCTGGAAATGCGAAATAGAGATAGTTATTGTTTAGGTCTCTATGGTGACCACAGGATCCTGAAAATTAAGGAAAATATATTTGACTTCCTAGGGCCTGAGGTTACATGTAGGCCCTGTGGGCTTAGGCTTACAACTTAGAAAAGTGCTTCTTCAGGCAATGTAGAAAACTGTACATACAGTATAAAACATAAAACACAGTTTTGTAACTATAAGAGAGAGGGACTGTGGTAGTGTTCAAGTAAAGAAAGGTTTCCTGTTGTTTTTTGGGGAGGTTTATAGAGATGAATTACACTTTATAAATTACTCCAAAAGCATTTTATAAATAGTAGTTTGGGCTGCCTCCGTAAAGTGTCAAAAGAATAACCTTGCTGTATGACAGTTACTACACTTGAAGACAATGTAAGTTATTAATGAGATGGTGAAGTTGTGCTTTCTGTTGCATATACTTGGTGTCTTCTAATCTACTGAACACAAGTTTTCAATCATACACAGAGGCATGAGTCAAAGCCTTTGAAGCACTATGGAAATCTGTGTACATGAGACTGATGGCTCTGAGGGAATGTATGCGTAAAATAAGCATGTATATGATGTGTTGAATCTGTCTAAATGGGCACCAATACAGCCTCTGGCCTTGGCAGTTGACTACTTAAGATATTTCAACCCACACATCAAAATAAATCCACCTAATTAGTGTTGATGATCAGAAAGAACTATATATTCATTTATTTTGAAGAATGGAAATAATCTAACTTCAAGATGATTTGTTTGACTTCTTAAGGATAAATAGAAAGACTCAGGAGTACATGGTACTGATTTTGAATGCTTAAACATGGTTATTGCAAGTCAGAGACAAGGACCAGTCTTTGTGCTTAAGCTGCTGAAGTGTCTAGACACGAATTGAAATCTGGAACTATTTTTGCAGCATTCTCTTACATAGAATGATAATGTATTGTACCCTCTATCAATGAATTACTGGCATCCATTTTTGGTTTCTGCATTCTCTCTTAGAGAAAAGTGGATTTGATAGTTTAAGGCGAAGTTCTACTGTCATCTGATACTTCATTCTCTTCACACAGCATGTAGCCAGTCTGTGGACTCTGGCACGTTTGGGGATCAGAGCTGGGTAGCCATATGGGCAAGACTGATGTGGTTATGCATGCTACAATAGAAGTCCTCAACTTCAGCCACAAACAGCACAATTTAAGTTGAGAGCCTCGGGGGAACAATTTCTTCCTTGCATTGCATATATAAGGTTGGCTGAGTGATCAGGATTTTACCCTTCTCAGAAGCGTTGCAGGCATGTAATTGCTCTGTCAAAAGTGAAGGCAGAGACCTTGATGGGCAAGGGGGAAGTAACTATGTGTGTCATAGCAAGTTGAGTTCCTGAGCCCAAATGTCAGATTTGGATTTGAAAATTTAATTTGAAATACTGACTTTGCAGGCATATTTTGACCTACAGCTTGAGTTTGAAGCTTTATTAAACTTGCATCCCTCTATCCCTTCTTTCACATCCCATTCTCCAGTAATCTTTCATATGCTCACTGAGCATGATGGAAATAACAAATCTGAATTGCTGTATTCTGATGATACTTGAGAAACTCAGAGAGTAGATTTTGCACATCAGTGTTAATAGTGTTAAAAGTCTTTTCTTAATTTGCGGAAGTATGCACTTTTTCAGGAAACCTAATATATTCAAATTGTTGCATTATTTAAAAAAAAAAAAAAAAAATTTGGCAGCTTCCAGAGGTGGCCTGTTGGAGGTCTGGCTGATTGATAGATGCTACTTTAAGTGTAGTCAACAAATGATATGCCTAACCTTATTGTTGTAGGGGTTTTGTTTCCTATACAGCTGATACTCAGAATCCAGTGCTGGTGTTTATAGTATCACTGAACAGGAATTACTCAAAATTATGATTAAAATTTAGCAATGTTTTTTTCTAAAATTATTAGTTAGTGGGATAAAAATAAACAAACAGTGTAGGTGAACAAGGCTATTGTATTTAACACAGTTTATGTTTTAGGATAAGAACATATGAAGCATGTCCTTCTATGGTAGGCTTGGATATCCAAGGTACTGGCATAATAATCTGAAAACCGCTTCTGAAAACACTTGTTTCAGTATTTTTTTGACAATGCTTACAGTGACAAATTCAGTTAGTTTTGATAATGAAAGTGCACGTTTTGTCCTTGATGAGTGAATTGCCATCTCTTATAGTGAATATTAAAAATCAAACCTAGTGTTTTTGAGCTAGGTTACATACCTAATGATATTTTGTCTTGAGGTAGTCAGCAATTCAGGAAAGGTTAAAAGTGTTTGATCCATTTTGCCTGGGGATATATTTCTGGTTTTGTACTCAAAGTGATGTAACTGACCTCATCTTGCAGTGACATGTAACTTAGAGTTTATTCCAGCTTCCTGAGCATTAATGCCACTTTGGCTGAAGAACTTGTAAGGAGGTTTTTTGCTTCTGGCTTGCTCTCTACTTGTGCCTTGTTTAGGATTTTATATGTTGCAAGTTTGGTTAAAATTAAGATGAACTGTTAAGTGTGTGCTTTTAAGTTTCTTGCTTGTTTCTAATGGCAAAATAGAGGAAGTGGTGAGATCTTGCTAAGCTTGACTTGCACCTGGAATGTGAGCAGCCCATTTTTGGTGTGCTGTAAATATTATGTATACTTAAGGTAAAAGTGGATTCATTCTTGGTTACCCTCTGTTACTATTTATCCCAAAACTCGAAAGGAAGCTTCTTGGATTTTGGTTGTTCGATTTTGGTTCTTGAATTTACACACACACACACCCCCCGCCCTGTTTTTTGGACACTTTTTTCCCCAATTGCTGCTGTGGTAAGCACTGCTGAAATACTTAGTAGCTGCATATTGGAGTGCAGCCTGTGACAATAAAGGTCATTCCTTGGAAGATGAGTGTCTGCCTGCATAGCAAGCACTCATTGTTCTATACATTGCTAGAATTAGTATCCTATGTTTCTATTTTGGAACGAGCCAATTTTATTTTATTAAAACTAAGACTTTGGAAAAATGTGTCTCTTTAACTAGGTTTGGGTTTCAATGCTTCAGATGAATACCGTAGTTTCCTGTGTCCAGTTACCGAGGATAGACCACTTGGCCTCTGTAAGAAGCAGTTCGTTCTTTGAAGGGTTGACAGATCACAGGACAGACACTTGCTCTTATTTGGTTCTTCCTTAGCCACTCTTAATAGGGAACATCTATTCCAGTTGCCTGGTACTAACACTAAAGACAATCCTTGTTTTTGTGTTGGATGTGTTTGGCAACAAATATCTCATTCCAAATCGTTGTAAGAAATGCTCGTTACGAAGTTGTTCCAGCGTCACAGAGGTGCACCACCTATATTGAACAGTAGTCATTAATACCATTTTCTTCTCAGTTTGCTGTATTCTGTGTGAAGATAGGGATCTTATTCATGGATTGATGTGTGTTGAATGTTGCAGAAATGCTGCTGTCAAATCATCACATTAAGGGGTGGTTTTACGCATGCAATAGTTGTTTGCGAACTAGTGAGGAATCTAATCTTGCTGTGGAAGTAACACATTGTGGTAGTGCACACAGGAAGTACAGTGAAGCTTGAGATGCTTATGTTATGTGAATGGCTGTGACTTGTCATCTTTTTCTCAAATACAGTTTTTGAAAGACCATGAGCATGTTAAATCCACACAAGAGGATGTTGATTCAACCAGTGTAAATCTTCATGGTCCCTTAATCTGGTTTCTACTTTTTGAGCTATGTTTTAAAGCGAATCTCATTGACACTTAGTATAATTTCATGCGTGTTTTTCTCTGGAAGCCCTTTTGTTTCAGTTCAAGGAAAGTTATATTGGTTTGCTGTTGGTACCAGTTGTGATAGCTGCTTATCAGAAGGCATGAAACTTTTCATGCCAACTTTGAAGAACAGAATACTCATCAGTATTCTGTATTAAGCACTCTGGTAAACATGATTCCAAAGCCTATTTACTGCTTCAGGTGATCAAAGAGAATGCAGAACTCTCCGCTGATTATTATGGTTGTGAAGAATTCATGTCCCTTTGAACAGTGCAATAAACTGACTTACAGTCTGTTGTGTGCAGAAACATCTACAAACCAGCTTCCTGATGTGATTAGCTACACTGCTGACCACCATTCAGTTTTTCCAGAAATTAGTAGCATAGAACTGTAGTACAATACCTAGCTGCTTGATGTAGATGGGGCAGAAAAATACCCGGGCAGTGTATTGACAGAAGACTTAGTTGACTTCCAATGTGCCTGTTAAATTGATTCCTCTCCTCAGCCTTCAAAATTAAAAGCATTCTTATGTTCATAATTTCAAATTAGTGTGACAGTGTTAGGACAGATTCTGCCTGACAGTAGGACAAAAGTCTTGATCAACTGTGTGCTTTGATATTTTTGTTATGTGGAAACAAATAACAATGTATTTCATCTTACACGCTGTTTCTGGGTTGAGCTAGAAGCTAGAGATTTGCTTTGAAAGAAGTTGTTTCCAAAGATCGAAGACTACTTCATAAAGCAGACTTGCAGCCAAACCAAATTTTCAAATGAGCCCAACCAATGCAAAATCTGAAAAGCTGTAGGAAAGCTAGTATTAGTTTTCCTCATTTACTCTTCATTTCAATGCCAGATACTTCCAAGTGCACTGCATTTGGCATTAAAGTTATACACAGAACACTAAATGTTGACTTTGACTCGTTCGTGTTGTAGAAATGGTTGAAGTGTGTCTTGCTGGCTTACAAAGCTTTCCAATCGCTGCCTTAGAGTGTTGTGTTTGAAATACTTGTACCTTTCATTTCTTTTTCCCTCCCCTGCAGAAAAAATTGCTTTGAGAATTGAGTGTTGAATTAGAAATGACCTTACTTGCCTTCGGTTATAAATAGCAGCAAGAAGGAAGGGAATTCCCCTGCTGCCAAGCCCCATTCATGGCTTTCTATTTTGGTTCAAACCATGTCTTACAGTGCACTTCCAGCCCTCAACATGCTGCAACAAATTTGGTTGTATTCCAAAAACTATGTACTTGAGGTCATGAGCAGGTAAAGTTGCTGTGATACTTTTTTTTTTCTTTTTTTGCCTGGCAGTTAGTAGAATTAGAGATGCTACAACATTTATTGAAACAATGCCCTTTTGATATTCACTGCCATGTGCTATTTTGTGTGCTTCATGCATTCATCTGGGCTATGTTGAATCATGAGTTAAGAAGCTGTTAATGGTGAAATACTACTGTGCTTGAAATTTGAAGAAAATAAATTTTGTGTATATGATGGCTTGAAAGGACAACACTTTTTCTTTGCTCATATGGTTTTCTCTTATGGGACTACGGTTCTTGTACTGTAGCTGTTATGGAAGCTAAACACTTGAAATAAATGGTAAAATAACTTAGTAATGTTTTGGTGTGTGTTCTTTCTTAAGACAACGTATTTAAATCTCTTTTAAAAAATTCTGTTATATGACGAATTAGTAAAAATACACACTTATTAAATAAGGTAATTAAATATTAATAGTGCTAACTGTTCTCAACCATTTCATTACATATATTGTGTGGCTGACTAGCTGATCAATTGTCTTACTAAAATGTGTCTCTGGCCAAATGTAGGTTGGTACTGACATTCAGTTTACACCTCACCTTCAAGTCATACTGTTTATATCAAACTTTGCAATGCAGTGAGTGTTGGTGTGTTGGGAGTGAGCAGTTGATTGCTGAAAATGTGATTATATGATTGACACTTGATCTTGAAAATAATGCCACTGGGACAATATGATTCCTAATTCAATGATTTCTAGTGGATTGAATGAAAAACACCTGACTCCTGTAACACAGTGTAAACTGCTCTGTATCTGTTACGTGCATGATAGAGCTGAATTAGCGGTATACCATTATTTTGTACATCACTGATTTAGTTTTGAAGGGAAAATGAAGTTAAGCTTGGCTTCTGACTTAATTGAAGGGCTAGTTAAATTGATTGGATATTACTATTAGTTTCATGTCATTTCCCAAATCAAGATAGCAAAACTGTGGGAGAAGGTAGAATTAGTATGAAAAACGTGAGCTGCAGTTAGGCTCATGTCAATCCTCTTCTATCCTTTTGCTCCTATCATACAAACTAAAACCAGATTTGTCTGGTTCAGCCTCTCCATGATTGACACAAGTAGGTTATGAGTGGTGATTGTTTCTTCACAGTACGTGTCTCAGTTGTGTTCTCCCCCGCCCATTTGTTCATTGTATTGTAATTCTCTTTTAGAGATTGGGCATTTTATAGTTTAACAGCTTTGGATTTTTGTGACGTTTGTCATTTAATTCAAAATGCTGGAGCTAAGACTGCTGAAATAATTAATGATGAACCAGTCTTTCAGGTGTGTTCCTCGTTTCATGTCTTTCTTTCCACTGTCTTCAGTACTCATTCAACAACACCCACTCCTCTCCCAATTTATTCTTGTGCCCAGCAATGTTTATTGTTGTGGCCCTGCAGAAAGGGATCTGGGGGTGCTGGTTGACAGCAGGCTCAATATTGAGTCAGCAGTATGCCCTGGCAGCCAAGAGAGCAAACCGCATCCTGGGGTGCATTAAACACAGTATAACCAGCTGGTCAAAAGAGGTGATTATCCCGCTGTATTCAGCGTTGGTGCAGCCTCACCTGAAGTACTGTGTGCAGTTCTGGGCCCCACTATTTAAGAAGGATGTGAAGGTCCTTGTAGGTGTCCAGAGGAGGGCAACAAAGCTGGTGAAAGGGCTGGAAGGAGTGTCCTATGAGGAGCAGCTAAGGACTTTGGGTTTGACCAGTCTGGAGAAGAGGAGGCTGAGGGGTGACCTCATTGCTGCCTACAGCTTCCTGAGGAGGGGAAGGGGAGAGGGAGGTGCTGATCTCTTCTCCCTGGGATCCAGTGATAGGATGTGTGAGAATGGTTCAAAGCTGCACCAGGGGAGGTTTAGGCTGGACATTAGGAAGCCTTTCTTTGCAGAGAGGGTGGTCAAACACTGGAACAGGCTTCCTAGAGAGGTGGTCAATGCCCCAAGCCTGACAGTGTTCAAGAGGCATTTGAACAATGCCCTTAATAACCTGCTTTAACTTTTGGTCAGCCCTGAATTGGTCAGGCAGTTGGACTAGATGATCATTGTAGGTCCCTTCCAACTGAAATATTCTACTCTCTTCTCATTCTTTGACTCTACCTGCAAAATAGTTTCTAGGTTTTCATGCTGTCAGTGATAACTAACAAGAATAATTTTCCCCCAAAGGTATGCTGGCAGTAACTGCTGGTGGTTCTTCTGCTTCTAGGGGACAACCCTTACTCAAAATTAGTTACCTTGTTATTTCTGTTTCAGGTGAGCAAACTGCCTCCTAGTAGTGAGATGACTCCATCTGTTTATTAGGCTTAAAACTTGCCTTTTTTGTCTGTTCTTGTTGTTCTGTTCAATAGTCTAACTCATTTTTCTTCTATTTTGAGAGTAACACTGAGGGAGTGCCATTTTTCAGTGAAGCCCTAAGCTGGTGCAGTCAGCTTCAAAAGAACTTCAGCATGTAAAAAGGCGTTAGTGTGGCAAGAGCTAGAATTTTCATTTTTCAGGTCTTGCTAATGACAAGTATCTTCAGTTTCGAGCAGATGAGTTCTCATGAAGTCTGGCTTTTGGCTTCAGTCCAGTTTGAGTGGGAAAAACTAGGGGTATGTACTGGAAGTGCCTATCTAACATAATGTATGATGTCCTGATGACTTTCCTAAGCAAAGTTATTTTTAGGGTAGTGAGGCAGGCAGTATCTCTGCAGGTTTTACTGTACATATATGGCTTGTGAAACACAATTTCTAGTAATAGGGTTCTCAGTGGAGAAACTACAACTAGCAGGAGCTCTGAATCTTTCACGTCACTGTTTCTTGGATTTTACTCCAACTATATGTAGTCTTTGTGAATCACTAATGCCTCATGCAGGCAGCTGCTTTCCTTTGAAAACTGAAAGAAAATTAAAGAGTTTACAACTAGTTGATTTTTAAGGAATGCATCCTTAAATGCATCCTGGAGAATGTGTGCTGCTTAATTAAAAACCTTCCAAACACTTGCTGAGTGTAGATCTAAGACAAATTGTAGAATCTTTCTGGTTAGGACCTGAACAGACCTGCCCAGAAACCATGCAACACTTAATAGCTTTAGCTTTGAGTATCTCTGGGCATAATTTTGTAACTTGCTAGGCAACATGCTGTTACAATCCTGCTAATGCTTTAGTTAACTTGATATCAGCTCACTTTTAAGTGACTGAAACCCAAAAGAGTGGTTTTGTTGTTGACTATTCTCTTCCAGAATAACTTGTGCCAGATCTATGTCCAGAGTCACGTGTAATTCATCTGCAATATGGTTATTGCAGTTTGAAGAACTTAAGCTTCTTTGTGTATCAGCCATTGGTTTGAAGACTGAATAATTTTCCTTGGATGGGAAACCCTTACTGCATAATCAAAAGTATAATGGGAAAACCTCAAGTAGTTCAAGTGGCTTGAAAAGTCCATGTCCGTGTGTTCCTGATGCTGATGGTCAGAGGAGATATGTTTACAATTTTCTCTTACACGTGTGTGCATGCACACAGCTGGTCTCTAATGACGAATTGCTGGATCCTCTGACAGCTGTTATACTGAAGTTGTAGGCTGTAATTGTAGAAATCCCTGTGAAAGAGCTAGTTTGACAAACTGGATCTACTTGCTCCTCCTGTTTCTTCTCCAAGGCATTACCAGGCTCCCTGGATGGTGTCAGGATGGTCAGCGTAATACTCTAACTCAAGTTTGGCACTTATTTGGTAGCTATGGAATTGTCTGTCTTCACAGAAGTGTTTCTTGGGTGTGTGAATGAAGGCGGAAACACTGTATGCTTCAGAGCTATGTAACAGGAGAAGTTTGGGGGGGGTTCCTAAAGTCAGAAATGTAAGGAATCAAAAGTTAGTGGTGTTGTGTAATGAGAAGGAAGAAGCTGCTCTTGGCAAAAGTTACCTCAAAAGTGGAGGTTTACGTTTTCCTCCTTGCATGCACTTGGATTCCTACCTACCATGGGTGAGGTACGAGCCACAGTGCGGAAGGCATTTGTGGTAGGAGTGCAGTGAGAAAACAGGTTGCTCAGACTTCCCTGTCTGAGAGAGGAGAGGGGAACAATGTGAGAAAGTGACCTGCAGTGTGAGGTGAATGGGGCTTTTAAATGAGAAGTATAAAGCACTGACAAGGAAGGCACTTCTAGGGGGAGATGATGTTATCTAAATGATGAGCAGGGATTATGGTGGCAGATGTCAGACCAACTTTTATACCCACTGGTAAAGCTACAGAATCAGCTGAGTGATCTCTTTGGAAATGTGTGGTATTTTTGGTCAGAGCTATTGATGGGCCAAGTCCCAGTATCAAGCAGTGCCAGATACCAGTCTTACTAATTAGGCCAGGGTTTTGATGCACAGGTCACTGGTGGCGGATGAGGTCCAATGCCTGTTTCACCTGAGTTGTCATCTCAAGTTTAAACGCTTGGAATGTGGGCAAAATGCAGACAAATGGGATGACTTTGATATAAATTTGTCTTGTGGTTATGAACTTCTTTTGATTTACAAACGTGGCTTTTGGGCTTAAACTTAGATGACTGAAATATTAAACATGGGGTTTTTTTGGTCGAATAGCAGTCTTTGTTTTCAAAAAGTATTACAGAAATTTGAATCACCCACATAGGCCTCAACAGAAAGATTGTCAGACACTCAAAATTCTCTTTCAAGGTCAAATTATTCTCACACTTTTCTGTACCATGTGCAGCCCATGTTTAAATAGATGTTTCCCATTAAGCCAGGACTGTTATTTTTAACTTGCCACTTCCCAACTCTGTTACTTGCTGAATGAAACTAATCTGTTGTCTTTTCTTTTCACCCTTCTTCTAAGCCAATTCTTTGCTCTCCCCCATGAGATCTTAGCTCTTCATCTTTCCAAGAAAGGGTTATGAATTTTAAAGGTATTATATAGATGAAGAAGAGAGTGTTTCCCCTGTGGTGGCTGTGCACAGGAATCCAGGTGTGTTTCTTGGTTGAAGAAGAGCAAGTGTCTTAAAGGTAAAAGATAGTGAGTGGGGAGCCTGGGGAATTTACAGCTGTCTAGGTTTTGAGCCATAAAATTACAGCATAGGTTATCTTCTACAAGTTGGACAGCTGAGCAGCTGTTTCTGCTTCATACAGCTACAATTCCGTTGGCTACGTTTTCCCACCTTCTAAGTGGTTTTTGAAAAGGTAGAGCTAAGCTTAAGATAAGCTGTAATTCAAAACAGCAGAATTGGAGAGGTGGTGGTGCTGCAGGTGGTATTACTCAGCATGATGGGATGGCTTTTTGCAGTGCTTAGTGCAAATATTAATTAAGGAAATGAACTGCTGTGTTGGTCACCTTGGTGCTCTTGTCCCATCTCTGGTGATCTCTGCCCTACTTCCAGCTTATTTCTACTGACATTTTCCTTTAAAGAAAGGAGAATAACAAATATGAGTGCCAAGAAACCCTGAACCCATATATCTTGTGTGAGGAAATAAGAAAAGGTCCAAGGTCATTATCTCCTCTTTGGTGAAATATGTTTGAATGTGACACTTCTGTGAGAATTGAGGCTGTTGGTTCTCCAGACTGTGTATTTAGGAATTTCACTTGCAACTGTCTAGTATATAGAGCTGGCGTTAATGGAACAGGTCACTTCTTGTCACTTGGAGTACTGCAGTGAGATGCCTTTCATACTTGAGGAAAGTGTGCTTGATTCAGATTTGAAGTATAATCTTTTTCAGTTATACTTTTTGCAGAACAATAAATTCCTTAAGTATTAGTGGGAATTTTGAAATGGTCAGAGGAGACAAGACTAAAACCTTTAAATCTTATGGTGTAATCAGAATAACATGAAAAAAACAGGAGACGATGCAACCTTTTAGGTATTCATGCTTTTCTGATTCTTTGCAGTGCAGTGGAATTTGCTGGTCTCAACATGCTTGTTAATAACAATCATAGAATGGTTTGGTTTGGAAGGGACCTTTAAAGATCATCTAGTCCAACCCCCCTGCCATGGGCGGAGACATCTTTCACTAGATCAGGTTGCTCAAAGCCCTGCCCAACTTTCAAAGATGGGGCATCCACAACTTCTCTGGGCAAGCTGTTCCAGTGTCTCGCCACTCTCATCATAAAAAAATTTTCTTCTTTACGTCCCATCTAAACTTACCATCTTTTAGTTTAAAATGGTTGCCCCTTGTCCTGTCACTACAGGCCTTGGTAAAAAGTCTCTCTCCATCTTTCTTATATGCCCTCTTCAAGTATTGAAAGGCCACACTAATGTCTCCCCAGAGCCTTCTCTTCTCCAGGCTAAACAACCTTCTCAGCCTTTCTTCATAGGAGAGCTGTTCCAGCCCTCTTACAATTTTCATGGCCCTCCCCTGGACCCACTCTAACAGGCCTATGTCTGTCTTGTACTGGGGACCCCGGAGGTGGACTCAGTACTCCAGGCGTAGTCTCATGAGAGCAGAGTAGAGGGTAAGAATCATGTCCCTCGACCTGCTGGCCACGCTTCTTTTTATGCTGCCCAGGACATGATTGGCTTTCTGGGCTGCAAGACAGTGTGATCTGACAGTCAAGTAGACTGAAAGTATCTGTTATATGCTGCTAGTACATACATTTGTGGTATATCCAGTACTTTCTTAAGGTGGAGAACTGCTAATATATTAACTCTTCAGCTTTGACAGCTCCTTGACAAATTCATCTCTTGTAAACATGAAGTCACTAATAATTGAAGACCTTTATGCTGTTGCATTCCAGATTGCTTGCTTGTCAAGTGTGTGGAGTAGGCCTTCTTTCTGTATTTCAAACTTGTAAACAAAGCCTCTATTTATTCTGAATGAATGGCGGCTAAATACAGTAGGCTGCAATATCTATGGCCTTTATTAAGAGTAAAGGCTTAAATGAGAATTGGGAGGAGGACAAAGCCAGCTATCATTCCAGAGCAATGTAGCTTGCAAAAAAATACTGGTTTCATTGTAAGCCACGCTGTTTGTTTCCTTGCGTTTGTGAAGGCCTGTGGTGTTTAACTGTATCATGCAAGACAAACTTATGTTCACAGGGAGCTTTGACATCTGTGAAACTAGAAGATATGTTCATATGTTTGCCGGGAACTCACATATTCAATGCTCCTTCAGCTATGAGAAAGCATCTTGATAAGATATGATAAATCCAATTTTTAGTCAAACTTGAGCTAGTTGGGAAATTTGAGTTGTTTCGATGCTGGGAACATGTTTCATATTGAATGTTTTAAGGACAAGATGGAGAAACTTTTGCTACCTTACATTTTAGATAGCTGCTTTAGCTACTAAGATAGAAGGGTCATCTCTTCTCTGCTTACAGCCCTACAGCTGAGAAATAAAATGCAGTCTCTCTAGCTGTGGAATATTATTCTTGGGCACAAATGTAGAAAGTAGAGGTGACTGTCGTATCCAAACTGATGTTAATAGAACACTCTATTCCATTCCATGTGTCTTGTAGTCTCCTACAAGCATGGCAATGAAGTATCTGAAATCTTTATAGAAATTAATTATTAAATGTTATCCCTCTCATCCCATTAGCTATATAGTGTAAATGGTTTGTGCTGAAATGGGTGAAATGAGTGAATTTTGGGAGTAAATAAACATGATAATTTGCTTAAAAAAGATGATAACCTTGTGCCATCTGCCTTTGACAGAAGTTGCCATAAATGCTGGTCTTAACTTGGAATATAAACGGAATGCTGATTGTGGTGTTGTAAAAGCTGTGATAATGAAACCTGTTTATTAGGCAGATTTGCATAAATCTTTGTCTGAAAAAGCTCGTTCTTGTGCAAGATTACATGCACGTGAGTTTACCTTTTCCAGAACAGTGAAAACAGCAAAAGAGATAGCCTAACTTTGAACCTCTTTGTTGATGATAAACTCTAACAATAAGTGAATCTGATGGAGAACTTCTTTTGAGCTGTTTCTTGCTACTTCTGGAGCATCTGTGCTTGGGTATTTTCTCTTCATAAGGGATTTAAAAGGCTAGATCAGCAGTGCAGGCCTTCCTGGTACCTTTACTCTTAGACTGCAAAATCTATTCTGGTACGCTCTTCCTCCATCTAGATCAAGAGAAGTTTGGCTTTTCTGTTGACATCCTGTATCTAGGCCATGTTGTCCTGGTGTCAGAACAGGTACCGTGAGAGCTGTGAAGAGAAGACCTTAGCCTTTTCTGTTACTGGGAGTCCCTCAGGTCTAAGTTGTATCCTGATAAGCACTGTATGTGGAAGGAAGCCTATAGTGTATATAATAAATGTTTACTGATGTAGAAACACTTCTCTAAGGGTGCAATTCCAAGGTGGGTTGGTTTACATTGAACCAAGTTTAGTGCTGTCTTGCTCTTCCTCCCTTCTTCCCTTGTGTGAACCTTAGCATTGGCCTGACTGCAGAGAGCTAGACTGGAAATTTCAATCTAGTTGAAAACTAATATTGTGGAGAAGCGGGATGGGGAAGGAGACAAAGTTGGATAGTTTAGCTCCTGCACATACTTGCTATGGGCAGGGCTGAGTGCCAGTGTAAGGTGGGAATGGGAAAAACTGGATAGTGGGGTAAAGGGAAGGATGGGATTGTGGCAATGCTGACTGAGACAGGAGACTGCACCCCCAGGGAATCTAGTTCTTTTAGTAGAAGTGATCCGCTTGCTAGGGGTGAGATTGTGAATGTTCCCCAGCATTATGAGCTTCTAGTATGGGTTGGTTAACGTTTCTTCTGGAGTGCAATTACGGATGCTGTTCGCTTTAATGCCTTCAAGTGAGCACAGGTTATGCAGCATGGCTTGACTACAACTGGCATCGTTCATCTCTTGTTTTCCATGCAGGTTATTAGGCTGGTGGTTTTATTGCAGTGGACCTCTGGGAAGGAAATAGTTATTTGAGCAGAGTTCAGTTTACATGGTTCAGTTTCTTGTGTGATTGTTTTAAACTAAGTTGTAGTATGCAATTAAACACAATTAAACACTATAATGGACAGTTTCCTTTTAACGTGTTTCCTGATATTCATTTGCATCTCTCCTAAAACTTGAGCAAGTAGGAGTTGAGAGTTGAAGGGGAGAGTGGATAGATTTAAAGAGGGGAAAAAACCCCACATGGGAGCAAATTTATTGGGGGGAGATCTTTTTTTTCCTTAGCCATCCTTGTATCTTGTATAAATTTGTGGGTTTTTTAAAATAACAACTTGACTTTCTGAATCAATATTGTTTCACTTGATATCTTTAGTATTACTTTTTTTCTCCTTTTCTCCTGACTTTCCAGTAAACACAGGAAAGGACAGGGTCCTTTACCTACAAAATGGTACATCTATTTTCAGCTGAAGAAAAGATAGCTCTTTCAAAGATTTGAAGGTTGTATCGTATCCATTTTGTTATTTTGGCCAATTTGAATAAGAGAATAACAAAACTCTCAAATGTCATCTTTTACTGTAACCAGGCCTTCTTTCACTATGCTTGCTGACCTGTGCTGAGTTGTATAGGCATTGTAACAGTGATGAATGTTCTTGTCACAAGATACTAAACACATATTGTCTGAGAAGTAAACAAAATTATTTTTCTGTAGCCCTACATAAAACCGTCCAGATGGCAGACTGCTGCTGCTCTGAGTGCAGCTCTGAAAATCTCTGTGCTTTTCACTTTCACCACATCTAGAGATAGTGGCAGCAGATGGGAGGAGAAGGTGGGAAGAGTGGACTTTAGGCACCTGTTTTGAGTGCTAATGCAAATGGAAAGGACTCAGCAGTCATTGTTACACCACAGTTTCCACATTAATGATTTTGAAGGAAGTAATTTTTAAATACCATCGGGTGACTTGTTAATTGAAGCATTGACTGAGCTGTTATCTTGGCCGGGTTCACTTGATGTGCATAAGGGAAAATGGATATGAAGCAAGCAAACAACCCTGTGTTTGTTTTAAGGGCTTTCTTCAAGTCATAGCCAAATCAATGTGAGAAGCGTGGTGCCATTTTAGAAAAGTTGTATTATTATGTGCTATAGAGAGAAATTATCTGTTGAGAGAAATGACCAGGGTAATGCCAGTTGGATGTCCAGAACTGCAGAAGGGTATGAAGTGAAGCTGCAAGAACTCAGAACTGCAAGTGTTTGTCTGAAACCTACTGATCTTTGATGTTAATAGAACACGTAGAAGCAATAACAAGTCTTGCATTTTATTCTGCAGACTTTGCCTGTGGGAGCGTAAAGGATTTGTCACAGTAACAGTAGCTTTATTGCTATGTTTGGAGTTTCTGGGTCCTCAAAGTTATGCTGTACAGGAAGATCGGTTTTAAAGTGTCTGCCTCAGGGCACTCTGTTTGAAGAGTTGGTTCTCTGAATCTTCTTATGAGGTTGTATTGGGTTTGTGTTGCAAGGTTTTGGTAGCAAGGGGGCTACAGGGGTGGCTTCTGTGAGAAGGTGCTAGAAGCTTCCCCTATATCTGATAGAGGCAATGCCAACTGGCTCCAAGACGGACCCGCCCCTGGCCAAGGCCGAGCCCATCAGCAACGGTGGTGGCGCCTCTGGGATAACTTATTTAAGAAGCGGGGGGGAAAAAAACCTGCACAATTATAGCTGGAGAGCAGAGTGAGAGTATGGGAGAGAAACAACTCCGCAGACAACAAGGTTGGTGAAGAAGGAGGGGGAAGAGGTGCTCCAGGCGCTGGAGCAGAGATTCCCTTGCAGTGTGTGAAGACGACCATGGTAAGGCAAGCTGTCCCCCTGCAGCCCATGGAGGTTAATGGTGGAGCAGATATCCACCTGCAGCCCATGGAGGACCCCATGATGGAGCAGGTGGATGCCTGAAGGAGGCTGTGACCCTGTGGGAAGCCCGTGCTGGAGCAGGCTCCTGGCAGGACTTGTGACCCCATGGGGGATTCATGCTGGAGCAGAGTCTGTTCCTGAAGGACTGCACCCCGTGGATGGGACCCACACTGGAGCAGGGAAAAAGTGTGAGGAGTCCTCCCCCTGAGGAGGAAGGAGTGACAGAAACAATGTGTTGTTGCCATGATGAACTGACAGCAACCCCCATTCCCCGTCCCCCTGTGCCACTCAGGGGGAGGAGGTAGAGAAAATTCAGGAGTAAAGTTAAGCCTGGGAAGAAGGGAGGGGTGGGGGGAAGGTGTTTTTAAGATTTGGTTTTATTTCTCATTATCCTACTCGGATTTGACTGGTAATAAATTAAACTAATTTCCCCAAGTCGAGTCTGTTTTGCCTGTGACAGTAATTGGTGAGTGATCTCTCCCTGTCCTTATCTCAATCCATGAGCCTTTCATTGTATTTTTCTGTCCCCTGTCCAGCTGAGGAGGGGGAGTGATAGAGGGGCTTTGGTGGGCAAACTGACATCCAGCTAGGGTCAACCCACTGCAGAGATTCACCCACTGTCTGCTCCTGAAGAGCTAATGCTTCTGAAGAGTATTTCATTGCCTGGACTCATACTGGCAACTGTCAGGGAAGTTTGCTGAGCGTTTTAAGATCTATCTTGAGGGACTACTGTATATGCTGATGTATAGTTACAGTACCAATTACAGCTTAGCCTTCTGATTTAGGCAAGGTTAGAAATGATAGTTTAAGTACCAGTTAAATGACCCGATAGTCTTGCAGTTAGTTAATTGTGTATGACATACTTGATAGGATCAAATGATACTGCTGCAGGCTTTTGCAACTGGCATTATGCATCAGAATTTGAGTGGCTGCAAATTTGTTCATGCAATTAAAGTTCCAAGCGGTTAGCTTTTTTTTTTAATTGAGTTTTGTTACCTCAGTTGACAGACATTCATGGGCAGAATCTTCTACCTAATTTAACTTTCATGTAACTTTTAAGTGTCTAATAAGTGTTTAATAACTTGGGTAACTAATTACTGTGCAACATACTTCAATACATCAGGCCATGCACATATAGATTGACTTGTTCTGTTGAAATTATTTGGAAACATCCAGTGTACTAATTAAATTTTGTCAATTAAAAGTTAATTAAGCATTATTTTCTGCACTTGAGGGCCATTTTTGTGTAAAAGGTAACAGAATTGACTTATTTTTATATCTGTTTCACACACATACACTTCTGGTACAAGCCTTGGGTCAATAGAAGAAACAAGTAATCCAGTATTAATCAGTGCTGTGACACATTATTGTAACACACCTAATCCCCTAGAGGCTAAGAAGATAATATGCAAGTGCTTTACAAGCAGCGTCATTAATGCCAGTACCCATTGTGCTTTGAAGTGCGTATTAATAAACCTGAATTCACTGGATAACAGCTTGCTAAGTGCCTCTTAAAAGTGCAGGTGCATGTATCTAGGGATGTAAAGTCTTGCCTAGTTTTCCTGGTATGCACTTACCAGCCCTGTTGTTATTCTTGGATGCCATGGAAGAAGGGTTGAAACAATAGCAGGAAATCTAACGAAAGCATCTCTTACAGCTTGCAGGTTTCTTTAAAGTTCCCATACAGCCCAGAACCTTTTCCAGCCTGTTTTATTGTATTGTGTTCTGGCAATGCTGACCGTGCTGGTTGGCCATGAGATTGCATTTGATTGTCCTAGAAAATCTTGGACCCGCATGGAACTCAGATCCATTACGCTGATAGAAGGTTGTTGTCTGACATGAAGGGGAGAGAGGAATATTTCTACTTTCGGTTGTTGAGAGTAAGAAACAACTACAGTTGTGGTTTTTTCAGTGCTTAGCAGTAGTCTCTAAAATACATGAAGGAAGCTACTCAACTTCATCTCTTCCTTCTTTGCATAGCTATTCTGTTGCAGCCAAGGCCATTGCTTACATGTACCATGCACAGATTGTGTATTTCAAGGATTAATGCATCCTATATGAAACTGCAGGAGACTGTAGAGTGCTAGGCCCACTAGTAAGGTGTAATTACCTTGACAGAGCATCAACTGTCTCTTGAGACAAGGCTAATTTTGGGGTAATTTAGGGTCATCAGATTTAGAAGTAATAACAACCATTAGCTATCTTTTTGTTGTTGTTGTTATTGAGGAAAACAACAGATCAGAATATTTGTATAAATATCAGTCTGGGAAGATCTGTGAAATATAATTAACTAGCTGAACTGCATGTAAATGGGATCAGGTTTGTGTTATCCATCTGTACTTCACTGAGATGAATCTAATTATTTTTGAGTGACTAGCTTATCAATATTCAGTACCTTGGCAATGTTTTCTTGCTCTGACTATATAACCATTTGAAAGCTGGGTCTGAGCAGGAGTTTTTACTCAACACTGCAAGGACTTCAACATGCACAAACTGGAGCATCTTTAAATTCAACCCAGCTGTCATAGAGAAGAATCTGAATATTTTTTCAGTACTATTTACAGCCTGCTGCTAATATCTAAGTGCAGAAAGACTGCAAGTCCTTACTGTTCCCTGATCTGTGGTGAGCACTACGTATGCAGGAGAAGGCATCTCTGAATGTTCACTGTGGAATTTTGTAGCGTAATACTACATTCTGTATATTAAAAATACAGAGATCATAGTTTCCCATTTTGGGAACAACCACTCTTGTAAGAATTCTGCAAGAGTGCAGCAAGCTCACCCAATGTTACAACAGTGCTGGCAGTGTTGCATTCTCCAAAGTTCTCATCCAGTGGATTGCTGGAGTCTTACAGTTGCAGTGCTGAGACCTCAGAATTCAATGTGGCATTTGATGCTCTGAGGTACTATTTCACTAGTATCTCTGACAGGTCAACAGTATTTAACTGGGCTGTAGATAAAGATAGTGGCAAACTCAAATAGCATGGTTTCGAATTCTGTTCTTAACGTTTTGAATTCAAACTGGCCAAATTTGCATGCTGAATGTTACAGAAAAGTTTCTCAGAGGTGTTACTGTGAGTCTCTTCTGTTGATTATGATGGAAATGACAGCTGCTGTTTCAGTAAGCATTTTCGGCGGGGGGGAAAGGTAGACTAACTCCAGGGTTGGACTGGAAAGTCTTTGGAGCATTGAACACTTACAGCAGGTTTTTCAAGTGGGTGTGCCTACTGCTGTCAGTCTAAGCAAATAACCTGCAAGGCTATGTTCAAGATTGGGTATTGGCAGTCTAGAAGATTCTGCTGCAGTGGAAAAGCCAGTAATTTGTGCTGTTAGCTGTCAAATACATTAGGGGAAAAAAACTTAATTAGTTTATCACGTAGCATTTTCTTTTTAAGTAAATGTGAAGCCATGAATTCCAGTCCTGGAAGATGACAGAAATGTAATTCCTATGCCTGGAATAATTTTGTTCTTTGTGACATGGAGGTGTAAAGTTTATTTTGCCTTGCTAAAAGGGATATCTGTGTGGCATACCCTGTTAATGTCCCTTAAGAAGTTGCACTGAAAGTTTCAACTGACTTGTTATTAGCAGACCAGTCTGAAAGGCAACTTCAAGATCAAGCAGGTGTAGAACTGTGTTTTTAGTGTGAACCAGTTATGCATGTGAATGAATGTGTGGGCTAGTGGGGGAAGCTATGGTGCAACTCGGTTTGAGTGGTTAGCTTTTATTCTGTATGGCTGAGCAAAGGATAAGTGACACTAACTGCTGCTGTGACATTTCTTGGTGACCTTTGTCTGCACCAGTAAAATGCTGTGAATGAAAGTGTGGTGAGAGTGGAGATATTCCTTACAATACTTCTGGCTGTTCAGGGGGAGTTTACTAGTAGCTGAGCTACTCAAAGAAAACAATTTCATTTAAGTAAAATAGGGAGGTAATTGCAGATATAGGGCAAACTATGATTGGGATGGCTTAACTTTTAACATTCTTTAAATGACAAGCTTCCTGTTGAGCCACTTATTTATGTGGCGATCTGGGCATTCCAGTCTGTCTTAGACTGTGCCCCATGACACAGCTCCTCTCATTCCCAGTCATTTTAACAGAACAGATGCACTGACAATTTCCCTTTGGGGCACTAGGATGGTACAGATTTGTAGTGCCAAAAATAACTTCAGAACATGTCATTAGTTATTCCTCCATAACAGGAAGTAAATAAGTGACAATGCTTCTAGGAGAGAGCTGCTTCTGCTGATCTGCACAATCAACCCAGTTGCAGAGAAGGATTTGGAGCACTGGCTCAGTATTTGCATGAGTTGAGTATAGAAGTGAGGGGTGATCCGGTCTGTCTTAAACATTTAAATCATCAAAAGATGCAAAATGTCTTTATTGATGCCTGAGGAAATAATACTAAATGTCAAATCAGTGAGCTGCAAGTTGATCTCCAGTTAGCGTTACTCTAGTAGACCAGTCGCATGCAGTTTCCAGTTACAATTGCAGACTTTATTTGGTATATGAGAGTCAATTTTTTAGGATTAATTTAGGCTTTTGCTGTGCCACCCCGTATTTGTGTTTCTAAACCATGCAACAGAGAAATTTGTAGAAGAGGAAATAAAGTAAGGTTGCCCTCTGGTGTCAGCAGACATATGATGGTTCCAGTAAGGACTAAAGGTACGATAACTAAAGGTAAGATAACTACATGAGAATAGATGACAGTGTAGGTCTGTTTTGAATCCCCAATTATTTCTGGCATGCCTTCATACCTTCTGCCAGGTATGCCATAAGGCATACCTTCTTCTTAGATAAAGTTATCATTGCCTTTATCTGTAAACTCTTGGGATGAAATGTCTTTAAATTCATCTATCCATGTCTATGAAGTACCTCCTTCTGCTGAGCCTTAAAACTGAAGAAAAGCTATTAATACATTTCAGATTTTTTAATCAAAGGGAAAAAGCTAGTGTTTTACTTTCATAAGTTTTGTAGATTACCCTGAGTAGATGTAGAATAGTGGACTTTGATACCCTTCTGCATTGAAAGGCAAGCAGGCAGGCACTCATGCTGTGAATAACTGATATCTTTTGAAATGTCCAGCTTTACTACATAGATGAGCAACAGTGCTAAAATGAATGGTAATGACGGCTGCTATAGTTTCAAGACCAACAAATGACTTCATTTCCTAGATTTTTTTTTTGTGAAAAGCTAACCGCTTGTAAAATAATCCTTGGAACCTCAAACAGCATATTGTAGTGGCATGTTCATTACTGAGGTTGGGAGTAATGAAACCAGTCAGGAGTAAAAGGTACACTGTGTATCTTGTATATCTGCATGCATGCATATATATGGTTGCATGTGTATTTGCATCACTGGATAACACCATCAGCAGCTTCTAAGTTCTATTTAAATGCTGTGAGTAATTCTTTAAAACTTTGTGAGCATGTTGAAAGTTCCAAGGGCAAGTATTAAAATAAGAAAAGTTATTTATTAGACCCACATAATCTGAATTTCAGCTATTTGAAAGGGAGATGAGGTCCAGGAAGAGACACTTTAGTTGTAGACGGTGCATTTCTCGTCAAATTAACACCTTAGCACCAACATTCTAACATTCATGTAGACTGAAAATCTTTCTTTTGATTGCAATATTTACTCCTTTCCTGACTAGTGTAACTTTTTTTGCTTAGTTTGCTATGTGAAGTTTTAGCCCAAAGATGTCAATGTTGAATGGGTGAGTTGCGTGAGACTAAAATATGGGATTTTTAAAAGGTATGTAAAATATGGCATTTCTTAAGGTACTCTGTTATGATTTGGCCAAAATACTGTAGTTTTTGACAGCCTCAGACTGTGACCTTCAGATTCATAGATGTCAGTGAGGACAAATGACTTTGGCATTTAAAGAGAAACTGGATTCACAAACAACTTCCAGGTGCCTGAAGAGTCTCGGATTTGCCATAGTATTTTACCACAGTTATCTTGACAGTAGTGATAGTTTGTCTACAAAGAAGTGTTGGGGGATAGAACTAGTGACACTGCAAATCTTAAAATTATCTGTCAAGAGTTTCCTTTTTCTCTACACATCTCCAATATGCACTTTCTTTGGAGCATTGATCAAACACTGTAGATCTGCCATAGCTTATGTGTGTTTGGATAGCAGTTGCTGCTGTCAGGTCACTCCATCTAAATTCTGCAATATGAGCTGCCCTGGTTTATTAACTTCACTGTGAAGGACTGAAGTATGGGTCACTTTGCTGCCACGTTTCAAGTTGTTGGGGTTGTTTTGTTATTTGGCTTGGTGTGTCTGTCATTCTGAAGAGCAGTGTCATAACATGCTGTTGCTTTCACTAACCTCTTTGCTTAGGCAGAATATTTAAACTGGTTTTTTTCTCCCCATGCCTTTTTTTTTCCCAACAGTACTCTGCTGTGAGTTAACATCTAGGTCTTGCTTGCTGCTGGACTCTCCTGTTGACCTGTTCCAGTATTCTAAGATCCCAGACTGGCAGGAAGGAACCAGTAAGTACAGTGATATGGGGGAATATTTTACTGTCATTTAAAGTTCTACATACCTCAAACACAGATAGTATTAGCTAGTGTGATGTTGTGTGTGCTTTAAGAAGCCTTGCAAAACAAGTGGCTAGTAGGAGCATTTATTTTACACCACTTAGCCCTTAGTGATTAGCACATGCAGCTAATCAATAATCAAAGTTTAGGCACTGCTCTCTTAAAACTGCATTTTACATCTGTTTCCCTTAAAGAAAATATTAAATGTAAAAAAGATAGGAGAAAATTCTGTTAATAAAATGTATGTCTTTTCAATGGCTGTTGTTATTTTACAGTCTTACAATCTTAGAGAAAGTATTTGACTGCATAACCTATAAAATTGTATCAATAGGAGGAGGAATAATATAGGGAAGCATTCAAAATAACTGAATATAATAAGATTTAATTTGACAGTCTGGAGTTTGCTACTAGGAACTTTCATCTTTG
Source organism: Gymnogyps californianus (assembly GCF_018139145.2). Classification (NCBI taxonomy): domain Eukaryota; kingdom Metazoa; phylum Chordata; class Aves; order Accipitriformes; family Cathartidae; genus Gymnogyps; species Gymnogyps californianus. The sequence continues at coordinate 5,127,145 of NC_059481.1, read as the reverse complement.
ACAGGACATCATGTATATGTGGTGTTTAACCTCATGTCAGTGTTCTTGGCATATGAATTATTTGGGTGAGTTATTAGTATACTGGTACATGGTAAATGCATAGAAAGATTTGCATTGTAGTTTATTTTGTTGCAGTTGCTTAGTTTGGAAACAAGTCTTGCTGTCCAAGCAACATTCTTTCTAAATGCCCAGGGAGTGTGCCATTAGATGAAGTATTTCTGCCCGAATGTCTGGGTTGGCTTCAGGAACTGAAGCACTGTAGCTGTAGCAGCTGACTTGGTTTTCTCACTGATCTCATGCTTAGCAAGTTCTGTTGCCTTTGTTCTTGTCTGGTTCCCCTCCTGGCCACCTCTGTAGCTGGAGCTTTAGCAGGCATGCGAAAAGGCCTTTCTAGTTTAGGCATAATACAAAGTGTGTAATCTCCAATTGCCTTTTCTGCAATGAACAGCTGAATGTAATGTTTCATGTCTCTTATTTCAGACAACTGAATCTGGGTCCTTAACAAGAGAAGCTTCTGGGTACTAGTTGGGTGCCTTTGCTGCTTTGCTTTTTTGTTTTTGCAAAGTAATGGATAAGACTAGGAATATCATATTTGTGTTATCTGTAGAGGAATGGAAAATGAAGATAATGGTTGCTGAAATAAATGTTCTAGCAAGAACACTGGAAAAGAAAAAAGTGTTTGTCTCAAGAGCAATTCATCAGGTGCTTCTTACTGGGAGTGCCATACTAAACACTACATGGTATCTCAAACACCTGTCATCCTGCAATAATTGGGTTCTAGAGAAACATCTGAGCAGGAAAAACTGGTTTAGTTGCAAGGATTTCATGCTGTGACAGTCCAAAAATGGGAAATGCCAGATTATTTTTTATCATCAACTCAATTTGCTATGACTGGAGGCAGAAACATGAAAACACTTCAGTGAAAATGTGTTTCAAGTGTTGGGACTGATGTGGTTCAAATGTGACTGGAAACTGCACTTCTCCCTTTCAGAGAATCTATTGATGTCTTCATTGGTTATCCTGCTCTGAAAATGAGACTTCTTCATCATGTGACAAGCATTTTGACTTTTTTCTCTCCCCCCCCCCCAATGAAGAGTGGCATGGTAACTTAGCTTTCCCAGTGTTTTGTTTGAGGCTATTTCCAGGCATAAGAATGTTCAGGTGTAAATAAAATTCAGTTTTTTCTCCCAGTGACATTCCTGTCTCGGTTGACATGGCTTTCTCTTGTCAATACAGTTGATTCTTAGTATCAGTTACATTTAATTGTTTCAATACTAACTTGAGTTTGATACTGACTTGATTTTGAAGTACAAACACTCACTTGTCTGGACTTTTCACCCCTAAAGATTGCTTCAGCTGCTTCCTGCCCTGCTGATACCTACCCCTCGTGTTCGTGGCTATTACTATGTATATGTTAGTGATCGCAGCTATGGCAAAGAAGGTTTGGCTCTTCTGTTCCAGAGAATGGAAACACATGTTTAAAAGTGCTTCATGTTGGATAGTGAAACAGTTAAATAGTGAGTTTTGGCTGTGGATCTTGCTTGCTAATGGACTTCATAGTTGCCATGTTAGCCTTTTTCGATGAATTACTAGATCCCATGCTGTGTATCTCTGAACTCAAAACTTGACTCTTCTTCCTACTGGGCTGTGAAGTCAAGAATGGTTTATTTGATTGGACTGTGCCACTGTTCAGTTTGCAGGTGGACACTAAATTATATTCAGGTGTTGACACTTATGGTGCAAATAGGAGATAACTCTGGCAGTTTGAGCCTTAAATTAAGTTGAAACCATGGGTTAAAGCTCTTAAATTTTAAATGCTCTGAACACTGAGAGAAACACTGAAATTTTCCGGATTTTAAGACAATGAAAATACTGCAAAAGAATTAAAATGGTATCTTTCACTTGCTCTGTTTACTTTCTTTCCTTCTCTCACTGTGTATATTTGTAGATTAACTCTTACAAGCCCCTAGTTTTAGTTTATTTAAATAGGCTGTAACAAATCTTAATTATATGCTAACTTTCTGTTGTGTTGTGGTGTGGGGGTTTTTTTGAGGAAAACAAAACTGCTTTTAGGGAGGAGGAAGGAGTTATAAAATGGCCTTTCCTACAGAGAGGGAATGTTCAGCCTGACATATCCAAAGTTAGCCAACCTGCACTAGTCCAACAATAAAGTTGCTGTTCAGGCAGAGCTTCCCAAGTTACTTGGCTTTTTGGCTTGTAAAGGCTGATCATAAGCAAAGTGTAAGTTGCAACTGAAACATTCTTCGTTATAGGTAGGGCTTGTGGTATATCACTAATCCCACAGTGGTTCCAAAGTGTCCTTGACTTCTGTTCAAATTGAATTCTAGGAAGTTTGCCGATATTTTGTCATTCAGCTTCTTAAAAAAAACAGCCTCAGGTTATGTATTTATTTGTATACTGCTGACAAGCATAGCTTGTTGCAAGTACAGTCCTTGGCTGGATGTTATGAGTACAAAATGTGCATCTTTTGGTCTAGTGTTTTTGTGCTGACTATCCTAATGAAGTACGTTAAAAGGGGCCCATAGTTCAAAGATGATTGTAAAGGTTCTTTTTGTGAGGCATATTGAAGCTTTGTGAGAACTGCTCAGTGTTGCTGTAATAAATTGCACTCTGAGATGCAGAGCCAGTTTATACAGCATAATAAAGAAAACTTCAGACTATGACTGAGTTTTAGAAAGTTAAGTCAATTCATATTTGAGGAAATGTAAAGCTTGTAAGACATTGTGCAGACTGTTGTAAAGCTAAATGGGTGTTCCTTTGCCTTTTCTGGCAGTAGGGAAAGACCCCTTGGAATAGGCCTTGAAATGTTTGTCCTGAAGTTAAAGCTAAGGCATTGTTCTTATTTTATTAAAAAAAAAAAAAAATCACAGTTAAATCAGGTATTAAATGGTATGCATTTTAACTAAACTGTGTGCACACTGGTTCACATTCTCTGAACCTCTTAGTTCTTCATATACTTTTAAGTAGGAGGGCCTGACGCTTCTTTTGCATCTGTCCAAATTTTAACAGAGTTCTTATTCCTATTCCTGTTATTCTGTTATTCCAGAGTTGTCTGCCTCTCTGCTTTTTTTCCCTTAGATTTCTCTGTGCAATGTTCTCGAAGAGAAACAGTCCAGTTTATATGGCTTTGAAATTGATATTGGACTTTTGTGAGACTTGGCAATCAGGGCGTGTGGCTTATGAGTCATCTTCATTAATATTATGGCAATATCTGGAGAATTTTCTGATGTTTTCTTAGTTCTGTTGGGTATTTTCAGCTGCTTTATCTTTCATTTTGTTTGAATCTCACTTTTCCTTTTGTCTTGACACGTGCCATCTATTGAGTATTGTACATATCACAAATTTTCTTTTCACTCTTGTGTATTTGAAATTATTTGTAGCCGACTACTCACTATGTGGAGCTTCAGCTTATGAGAAGCACTTGCGAAGTCTTTTGGAGGAGGAGGAGGAAGATGTCACAAGGGTGTAGGGTCTGAAGGAATTAGAATTATTGGGGGAGAGAAGTGGTAGGAGAAAGGCGTTATGTCTGCAGGAGACCACATTTGCTAGTCTTACTGCTCAAAGTCAACAGTTTCTTCTTTAGAATGTTAAGAGTTTTTACTTCAGTATCACAAAGGTGAGGGCAGTGTGCAAACTGGTGATGTAATTTTTTTTTTGTGTGTTCCTGTTCTAGAACTGTTGGAAGACTTACATATATCTTTATATATCCCAATATAGCCTTAGCGTTCTGCTTGCATCCCAGTCTCTCCCTGCTTTCTCCTCACCAAAATCCATCTAACACCTGCTCCAGAGCAGCTTTTGAGTTCAGTCCCAGAGGGCCCTTACTTCCCAAGGCAGCCACAGCAAAGAATATTTGTTTCTTGGTTTGGTGTGGTGTTTGGGGTTTTTTTTTGGGTGGTGGTGTGGGGTTTTTTTGAGCTGATGGCTCTCTCCATTCCTTTTCCCTTGCTTCTTTTTTTCCCCTGTAGGGTGGGCCTCCAACACTTTCTGTGGCAGGTCCAGGCTGCTTATTCTGCTTATTTAGTATCTTTCTGGGTATATAACTTGTGTTTAAACTGTTGATAGGCTTGCTAATGGTTCATTAAATGGCTCACTGATTTCTGCTTTAAGTGGAGAGCAGTTCAAGTGGTTTAGATTTATATTTTCTTCTAGAAATGTTTATGAGACTGAGATCTGGCTTATGGAGAAAACCTGTTTTCTGAGAGGTAGGAAAGAGTGTGTTTATTTCTCTTAAGTTGTGAGAGAACTTCAGTTTAAATATTCTGTTCTACTAAATATTTTTTCCTTGTATATGCTTTCCATATTTCAAATAAATAGATAAGCATTTCTGGCAGGTTAATTTCAGGATGTGCCAGAAGCTGTTATCTTCATAAATAAATAGATGAGTAGTTAGTTATCTTTTGAAAATGTATAAGGAAATATTGAGCCCAAACAGCTGCTTTGACAAAGTTTAATAAATGAACAAGATGCATTTTATGGCTAAGGGGAGACAGAAGGAAAGCTTAAACATTTTAGTGGCAATGAAATAATACAGTCCGAAGGTATGATATCCTGATGCTTCCAAGATGGTGAACTTCTATATTAGACTTTATTTTTGCGATGGATAAAAATTATCTTATTTTAAAGTGCAACTTTTAATTACATTTTAAATTAATCTACCCCTTCAGGAACATTAAAATTATATGGAAAGTTGGTCTGCTAATTAAGTGCATGAGCCACTGAGCCACCAAGTATGCTGGAACTTAGTACCAAATTATTATACATAGTGCATAAATGAAAAGTTGTTTTTATATTGTCACTGCATATATTCCTGTAGCAACATAGTTCTTTTCCTGGAGTCTGAGGTGTACAGGAACTAGAAACGCAGCTAATAGGAGGAAACTTAGAACAGCTTCAAGTATTCAGAAGGTCATTGGCTGTGATATTTGAAAAGGTTGAAAGGAATTACTCACGTGCATCTATGATTTGTAGGGCCCTTTCATCAAGGATCCTTTAAAGAAAGATCTTATTTAGATAAGAGAAGGGAACAGAGTTGAAGTTGTACTTTCTTGACTTGGAGTGTTCAACATTATGTAAATAAGCTTTTGTCTGAAATTATGTAAGATAAAGAAGCTGTTAGTGGAGTTTAATACTCAGGACTTCAAAGATTTTCAAGAAATGGGAGTGCCTTATGCATATTCACTTTTAGCCTTAGAACAAACTTTACCATGTGTAAAAGAGCTCTGTAGCAGGAGCTATTTTACCCCCTTTCTCAAGTGCAGATTTGATTGCTGTCCAAGAATTAGGCTGCTTCTTATCCTTTTGCAAGATCAGTGACTTGTTGCTTTGCATGTGAGGCAGCCAGCTGAAAAGGGCAAAAGCTGTGGAAACTGGCTCTGCAGCTTAGGATTTTTTCTGTGTTTCTGCAACAGTTCCTTTGATGGGTGGGAACTTCATAAACAGCTGCTGTGATCAGAATCTTACAAGATCTTGTGAAACTCTTAGAAAACTTTGAACCTAGAACAGAGTCTGCATTGCAGCCACAGACATTGTTGGTCATCAAAAAATGCATTCCCTGCCTGGGTAAAGAAACTAGTATATACTTTTTAAGGTTCTTGCAAGGAAGCTCAGTGTAAATTGAGGAATAGAATTGCTTTTGTATACTTGTGAATTTTAATTTTATTTTGCAGTCAGGCATTTAAAGATGCCACCACCTCAAAAATCCAGTATACAACTTAACAAGCAATTATACAAAACAAAGAAAGCTTCTATTAAGTAATTCTGTGTGCAGGTGTTGTGTGATGAGTATTCTAATTATTTTGCTTTCACTAAATGATTAGATATCTCTTATTTTTAACAGGATTATAAAATACCGGACAGTATTTGAATTGCATGTGTGGACTTAAGAGGGGCTAGTTCCAGAAGCTGCTTTCATGACTGGGATGTACATTGGTGTCCTGTTCATCTTTCTTCTGCAATACTATTACCATTCCCTGTGGCCAGAATATCTGAAACAAAATTCCACGCCCTCTACTTTTGTTTGGGAACTGAGGAGAGCTACTCTAAGTGACAAGAAGAGTAAAAAAAGTATTGGTTTACTAGGGAAAGGTACAAAGATGATATGACTTTCTTGGAGTGTGGGACCAAAAAATCTGGAGAGGAATAAGCAACAAAGCCTGTTGAATTACAGCTTGGGGAGAAGAAGATCACTGCTGTAAACTAAGATTTTCTGGAAAATATCCTCCAGTATGGAACACAGTAAAGAACTTGCTAACTATAAATGCTGTTTCATAGACTGTTGCCTTCAGTAACTAATTTCTTCATCTTATGCATTCAGATGTGTAGTATCTTGTAACTGTTTTGAGTGCCAAAATGTGGAAGACCTGACATACTGCTCTAGACTGGTACTGAAGCTAACAGAAACTGTACCATAGTCCACAAGGGAACGTTACTGGTATTCCAGAGATATGCCACTTCTTCTGTAAATTCCTTGAGTTGTAGCGGCAATGTCCATCCTTAGCGTGTTCAGGAAACTGATTACAAAGTGTACAGCCGTAATGTGTTAGATGTAGCATGAGGTAGCCTGTATAGAGTAAAAATCCAGGAGGCGTAAGTCTTCGAGTTGAAGAAAAATGTTGATAAGCAGCAGATGAACACTTATCCAGTGTTTGGATATTGCTTTGCTTAGGCTCACATTGGTACTACTGCTTTTAGGTTGATTTTTCTTCAGAGGGGAGAGAGTTGTTGCTTTTAGCTTCTGAAAAATTGTGACGGCGTGGTCATTGCCCAAATGGGATTTATGGGAAGCAGGTGAAAGGTCTGCTGCATCTCCTGCCCAGTCCTGCTAATCCCTTGATCTGCCCATTGCAGTTCAAGCTCTCTGGGTTATCTAGCAATGTAACTTCCTTTTGGCCTCTTTCCTTGCTCCATGTGCCATACACTCTGTCTTATGTGTTTTTATGGCATGGCTGTTAGCACACACCACCAGCCATGGGATAGGATGAAGACTCCTTAGAGTTCCAGCAAGAGATCAGAGTGAGTTAACTCAAATCAAAATTATTTTGTGGATTCCATAGGAAATGGGGAGTACAGGCTAGGGTGCTCTCTTGGGCATTTAGGTGATTTTTCTGTGAATTGCTTCAAATCATGCTGCTGTTGTCTTCAGCTTATATTTAAGTTGGTCGAATGATTAAAAGTTCATATGAGTGGTGGCAATTGGGTGACACATACTCATTTAGAGGTGGTCAGGGAAGTAAATGGAAAAAAAGCAAAGATATATTAGTGCTGTGGAAAACCAATGTGTACCATTTCTGACAAGTGAGTTTTGCATTGACTGTGTAAAAATTCTGTAATCAGATTTCACTGACACTAGCACTTCTCCCAATGTTTCTAAAACTTGAGCTTTGATGTTACACTTGTGCTACTGTCAAGATAACTAATGTGGTGATGTATAGCATATGAAGCTAAGACTGTAAAGGTCCGTTGGACTGAAAGTCCAACACTGACAAATGGCTGTCAGTGGTTGAACTGGATGTGGAAAAGTAGGAAGAAATAAGTGTCTGCAGCCTTTCTTCCTTATTAGAAGTACTGAGGAGTCTATCTAACCCAGTCTTCACCAGATAGAAAACTTAGTAGGTTTTATATTCATTCAGTTTACATTCAGTGAGAGGCTGTCCCCTTAATTTTTAATTGTTCACTTTGACTCTCTCCAAACTGTTTGGGCATCTTATTCAGACTATCTCTCCCTCCAGGGAAGGTGGTTAAAAGGAAGGTGTCTGCAAAGTAGTCCATACAGACTTGTCACTGTCAGGCTGCATCTGAGGCTTCATTTCATTAATGTGTGCTTCTGTTTATTTTAACAGGAAGTTCAGCCAGGTCTCCATTTATGCAGAGGGGAAAAAAAACCTGCTTTGTTCTAATGTCAAATTCTTTAACTGTTGAAGTCCATACGTGGATCATATTTGAACAAGAATTTTGTTTGAGGTGAATGGAGTTAACTGGAATGAAAGATGCTGAGGTGTCTCAGATTTGATTTGATGCTTTTGTTCTGTTAATGCTACAGATGCCTATGCAACCCTTTGCTTCACAAACCGCTGCAACTATTGTGATCTTGGCTGTTGTCTTCAGCGTCCACTATTACTTCCACGTGTAGCACACTTAGCTTGTTCATCACCTGCGAGCTGTCAGCTTTTTCTTTTTCACAGCCTGAATGGCCTGACTTGGCTTTTTGCCTGCTTGCGATGGGAACGGTTCTGAGGGAACAACTTCATAAATGTCAAGTTTCCTTACTATGACAACTCTGTAATTTTTTGTTACTTTAAGTATTTTTTTCCTCTTTTCCATTTTCAAATCTTATAAGCTGTTTTCTATGCTCAGAGTACTTTTCCTGTTGTTACTTACAGTTGGTAGTAATTAAAGGTGTGACACGTGGTTTTGGTTGGTTTTTCTATTGGGAACTAAACATAGCTAGGATTCGCTTAATACTGCAAACATTCATTTAGCTACAAGTGCAGGCCCATATTTCTTCCCATTGCATCAAAATGAAGCTGGTTCAACCAAGAACCTGAGCTCTGAGCATGGGTCAGCAAATCGGTGACTTTTCTGTAATATTAAAGAACTGAATAGGGGCTCTGGTGATAAAGGCAGCAAAAGCTGTAGCTCTGCGGTGGATTGACTTGCGTAAGACAGTTGTTTTGACAGCCATAAATCGTGGTTTGCTAGTTGTTCAGCCTCCTGTGGTTGAGCTACTCTTCTCAAGCTTCTTATCACCAAATGTGGATGCCACAGACAGTCTTTTCAAAAGCACTGTACAGAAGGAGGACTTGCTGCCAAACTCTTTCCAGTATCTTTCCCCTTCAGCCTGCTGTTCTCTACCCTTTGGCCTTCAGATTACACGTTCATTACTGGTCCTTTTAAAGGCTGTATGTTTGCTTTGGAAAGGGCACTGTTATGCCTCTCGATATCCAGAGAATGGAGGCAGCTGAACCCATCTCAAAGTATTGAGCAGCTGTGTTAGGCTGTGAAAGATTTCTTAGCTTGGGCACACAAAAGGAATACTCAGTTCTGATCGTCTTCCTCTTGTGGTTTGTGTGGATTGTTGCCCTTTCAAGGGTAAAGGGCTTGGAAACCACAGGGCTAAGCTGTGATCTGGGGAGTTGAGAGTATGGTGTCCATATTTCTATCTCAACCTGCCTTGGAAAGGCTCTTCTCCACTAATTGGAACAGCAATTAATCTCTTCCCATCTTAAATTGAGGAATTAGTACAGGTACCTTTGAGATCTAAAAAGTGTGATAAACAAGATGTCCAAGTCCTCCTATATAATGCCTAAATTTTATATCTCTATATGGCTTAACCTAGTCCACATGAACTTTCCGTTAGGACTTGTGTGTTTACTCTTAACAGTTCTCATGAACACATGCATTGCTTTTTAGACTTAAATAGTAGTGTAATCTGAGATGAGAGCTGTAGTGCAGCAGCTAAATATATCCTTACAGCATAGCCCAGAAGTGCAGCATTCAGAAATTGATTTTTGCAAATAAGGGGTACTTTGATATTTTTATAGCTACACCAAGTAAACAGTTCTTTTTCATGTGGTAGTGTAATTTAATTTTAATTTATTCGTATGCTCTCCTGAGATACTGTTAGGTACATAGGTGTTGGTATAATAAAGTTAACACGAAGCAAATCAATTTAGGCTAAATGGTAATGTTTAGTTTGCGGGGGCTATGCAAATCCTTAAGTAATAAGGTGTCAGAGTTGAAGTAGTTGCAGGTGGCTGACACATTTGTCATGTAATGCCAATAGACACACAAGATGAAAAAAATCTATTCTGTTTGTTGTCAGAAATGGTTGAAATTATATTGAAGCTTCCATAGTGCAATGTGTTAATTGAATGTTAATGGGAGAATGTGTGGTCACTGTGGATTTCTGTATAATTATTGCATAAAATATTACGTGCTAATTAAGCAGTTCAATTTTGTCTAGTCATAAGAAATGTGGAATGGGGGAAAAGTAGTATCTTAAGAAAGCCTGAGTGGTTACAATTGAATTTCATGCATTTTATAGTACTTAAATGCTGAAATGAAAGAAACACTGGTGTTTGGCCTCTGCTTTTTGTTGAAGTTTTAACTATTATCTTTCTACAGTTGAACAGACGTTGTATTCCAGAGGCAAGAAAATTACCTGACTTAAACAGCTGGATTGTGCTTGGATTTTAAACTGTATCAGTTTTCATGTAGGATTCTCCTGACTGTGGGCATGTTACGTGTACTGAGGAGAGATACATAACCAGAAAGCAAGAGGCAGTCTTGCAAACTGTGTTTTACAGATGAGGCATGTATGAGCATGTCACTAGCATAAATGACTTTAGATGGTTGGACAGCAAACTTCACATTTTATTGGGTTTTTCTGCATTGCAGATGCACTCATATATGTTGGTTGCAAACCAACATCCCAACAATGGACCTGGATGTCAAGCTTTTTTCTAGACAGTTCTAGCAAAGTTACAGATGTTTGTAAGAAATAGTGGGCTGGTATGAGAAATGATGTGATCTCTGTGAGGCAGCAAATAGGAAGGGAATAGCATGTCAGCTTCCTCTTATGCCATGTGTAAGTTGGTTTTGGTTTTCCACTCAATAAAGAAATAATTTTGAATAAAGCTATTTGCAGTCAAGGTTATTTATCAGGTAGGCTAGAAATGATGCAGATAAACAGTTGAATGTTGCTAAGAACACTTTAAAAACTGGATTTCACGGATTGAGGACAACTAGAAGTAGTAACCAGGTGTCAGATTCGGAAATCTCACCACATGGAGAGCATGATCTAAAACCATATTGGTTGAGTCTTTTGCTTACTGGTTGTTTATGTGGTTTGAAAGTACTGTCTTTTCTCTTTGAGAATGCTAGGAAGGAATCGGTGAGTTTTGATTCATTAACTGTAAGCTCCTTTGTTTTCCAAGAGCTTATGCCTTTCCAGAAACCCTGTGCATGTAAATGAGGTTGTATTTCATGGTCTAGGTTTTAGTGTTTGTCTGCCTTTTCATCATACTAACAACTGTGTCAGTGCTGTCCTGGTTTTGATTCTGTTCTACCTTTCCCTCCACTTGGCTGGGCTGTCATTCAGACAGTAAGAAAGTATGCTTAAAAAGTGGTCTCTTGGATAATAGTGCTAAAAACGTAGATATTCACCTTTCTGCTGTTCACTTTGGGATTTCCATTGCTGTAGGGTCTTCCTAAGCTGGGTCAAGCAAGCTGATGGGAAGCCTTGTGAGAAACTTACCCTGGGCGCATAGGACTGAAAGATGTGGCAAAGCAAAACACTGGGTGCCAGAGTATATGTGGAGGAATCTGTGGCAACTGTTGGAAAGGTTTTAGAACGGGTTGTGATGCTGCAAATAATTAATTAGCAGTCCAAAGCATTTGTATGTTTTCAGAGGGGACTTGTCTTGATGGTCAGTGTTGATGGTCAACAAAAGCAGGCTCATAACTGCCTGTGCGGCTTTGTGCGCAGTCAAAGGAAATAATTCCAAGGTATGACACAAAAGGATTTTGTTCAAAACCACAGCAGATAAGTCTAGCATGCTACCTGTCCAGAATTACCCTCTTCCATTTCTCCTTCTTTTGTAGAAAGGCCACAGGAGTCTGTTGTTGAGGCCAGAGACGACTTACTGTGTAACACAGCAGTTTCTGCAATGCACAATTGAATCTTAAAAGGTCTAAAACAACAGTGCCTTTTGATCCTGGACTTTAGGATTAAGTACAACAGCTTCCTAGAGTGTGGAGGAGTTGTTTTCCTTTTTAAGACTGCAGGGAGGGTTTATGTAGAAACTGGTTTTCAGGTGCTTTTTAAAAAGCTAGCTGAAATAGTGGCTCAGTGTAGTGGTAAGAGACAAGCACAAACACAAGCCTTGTTAAATGCACTGAGGATTCCTTAGGAGTGACTGACTTTTCCTGACCTCAAACACATGATGCTCAGTCTGCAACTGGGCAAAGCAAACCATGCCGGAGTCAGAAGTGATTAAACTGTGGCTTTAAACAGTATAGCTGTCAAATTACCTGCTTAGTGAATCTGAAAATATGCTAACAAAGCATGCATAGCATATTAAAAGGTACAAAAGGTCATAATCTTTGATAGAGCATGCCAATTTTGGGTTCCCCCCCCCCCCCCCCCCCCCCCCCGCATGAAAACATTGTTCGACCAGAAACATTTACACTTAAGTAGAAAATGCAGCTAACGGTGCAGAGCTGCTGTGTAGTCAGAGTTCTGATGCCCCTTTCTTGCACACTGTGGGCCAAGCTAAATCAGATTATTTACTGGTTAACACTCTGAGCATGCACATAAACTATCACACCTTGCATGGTGCATCCAGGCTTAAGCTGTTAAGTGAAGAACACTGTATTTTCTGATTCAAAATACCCTGTTTTTTCAGAAGTATTTTTGTAAGAAAGAAATAACTTTCACACCAGTTTTATTTCAGAAAAAGAAACACCACCCCCCCACCCCCCCCAAAAAAACCCTAACAGCAAAAAAACCCTCACAAATAGTTTTTTGATGGAAAACTTCTTAGGTCAGCCTTTATTCAAATCTAACATCACAGATTCCTAAGAAATAAATTTGAGTGAGATAGCAGGATGTGCCTGGTTGTTTAGTAGAAGAAATTAATTTTCCAATTATCTTTAGCAGGTATCAAATAGCACAGTAAGTAATTATCTTGCAATTGCTACTTTTGTTTTTAAAATTTAGATTTGTTTGTAAATTTGACTACTTGTTGAAGAACATTCTGACTTAAGTATTGTCTATAAATCTTAGTTTTAGTTGTAGAAATTCTAGAATAACAACCGTTTTGAATATCATTCAAACTTGCAGCTTGTGTGGGAGGAGGAATTCCTTGGGAGACTGGATCATGTACTCCACTGAACTGTTCTACAAACTGTCTCACTATTGGAGGTTCCTTGTTGCTGCAATATTTAATTTGGAGCAAGGGATCTTTGAAAACTTCGATTTTAGAGTTAATAGCCTCAGAAACATGGATTTTATTCTCTGGGCTAAATTCAAGTTTTGTGTTAGCTTGTATCACCCCACTGCAGTGTACTGGATTAAGGTCGCAGCTGTAATTTGACCATGTGGCTGAAATGTGCTTTGGTTGCTGACAATGTCTTCTCTCCTCATTCTCAAGCTCATATTGCTGTGCACATCACCTTCTGTGAAATAAAGCTCCAGAATTATAGTGCCAGTTTGTTCTGGAGAACTGGATTAAAGCAGGGCTTTTATAACCACAAAGGAAGACATGGAGGTAGAATGTAACTTCAGCAATTATTTGCTGGTGTCGTTATTGTCAGTGCTCAGCCTTATTCTACAATAGGTAGTACTGCTTGGTTGCAAATACGCTGTCTTCTTCAAAGGGTAGTTTAGGGCCAGGGCATCTCTGCTGTAACTGTCGGCACTTTTAAAGGCTGACAGCTTATTAATTGTAGTTCTCAGAGGGGTGACTGCGTTCAGGAAGTGGTAAAAATGGACCACACAACAGAAACAACTGCTTATTTCTTGGACCAGTGGCAAAGCTGGGAATGCTTGTAAATCCCTGTGGAGAGTGAGAGAAGTGCCTTGGAAAATGTCCTGAGGCTTGGTTGTTTAAAAGGAGGGCCTGGTGGATGGAATTGGAAAGCTATTGTGGAGCAGTTGCTGCTAGAAATGGAAGTTAAAGGGGAAAAAACTCCTTTGCAACTTGAAGAGGAAAGCTTCAGGGAAACTGGGCTTCAAGGAGAAAGATGGCATAGAAGTCTCTGGGAGAATGATAAGTCACCGCATGACCTTGAAGAAAGCTACTGCATTTTTGTGAGGGTACATTTGGCTCCCTTGTAGTGAAAAACCCAAAAATTGCCAAGGTCCTGGTTTTTTTTACACTGGCCCTCTTTACAGCTCAATGTATTGCGGGCGTCATTTCCCTCCATCTCTGAAATTCTTAAGATCTCTTTTATTGTCAGAGAATTGTAATGGCTGGGCAGGTGAGCATGGCTAGGTGTCCCTTTGTTCCCTGAAGCCTGATTTGTGTGAAGGATTCTAGCAGCAAGTGACCTGTCAGTTCAACTGAACCACAGTTGTCAAGGCAGAAAGTTCTTCATACACATTTCCCTGCAGATATAGCTGTTAAAGTTATGTATTTTATGTTATCTTGATTGTGTTGTAAATGGCATCCTGTTTGTTTTAAAAATCTACTTGGTAATAGTTGTATGGCAGCCTTATACACAATTCCTTTGTACAGAGGCATTTCCTTTAAAATCTTTAGTGTGTCAGTATTATTTGTCAGATGACTTTTTTTTTTCATTTGTTGAATGTCCTCTTTGCCTGTGTCACAAACAGGTTAGGATTGTAAAGGTTATACACATTATACTTACATGGCTAGGGAAAATCACCAAAGAAAAAGGTGAAACCTTCACTTCTGTTGTTTTTCTTCCATCTTTTTTTACTGCTTTCCCTGTGACTAGAATTTCAGTATCATAATTTAATTTAAGTAATTCAGTCACTTCAGGCACATGTGTCCTTTGGATAGAAGACGTAAAAGCTCAGAGACACAGACTGTCCATCATAAGGCTTTTTACTTGCTTCCCCCACTATCTGGTTGCTGTGAAAAATCTTTTCTGCTGCTCTAATTTCTTAAGCCTTCCTTTCTGGATCTATGTCCCTAGGGACTTTTGCAATCAGAGGAAACTGCTCTCCATCTTCCCAGATTTTTGTGCAGCTGCAAAGATACGAAGTAGAACACAGTGCCAGAATAGGTGAGCCTTTTCTGAATTGCACTGGGGAAGCTCTAGGCAATTTTGGAGTTTTCTTCAGACTTAAGATACTGTATCCTTGGTCTTTTCGCTGAGACAGACAGACACCCATCCATCCCTCCCCCCCCAGCAATTCAGAAATGTTTCAGAAGAATTGGATATTGTGGAAGTGATTATTTTCCATTGATACAACTTTGTTCCTCTGCCTATTGTGTGTGTTTCTTTAAGCTACACTAAGGTCATACTGCATTTAGTCTTCTGTTTAATCCTAGAGTGGTACTTCCAAGTATAAGACTTAATCTGTCATCTTCCATGCCCTCAGACTGATGTGTCCCCTATCACTTTCTCACCAAGAAAAAAGTTGCCCCTCCTAAATGCTTGCCAGTTGCAAGTTCAGGGCAACATGCCAAGTGGTAAATATGTCAACCAGAAGTGTGGTTCTTCCCCCCATGTCCCTCCCCGTGCCAGTCCAGAAAGAGGGTTTGGCTTGGATGTTCTTGGTTAGAATTGCTTCCAAAAGCTTGTTGTCCATCTGTTCATACAGCTAAGTACTGTCCAAGGAGCCAGTAATGCGTAGTTGTAGGAGACTTGAGTGTTAATGATTCATGAGAGCAGCTGGAGTGAAAGTCAATCCAGAAAACAGTTCTGAATTATCTGAAACTAAAATTTGATGTTAAAGGATATTTTGCAGTTGTCTTCCTCTTGGATTAAATTGATAAAAAGGTAGTTTATTTCTAGAAGCACTTACATCTCTTTGAAGTGCCTGCTTTCAAGGTAGTAGCTCAAAAAAGCTTGCATACTGTTTAAATGTGGCCTTGTTAATTGTGGTTTACCTGGCGGATAATTACTATCTAATGCCAGGCTCAGTAATAGCTCAGAATTGTTGCTAGCTTCTCAAGTTGTATGCACTGTATCCCTGAGTTGGGCTGCTCTGAATTTTCAGACAAGTCGGGAGTTTTGCTTCTAAAGTGTACTATGACAGAAGTGGATTCTATCACTTAAAAGCATAATGAGGAGCACTTAAAGGTTTTCATGATAAAATCCATGTAATAACTGAAACGCAGGTTTAGAAACATAGCAATAAAGATGGAAGTTGAATTCTGACAGTGTCACTTGGCCTATTGACCTGCTAAATGCTACCTACCAAAATACAGTTGCATTATATCACCAGTTTTCATGGACATGCTCGTTTCCTCTGTTCATCCAAATGGCTTATGCGTAGGTTTGTGCTAGTCATTTACTTAATATTTATTCTTACATTCCTGTTGTCTATGACCAAAATTAATGTTCCTAAGCAGGTATTTTAGTTATTGCATTCAACAATCAGTTGTATTCATAGTAGACTCTTGTATTTTAATTTTAAGGTCTGACTTCTGAGAACAAAAGCTGTCTGGGCAAAAGTTTCAGACTTTTTGCACCTATGGCTAGTGTCCGTTCTCTGATCGCTAGGGTCAAGCTGGTAGCTGTTTCAAGCAAGCTAAAACAAGCAAGCACGTGTTTCAAGTAGCCTGCAATATAATTTTTGTTTTGTGTTCGTCTTCCTTGTTAAATGGATTGTTCTGCCTAAAACTTGAATATAAGCTTTGTATACTTGGAGAATTAATACACAGGAAATGTGTTTATTCTGAAGTGAGACTCTGGGATGAAAACCAGAGAGGCCTTAGCAGAGCTGTTAAGACAACTCAGCTGAGTTATAACAGTAATTTCTCCTTTTAGAATCTGGAAGCAATAAACACTTCAGATATGCTTTCTGAATGCAGTGGAATCAGTCCCTTGGGCAGACAGTCTATGAAAAAACCTTTGGAATTAACTTTGGATATCAAGTCTATGATATTCTGAAAATACTGAAATGCTATGTGCATACTGGAGCTAAGAATGTGATGTTTTACCTCTTCCTTTCTAAAGCCTTAGCTCTGTGCAGGCTGGTGTCACAGTGACCTGTTTCAAAAAGACCAGATAGGAAAATTGCTTGATTTACTTGGGTATTTTGGCCTCAACTCCAGGACAATGAATGGAAAATTAGTGAAAATATATCTTTCTGGGGTCTCTGTTATTGGAAGTGTTAGGAGTCAGTCCACTTTTCCATACAAACAGCTTGACTTGTTGCTGAAATGTGGGGAATTTTCGTGTTGTGGGTTTTTTCTTTTTTTCAAGCCATGCCACCCTGCAGCTGTACAGTGGCAACCATACTAACTGTAGTTCTCAGTGGCAGGTAAAGGGCATTGCCTGTATCTGCAGCAGCAGTGTTGCAGGTCTACAATCATGTTAAACAACTGAAACCAGCTCTGAGTGACTAAGATTGTTGAGTACTTCAAGTTTTTGCAGTATTTAAGTAGCTTATTTGAGAGCAAAAGCAAACAATGCTTTCTCTCTAGCAAAACGCCTCAGGGTGACCTGATTTAAGTTTCTTGACAGAAAGATTATGGAAGTCTGGGCTGGTGTATGGAGGAAACTTATGGGAGCTAACTTCAAAGGTGAACCATAGCGAGGTAGGGAGATTTGAAATTGGAGCAGCCCCAGTATGGGGAGCGATTGAAAAGGATAGTATTTGGGGTTAGACAACCCGTGTGCACAATTGGAGGGCTGATCTGGTTCAAGACTGTTTCAGTGCAGAAATGTGATGGAGTCTTACTGCTCCTTACCCTATTGAATAAATATAAATTATTTATATTAAAAAAAACTTGGTCTAAGACCACATAGTTAGAAGTAGTGGAAGCATCCTGAAAAGAGTTATTTCATGTTCTCCTACATAGCTCAGATACTGCCTCAGTCCAGAAAGGTGCTTGGAAAGCTTAGTCCTGTCAAGAGAAGACATCTCTCTTGCTGAGAGGGGGGAATGAGGAGAAGGTTGAGCTTCTCATATGTTTGATTTCAATAAAGAGTGTAAACAGCATATATTTCTTATGTATGTGTGTTTCAGCATTGTCTCTCCTTCCCCTATTTAAATAGCCATTCCAGACAGTGTTCTCCCCTAGGACACAAGTGGTGTTCTACCTGTCTGTGAACACTGCAAAGCATCATTTTTGTTCTTTTATTGTTCTTAATTGCTTGAAGTGAAGCAATTAAAATGACAGGAAGTGCTTGAGACTGAAAGACTCATGTCTGTGGGAAGACCTTATGAAATTCAAAACATATTTTAATCAAAAAGAATTGATTTGGCAGCTGCATAGTTAAAGATGTGCTGTTTTTTCTGAAATGTTAACTTAATGTCCTCCAAGACAAATCAGGCAGAAAGAGAACCGCTTTATGCGTATCTGGTATAATGTACAACAGTTATGAGTACACTCTGTAGAACTACTAAATTCTCAATTGCTGAGGAACTCTAATAAGTAGTAGTGATTAAAGCTGCCTTTTAAATTCCTCCCCCCAGTCATATCAAAAGATTTATACCTCTTACAAGAAAATAAATCCTTAATGCAGGAGGTAGCCACTCAGCTTCTTAATCTGTTTGATGTGGCTTCACTCACTTGCATAAATGGCTGTTATTTGGAGAGGGAAGTGCATTGAAAGTAATTTAAAAATCATAGATTGCTAAGGTTGAAATACTGTATAGGAAGCTTGATACCAAGTCATTGTGCTGGGAAGATGAGCTTCAAGCATACGAGAAAGTGAAAAAGTACTGTCTTGGAAATTCTCACAAGACTTTGTTACTGGTAATCTGCTCTGAGGAGCATGCTTCTTCCTCTGGAGAGATCTAGAACAGTTGCTGATGACAGTGGGCTTAGTTTGAGCTAGGAGAATAGTGTCTGTGGGTCAGGAAGTGCTGCAGTTCTAGTCAACTGCATTCACTGGGTAATTTTTAATGCCAGTTGTTTTTGATCTCAACTTCTACAATCTCAAGAGCTTGACTGGAGTGACAACATCCGTTGACAGAAGATGTCCATGGGCCTCAGGTGGCTGCTTATGATCGCATTTTGGACTCCTGACAGCTATTTAAAGCACGCACACTAGTTGAATTAGCAGTTGCTGTTTATAGCAAACAGTTTTGGGTTTACTTTTTTCATTACTGATTACTGAGGTGGTAGCAGACTAAAATTAATTTTCAAGTGTATAATGTTTCTTTTGTCATCTTACTAGAATAAACTTAAGGAAATGATTTCCTGAGGGTGAAAATTTGAGCTTTGTTTCTGTATGTGGTTAGACAAATGTATAGAGGGAAAAGATATATAACAGTGAGATATGGAACACCCACATAGTTTGCGTAGCAGAAATAAGTGTGGAGACATCCTGAAATCTTAGCTTTTCCAATTCTAAAGTGATGTGAAACTCAGACATTAAATGATATCATAGTGTGCCCCATAATTATTTGGGGTAGTTTGATCTCCAGAAGTAGATAACATTATCTACAAAGGCTGTTTTTATAGGGAGAAATTGTGAGAGAGAACTGTATTTACCACTGAATTTTGAAAATCAAACTTTTTTTTATGAGGGAAGTAATTTCAATTCCAAGACTTCGAAGTAGTCAAAACAATTACAAACAACTGGTGTTAAGATGTTGTACTGTAAGTTATAGAGCTGTAATGGTAAACATACAGAGAAAGTTGTAACTTGCTTTCCAGAACTGCATTTTGGTACCTGATTGCTCTGGACAGCCTTCCGCTTGTGTGGTCTGTCAGAAGACTGTTTTCATTTGCATACTATGAAAGCAAATTGTAAGAATACTTTCAAGATGTCTTGATAAATTAATGGCCTTTCACTGGGATAAACAACTTTTTTTTTTTGAGGAGAAAATTGTATCTCAAGCTGTGAAGTCTAAAGATCAGGCATGGTATGTCAATTTTTATTTTCTCTAAAGGAATTGAGATTTTAAGAATAGCTTTCTGAAGCCAAGAATGGAATAGAGAAATGAATCAATTTCATAGTCATTACTTGAATTTAGGCACCTCTGGAGTTTGTTAGCAGGTTAGTATATCTTGACATAAATTTTCTCCAGTACTACAAAATCCAATACTGTGTTTGACTCCACATTCTTCCCTCCTTCAGCACTCTGAATTTGGCAGCATAGGTCTGTGTACTGCTGGCTCTTCAGAAATACATGCTGTTTTAATAGCTGAATGATAGCTAGAATTAAGTTCATGGAATTGTAACTGTTGAATTTCCTAGGCACAAAATATTTACATGAATACAGTATTCTGGTAAGAAGGAACTAAAGTTGTGACTGACTTTTGTTCTGGAAATATCTAAATCATATGAATAGAGATTGGAGTATTCTTACAGTGCATATAATGCAAAATACAGTGAGACTTTTAACTCCCTGCTTTACAATATGAGCTTTTCAAGATAAGAAGTCACACCCATTGGCAAAACCAACTTAAAGCTTTTGTTTTGAAATAGGAGAAACAGTAGGTACACCTTCTGGTGAGTACTGTAAAGACTTACCTCCCCCAGGAATGGTTAACTGGATGTGCTCCACGTTCTCTTTGGGCCTTAAGGAAGGTGTTCCAGAGTTGTGTCTCTTCCTAACTGCTGATTGGGTTTTCAAGCTGGGGTTTACCTCAGATGCAATAGACTTCCTCCTGTTGGAAACTGCTGGCCTTGACTGTGTTGAAAATGCTGGGTGTGCTGTCCCTGTGATGGAGTGTAGTGTGAAGACCTCCTAGCTAAAGCCATTATAAGCTCCGCAAGAAGGCCGTGTGTGTTTGCATGTCTGAAGTAATAATAACGTGTGTGTGTATATAGAGTTGGCCCAGAATAATTTATCTCTGCATCTCAGTAAGTTGCATTTTCTTTGATAACCAGCTTTCATTCTGAGGAGGTCTAGGACCTATTCCGTTTGTTTGGAGATTCTATGTAATGCACACAGACCTGGACAAGATGATACAGCAAAGGTTTGTTGGCATACTAGCAAAAAGATTGGGTGGAATTCAAGTTTGTTTTGTTTTGGTGAGTTTGGATCATTCTGGTTTGAGTTCAAAGTAATTTCTCTTTCCAAACATTATAAATTTTTATGCTAACATGAACTTCGGATATTTAGTATATTTGTGATTCAGTACTCTTACTGTCAGGACAGTTAATGTGTTGCCTAAGTTAAGTATTTAATAACTTGGTCTAAAGATAAGGATATTTTACAAACCATTGCTCTTTAAAAAGAATCTCTTCAGTCTAGTAAAACAGTGAGGATAACATAAAAATGAAAAACCCAAATTTTATTTCTATTGAAGTTGGATTTCCAACACTTTGTATCTGGAGTCTCTGAACCATTACTGTACTAACCCTTTGGATGCAAATATAGAGCAGCCCAGCTTTCGAGGAATATGTTTGGAAAGTTGGCAAACTTCCTGTTAGTCATGCCAAAGAGGTAAATTGTATGCTTTGTCTGCCACAGTGTAAATGGACTGTAGTTCTGTTGTGAACAGATTTAGCTGGCAATTTTTATGCTAAATATAGACAGCTTGAGAATTACACCATTAGAATGACAGGTGTCCTGTCTTGGTAACATACTGTGAAGAAATTGTACCAACAACAAAAACCGTGTGGTGTTTTTGGTGGTGGTTTTTTTCGTCTTTTACCTGTCCATTGAAAGATTACTTTTATTATTTTATTGCTCATTCAGCTCATGCACCGACCCTGGACATGAAATCTCAACTCCTAATACGCATATTGCTAATGACTTTGATTGCAGGTATTTAGCCGAAATTGTATATGAATTTCATGTTATCATTCAAGATGGAAGTGTTCACATTACAGACAACCTCATAATTTGATTATAACCTTGTAGTATCTCTCAGAAGTGACATATTTAAATTAATATTGGCAATGCAATAGATTTGTTTGTTTGTTTCAGTTAGCTTAACTGTCAGTACTTGGAACCAGCTGCCTTTGTTACCCTTCCTGCAGGGATTTGAATTTAAGACCTAGATCTGGTGATAGTTTTATTTTGTATGGGGTTAAAATCTACCATGCATATAGTCAAGCTATTTAAAATGTTCATGTTAATGTATTTTCTTCCACTTTTTGAGAAATGGTAGCCATTGTAATAGGCAGTCATTTTAATTGCCTAAGACTTTGGATTTTTTCTAAATTGCTTTATGCTGTAAATTCCTTTTTGATCCAACTGTAAGCCTAGCTTAATTGGGTTTTTTTGGTGAAAATGAAGGTTAAATGTTTTCCTGAAGCAGAAAGCTTGACTGGGGATTGGGAGCAGGGCCAGTGTTATATCATGGGTTGATATGCCTTTCTTGGATGAGTAGCTTGAAGGGAAATGCGAACCTACTGTAAAAGATGCTTGTTTAGGAGAAGTGTTTGAGGCCTGAGTGATTCATGTCTTAACAGTAAAGAAAAAGTAGAAGGTCCCATTTTTTTTTTATAGTAGTTACTTGACAGCTGAATTCACGCTTTTTCATAAAGATAATGCAAATATACTGTTGTTTATTTCTGTTGCCACAGAACTGCTGAGGTTCAATAGCTTCCACTGAACCAGTGAATCTTTGCAATGGATTGCTGAATAATTGATGCTGTAATGTATGTCAGCATAAATGGATGAGAAATCTGATTAATTTTGACCTGAGTGTAAGTACGTATTTGGATATTCTGAGTGTATAGCATCACAGCATGGGAAGAAAATAGGCCCTCTGCTGAGGAATTTCTTTCTGATACTATGGAGTTGTGTTCACTGCTCAGATGTTAGTATCCAGCAGAGAACTGCAACTGTTCTAAGGCAAGCTACACTTTCTGTTCTCATGAAAAATAGGCTTAACGTCTTGTTTACAGTTGTTAAACTACTTACAGATTGTTTGGTTGGAAATAAAGGATAACATTAGTGTAGATAGCAAATCGCAAAGGGTCAGAAATTACAGTTAGTGTGAATGGTACCCTGATGAGTAAAGTGCCATGTACTCATTTTTTAAGACCTGTTATTTCACATCATTACCTGTTGTTTTCAATTACTATGTATGGTATCACATGATTGAAAATGATGTATTTAGCTCTGTTTTTTAAAGACTATATTCTATGCTCAAATCTAGAGCCAGAGATTTTATAGTAAATGAAGAACCATTGATGAAGGCTGTAGTTAACTCCTTGCAGACATTGCAAGTCTGGCATACTTAATAGTGGTTGATACTTGTCATTCTCTGAACACTTCCTGTAGTAGTACTTGGAGGGGGAATGTCATTCACATCATGACAGAAGAAAGGTGTGTTTGACACGTGGCACCTTTCTAGTGCATGATTTCTTAGGAGGGCAGTAAAGCATGACTGCCTGGTACTTCAGATCACTCCTGTGAATCAGTCAAACTTACTTTCTGTCATCAAAGGAAAGGCATGGCAATTTGATGCCAGGATGACATACTGTTCCGGGAAAACATGTTTCAAAGAACTTACCAAGCATGACTGAATGTGAATATTTGCTGTAGCTTTTTCTATAGTATTAGTAAAACAATAATAATAATAATAATAATAAAAATTGAAATAAGTTACCGTTTAAATTTTGGTAAACCTTCTTTACCTACCTTAAAAAGAATAATAATTCACATTAAACAAGATCTTGTCTTTCTACTAGACAACAAAATTGGAACCTTTTGTTCTAACTTACCTAGAGAGGAAGCTGGAGTTCAGAAAAAAGTTTGAGTAATAACTGCTCCTTTGTGGAAAACTATCTACTGCTCTTGAAGAGCCCTGAACAGGAGGAAAGTAGTATTTGCCTGACAAAAACTTCAAATTCATGAAAACACAGGCAGATGTTTATCTCTTATATTAATCACAGAAAGTTGGCTCAGCCTCGTAATGTAAGAGGTCTGATATTTACATAATTTTGAAAATATAGCAGAGTATAGTTGACTTTAAATGATCACAACAGGCACTTTTTTCTGCTGTCTACAAACATATGCAGCCTTGAGAAGAAATAATGCAATACTTTCCTCTTGTGTTGCAGAATTTACCTGTTGTGCCTTTTCAGACCTCCTCAAAACTATCATCCCATATGTGCAGGATGCTGTAAAGATTGACTAATAGAAGCTGCAAAACAGTAGTTAAGATCTGATAGAGTGAAGCAGTAATAGATCCACGGAGGCTGAAAGCTGAGTTTTGGCAGACCAGTGCAGGGCTGAGCTACCACCGTCTGTGAGGTACAAAGGAAGAAAGTCTAGCTTGAATGCTTCAGCTCACACTGAAGCACCATTTTCATAAACTTCAGGAATAACTTTTAAGGAATAATGTGTAGTTCCAAGTGTAAGGGAAGAATTGCATTTGAGAGTGTAGTTTCACCTGGGGGATAGTCAAATTTGCCTACATGCTGAATACCTTGTTCCAGTAAGTGAATTCTGATCATTTATGAAGTGTCTGACACAGTAGTAGAATATGTGGTATATGTTGCTGATTATAATCAATAAAGAACAGGATTTTTTTGTTATTTTGAACAGTTAATCTGGTTGAAGTCACAGATGTCAGGCAAAAAGACCAAGAAGTGTTGGATGGTTTGGGTGTTGGATGGTTTGGAGCAGAGACAACCTGAGTGGCCTGTTATCTAGGGAGAGTGGGGCAATCTGTATTATGATATGATAAATGGTAGTTTCTCAAACCTCAAGTGTAAATGATAGATCATATGTGTCTGGTGGGGAGGAAGGGCAAGAAATGACGTTGCATACCAGTTTGTTCTGCTTTCTGAAATGGATTTCCCACTATACTGAACATCTGTAATACTTTGCTGGGGGGGGGAAGTTAATTAAAATTGAATTTTGTATTCAAAGGTAAATGTTGTGTTTCAATTCATACTATTAAAAACTGATTTATCTGCAGCAGCCGTTTTGGGGTATAGGGTGCTTATTGGTAAATTTTTTCCTGTTTGTAGCCTGTTTTTGTCCTTCACAAATAGTAAGCATACTAGCAAAGCATGTGGGTGTTCTGTGTTGTTGAGCAAGTTACATGTGATGAAACTAAATGCAGAATTTCTGGGTTTATGTGCAGTGTTCTTCTGTTTACCTTCTGCAGCTAGAAAAGCTTTCTGGTTTCAAGGTAGCGCAATGCCTAAAACTTGAAAAATCAGTAGTTGAAACCTGGCTGCAGGCATAGTAGAGGCTTTAGTCTCATAATTCAATAACTTTTCCTCATTAACCAAGAGGAGTGTAGTAATGGTTGTGGTATGATCGTTCAGTGTTTCATGGTTAGTGTAGTTACAGTATCTTAGAGAAACGTTTATAAAAAAAATATTTAAACCTTTATCATAATGGCTTTTGGTAATGAATTGTTACCTAGATTAAAACCTAATACAAACCACTTTGAAAATTTTTAAAATGAGAGCTTCTTCAAGTAGTGTCAGGCTAAGATTTCTATTAGCTCTTTGTTAGACTCTGTGAATAACGGTTCAGAGTATATAGAAGGGCATGACTGTCTTTCTCTGGTTGTGTTTCTGTGATGGGCTCTTCATGCACTTATCCTGGCATGGAGTGCATACACCCACGTGCTTGATCTCAGAATGCCCTGCTGGATACCCCTGATTCTTGGCAATTGCTGCTGTGTTGCTTACCCTAGTTGAGCCAGACTGCCCTCAAGAAAGGAAAGCGCAGGCATAACCGCAGTTAGCCTGCGGGTTTACCCAGGGTGCATAAACTCAGTGTGTGGCTAATCCATCTCGTTTTGTGTGTGCTATGCCATGCTTTAGGAGGAGGTAGCATATCTGTTCTCAGAAATCACTGCAAAAATATGGTTGTTGGTTACAAGAATATTTAACGTGGTAGATGCCAGAGACTGCTTTGATTGTGAAAAATCCTATATTGATCTACTACACAAAAACATTACTGTTGGTTTTCAATGTCAGTTTGATAAGCAAAGTTGTATGTCAGTTCAGTTTTACTCAGGCTTATGGCTGTTTCCAGTAAATGTTCAGACAATCTTAGTTACTGTAGCTTTGAAGCATATTTTTGGTGGTGTCTTATCTCACCATTTCTTCACTTGATTAAGATGCCTCCCAGTGCTATTGAGCTGAATACCGCCTTAGTCTTGAAACAGGACCTGAAATGCATGTTACTTGGTGCTTCCAAATAGTTAAAATCTTAACGGACTTAAGTTTGTAATATTTTTTTTTCTTAACATTTTATAATCTTGTTATCAGTAGGCTTGATGTTGTTGCATGAATGCTACATTTGCCAGCAGAAGGTAACTTGACATTTTTACATGAATAAGAATGGGAAATCAAGGTCTAGAAGCCTGGTTGCAGCCTTCATTACAAGGCAAACTTTTGAATGATTCTTCTTTAGTGTTTGTGTGTGTGGTTTTTATATGAAGTGGTGAAGATCCTTGTCGATAAAGGTAGAAATCATATCAAGCATTACATCGAAAAGGAACTTTGTACTATAACAGAATTAGGTTTTACCAATTATTCCTCTGATGTATTCACATGTCCTACTTAAATTGTGTTTGTACTAGCACACTCTGAAGCCATCTTTTCTGTACTATGTGAGTTCTTATATTAGAATATAGGAACTGATCTGTACTGGTCAGTAGGTTGTCTTTGCCTAATGAAGATGCTTCCTGCTTCACCTTCCAGGCTACCTGTTTGTTGTACAGAGTTGACTAAAAGCAATTCCATTGCGAACTGCAATATTTTTAAACACTCATTGAGCGCTGTGTGTCCTACCTAAGCATGTTGCAGACCCTCCCACGTGAGTGTATGTAGTGGTGTGAGTGTTTTCTCAGAGTGTTGTTTTACAGAATGCATCTTGTTTGTTGTGCTGATTAGGGATTAGAGAGATGTCAGAAGAGGAGAATGGAGGAAACACTTAAAAGGAGGATAGGAGCTGTATTCCTGTGGGTATTTTCAGTATATGGAACTGAAATCCAGATTCAGGATGCAAAGGAATCAATGTAGTAAGTTATTGAGAAGAGTTTTGAAGGAAGGTGGGAATCTGCTTTTGGATATAGTTTGGGGACTATATCGAGTCCTTTTGAATATGTTCTTCGCAGTGTACTGTGAGTGGCTGCATAGACCATACTTCTCTATCCTCTCCTTAAATCTGTTCAGTGGAATTCAGCCCTATTTTATAGGGCAGGGGTTCAGCCTCTGAAGATGATGCTTAAAATATCTGTGCCTCATAATATTGCATATTTCATATCCTTGTAATTTACTCTCTTGTGGTCTTTAGGAAAATAATAAAAGACGACAGAAGTGGAGGAACTAAGAATTGAAAAAAGTCACACACTACAAAAGTCTAAATTAGTACCAGCTTAAAATGGCTATTCAATGCCTTTGTGTGCAAGGAACATAAAGTTTTGCAGCATGGAACATACATCATAGAACTAAACTTCCCGATGTCTTGGGGGGGAAAAAAGGAACTATTCCCCTGTTAATAGCTCAAAATATTAAGCTATTAGCAGATTCATTTAGCAGGGATGATACAGTAATGTGGTGATAAATGCCAACAGGAATAAAACATAGGAATCCATGCTTTCTGTAATGGACTATGTATTTTGATTTGCTTTTGGTTTTTATAGCAATGCTTGGCTAACAACAATAAGAAAATGAAAAAAAAAACCAACAAAAAGCCTCCAAAAAAAACCCAGACAAAAAACCCCACACAAAACACAGTGTAGGAGAACACACATAAAGCCAAAGGAAATATATAGGCAGAAATATTTTCCGCATTCAAAAAATGTAGTATAAGAGGATGCTGGAATGTATCCTTGTAGTCTCAGTGAGCCTGTAATCCAAATGCTACTGAATTAAACTACGTTATCACCAAGAATTTTGAGAATGCAGAACACCTAGGAAATATCTATAAAGGGCAGAACTATAAGTTTACCTCTAATTCACAGTGTAGGTTTCTGCAATGGAATTGAGAAAGCGTATTCTGCTTCAGCACTTTTCTTTATTCAGTCTTCTTGTTCTAGAAATAACATCACTAGCACTTGAAGCAAAAACACTTCATAGAAATGTAGCTGCAGCTAAGAAGAAAAAAAAAAGGGCAGGGTGGTGGGGGCCTTATCCTAAAAAAATACTCCAAATGTTCAGAAAGCCCTGTTGAATTTTGTGTAAACTTCCAGAATTAGGTGCTTCATGCACTCCTTGCTCCCACCCTACAATAAGTTAAGAATGTTAGTAAGTAGGCTCATGCTGTAAACAAATCCAGGGTTCAGGGCAGCTGATTTGCTGACTGGGCTTTTGGGCAGTCGAGTTCCATCTCTGACTACATTCCAGGAAGTGAGGACAATAGAATAAACAACAGTGATTAATAGTTTTTAGGCTCTCTCTAGCTCCAGTTGGTAAATAAAAAAATATATGGCTACTTCAGCAGTAATTACCCCACTTGAAAAATGAACATTCTTTCCACAGTCACATTTGTTCAAGCTGGTCTTAAAATGTAACATAGTATAAGCAATGTATCCACAAGATACATTCTTTTTTCTACTGTTAAATATATATTTTATATATAAATGTAATATTTCAGATAACTGAAAATCTACTATTTTAAATGAAGTTGTAATTTTGAAAAATGGTATTCTACTCATTAGGTTGCTCTGATAGTATGTGCATATGCATTGGTTTGTTCCTTCCCTTGATGTAAAATGCTAAGAGCAGTTTCTTCACCTCCTTCCTTCCCAGTCACATTTCTGATTAACACTTACCTGAGTAGATAGACCCTCCTGATAAACTACAGAAAAATAAATTTCTAGTTCACCATATTTGGTTTATAGCTTGAAAACAAGAGCTGATTTTTTTTTTTTGAAGTAACAATTCTGTTATAGAACTGCATCTGAAACGAGCAGATTTCAAAGCAGTTTCTCAACCATTTAAATCACAATGATGGTAAATGAACAGCATGTATTGAATTGGAAAATTTATTTGGGGACCTTTGTCAGATGTAACTAGAAAGAAGCAATACTGGGATGGTCACTTCATTCTCTGCTACATCAGATTTTGTTGTCCCCTGGAAGTGGTATGTTCTTCAGACATTTATTTTTTGATACAAGTCCAGTAAGTGTCAGCCTTAATTGATGAAGGCTCTGAGTAGAGGTGAAGATGCTTCCAGCTAGTACTTGGTGCTCTCAGAACTTGGGGATTTGAAAGGGCTTCTGATGCCTTTGTCAACAGGGGACTGAAAATGAAGATAGATATCAATGATGCAAGTGATTGAAATACTTCACAATCGTGTTTGAAACACATTTTACAAATTTAAAATATGTGCAAGTACAGCAAAGTAAATAGTGGCTTCCAGGAAGCAGGGTGGCTGGCGAATTCATGGGCTGTACTGAACAGGACTTTGGTGTGTTACTGTAATACAAATACTTGCATTACAGATAAATCCCTTATACATTGATATAGCCGCCTAAGGGAATGCATTAGATATGCAGACATTCTGAGTGCACATCAGTGCACTGAACTTGCTTTTATCCTGACCTTAAATTTTAGCAAAAAATCCATGAGGTGCAGGCTGGTGGCACACCTTTTAATTAAAACTTAATTGTACATTTTTTGTGCATTACTGGAGACTTGGTAGGTGTTGGGAAGTTGAATGAGTGTGGATTAGGGCTCTAAACTTCAAAGTAGCAAAATACTACAATGCTAATTTTAATGCAGGTGCGGGTGATCCATTGGGTGCTGAAATAATTGTCCTAATGTAGACTGTATTTACTCTGACCTGCAGTAAATCTGTTAACCTGCAGTTAATAGTTGTGTTGGCATAGATCTGATGTTGCTTAAGTCCACTGAAAGGAAAAAAAAAAAATCACTTTTCTAACCAACCTAGACGAGAAAAACTCCTATGATGAATTTATTCTGTTGGAAATGTTTTTGCCAGCTTTGGTTAAAATTTGCAAGAATTCTTTTGTTGCTGTAGGCTTTTCTCAGCTAAGAGGCATTCCTTGTTATGTAGCTGTATACATGTGTAACTTTATTCTTCAACTTCCTGGTCTTTCTAAATTGATAAGTAAACTAGTTTCAAATTTGGATAGCTGTTGTGGATTAGAACTTCATCTGAATTTTTTGGTTGCAGTAAAAGAGTGTTCCAAGAGATCTAAAAGTAGGATAAAAGCCTTCCATAACTACAGTCTGTACACACAGAACATACCCAGGCCTTTGCTAGCAGCAAGATCTAGGCCATCTTCCATTTGTCCAGACATATTACTGTGCCTGGAAAAGTGATCAATCTTGTAAACTTTGAGATACTTGAAGAGAAGGTGGTGTTTATTTCATAGCACTGTGGGGGTCGGGGGCACGGGACACGTGGGAATCAATAAATGGCAATTTATTTTGGTGTTCAAACTGATCTGCCCATCTTCATGAGATGAGCATTAAACCTGTATGAAATATTACCTTTTTTTAGAGTGAAAACTAACAAATGATCCTAAGAATCCTAGGGAAAAAAAAGAAAACAAAGTCTAAAAAACAAAGCCTAAAACCACTGAAACAACAAAGCCCACCTCCTCAAAACAACCAAAACCTTGAAATAGTTTCTGTAATCTTTTAAAAACGAAACAGAACTATTAATTCTGTTTTTATTTTTCTGCAATCATACTCTGAGGGGGATTCACTGTGAAGGGAAATTGCCCAGAGAGGCTTGTGCTGCGCTGTTTTCTACTAAGTTACTCCACACAGAGACCGTAAACCATAGAAAAGCACAGTTAATGCAAAATAGATGTCTTGGAGAGGTCAATGTGATTGTTTAATTTGTGTTAACACCCAGACTTGTGCTGCAAGTGTTTTGTTGACTAGACAATTTCAAGGTATTTACCTGTATAAATTCAGAGTTCATTTATTATGAACTTTTAAGTGTGAGTAATTTGGAAGCCTGGATTGAATTTTATTTTCTTGAACTTAAAGCTATTCTTTTTGGCAATGCAAATTCCGACTCCCAAAGAGAAAAGGAAACTTATAACTTCCTGAGTTGCTTCCTTTCCAGTGTGTTGGCAGAAGGTACTTTAAAACTAGAAATTAATGGACTGGGGATAAGAAAGTAACTTGTTTGTATCTTGTGTTACAGACCTGGTTACTGGAAGCATTCCACATGGTCAAGCAGTACTTTCAGACAACCTTATTTTCTACTAAATGAAGTTTAATTTTGAGGTAAGGTTCTGTTTGATTTTCTTTGTTATGCATATAATGACATAAAAACTACAGTAATTAAAAACTTTTGTCTGCTGCCTGTTTATATTAGTGTAGTATTTTCTTTAGAGAGTGCATGCAGTGTATACAGCTGTGGCTGTGTTTGTGAAGAGAGAAATCAAACTGAAAAATAAATGTGATGCATGAATATTGAAGCTCCAAGTAAACGTTGCAATTAACAGCCGGGAGACCAACCTGACCATTACAGCTATTGACTATTTTTAAATAGTTTCCAGGGAGACTGGAGAATATGATCGTATAATAAATGAGTTCTCTAAGACTTAGGAAAAAGGGCCATGCCTTTCACTGGTATGAGAACAAATAGCTGAGAAGATGACTTGACTTTGTTTCATCTTAATACATGTAAGAGAGGTGGCAAAAAGAACAAGGAAAAATCATTACTAGAACAACTTCACAGATACATTACCATTTCTATGCTGTAATGCTTTGAGAACAGAATGTCACAAAGTAGTAAGACTGGCTTTGGGCAAAACATTAATAAATCTTGCTCCAGATTCTTAATCTGTTGGAGTTATTTTGACCTTGTGCACATTACTGTTCTAAATGTGTCTCTGATTTTGACTGCTCATTTGGAAATGGTGCTTGTAATACTACAAGGTTGCTAATGGAATTTGTCCTGCTATTCTCCATGTTTGAAAAATGTCTTTAGTGAACTTTCAAAGCAGCCTATAATTAAAGCAGCATGTCAGTTTATATCAGATATGTCTAAGGACAAGGTTAAGTGAATTAAATAAATATTTACTCTTTAGTGATTTTAGGATATGCATTTCATCATAGGTGCAAATCTTAAGAGAAGGCTAGGTGGTTAGCAACACTGTTTTGTTCTTGTTATTATACAGTTAGAGCTAAATATTTATAGAGCATTCTTATAATCAAGCCTGTCAGCAAGAACATTGTAACTATTGTATTTTTAAGAATTAACACTGCATTAAGTCCTCTTTTGCAATGTCTCTGTTTTCCTCATTTCACTGATGCTGCTGTCAGATCACTGTTATCAACTGTGGTATCAAATAATATGGCTAAAGATCTTAATTAGCTTTTGATTTTAGAAATTTTAAAAAAAGTATTATCTCTTCATGTAGTTAGATTATTGTATGGCTGTACAACTGATTGAACTGGATTGGTAACTACTTGCTAATCAGACAAAACACATGCTTTTGGGAATATTGTTTTTTTAACTGTGAAAGGAGATTTCCCTCAGGAAATATTTTCAATTCATTCATGCTGGCCTTATTCAGGAATGAATCTCTCAAAGTCCACGATCATTTCCCTCCTTTCTGTTGGCAATATGTCAGTGCTGCTGGCTGCTGTATATGTCGTGAATGGTAGGAGAATAAACTTGTACTCAAGAAATTCAGTGACCTCTTCACACAAGATCTTGGTTAACTGATGAATAATATCACAGTAGTAGCAGAAAGTAACCATAGTCACTAGTGGAGTCACTGCCAGTGAAGAATGTGAATAATAAGGAAAGCTTCAAGCCCTTTTCTTCATGCATACACTGGAAGGAAAACAAAAGCTAAAATTTCTGAAAATTCTTTCAGTTGGCTTTAAATGTTATGTGATTGTCTTCGCAGAAATCCCATTCATTAGAAGACTTTTTGAGAGGTAATGGCATGCGTTTACTTGGAATTTACTAACACAAAAATGGCCAAGGAAGCTGATTTTTGCCTGTCTGCCATGATTCAGTGTTTTTTCTGCATCAGGTAGTTCAGATATTAAGATACAAGAAACTTGATGTTAATTTGCCTTGATATGGCTTTGATAGGGTGGCTCACTTGTCAATATTGAGTGAATTTGAAAAGCTACTTGCATTGTTGCTCTTGAGTAAATTGGCTAGCAGTTCTGTGAGAAGAAAATCTTAACCTTTCTTAATTTAATTAAAAGCCATATCAGTTTGTAAAATAGCAGAGTCAAACAACATATTTGCATCAGATGGTAAGCAAAGTAAAACCTATTTGTAAAACAAAAAACCCCCAAAACCCAAACAAAACAACAACAAAAAACCCAAGAAAAAAGCAGGGTGTGTGCACTAAATTGTTCTGTTTACTTTTTCTTTCATAAGTGGAAAACACTCTAAAATATTGTTATAGGAAAATGCACCTGCATGTCCTAATCCATATTATACATTAGTTCTTGGGGGGGGGGGAACCAAAACCATGTTTTACTTGGAGATTAGCTCACCACAATATGCTGTTTTCTTCTATGAAATTGAAGAAAATGAAGTCACATTCATTTTGCTATGTTTTACCTTTTTATGTTATTTTAATGGTGGTGACAGTTGAATAACTTTTTTTAAAGCAGTACTGATACCATGATGCACAAAATGCTTATGGACTTATTCCAAAGATAAATATTGTGTGTCTGCATATAACTTCTGCTGCAGCCATTACAGTCATATAGGGCAAGCAGATCAGAATTATGTCTTGTGCGGCAAGAATTCTTGAGTATTGCTCCCTTCATTCTGAGTTTTTGTTCGATTTGGGTTTTTTGTGGTGATGGTGCATGGGGGGTGGTTTAAATTAGTCACCCTTTTCTGTTGTGCAGTAACTGTAGTCTTTGTAAACCACATTAGCACCCAATGGGGAGCTGGTTTTAAGTCCCCATCCTCGATCACTGGATCAAGTGGATTTCCATGTACTGCATGTGTTGAATATTCAAAGTCATCATCCCAAGATGGAAAGCTTTTTAATCTACTTTGCTTCTGTTCTGTGGACTAACACTCTCAAAAAAGACTTTGTGGAGTTTGTAAGTACAAGAACGTGCTGATGTGTACAATTTTAGTTCTGGGAACGTATGGACAAAAGATGAAAATGGTCAAAAGACTATTGAATGACTGCTTTCTGAATTGCTGTATCAGCACTGGAAGAACTTGCTCAAGTGAGAATACAGTAAATTGGTTTATTGTTAAAATTACTTATTCTGAGACATCTTTATATCTTTTTTGTATGCGATCCAAACAAGAAAGTACAACTTCTTATTGATGCTATTATTTAGAGGGAATAAATAATCAGGTGAAAAGTTTTCTAACTCTCTTCAGGGTGGATGAAAAATCATATTTAGTCATGTTATTTTCATTAAAATAGCAGTGCGTAACTACCTTCTCTTTGAAATTTGCCATTCAACTCTCGTAAGTTTCCAGTGTTAAGATTATTGAGGCTCAGCAAAATATAATCATCCTCTTGAATGTGAGAAACTAGTAAGTAATTTAAACTTAGTTTCGCATCCTTCAAGAAAAGCATTGGGTAAACGCCTAGTGGAAGAAGGCATTGTTGAAGGCCTGTGCTGGTTCTGACAAAGAATGGATGGGGAAGCAGAGTCTCTCGGTGGGGGAAGATGATCTAGGCAAATCAATGGCAGCATCCAGGTCTTTTTCCCTGAAGAGTGTCCTAAAGCCTAAACAGGGTGTTACTTTCAGGTTTTGTTAATAGTGTCACTTAAACATTGCAGTTGCACTGAAAGCAACTGCTATAGCATGCTTTCCACAAGAAACGAGCACTCCAGTGAAGAATAGTTGTGACACAGCACTTCATAAGCAAGTAGGAAACTGCAATAAAACTGAGATTTCTGCCAAAGCTGGATAGATTCCTGTTTTTAATATCTGGCTTGCTTGGTGATTTTTCAATATTTAATTTCAGTGTTTTGGTGCTTCCCCCCCCCATTTTGAATGAAGTGTATGTTTTACAGCAAGAGAATAGGATGTAAATAGAACTTGGAACTGTGAAGAAATCTATTTGATGTTTTAATGCAAAATATGGAGTGGATTGGGAAATAGTGGTGTGGGGTTAGGTTGTAGTAGGCAAGAAAAGTGTTTCACAAGAAAACATTTCACTCCTGTCTTGCCTAGTTGTTACAGTAAGGTACATCTTGGAGGGAAAGGATTGGAGTTGCACAAGCAAATAAAATACAACAGCATAAAAGGACTTTTCCCTATAATGGAACATTTCTGTGAGAGGGGGATGGGGAAGGCTTGAAAAAGTAGGTCAATTAATCTCATGTTTATGCATAAGAATTCTAGTGTAGGTTTAAATTGTGTAACGCTGGGTGAATGCTGTACATCATTCAGGTATATAATATAAGATTTAGCATAATGCTTAATTCTAAATATGTTTAGATAAATATCTTGTAAAAATAAGTGATTCATGGCATTTCTTTTATTAACTGTGGTAGTAGCCCACCTGCCCCTCCAAAAAAACAGGGGAGTAATGCCACTAGTATCAGCATTATTTATTTCAAATTTTTCTGTTGAATATTTTCTCTAAATCCTTGTGCTGCTAGTCCACGGATAGGATTACTTCAAATTTTTGAAGTATTGCATTATTAATCAGACTGTAAATATGTAATTCAATATGAGCAATCCAATGAGCATTGCCTTGCAGCTGGAGTTGATTAACGATGCTGAGCCTGCAGTAACTATAAGGAGGTTATATTTTAAATGCTTGATGTGTGTTGTTGAGGTCTTAAATTTACAGCTAAAGTAGTCAGCCATTCAGTCAGTGATGATAGTGGAGGGAGGAAGAGTAGAAGGGGGGCTTTGACTTTCAGTGCACTCATTGCACTGGACAACGTATTAGGGAATTGTGTATTCTCTTCGGTCCCTTTTCAATTGGAAACTTTCTCAATGGTATGGAATGCTTAAAAGCCATGATGATTTTCAGGGCTGTATGTGTGCGTGTGCTTGTATCATACATGCGCACACACAAATATGCTGTATTTATGTAACGTCAGTGTGTTTGCATGCACAAACCTAAAAGTACAAATAGTACATGAAAGCCAAGTAGTACTTCTAAAATTGAGACTTGGTATATCATTAAACGTGTTATTTACCATGTCAGTCACTTTAATACCTTTTTACTAACACATGTTTTTAAAAATAAAGCTGAGTTCTTCAACAGTTTGATTGTGAACATGCTATGTGTTTCTACAGTTGTGGTTTATTTGTTCCTTTTCAGGTGGTAATAGATACCAAAATAGTTAACAGATCTTTATTAATTATTGGCGTAACCTCTTGCCCATATACATTGTGCTTTGTTGTTGCTACAGAAATAGTGTGCTTTGCACTGTGTGCAGAAGAAGATACCCTTGATGAGATCAGATATGGATGGATATGGATTTGTCCTGGTTTTGGCTGGGATAGAGTTAACTTTCTTCCTAGTAGCTGGTACAGTGCTGTGTTTTGGATTTAGGATGAGAATGATGTTGATAACACACTGATGTTTTTATTTGTTGCTAAGTAGTGTTTATACTAAATCAAGGGTTTTTCAGCTTCTCATGCCCAGCCAGCAAGAAGGCTGGAGGGGCACAAGAAGTTTGGAGGGGACACCACCAGGACAGCTGACCCAAACTGGCCAGAGGGATATTCCATACCATATGATGTCATGCCCAGTATATAGACTGGGGGGAGTTGGCTGGGAGGGGCGGATTGCTTCTCCGGAACTTGGTCGGCGAGTGGTGAGCAATTGTGTTGTGCATCACTTGTTTTGTATATTCTAATTCTTTTAGTATTATTATTGTCATGTTATTATTATCATTATTTTCTTCCTTTCTGTCCTATTACACTGTTTTTATCTCAACCCACGAGTTTTTCGTTTTTTCCGATTCTCCCCCCCATCCCACTGGGTGGGGGGAGTGAGCGAGTGGCTGCGTGGTGCTTAGTTGCCAGCTAGGGTTAAACCACGACAGGATTTCTATTTAGAAATACACCCGTCCTCGTGTTTTTATAGTATGAAGTTAGGGGGATGATGTTATAACATACTCTGGTTTTAAGTACAGGTTTATAACTGTTGAATTTTCACAACAGTAATAGCAGCGTAGGTTTAGGGATTCTGTTGGGCTTAATGTTCCTTTACATCAGGAATTTAAACACTTAAAAGAAAATAAACAGCAAATTTAATGTATGACATTACATGAGAAAAACTCATTTAAACACTTAAAAGAAAATAAACAGAAAATTTAATGTATGACATCAGGACCTTGTGAACAGTTTTCTGTTTCTCAGAAGAGAAGTGCTGGTTCCAGACAAGGCCCATTTGCTGGGTGGCGAATTGAGCCTACATCTCATGACAAACAGAATTCCATGATTCTTGGAATCGGAGCTGGAGAGGTTTTACACAGTATGGAAAGAATGAATCTCCCTGTGCAGCTGTCCCCTATGTTGTTATTTATCCCAGTGTCATCTTATTTTCTGTCTTATCTTTCATGGATTTATTTTCAGAAGTGCCTGAAAGTCACTGTGGAAGTCAGCAGTAAAAATGAAAGTTTTGGCACAGGAGTAAGAGCTGGGAACATGCTAGAATGTATATAAAAATGAAAACTAAATCAATTTGGCTGTGTGATGTTGTCTGCAGAAATTAACACTGAACTCTCCTCTGAAGCTGGGAAATGAGAAACATGAACTATAATATATTGGAATGAAAAAGAGATGTTCAGCTGTTGCTTTTAGGTTTTTAAAATAAGTTGCCGTGAAGTCATTTTCTTGTGATTTTTTTCCCTTTAAGGATGTGGTCTGAGAAGGAGGTATTTTCAGACTGTATATTTAGAAGGATTGGTGAATCTGTGAAATTTGCAACTGGGAAATCTTGTTGCCCTACTTATTGTAGCCTTCCTTAGCATAAGACCTTTTTTAATGGAAAATGTGTTTGCAGGTAGAAACCCTACAGCGAGAATAAGTCAGTGTCTGTCCCTGATTTGCAGCTCAGCTGCTTGAATTGCAGGACCACTTCAAACACTTCTGACTATCTGAGTTTAAGACATTCCCCTGATTCCCACCTAAATAGCCATTAAGTAAAAAGTCTTTAGTCTTGGAGAGGTCTACTTGGTGAGTATTTCCTAGGTAGCCAAAATGATAACTGTCAAAGATTGGTCCCAGCTGAAACAAGTGGAAGCCCTGTCTGGAACCTCATGTCTTTAGGTAGGAAATTATATCTGTAGTTGTAAATTGGATCTCAGGTTGATTTCCCATTTGCTGCTGGCTATAATCAACAGCAGCAGTGACAATGGCAGATTATTTTTCCCACCTGCACTTGGAAAACAAGCTCCTCTCCTTTTTATGCAGTAACTTTTTTATTGCCCTTTGGTCTTTTTGTGTACCTTGCAAAGGGTGGTGGCTAAAATCTTTTAGGAGGCTGTATGTAGTGCAGAATATTGGAATGAAATAGGAGTGATGTGTAATGGTCCAAGATGGTGTTGATGCCTTTGTGGTCCTGTTTGATCTATGAATTTCCCCACTAAACTGCATTCTCCACTGATGCTGTTGACCATCAGCTGAGGTGGAGGAGGTCCTGGTAGGTCATTTTATTCTGACTTAAGAAACTGAGTTTTCTGGAGGGATGGTTTCTGTGGAGAATGCACTTGATAATCCTATTCTGGATAGTGCAATGACAGTGGTAGCTGGACTTCAATGCATTTTGTTGTTGTCATAAATTTATACCTATGTCACAAATACTAGCCTATCTAACATCTTATCTTTTCAGTTGTGTATGGGCAATTGTGTGTGTTCATATACATATGTTGATATAGACGTATATATGTCTATGTATGTAGGCGTAGAATGAGTGTGTTCTTCCATA
Organism: Gymnogyps californianus; assembly: GCF_018139145.2. NCBI lineage: Eukaryota > Metazoa > Chordata > Aves > Accipitriformes > Cathartidae > Gymnogyps > Gymnogyps californianus. The sequence goes on along the minus strand of NC_059481.1, from coordinate 5,088,752 downwards.
TATAGCATAAATCTAGTATATTCCTGCTCTGCATGAGTAATGTCTTTTAAGACAGTTATGAGAGCTAATAGTTATGAGACACAAGAATCATCCAGTGTTTTAGGTACATCTTGAAATAGGCTTTGCTAAGAAAAATAATGGAATATCTGAATTCAGGCTCAACCATTTGAAATCTGCCAAGCTGACTTCGAGCTTTTCAGCAAGATCACTGCCAGTCTCTTTCTGAGCACATTTGATGTAGGAGGAGGTTTGACCTTAGATTAGCATGCAGTTGACAGCGTGCTAGGCTAAGTATAATCTAATCGACATGTAATGTTTGCACACACTGTTATGTCCTGATAAAAGTTCAGCAGTGTTTTATGATCTCTTCCTTTCTGTCTCTGTTGTAGGAGTAGCAGCTGCTTTGGGGTTCGATCCTGGTCTCTTCAGAGATTTATGTTTTTCTCAAGCTTAAACATGTTCATAAATTTTCATAAGGATTACACCAACTTGCAATTTCCTTCGTTCCTTATCCAGTAGTTGTGAGCTTTTTACCTTGGGGGTATGGAGTACTCCTACAGCTGGAGTGAAATGAATGCTGTGGTGCTTGCTTGAATCGTTTGCTCTAATGTACATTATCTTCCTCATGTGTCTCAATCTCTGTGTTCTCCTGTTTTGTGGCTGTGTCAGAGATGTTGATTTGACAGGTGCAAGCGCACTGTCCTTGCTCAGCTTTTCTGTTTTCATTAGTGTTGGTGATTCTGGTAGTAACTGAGCCTTCTGCAGTCTATTGCTATAGGTCTTGTTCCTTTCCTTGGCTACTCTTTCTTTCGCTTTACGCCTCTATGTGTTTTTCTAGTTCTTTTGACTAGTCATCCCCTGTTTCTTTCTTCTGTTGAAAAAGTGTTCTTATTTAAAAAAAAAAAAAAATTTTTTTTGTAATCAAAAAGCACAGAGAAGCCTGATGTCTCTACCAGGAACCTGATGTTTAAAAAAAATCATTACAACTAGCATTCAGCATTTGAGACAACATGAAATGATTAAGTATTGAGACACCCTGTTTTTCCTTCCCTTCTTCCTCTGTTCAGTTACTAGCATCAGTAAATGAAAGGAGCATGCACTAAGGTCATTCAAGCTTGCCACAAAACCGTCTGCAAATCCATTGGTATTCTAGATATTGTAAACTGATTGGTGACTGCATTCATAGTAAATATCAAGTAGGTGATGGTGGTTGGAAGAGCAGGAAAAGCTTTTTTTAGTACCTATTTAAACATGTTGGAAGGAGATTGCATGATCTGCTGTTTTTTCTTTTGACATGTTTTATGAATGCATCATTTGAGTCGTAGACTGTGTTAACTGTTGCATATACTTCCCCAGCATTTGCCAGGATACGATGAAATTAAGAGTTCTATGTGACCACCTTTCTAGTGAGGGATGTATGTCGGATTAGTATTGCTGTCTTTGCTGACATGCAAATTTTTTGTTGATTTTTTACTATTTTTCTGTAAACCTTATCTCCATGACATGAAAATGGATAAAGAATGATCATTTATACAGAAATTGTGTTAATCTCATATTGATTCCAAATTGTGATTGCTTGTGGGCAAAAATTGTCTGGATAATACTACAGTAGATGGGATCGAGACCGGAGTATGTTAAGCTGTTTGACTTGATATGGATTGTTTTATTTCCTCTTATTTCTTTTGTGTACTTGTTTGTTGTTTGTTTTTTTTTTTTTGAAACATGATTTAGTCTTGTTGCTGTGGGGGAATAAGAGAGTAATAGTTCAAGTTTTGAAAAACACTTCACATTCACAAGTATTCTAATTGATCTTAAGCAAAGTGTCCAGTGTCTTGGCTTCTAACATCTCACACATTGTTTCAAGAATCAGCTCAGCAACCTGTGGGGTAGTTCCAATGGATATAGCTATGTAAAGTGAATGTTGAAGAAATGCCATTAGTGAGTTGTTCTGGTGGACTTGCTTGACCATTTGATCCTGGACAACCTGCCTCTTCATGGAACTTCCAACAAGCAGTATTGAAAGATGCAGAGAGGAATCGCATATAATAGTTTACATTGTTCACTTGATGTCTTGTCAGGATTGTTTTTGCAAGTGTCTCTTTGGCCAGTCCTTTCCAGTGAATTGTCATGTACCTTTTTTGCTAAAAACTCCATGCTGTGACTCCTGTCTGAGGCCTCTTCAATAACATTTTGTGCAGAAAAAAGTTGCATTGGGTTGAGTCAGTAGGATCACCGTTCTTGTTGAATTGTTTTTGCAGGGAGAAATTCATGTTAAATTTCAACACTGATAACACTCTGCGTAAGTGACACCAAAAATGTATCTCCGAGTCTGAAAAGTATCTGTGGGAAGCACTTAGTGAGTTTTTTCATTCTTGACTCCAGGCCCATAACCATATGTTCTGTGGTTCATATTAGGAATCCACCAGGGAATTACTTTGCTTGCAACAAATTCTGTTAAAAGTACTGCTGTCAGCTTGGTTGTCAGGTTGATGTTGACTTTCTTGCAGTTTTAACCTTTGGGCTTTTTTTGTCTTACCCCAGTTTGGGCTTAGTGTCAGCTGAGTAATTTTACTCATGTTTCCTTTGTTCTGTGCTTCACTCTGTTTCAAGGACAGATGTCCATGATGGCAGCAGAGTTCTGTTTACACCACAAGTTTAAATCTAAAATGTCTGATACTTGTTGGAAAAACAACAGTAATACTTCATGTTAGTCACAGTAAGAAGTGCCTAAATATTAAAGCAAAAAAAGACTCTATGAAATGTTATATGTACAGGTCAGAGAATCAAATACTTAAAGTATTAGAAACATTAGTAATTCAATCCTTTTACAGTTGACCATATCCTATGGCTTTTTATATGCTTTCTAATACTGTGTGATTATTAATTATGATTTTATTTAATCCTGTATTAGCATGTAGTAGCTTCTTGAATGACCATATCGTATTTACCTCAGAGTAAACCCTAAGATTTTGTCTTTACTGCACATACTTATCTATTCTTTAGTTTCTATTAATTGACTTTTCACAGTGGGCTATCAGCAGAATACACTCTACTTTTGGACCAATGTTTTATTGTAACTGTAATAAGTATATGACCTGTACAAAAGGCACATAATAGCAGGGTTTAACAAGAAGACAGGAAGCATCAGTATCCGATGCTGTTTTATATTTATACGGACATAGTGTATTATGGAAGTCAGTGTTAGGTTGCGTGCTGAGCATTTGGGACAGGAGGGGTTTGTACTGATATGACAAGTTCTGGACTTATATCCTGGTGGGAAAGACAGACAGATAGTATTCAGTATACCCTTAGCTGCCTTTTTATTTGATCCCCCCCCCCCCCCCCCTTTTTTTTTTTAAATCACCATCTTAGGACAAAAGACACTATGGAAATGAATGTTTCCTATGACCGTGATTTTGCTATCATTTGTATTCCTGACAAGCTCAGTAGATACTGAAGGTTTAAATAAAAATGGTAGCTCAAGCACTTGGATTTATATTGAAACATACAGTTTTAAAGTGCACTTCATCTTTCTGTATATGGCTGTTTTAACATAGAATGAATTTCAGCATACTCTATGTACTTTAACAGAGAAAATTTGAGTTAGCTTGCCTGAAGAGTAGCTATAACTTTCTGACTGGGACCTGCTTTGCCATGCTTTGCTTAATATGAATGACAATCAGTCTCTAAGCTGTCAACCTAAACTTTCGCTAGATGACTGAGCTCTTTACCAGGCACCCTGCTTTCCAAATGGGCCTGCAAGAAATAATGGTTCTCCAAGTCAGGAATCCCTTTGCCTTCATCCTCAATTTGTGAAGATTCTGAATGAGCAGATGAGATTCATCGTGGGGATGATGGCTTGGTTGTCAGCATGACTACCGGTTCTGTGTAGTCCTCCTTCAAGTTCTTCTGGGCTTACTTAAAAAGGTGGAATGCTAACTTGCTAGACTACAGTTGCATTCATTAAAATAATGTTTTATAAATGTTTACTTTTTTCCTGCCTCACTTCCTATTTCAGTGAACTGTTTTAAATGATTGTATTAACTGATTGTTGGGATAAATGGATCAAAACCTACTGAAAGCAATTTCAGTGCCTGTGAAGCCCACCATTTCAGATCAAATCAATGAGAGCAGAGAAATATTCCACATAAACCCCATCACAGGACTGGCAAAGAATAATTTTGCTTGAGCCTCACTAATTTTCTTGCTCTGTGTAGCAAAGCTGTTTCTGAGAACTTGTCTACCCCATCTAATTCTGGATGATGATGCTGATCAAAATGATCAATATGGATTTATTTCAGTAGCTAAGTAGATTTTATTTTATTCAGTAATTCAGCTTCCATAATGAATAAAGAAGGTTGTTTATAAAGCTTGTAAGAAACTCAAGCACACCATTAGTTGCTTCATGTTCCCTAAGGTAGGTAGTCGAGTGGAGTATGTATGAAGTAACTGTTGACTGCTGTTCTCCTTAAAGAAAATGATGAAAAAGTTCCAGGGCGGCATCAGGTGATGTTCAGGAGGGTGGGAGGAAAGCAACAGAAGAATCCTTATATGATTTACCATGACATTTTATCTGGAACTTAGCAATACTGTTTCTGTACCTGAAGAAAAAGATTCCTTGATTTTCTTTTGAATGGGCGGAGTATATTACTGTACAAAACTCATAAAATATTCTAAACTCTGCCTACACATGTCACTTTAAAAAAGAGGAAATGCAGAGTAATATTTAGACCACAGTAGGTGAACCCAAGAGGTCATATCCTAGCTGTGTCATTAATGACTAAATTAACAACTCCAGTTTATTACATCCTACTTTGGGGTGATTGCCAAGAATGGCAGGCATAGTTCAGAACTCTGAGTGGCAGCTTTGAATTAATTCAATGAAAAAAAGCATTGAAGTGAGTGTGCTCAAAGGTTGTAAACGTAGATGTAAAAGCTTAAAAAACGTCCTTCAAAATATTATAGCATTTCAGCAGTTGAAAATAGTGTGAATATACAGAACTGTGCAAGCCTGGATTTACCAGCCCACTTGGTAGTTCAACCTATTACTATTGTTAGTGTGATTTAGAATCTGTGGGTGAAATGCTTCAAATACTTAAATCTTCTGCTTTGGAAAATCAATTTCATATCAGCTTACTTTCTTCTCTGTGGAAGAGTTATTTTTAATCTTCGTTTATTCTTCTTATCCTATAGTTTACCCATGTGCTCTTAAATTACCACAAATCAGAAAATACTTTTGAAGCTGTATAAGTATATATCCCATTGTAAGCAAGTTGCAGCTCTGGTGATGGACCTAGATTAACCTTACAAGCAGTTCTCTTTGATTTAAAAAAATAAAGCAACCCCCCCCACACCACCACCACCAAACCTCTCAAAAAAAACCCAAACCAAACAAACCAAAAAACCTCCAAACCCCACCAAACAAAAATGTCCTCTGTATCTCAGATACTGTTTTAAAGATGTTCAGAGATTCTAGGGGTATAATTATTACCGTCCTCCCAAGGACTCTTTTAAAAGGGCTCACCTTTACAATGGAAACACTTCATTTGGAGAGGAACCTAGCAAAAGGATGTTGATTCACTTCTGATTTCTACAGAAACTCATGTTCCCTGTTTGCAAGAACACCGCAGGAGAACGCTGAAAAGTAAGAACAAAAGCCTGGAAGGCATCTTCAAAGAGTTTGGTCATTGACTGCCATATTGGAGGCTCCTACTCCTGAGGCTAATGACTTCTATGTAACAACCAGTTCCAGTCAAGCTCTTTGCATCTGTTATCTAAAAGCTGTTTCAGTTCTGTTTGGAACAATGACATTCCTCCTGTAGTCTCTTGTAATTCATACTTCCTTTTGAAGATACCTTCAAGCAAGTTAGTTTGCAAATATGCCTTTTGACTTAAAAAGCAAACCGTAGTTGAATTGCTAATAAGCTGACTGTCCTATAAACAACTCAATTAGTCTCAAATATTTTGGTCTCTTACGTTATTTTGCTTGAATTTAGCAAGGTACTTCCTTGCTGGGTTCTTAGCAAAGTAGATGCTATTCCTGTACAACTATAATGTGTGAACTGAGAATGGGATGATTAATGTTTACTGATGATTAAAGCCTACTTTCACAGTAGCCTGTCAAAGCTTGCCCTAGTTCACCTTCATTTTACTGTTTTTTCAAGTGGTTTGTTTTTAAGATTCAGTATTGTACGCTACAGATAGATGCTGTGAATTTTTCCTGAGATTCTTGAAGATCTTAACTGTGAACTTGCTTATCAGGGTGTCTGGTGTGCATATACAGGCATTATGGTTGAGTAGGGCTTTTCTTGGGGCAGGATGGCATATAAGAGGTCTTGCATTTTAATTGTCCATGCACATTTACAGAGAATAAACAATGTTTTTTGCTGTACAGTGTTAAGTTCCTTGTATTATAACTGATGGAAGGAAGGATTATACTTTTTTGCTTGCTTGTTCAAGCTTCAAGACTTCTGACTAGCCACCCCAGACAGCATGTGGTGCCTGAGGTTGTCAGGCTGCTTTTGGACTCCCCTAAGCTGATATCTTTGTACTCATTGCCCATTTAGAATGTCGACTTTTAATCTATTGGTTTACTGCTCTTGCCTTCATCTTTCAGCTAGTTAGAGGGAAATTGGGATTTTTTTTTTCCCTTTCTGACCACCAGAAGAGTGCATACTGCTCCTTTCTAAACTTACTGACAAGATACAACTTTCCAGTCCAGTGTTTGCAAGTGTGATATTTGCACATCAGTGGTAGTTGTCCCTGAAGCACCTCTCTACACTGTTCTCAGTGGAGTGGCAAAGCAGCTGACCAGTGATGACATCTTCAGTGTCTTGTCCATCAAGAAGTTGATGAAGGCCTTGCTATGACATACAGACATATGTTTCAGGCATACAACTCACAGATGATAATTCAGCTCCTATACAATGTTCTGGTGGAGAATCAGCCTAATGTTCTAAGAAAGCATATTAATAGCACCCCTTAAGCACCTTTGAGAGCATTGTGGTGTAAATGAGTTACAAACTGACAGCAATGGAGCACTAAAGAGAGGGCGATCTTCCTTGGAAAGAAGCAGTGTGACCTTTTATATGATAAGCACATAAGATGCCAACAGCAGCAAAGACCAACTAGTTTAAGTGCCATTGTGAGTTTGTAGTAAAATGTGTGTTGTTACCCTCCATGCCTGTGCAATCATCTGCCCACTTGCCTGCCTTGTGGTTCTATCATCCTTGATTTTGAAGGATGACGCTTTCATTTGCATTCATAATTTTGGAAATATCATATGTAGCTATCAGTACAACTGGGTTTGTATTTTTGAGTGCCTTTTGTGTAAGGAGGTCCTACCAGGCACCAGTCCACTAAACATGTATTTGGTATGTTGCAATAGAGTTAGATGTTCAGCTATCATGAAAAACAGAAAATGTAATGTGTCCTGTTTTGCTGGTGCTCTGTGCCAGCAGGTAGGTGGTGGGAGTACTGAAAAGAATAGAGAACTTTTGTCCCACTGAATTTTCTTACAAAGTTAATCTAGTATAAAAATATGTAGCTTTGCCTACACTAGCATGTACACATGCAGGCTTTTAGACTGTGACAGTCTCATGACCTAGATTTGTGTTTGCTCAAGCCTGAATGAACCAGTTAAGAAATATCTCCAGGGAGACAGACCTCTACTAAATCATAGCAGAGCTTTGCTTTTAACCATAGCACTGGCAGTGGCAACTTTCCTTTAACTGGGTGGGCATAGTCCGTATTTGACCGTGTCAGTGTTAGCTGTTCCACATTTGCCTAGTTTAGAAATGCAGATATTTTTGGATTGTGTTTTACTTCAAACACTCTATTGGCAAGAGTGTGAAATGGAAGGCAAAGAAGTGTTCATATCCTCATAGCATCAAGCAGAGATAATATTAAGCTGAGATTTTGCATTCTCTGTTTGCTTAGCAGTGTAGTTCAAAATCTACAGATAATGTCTTGGCCCCACCAGCTGTCAGACACCACAGACATTAGGTTAGGAATCGTACAAATTAAGCAGGGTGGGTATGTAAATGATCACGGAGGTCAATGTTCACTAACTGGTCTCCCCTCTAAATCTCATTTTTCCCATGCATCTGGTAAGCCATTCTTCTGCTGTTTTATTGTATGTTTTTAGCTTGGTGATAGTTGATTCCTGTTGGAATTACGTGATGCAAACTGTGCTGGTCAATATTCGGAGACACAGCCTTTTAACCCTGGGTTACATGTCTGGTGAGAGTCCTTGTAAAATGCTTCTCAGGATAATTCTGCTCCCCCTTGCCTTAGTCTATCTCTTTGTACAGCAGCTGATGAGGTAGTTGTAACATCAGTGCCACTTTCCCAGTTTAGCAGGGACTATTGTACCTAATCAGGTACAATTTAGTTTCTTGGGAAATCTGTTGTGGAATTTCTGTAACTGTCATTTTATTATGCTAGTTAATCTGAGCAAGATATTGTGAGACAGAGATGCGTTCCGTACGTTACCTGAGACTCACATCCATCGTATTGATTTGACCCATAAACTTTTAAAGTAGTGCAGAGTTGGATCCCTCACTGATTCAGCACTCAATGAGCCTGACAGAAATCATATAAGCTTTCTAACTAGGGCAAGTCTGAACTTGATCAGTATGGGGGTCATCCATCTTAATGCTTTTAACATAGACAAATTCACAAACAGCAGACAATGTATTATTACTTACTGTTATAGAAGGCTTTTTAAGGATCTGGTTGGGAAAGCTATTTGTTGGAGCAGCAGAGAAGTTTACCAACAACCAAAGGATCCTCGAATTCCTTGGTGGTGCCGTTTGATTTCCTGTAGATTCTTTTCATGGTCAGAAAGACTGAGAAGTTTCCTACTACAGCAGAAGCTTACAGCTTGGGTCACTAGTTACCCCTCTTTTGCAATGAGTACCTCCTGGATAAAAAAACCTCCTGAATGAAACCCAGTGAGGTACCTCTCTGAAGCATGGAACAAATAGAGCAGGCTGACCTTGACTTCTGAAGTGACCAGAATAAAACTTTGTCTGAGCAAATTTTGATATGTTAAAACTCCCTTTGCTCTAGAAATATTTTCTCCAGGAGAGAAACCGTGTAGAGTTTTTCCTTAAATTTGCTTGAGAATGACTGGACAGGCTGCTGCTTAGGGCCCTGAACATTTCCATGAGATCTTTTTGTGCATGAGTGTTGTGGTTTAACCCCAGCCATCAACTAAGCACCACACAGCCACTTGCTCACTCCCCCTCCGGTGGGATGAGGGAGAGAATCAGAAGAGTAAAAGTGAGAAAACTCGTGGGTTGAGATAAAGACAGTTTAATAGGTAAAGCAAAAGGTGCATGCGCAAGCAAAGCAAAACGAGGAATTCACTCGCCACTTCCCACCGGCAGGCAGGTGTTCAGCCGTCTCCAGGAAAGCAGGGCTCAATTATGCATGACGGTTACTTGGGAAGACAAACGCCATCACTCTGAACATCCCCCCCTTCCTTCTTCTTCCTCTAGCTTTATATGCTGAACATGATGTCGTATGGTATGGAATATCCCTTTGGTCAGTTGGGGTCAGCTGTCCCGGCTGTGTCCCCTCCCAGCTTCTTGTGCACCCCCAGCCTCCTTGCTGGTGGGGTGGTGAGAGGAGCAGAAAAGGCCTTGACTCTGTGTAAGCACTGCTCAGCAATAACGAAAACATCCCTGTGTTATCAGCACTGTTTCCAGCACAAATCCAAAACATAGCCCCATACTAGCTACTATGAAGAAAATTAATTCTATCCCAGTCAAAACACTATAGTACAGTTACTCCAACAGCTGTAGCATATTGGTATTGCCTCAATTCAAGTGCTAGCTAGGTTGGCTGTGCCATGTGGTACAGAATGCCGTGCTTCTGCTGAACAGAGCACAGGGCCATGAATCACTCTTGAATGTTTATCTGAAAAGTAGATTTCCTGCTGACTGTGTAGTTATATTGATGTCCCTCAACAGGAGACAGCCATGCTATATGGAAGAAGGAAGTTGGAGAGTAAATCTGTGCAAAAGCTATTCACTTCTTACTGTGGTAGCACAGACAGTGTGTAGAAATTATTGTTAGGACTGATGAAGGGAGAGGTGCAGTAGGATATGAGGAAATGTGTATGTTACTCAGTTCTGGGAGTCCTGCTAGGTGTTGGATAGCTCTGGTTTGCTCCTCTTGAATGATAACAGGAAGAAAAGCAATTTTAAATGAATATCCAGTGGAAATTAAGGGTAAGTGTGCTTTGACATTTGACTTTCTTCCTGTTGCTTTGGGGACATTTCTCAAACAAATATGTTTAAGTTTTTGTTTGATTTATTAGTTTGTGACTTGCTCTCCATAGTTACCTTTGTCTTCTGGCTTATTTTCTATCAAACAAATTAATAGAAAAGCATTTTATGGATTTATTTCATTTCAGGGAAAATGGAATGTTCAGATCTATAAATATTCATAACTTTCAACAAAGAATGTTTTTTGTATTTAATGTTCAAACTGTTTCACTGAAAATACCTACTTTACAAGAGATGAAGAGATGTTTAGTTTTGTAAATATTGGTCTCTAGAATTTCAGACAATTCTTTTAATGAAGAAAAATTGTTTAAGAAAAATAGTTTTAACTGTTCATTGAGTATCTATCTGCTTCTAAGCCCACACCTATTGTAGTTTAACAGTAACAGCATCCTAGTTCTAGTTATTGTGAGAATGTGTCTATGCAGGGAGCTTTTGGGAAGGATACAGTAACTTCAGCTGAGAATTGAAGCAGGGCTGTGCAAATGGAAGTGCAGGTGCCTGCTGCAAGCTTTATCCTCCCAAGGTACAGTGACCAGAGGCTATGGTGACCCAGCTGGGACAGTGACTATTCTCTACCACATGTTGATCCTGCTCCTCTGCTGGAGAGTGCTACTGCCTTGGATGTTCTGGCAAATCATGTGTATAATCACTCCATAACCCAGTTCTGTCAAAAAGGGAAAGATTCTTCAAAAATGTAATGGCCAACACACACAAAAGTGTCAGAATTGGTTGAGAAAGTGATTATGCAAACAGAAACATTGGCAGCTGTGAGAGGGACTGTTAACTTCTGGAGCTGAAGGGGAGCTGGTTGCTGTCGTGGTTATGCTGTTGCTGAACTGCAGGCGGAATGGCAGGCATCCCTCCAGCTTGAAGTTACTTTACTCTAAAGAACCTTAATATTGCCTCATTCTTATGTCTTACTTTTCAGCACTTGATCATATCTTGGGTTTTATATGTTTGAAATATTTTTGCTTGTTTGCTTTGCTGGCAAGGTATCTCTGTGGGCACAGAGGCCTGCTCGTTTTGATTCAACCGCTGGTTATAATCTTGCTGCTTTGGGATTTCCCAGAACCTGGGCACTGTGATGGTTCAACTTGAGGCCTTGACATACACACTCTGATAGGTACCTGCAGGCACTGGGTTCTCTCACTGATGATCTGTGGGTTTTTTTAAGAGGTCAGAGCTGCTGCTGCCTCTCCCAAACCTGTCAGATCCATAATTTATTACTTCAGTTTCCAGCCTTGCAAGCACAGATCAGTCACAGTCCGATTTAGAAATTACCTACTTCATTATTCACAGAGCAGTAGACTTAGTACCAGGCAAACAATTCCTTCCAAAATTCTCTTACTTTCCAGGAACCCTTTGACTTTTGGTCAGCTGTTCCAGAGACTGAGTGATATTGGGGAGCAGAAAGAGTCCATTACCTGCACAGAGAAATATTTAAATGTGGTGTGAATCAATGTATAGAAGATAAAGGGAACATGGAAGATATTTTTCCCTTGTTTTTCTCTGTGATCTCAGCCCTTTTTCTTGACCAAATTCTTAGTTCTTTTGAGAAAAAACAGCTGTCCTATTTTGGCTGTTATCCAGGAGATGTAAACCGCCTGTCCTGGTTATTACTGAAAGCCAAGTGGGGAGGTTTAGAGCCTGAGGGTAATCTGGAGGAGGCGGATGGAAACCTTTTTCTGAAGTTTGAGAACACGGTGTTGGAGGCGGCTGATAACTCATGGGCTCTTTTCGTAAGTTCTTTTTCAAATAAAGCATCCTTTGGTGTCTCTGAAACCAAGAGCACTGAGTTGAAGGAGACCAGACCACCGATGTATTTAGATCCTTCCTTCTTTAAGGAGTTGAATGTGACCCTGAAAAATAGGAGGGCCATTGGGAGGACACAGTAACAGGTTTCCAGGTTGTAAAATTGTGTTAAAGATGACAGGGGTCAATTTGTCATGTCTGTTTATGTAGGGCAGGGGAAAAAAGGTTCTTTTGCAGCGTGGAAGACCTAGGTTGAAAACTTGGGGGGGGGGGACACGACCACCCAAAATATAGAAGTAGTAAAAAGAAAAATAAAAATGGAGCAGCTTCCCTGTGGACGTTGTGGACTCCATTTCAATGGAGCTTTGTCAGAATGGATGAAATGAGCATCTGGCAGGGACAGCATAGGGATGCATCATTTTGCAATGTAAGGGACTAGGCTAGGCTGCCCCAGGAGGTTCCTTCTGACACACATTTTTATGATTTCTGTGGTGCACAATCACAAAGTGAAAATATTAACAAGCTGAGAAACTACTTAATATATTTTAAAAGAACTTTTTTTGTCTAAATTTTAAGAAATGGGGCCTCTGCTTGTTTTTAAGTTTATCAAGTGTGTGACAATGCTGTACTGGCTAAACTGCTTTCAAGTTCTGACTTATTCTGTTCTGGATCTCACAGGTGAGATCAAGTTTATCTGAATGCTCTGGTTTGCTAAATTTATGCTAACCTAGTAAAAGCAGCAGTACAAACTGCAAAATCACAATAATTTTACCAGAATATTTTGATATATTTTTTTATTTTTCCAGTGAAAGTTTCATGGTCAGTTTTCACCATTTGGTTTTTCTTTGCCATTTTTTCTCCATTCATGAAGGGAGATTAGACACTGGACTGAATTTAGATGTTCCTTGATGTAAGTTAGTGCACTTTTTAAAAATCCATTTTTGAGTGTTACATATAAAAGAGTTAAATAAAAGATTAAGTAGATTTTTCTGTTTGCAAGTAACTGTATCTATTTTCATGTCATAATGTTGTGACCCTTCACCTTAAAAGAAAATGTTATTTTCTGAAATATTAAAAGATTCAACTATACATAGGAAGCATAATATTACATCACCCTAACTTACACAAGACCCACTACTGTCAGTGCTGGTAATACAGGATTTGTATGGCATGAAACTTTCAAATCAGGTGCTAATTTATGACTATTCAGTCACTTGTCTAGTATTCCGTACCAGAAAGCAGTCAGTCATTTCATTACACAGAAAGATTTTTCAGGTAGATCCTATTTTCTGCTTTAAAACAAAAAGTTTAGTTCGATCTTTCAGAAGGTGCTGCAATGTGCCTGTGCAACTGCATTATATTCACTTTGCTTTAATGTCAGAGAATACAGATTCAGTTATCTATATTACTCCTTTATAAGTTAGCAGAGGAGAGGAGACATCTTTTAATGCCTCTACTCAAGTTATTTTTTTTTTTAAAGGTGATTGTTGAATGTGCTTACATTTTCTCTGAATGTTTCCCTTTAACCAAAGTCATTCATACCAAAAGTAAAGACTGCAGCTTGTTCATGGGAAAGTTGATAGGAAAAGGTCGGTATCCATTTTGCCTTTTAATAGACAAGATAATCACATAAAGTCTGAAGATGTGATGTGTGTGGCTTCAAGTCTTACCTTCAGGTGCACTAGAAAGCAAAGAGGAGAGGAAAGCTCTTTCTAGAACTTACCTGTTCACTGGTGTCACTTTATATCATTTCCTCTTTTTAAGAGGAGTAGAAAATAGGGGGGAGAGAGAGTTCAGAGGGTTATATTATAATGGCCCTGCTCTTACATGTTGACCGGACAGAGGAGGGAGCAGGAATTGTGGCTCACCTTACCACACTGGAAGCTGACAGCCACGTTTCAGAGGTCACCTGTGAGTTAGAACTGCCTTCTGAGCAACTTGGTCAGACTGTTTTCCAAGCTGATCTGTCTCTTTTCCAGCTGTTTAGTGTGCCACCTTTTTTTTTTTTTTTTTTTTTTAAACAGTGCATATAAGCACACATAATTATTCTTCCTGGGACCATCATTCTGGATGGTGAAAAACTGTTCCAATCTGTAGTTTCTTGGGATATTTTTGTTTTTGTAATGCTTTGAGGTTTGCTTATGTATAAATGATCAAGTGCTAAACTGAACCCAGTTGTGGTGAATCTCTATGGAAATACTGCAGAGATTAATTTGTTGTCTTGCATTTATTTTGTGCTGCTGCTATACTGAACAATTACTTCTGAAACGTAAAGACCTTTTGGATGGGTTTTAGGAACTAGTGTTTGGTAGTAGGGAAAGATCTTCATTTATCAGACCTCTGCCTAGAACGGTTGGTTCAAAATAGAGATTGTTTTGTTATCAGACACTGATAGATTAGGAAAGCATTGAGGTGTGGATATTAATCTTTCTTGTATGTTTTTATGCTCATTCACCACTTTTCCTCTGTCAGATAGTCTTATCATATCTAGCATTTCATACTGGTATTGAGTGGTCTTGGAAGTGCTAAAAAATCTGAAGTAGGATGATTTGCTTTTGAGAGGCAGATGGATGGGCTGCCACAAAAGTATGGGGGAGGATAACATCTTAGAGCCAAAGCTGCTCCTAAATGTTATCGGTAGAGAAATGATGTGTTTACTGTCTGTGCATTGGAGAAGGGATGCAATCACTGATCTCTGTGCATCGGTGCATTGATGAAATGTAAATGGTGGTTCCTTCCTATTCCTTAAAGTGATTTTGCCAAACAGTACTGAGTATCTGTGCTGTAAAAAGATGCACAACTGGGGTTTAAATTTTCATTTAAGTACTGGAATTTGTCCCGCTCAAATTATCATCATCAGTAGTAGTCCACAGAATCTCACGTCCTCCTATTTAAAATACACAGACATGAATTTATGCAGAAAGGATTTGGGGATTCTAGTAGGTTCTGTATTTATGCAGAAAGGACTTCAGTTCTAAGGAGTTCTTGGAGATCACTGTGGAAAGTCTAATGATGGAAGAGTAGTTCGGAGTGTTATGACAGCAAGGGAAGACACTTGAGACAAAACTCGGACTATCTACAAAATGAAACAAAATGAAAAGCATCTGTAGCTTCCTGTTTCTGTAGGCAAATGCTGTCAAATTCAGTGAAGTTTCTGAAATAGAACTGAAATGAAAAATATCTCATTCTTGAAGCTCTGGGTAGCTGTGCAACAGGATAAAAACGTCTAGCAGATCTATGTGGAGACTTGAAAAAAACCACAACACAGTATTGTACACTTTAAAATCTTCAGAAAGGAGAAGTTATGTACTAAGAAAATCCTGCTTTCGTTTAAGTAGTTATTCTAAGCTGTTAGTTACTAGCTAATCTAAATGGTCTAATAAAAAGGTGTGGTGAGAGAAAAATCACTTTCTGTCAGTAGTAAATATGTTGGCAATATACCCAATAAGTGTATTGTTTTCCTGTGCACCATTTTGACATACCTCAGACAAAGTATTAACCTTGACGTATGTGTACACAAGTTTTTGGGAAATGAATTTGCAATATACCAAGAAAAAAATATGTGTTTTGGATAGTTTCTAGCTTGATGATGCTAATGAGACTTTAAATCGAACTGCATTTGAATACATATAATTCTACTGAACTAATTTCATTTTTCTTAATGAAAAGTTGAGTGTATTAAAGCATTAAATAGAAAACTCTAAGCAATAATGCCATTACTGCTTTTTCAGATACTTTAGTAGGAACTTGCAAGTGACTTGACACCATGGTAGCTCTTTCCTTGAAGATCTGTGTCCGCCAATGCAATGTAGTGAAGACGATGCAGTTTGAACCATCCACTGCAGTGTATGATGCCTGTAGAGTTATTCGTGAACGAGTGCCAGAGGCTCAAACAGGGCAAGGTGAGTTTCTGTATTTGTCCTTAGTCAGTTCATTGGCTGAGTTGAAAATAAACATAGACCCATAGTTTTTTCACACTATTCTGTTCCTCTATTTCTCTTTCAGGTTGGAAGGTTTGTTTTTTTTATTTAGATCATAAGGCTCTGGAGTGAAAGGCACAAAGTGCAAACAGATTTTTAAATGTCAGAAGGTAGCTGCGTTCTTTTTCTTCCTTCTGTCCTGATAGAGGCTTTTCTACAAAGGATGCTCTTTTGTGGAACTTTGACTTCTTAAATAAATTGCTTGTTTTCCTGAAAGATGATTTTTTTCCCCTCTTGGAGAGCAATTTTTGTGGTGTCATCTTTTTAAACCAATGTTTGTGGCAATGGTTTCTAGGAAAATCTGGGCAGACTTATTTTTGTGCCTTAGCAAAGGAAGCAACAACATGAATTACAAAAGAATGGCTGGACATCTCCTAAATGTGCGAAGGGAAATGTTTGAAACTGGTTAATAATGAAAAGCAACACCATGCTGTGCATACCATATTCACAATGCTGCTACGTATTAATAAAATTTAACTGTCTCTGTACCTATTGAGCAAATTAGATGAATGCAGTCTGTGAAATACGTCTTCACTTGGACAAAAGCTCTGGTTTAAATGTAGTCAAAGTTGTCAAAAAATTCAGATTCTTCAGAACCCTTTGGTGCTGTACTGTATATAATGCCACTGGAATGTAATTCTTGAAGCAGATTGTTTATTGAGTTTTATGCACAGCTCAACCTTTGGAGCTGTTTAGAAAATCTTGTCAGAACCGTTAGAAAAACTTGCCAGTAATGGACAATATTACTATTATTTAGAAATGCATCTCCTTTGCAGGAGTCCTTAGGAAGTCTAGTTATAGAGCTTCAATTTTCAGATACAAGCTGTGCATTTTTACTGTACTGATCTCTCAAGGCAGTGATTTTAAACAGCTATTGAATTCAGAGGACTTGAGTAATAAATATCCCTGAACATTATGACCCTTGTAGAAAAGCCTAGGAACTCTCCTCAGATTATATGGTAGGGCTTTTCCTTTATATGTGACTGCAGTGCAATTACAAACTTCAAACAACACTATGAAGTTGAGTGATGAACAGAAATAAGGTTGCTAACATATCCTTTCCCCTTCTTTGTTGCTGCTAAAATGTGTGTGTTTGCCTGTTAGTTCAGAAGACTCACAGTGGTGCAGTACAAACTGATCAAACTAGTCCTGCACAACAGAAAATGTAATTGTCCTGCATTATGACTGTCAACTGTGCACATTTCACTTCAACAAGCTTGCATGCTGGCACAAAGGCTGCTGTCACGTTAACATGCAAGTTGCAGAGCTACTACTATTTCATTACTAGGGTGCATCCCCCAGAAATGAATATCAGAGCAGTCTGTGCTTCCTTGGTAATTCTGTGCTCTGTGCAGGGCGGTTTGTGTGCTTCTAAAGGTCACAACCTATTTATAGGCACAAATTCTAAAATTTTACATAACTGATTCTGTACTGAATTTCTGTCATAAATCTCTCTGTATGTACAGGTCACTTGGCTTTTCAGGGGAATTTTTAATTAAGGTCGGCAGGAAAAGTTTTTCTTCTTACTCAGTTGGTTTTGGAAGGATTCTTCCTTTGAAATTGTGTATCTGTAAGTCAGTTACACTTTTATTAATGAGGTGTAAGGTCTTTTATATACTTACATGAGTAACAATGTGTTTAATGTAAATGCTGTTAAATGTAAATTGTTGCTATGCATGACATTTAAAGATGAAACATTGTCCAAAAATTGTAGCTATTTTTAGGGACTTTCTGATCACTGGGTCTGAACACATGGCTGAGAGTAAACAAGGTACTGTCCCTGCACTGAGCTGTTCTAACAGGCTGTGTGCACACAGCTGGCCAGCTTGTATGAAAAAAGCTGTTAGCTTAAGCTGTAGAACTGCAATTAGAGCAGGCTCAGCTGATGAACAGTAGTTTACGCTATTTGTGATGGTGAAGTGTACTCTGTATGAATTCTTCATGCATATGGATGGGCCTTAAGTTGACAATCATGGTCCTTCATTTTGTATACCTGGAGTTTAGTCTTTGAAGCCTAAGCCTGGGTTTTTTCTTCTGTGACAATGAAAGTTTTATCATTTACTTGTGCTTCTGAAAGAATCAATTGACATGTGTTTAGCCTGCAATAGATGCAGGTTTTTCCTGAGACTTATTATGGATATAATTCCAGAAGCTTTGTATTCTTTTAAATGCCTAAACCTGAAGCATCTACCAAAAAGATTCCAAAGTTTAGCATAAACTCAATATGTGAAGGGTTGAAAACAAACTATATTTTTTTTAAATAGAGCTGCTGCTTGAAATAGTATGCTATGGTTGAGTCCAAACTGCTTGTGGTTTTGGTTAGTCAATTCCAAAGTGGGACCTATGAGCATTTAAAAAAGGTCGTCTTGAAGAGAAGTAATTACAAATATAATACAAATTACATAGTAGATGTGACATGTTCTTGCTTAGTGAAGCTTTTGTTCAAGTCTTCTATAAAGCCTGATCTACCCTGCTCTCTGCTGCTAAGCTAAATATTTTCTGAAGCACAGAAAAAAAATTCTATTCAAGTTCATTAAGAATGGAAGGTAAGTGTAATGGAAGCTGAACCCTGAAGCTGAATAACCTTGAATAAAACCATGTTGGCTTTATTAGGTTTGATATTTTTTCAACGAGTCTTTGTCTCTTCTGTTCCACAGCCTCTGACTATGGATTGTTCTTGTCAGATGATGATCCTCGAAAAGGTATATGGCTGGAGGCTGGAAGAACGCTGGATTATTACATGCTGAGAAACGGGGTATGGTGCAAGTCTGTTGCTCTTTCATGAACACGGTTTTAGAAAACTTGTTTCCCAAGTAGCAAGAAGAATGTTTAGCATTTGGAGGGGTGGGAGGGTCTTGAGTCTGTTCCTGAAATGGGCCCACTTCTTTTCCTTGCTGTGCCTCAGTA
This sequence comes from Gymnogyps californianus, assembly GCF_018139145.2. NCBI lineage: Eukaryota > Metazoa > Chordata > Aves > Accipitriformes > Cathartidae > Gymnogyps > Gymnogyps californianus. The sequence continues at coordinate 5,069,818 of NC_059481.1, read as the reverse complement.
GTTAGTTTTTTCCTGTGTCTGGTTGTGACTGTGAGCTACTGTGGCCAATAGTGTCTTCACAGAACGATTAACAGAAAGATAAAAAATAATATTATATTTGATCAAAATAATATTATATATAATATTATATAATATTATAAATAGTATAATATTTATATTTGAGGTGACCTTGCATTATAGCGTTAGGTTTCTTGTATACTAAAGATGATGAGGTCATACTTGCTCACGTTATGGCCAGCTTGCTTACAACCAAAAGGCATTGCTATCCTTTTTAAATGCTAAACTAGTTTTTGCAGCACAAAGGTACTTTGGTTTGTCGTGCCCTGTCTAGGTTTTGGTCTTGCCAGCTAGGACAAGTTCTTGAAAAATGACAGTGGCAGAACTAAAAGTAGTCACTTCTCAAGTTTGTTACATGAATAAGTTTGCCTATACTATAACAAAGGAAAAATCCAGCTTGGGGGGTGGGGAGGGAATCCTGTTTTAGGCATCTAAGTTAGTGGGTTGGCTTGTGGTGGCTTCCAAAAGCATTTAGAAACAGTATTGTTTACTTCCTAGGATATATTGGAGTACAAAAAGAAACAGAGACCGCAAAAAATACGTATGTTGGATGGTTCAGTGAAAACAGTCATGGTGGATGATTCTAAAACAGTTGGTGAATTGCTGGTTACCATTTGCAGCAGGATAGGTAAGATTTTGGGACCCACGTGCTTAAGAATTTGTTTTTCTGCCATATTTGCATCTTGATTTTTAGGATGTTACGTGTATTACTGGGTAGAAATTGGCATATATGTTAAATATTTAAATTTGTTATCAGTTAACGTTTACCAAACACTTTTTTGAAATCTGTTGTCCAGGTTTTATGAAAGTTGGTAGAGAATTAGCTATATCCTTAAACATCAGTATTTAGCAGTTGAAGGCACAAAGTTATCTGACGGTACAGTTATAAATTTGTATTATGTGTTACAGTTACATATGCTTTCCTGCTACATGGTAGAGAATTAGGACTAAATTTATACTTAATTTTAATGGGATAAAAGATAAATACTGTTAACCTTGAAATATACTTGAACTTAGAGCTCTGTGTTGTTATGATTGAGTTGATCACAGTATCGTATCATTTGTGAAACATCATATGGAAGCCATCCAGAGCAGCTGGTCAAAAATGTATCATACTGGTTATAGTCTGTCTTTGTATTTCAATAGAGACATTTTAGAAAACTAATTCTTCTTTAACTATAAACATGCATCCAAAGTGGATTAGTTTAAGTCATCTTAAACCCTTGCTTAAGTCTCATTTAGAATTAGTGGCCTTAATTTGATTTAGATTAATTTACTTGGAAAGTGAATTAAGCTAAATTCAAATTCATCCATTTCAATTTTGTTTGAGTGTTTCTGTTCTGGTTTCTAATGTGCTGTAACTAATTTACATCAAAAATTAGTTTGACTTATTTTCATTAATGTGGTCATGTAGGTGAGCATTTAATTTGCTTTCCTGTATGATATAAACATGCTTTACCAAACAGTGGAAAAAAACAAGCAGAACAAAGAAATGAGAGCAACTTGGCACATATGCTAAATGTTGTGAAATGATTTTTGATTCAGTTTCATGTAAAATTCATAGGAAGAGTTGAGTTTTAAAACTCTAGGAAAAAAATCATATATTTCACATGGTTTCTATTCCTCAGTCTGCTCTGCCATATTTCTTCTACATATCGTGGGCAAACTGAAATTACTCAGTTCTCAGGAAGCAATTGTAGGCGTCCATGAAAGAAAATTTACTGTGGCGTGTCTCCATTCTGGAATTTACTGCTATTTTAAATTCCATCATGTTTTTAAACTGGCAGCTTCTCTTGGTAGATAACAAAAAAAACTTACTATCTTTCTGAAAGTGGCAAATGCAGCATATGACGAAGGAATGATGTATTTGAAGGATAATGCCGGATATTGGAGAGACGTCTTGAATGCAGAAGTTGTAGATTATTCTTGGGATCTTCTTCCCCATACGCTGTTTTAGCATTTCATCTGGAATATCTTTACCATACTTGAAACTAACCATTGCTGTGTTAGTATATGGAAAAGAATATTTCACCTGTCCTAAAATGTATTAAATTTTTATTGTTACAAGCACTGGATTTATTTATAATTCCAGGAATAACAAATTATGAGGAATATTCCTTAATCCAGGAAAGCATCGAAGAGAAGAAAGAGGAGAGTACAGGAACGCTTAAGAAAGATAGGACATTGTTGCGTGATGAAAGAAAAATGGAAAAACTGAAGGCAAAGCTTCATACAGATGATGATTGTGAGTAGTGTATTCCAGGATAATTCTTCAGTTAGTATCTTTCCACAGTATAGTGCAAGAAAACCATATAGGAATGCATTGTTAGATTCTTCAGTGTGTCTCAGTTGATCCCTACCTTTATTTTGCATCCTTTTATATATAATGTCGTCTGCTACTGAGTATTTTTAAAATTAGGTAAATGGACAAGTTGTTGCCTCTAGCTATGAGAGTTAGCGGGTCTTTTGAAGTGTTTTTTGTTACTTTTTTGGTAGGGGAGTTGTAACTTAACTGTGAAGGGTCATTTCTGTAATGACCATTTTCTCCCCTTCGTTAAAGTTGGATATTTAAATATTGATGCAAACTGAAAGCCATCAAAAGGTAGTTTTGTCTTTGAAAGTAAAAATTTTAAGTGTAAATGGAGTTTGCCAAAGAACTAAGACAGTATTTGATTTGTTTTGTGTAAAGTCATGAGAACCATTTTTTCTGTTTTACATTAAGGCACTAAGATTAACTGTGACTGGCAGGAATATGTTTTAAAATTGTATTCAAGGATTAGAAAAGTAAACAGAACAATTGGTTTGATGGGGAAAATGTGGTAAACTTTTAAGTAATTTTGCAATGAAGCTTTGAAGGTCTGTATTTAGTATTAAAACATTACTGTATTGTTTCTTCAATAATATTAATGGAGTTTTATGCTGTAGTAAATTCTTGTTTATCAGCAGTGCTGTTTTTTAATTCTTGTTTGGAGCAACATTCAACACTGATGGCTAGAAACAGAAATGAAAGCAACATTTTTTGCGGAGTTTCCCCCTCCAGTGGAAATGCCAATTATCACATGATTTTCACAACAGCTTTTAACACTGGCAACACCACGTATTTAACAATGTGCATGTTTGTGGTTCTGTTACAGTAAATTGGCTAGATCACAGCCGAACGTTCAGAGAACAAGGAGTCGATGAAAATGAAACGCTACTGTTGAGACGAAAGTTCTTTTATTCAGACCAGAACGTAGACTCAAGAGATCCTGTTCAGCTTAATTTACTTTATGTTCAGGTACAGTATGTGGACCAGAAGTATGGGTTCTACCTTGTCTGAGGAAACCTGTGTAGGTTAATTAGAAAAATTTTGTTGCTGAAATGCTCCATCTTCTAGAATTCCAGTTGTGGATGTGCTTTGATTTTACTTTTTTGTCTATCCCTCCAAGAACACGTGATAGTACAGAGGCTTTGCTGATTCTTTTTAATAAAATACTTTCAATGCAATAATGGACACTCAACCAAAAATCCACTAACTTTCACGTCCTGTTTCCTTAAAATTCATTAATGTCTTTAGTCAAAATTTTAAGTTGTTCTTTTTAGTTCTTCTCCCCATTCTCTTCTATAGGTGATGCTTTCTCTGTAATATGGGATCTCAGGTCAGTCTGGCAACCAGCTTTCCACTTCTCATCTCTTTTCTCTTCCACCCGATCAGTGAGAGAGCTTCTTCTGCACCCCCTTTCTAATCTTCAGCCCAGACAGCACACAGGCAGGCAGGCTTCCTGTTCAAAATGGACCATATCATGTAATGCGGTGGGAGTCCACCTAGGCAGGTTCCCCAAACTGTTAGAGGTACTATACCTGCCTTAACAAAGCTGAGAGTTTTATACAGAAGATACTATTTAACTAGAGGCTCCAGTGCCTTTGCCTGTAATGCAGTCTGAAAAAAGCAGGCTTTTAAACTCTGTTAGTTTTTTTTCAAAAAGTAAAAAAAAACCCCCAAAACATCAAAAGTTTAATGGAATGTTCAGTTGTTGTACTTGCAGCTGATTCAAATGGGATTGCTCTAAATTACATTTTAAATCTCTGAGGCAAAAGATAAAGATGGCATTGCTTGTAAGATTGCGTTACATTTTTCAAGTATTTTAGAAGACTCTATCACACTGAACTGTTCTCCTGCCACTTAGGTATTTCTTTCAGGCTACTGTTATGACAGTATGTGTTGATACTGCCTTGTCATTGTTGTGTCTATTGATAGATGAGCCTTCTATTGCCAGAGCTGTAAAATCCATCATCTTCTATGACCACTAAATTTAAACAAAAGGAAGGAAAATGCTGTTTGCCTTCCTCTGTTGCTGTTTCTATAATAGTAATCTGGTTTCTACTTACTAGTTATGCAGATTGTTTTCCCTGCTATTACAAGGTGATAAGATAAAAGCTTTTACATGTGTGCATGTACACACACATATATATCTGTATATATATGTGTACATACACATAAGTGTATATACATATGTTGTATTTTATATACACGTATGGCAGGAAATGGGTGCCAAGTCCTCTTTTTGATGAAAGTTCTTACAGTCGTGGTTTCAATAAGTCTCTGTAGATATTCACCAGAAAATAATCTAGCCCTTTGTTTATTTCGTTAGTCGTAAACACATCCAGAATGGAATAATAAAGACATTCAGACAGAAAATTGTGTTGCTGGATTCTTGGGCTGTGTTCAAGCTTTCAAGGAATTTCAGAGATGTAATAGTTATTTTGGGTGTCCCTGACATGTCTTTGCTTACTTCCTATAGGCTCGTGATGACATTCTGAATGGTTCCCATCCTGTTTCCTTTGAGAAGGCCTGCGAGTTTGGAGGCTTTCAAGCACAGATCCAGTTTGGACCTCATGTAGAACACAAACACAAACCTGGATTTTTAGAGTAAACACTTCTAACTTCTAAATTGGGGTGGCCTCAAGTGTAACTAACGTTGAGTTGTCACAGACTAAATGCATTTTAGTACTCCAAGCAGACATAATCAGATTCAGTGTGTTTTCTGTAGCAATCTCCCTGTGAAAGGAGCCTTATTGCACAAATCGGCAACGCCAACTGATGAGGGGCCCTTTGGCAGTGGCTTATTAGGCAGCACAGGGCACCAGCTTGTGCAGAGTGCCAGTTAAGTATGCAGCTGGATTCCCCAACCACCTGGTAATGTGGGAGAACTGGGATTTTGTTCTTTCTTAGAAGTCTACTTCTGCCTGCATTTAGTAATGCCATGTGTGAATTAAGCGTACATCAGTATATATCACAGATGTTTGATTTGCTAGGAAAGTACATGAATGGAAAGATGCTTTGTCATTTGAATAAAGTTAATATTGCTGTATGTAGAGGTTAAATTTTCCAAACTTTTTAGTGGCATTGATCAGTTGTTCAGATTCACCCTCTCATGGCGTTGTATGAATGGAGATCTAGAATTGTGCTCTTTGTTTCAGACGTGGACAAGAGTCCTGCTTACAAGTGGTCCATCCTTTAACCTTTATTGTGATACTTACTTTGCTGCTGTCAGCAGGGCAAGTTTAGTTTGACTGAAATTTAGATATCCCATTTTTCTACCGATTTTGATTTTCTGATGGGTTTGCCTGCAGTAGAATTAACCGAGGGTTGGAGTCTGAGGAAAGGAATGTAGGAAGGTAAAAGAAAGCTATTTATTGCACAGTCCATCAAGCCTTGCCTACATATGAGGCTCATAGATACCTTAATGCGATGCACAAAACAATGGGAGCATATTTGATTTCTGCCCTGTTCCACTGGCAGAGCACTCAGTGCTGACTTCCTTTGTGAGCCTGAGTCTGGGGTTTACTGTATCTCAGGGAATCACTTTAAAATGGTGGCTTGCTTTGGAACATGCAGTGCTGCAACACTGATTGTTTGAAACACTTCACTTTTGAAAGATTTTCCTGAAGTAGCAGTTCAGTTATGCAAACAAACCATGTGAACAAACATCCTTCAGTTCAAAATAATAATCAGGTTTTCTTTGTACTATCTGTTTGTCTGCTACTGATTGGCCCATGAACCTTTCTTAATAGAACTACTGATGTCTCTAAGAATTATGGGGACCCGGTGTAATAGCTTCAGTATACTCCTGTTTCTTATTCCCTAGAATTGTGACCAGTTATGCCACAATCTTCCTCTGGGATTTGTCCATTGTCTACTTATTCCTCACTTCTCCCTCCACTCACTCAAGAGTATTCCTGCAGCAAACCGTTAGGGTATTACCTCATGACAAGCTAATGTTGTGTCATGGTAATGATTTCAAGAGTTGTTCCCAGCAATAGTTGTTCTGAATTCTTAAAGCAATAATTCCCCACAAACTTAACCAGCAGTTTTTGGAAACTGCTGTGCAGAGTTCAGTTGCTTAAATTTTTCTAGGTTTTTCTAGGTGTTCTACTTGGTCTTTTCAGTGTAAAGATTTTTTTCTTTTTTCTTTTTTAAGCTCCCATATAGTAACTGTGTTTTATAGTGGACTGAAACTGCTGGCTGCATGATATTTCTACTTTGTATGCAGTGCTAGATAGTTTGAAGTCCATCACGGAATAAAGTCATCACACATATGAAGTGCATTATCTCTTTTTTATCCTAATAGAAATGACAGGTATAAATAACTGAACTGTATGTTAGAAAGAGAACATTACTGCAGTGGAAATCATTTAGAACCAGAATTCCAAAATTTAGAACCCTGTTATTTTCTGCAGGGAATTTTCTCTACTATTGTTTTGTTTTCTTTAAATGGGCTTTGACTGTATTAGGATCAAGCCTTGCAGGTCACTAAGTGAAATCACTTGCAGTTTCATAAAATAAAGGCTAGCTCATTTAGAAGTAATTCTCTTTTTGTCCTCTGTAGAGGAGCCTGCTCCAGAACCCTAATTCTAGAGTTCCTAGCCATTGCCTTCTAATTTCAAGTGTACGTGTTTATGATTTAGTGTTGTATGCATTTGGCTGTACATAGCCTTCATGACAGCCTTTTTCTGAAACCTCATGCTTTTGTTTTGTGAGTCTAAACAAGCCAAGTGCTCCTGACTTATGAACAATATATATAAATAGTGTAGATAAATGCTGATTGCCCCCCCCGAAAATGCATCTTGTTCTTTCAGAAAAAAACTTTTTAGGGTTTTTTTTTTTTTCCTTGAAAAAGATTGAACTTTTTAAAAGTTTCATTCAACTATTTCCTACTCTTTGGTGGATGAGCATTGATTCTTTTCAAGTATGAAAGTAGTTATAGTTTATGTAAACTGTATGCTGTAGCTCAATATGTGAAATACATTTGAGAGTTGTCCATTCACTCACCACTGAAACCTGAACATGCTACGGATTCCCTTAAGAAGAATCTGTCAGCTCATAGCGAAAACAGCATGTAACAGAATAGTATTAGTATTTCATAGCACTGTTTTGAAAGAGCTTAGTTTAGTTTGCCATGTCTGCAATATGTTTATATAGAGAAATCTTTTGTATCCTTTTTTGTCATTGATAAATTATTCTTGGCACAGGTGAAGATTATTGCCTGTATCTTGTTAACACTTCAGTATTGGTTGTTGGAATTTCCTTGAAGCTCATGCCAAACTAAATTGTGAAAGCTCTTAACCTATCAAATTGCAAGTAGTTCTTCTTCATGCAGCTAAAGTTTTGCTTTGCACCTACAGAGGTACACTGTGTTCAAATTTGCTGAGAGAATATCTAATGAAGAACTCATACTATTCATATGCAGATAGGAAAGGAGCACCTAGAACTCCCACCTCTGCTTTTTATTTCCAAGCATGCTTGGTGACCAATAAGCTCAATTCTTTAATCTAGCCTGTTTTACTGTCTTAAACTGTCTTTTTCTAGAATGCTGGATATACCTTTATGCTAATGAAAAACAATCAATATGTTGGCACTCGCGTATAATTTTTTAAGAACTGTAGGAACAAACTCACAGTAAATGAAGTTAAATAAACATTGTTTGCTATTAGATGTTATTTTAACTGAGTTCATTGTCCATTGTAATAATGTGTAATTAAAGAGATTAAAGAAGGCTAAATGATAATATATTCCAGGTGTTTTTGCTAACTCCATTAAACAAGCTGCTAAATAAAGTGAAACTATTGTTTGTTGCATCATAAAGAAAATTTCTTGATTATAGGTAGCATTAAAATAATTTCAGTCTGTTTACAGCTAGCATTTCACCCTTTCAGTTGAGGTGATTACTTGTCTATTGATTGAAAAATAATAGAAGGTGATACAAGGAAAAAGCATCCGACCTAACTGCCACCTACATGTGCAAGAGTATACAAATTGGTGCTTAGTGGACAGAGCGCAAAGTTGTCGTCTTAACTCTTGCTGCTTAAGAAGCTCCAAATAATGTTTGCTCAGCAAGATCTTCTTAAAGTGTATATATTAGTTAACAAAGTAAGTAGACATGCTTAAAAATGTAATGATCTTGATAGTTTATCTACATACGGATAGCTGAGAAAATTAACTTTAGTTAATAAAAGATGAGAATTGGAAGTGCATTGATAAATATCATTTTTCTATATAAATCCATTTCCAGAATTAAACTGGGTCTAAGTTAGGTTTGGTTGCTTTTTTTTTTCATTTGCCTTGGAAGTGAATTTAATGAAACTGGTTTGAACCTATGAAATTCTGCATAAAAGCACCAGTTCTTTCAGAATAAAGAATAAATATCCAGCTTTTTAGGATAATAAGCTGTATTCAGTCCTTATCTACAAAATTAATTTGGCTCTCCAGCCTTCCCTGCTCCAAGAAGTGTCTGTCTAAATAAGTCCTGAGAAGAGATTTCATTATCATGTATTAGTGAGATGTAACTACTGGAGCATTGGAAGAAAGATTAGCAAGGACAGTTGTTCTTTGATTTATATTGCTAGAGCTTTATGGAAAGAACAAAATGAATGATCTCACTACTGAATAGTATTTTTGAAGAAAGCACGAAATCCTGATTTAGTCTTTTGAGTTACTTTGTTCGTTGTCTGCAATGGCAAGCTTTTGTGTTTAAAAACAAAAAAAGCACACTAAAACAGACAAAAAACCCCCACAAATACCCATCCCCCCAAAAAACAAAACAACCCCCCCCCCGAACAGTCAAGCGAATTTTTTGCCAATCTTGTTTAAAAAAATCCATCCTTCTCAAAACTTGTAACTTTCTATGATAGTAGGTAGTTCTAGCTTTCTGTGTTAATAGTGTGCTTGCTTACTGAATAAATCAAAATGAGAACGAGATTTTCCAGTCATACTTTTCCTGTGATTCTTAATAGTCCAAAGCAGGGGGGATCCTTAGAAAACAATTTTTTGAACTGTGGAAGTTTCTTCAGGCTGAAAATGAACTACTGACATAGTATATATGACATAGTTTCGTCAGAGTAAAGTGTTCCAGGTGGGAAGGTGCAATCCAGAAAAGAACTGATGTTTGTTAAAGCATGATGTTGATATGTCTTCAAGTTGGGGTGATGTTTGGCTGAGATAAAGGGTTTATTTTATTATACAGCAAGGAAGTACAGATGAGGTGTTTAAAGATTCTTTCTGACTAAACTCTGTCATGGAGGCTGAACTTGCTTAGTTTGCTTTGTATTCTGAGACCCTTAGTATCAGAGTGCTACAGAAATTACGACTGGTTATTTATGACTTTGTTTTTGAAATAGTGACTGGTGTTAAGTGTCCACTTAAATGGCTTTGCAGTTTTTCAGTAAAATATTAGTCTTCTAACATTTCTTGGAAGACACAGAGGAAGAACTTGGTCCTGCACGTCAGTAAATCAAAGTGCTACTGGAAAGTAATAGCAGTGTCTGAACTCAGACACAGAGCTGGCTCAGGCTTTGATGTGCCCTTCTTCCCCCAGATTACAATGAGTGTATTTGGATTTAGATGTGAACCCCTCTGAGCTGCTGAGAGACATCATATAGTTCAAGAATGGAAAGTGTCCCAGTTATTACTTACTTCTGATGACTTTTCAAAACTTGAAGAGGAATTACATGGGGATGTAACTAAAATGTTTTTTTTTATTATGTAAGGTATCCTCTTGCTCTCACCCTACTTAGCCAGAGCTTTGTTTCATTGTATAGGTATTTTATGCCCATTTTAGGAAGCTTGGGGGACTTAATGCCAATAAAGGAGCATGGAAATCATCCCTCCTCGAGAAGGCACCATTAACTATGGATTTTTTTTTTTTTTCCTAGCCTAAAAGAATTTCTGCCTAAAGAATATACCAAACAAAGAGGGGCTGAAAAGAGAATATTTCAGGTAATTGTGAGGCTGAAAAACCTACTATAGTTTCACTTCTCTTATAAGAAAAAGACGAGCTTTCACAGGTGTATATTCTGTATATACTTCAATTATATAACTATCAGAAAATCAAGTGTAAAGAATCTGACAGCTTTTCTTTTCTTTCTTCAGCAGATTTAATGTCCTCATCCTTTTTTCTTCACTGATGATTACTCAGTGTACTTTGTTGAAGGGGAGAGAGTGAATATTCAGTATTAAGACCTTTTTCTCAGTTGCATTGCAATGTAAGGAAGTGTATTTGTGCTAAAATAGAAGGACATTTAGGAAAACCAGTTTTAATTTCATGCCTTCATTATTCAAGCATGAGCTTCAAGTAATATGGAGTTCTGCTCGCTAATGCTTGAGTTCAGTGGTGTGTCTGGGAATCACACAGTTGTAAAAGACTGAAGCAGTTGAGTATAAAATGTACTGATACTGTTGGAAGTGGTCTCAGAGTTTGAGTACTGTAGATGCACTAAATATCTGTGCTTACTGAAATATAAGTTTGGCAATACAATGTAAGTTGAAAAATTCTGAGGTCAACAGCTGAAATCAAGTCATACAGTTTCTGGAAGGACATACCAGTGATCTGTGATCTCAACTTGGGAGACAAGTTGAAGAGCAGGAACAGGTCACATACTTTCCCATGTCTGTTACATTCCCAGTCTAGGAATTCTGTAGCTCAGTAAGTCTGTTCTACCTGGAGCTTGTAGTACTTCCTTGTAAATGAGGATGTCTAACACTTTTGTATACCTTTAGCTGGTGGCAGTGACGTTGCAGTTTAAGCAAAAATAGATTCATTCACTTCTGAGTATCGCTATCATGCTATTCATAGCGCATGATTTTTGCCCATGTCAAATATAATCTATGAGTAGTTTCAGTCATTACATACTTCAGTGCATGGACACGAAGTTCATCAGTGAGGGCCCTGATGCTAGGCACAGTTAAAACAGCAAAGTAGAATAAGCAAGCTGTCTTTTTTGAAAAAAATTAGCTAGTTTCCCTGAGTTATAAAATTCTTGAGTTTGGCAGGTGATTTTCACCAAATATTCCCTCTGCAATGACTGCATTTGGTCTCCTTGCTCTTTCGGGATCCTGGTTGTGTTCTCTGTGCTGAACTTGACAGATACGATCAGTCTGTGTTCTTGGGATGCAAAAGGGTTTTTGGAGTTGCAGTTGCTCCTTCCAGTGCTCCTCCATGGAACATTGTCAAGATGGTAACTTAAACTGGAGTAGGAAAGTGTTCTGCTCTGCTGCCATCAGTCAGCACGAAAAAGGTGGCAACCCGCAGTTCAGAAGAATGCGAAGGGAAGATGGGGTGTGATAGGGAATCCCACAAACAGTATTTAAATAGCAGGACATTGGGATAGTATTTTCAGCAGAATGGTCTGGGGTAGGAGAGCAGATGCTGAGATGAAATTTAAATATGTAATATTGGTAATTGTCATTACTTACAGGTAATAAAGTTTACTAATGAGTAAATTGTTTAAATAATGAATAGAAATTGAGTTACAAGACACACCTAGATGAGTATTTCAGGATGAACTATTTAGAAAAATCATTGCTTCTTCCTCACCTGTAGAATTCTTTTCATGTGATCAAAAAAAATTGTGGATAACGGCGCAACTGGTAAAAAAAGCCCATTGGAAGTACCTACAAGAGATGAAAAATGGTCAATTACAAGATGTGAGGCTCTCGTGAATCAGAAGTTTTGGGCACAAAGCAGGAATAAATAGTCTGTTCCTGGAAAAAAAAATGGGTGCTGGGACTTTTAAATTATTTTAAAAAGCTGAGTAAAGAGGCGTTAATTGTATGAAACCTAATGGTGTCAAATAGCAGCAATATCTAGAATTTTAAACTTTCAGAAGTGGTTTAAATGTGCTTGATCTGAGGCACAGATAGAATGGATGATGGTCAAAGAGGAGTGTTCCATTTGCACAGGTTGTTTATGTTCTCTGATGTGAGGAATTATGGGGTACAGTCTTGCTAACATTTCTATTTTTCAATTTCAGTATTTTTTCAAATATTCTAATTGTAATGATTATTAACTAAGCATCCTTAAACAGATCAAAGCTATACCCTTTTTTGTTTGTTTCCAGAAAGCATTGTTTCTACCTAAGTGATACTGAACTCTCATTACAGGAGCACAAAAACTGTGGTGAGATGACTGAAATAGAAGCCAAAGTGAAGTATGTGAAGCTAGCCCGTTCCCTGCGGACCTACGGAGTGTCTTTTTTTCTTGTTAAGGTAATGTAGGTCTTGCTGTGACCATATCGTATGGTTGGTTATATATTAGCTCAGATTGTGCACTAAGCAAAGGTCAAAGATGTTCTTTCAGCCTTCTGTATGAAAGCAGCATTTGGAAAAAAGTGTAGATTACTATGTGGGACAGAATTATAGTTTCATTTTAGATCCTTGTCATACTGCTTCCAGAAAGAAAGTTGAGTCTGTCATGATTTAATTTCTTTAAACTGACATTTCTTCTTTTTTCTTTTGATTACCAACAAAGTAACGTCTTCAGGAAAACATTCACAGGAACTCATAAGTTGTTCCTGTTTAGAAGTTTAATGATAATATGAATTGCTGCAAAACTGCATCTGAAGAAAAACTTCATCAGCTGCATGATTAATTTCTCTTAATCCTTGCAGTAAAACAGGTCATGGTCTTAAGGCTGTTGAAACAATTTGGTACTAAGGTGGACGTTCTGCTGTGAAAATGGGGCTGAAGCATTAGTGCCCGAGTATTCAGTAACCGCTGACATAAAATGGAAAGGAGGCTAAACTTAGGCAAATGTTTTCGTTCTTAGGTTCCCACAGTTACAGTACAGAATCTTTGTAGGTAGCTGAATATTGATAGGTTGCCTTTTCCTAAAGTACTTAGTCATCCACAAACTCTAGTGAAGCAGAAAATACAATGAAAAATGTGCAGAGGATAGTACTATTAATACGGTACGCTTTGAAAGAATGACCTTGTTGCCTTGTTTCCTTTAAGCGAAAATGTCTTGTTGGGCATCATTAATGGTGAAAGGAGTCTCAACTCTCTAACAGAGCTGTTGGGCTAAGTTGTGTATTAGAAACTATACTAAAGTTATGATGTGTAGTTTTCAGTAACTAAAATATTGAAACTAACAAGCATGCATGTTTAGAACAAGCTGCTAATTTGGTGGGGATTTGTTAACACAATGTAGCTGACCTGTATGGTGAAAGATAAAAATATCTTTGTATTTTTCATTAATATCTTGCTTTCTTTTGTCATAGCTTAAAGCAAACAGTAACTGAATCAAGTAAGCATGTCATGAAACTTTTGTTGGAAGGAATAATTGGTCTTTTAAAAAGTCTATCAAACGACCTACTATGTAAATAGGAATTGATTCTTTGCAGCCTACATAAATTTGGGGGAATGGGACATGTGGATTCATGTCTATTTTATGATGGATTTTATGTAGCAAATTGTTGGCTTGGGCCTATGCTCTGCAACCTTAGAAAACTAAAGAGGCAGAATGTTCAACAAATAAGGAGACATCGGCTGGCAGCATGCAGATTGACCCTGCCCTCTTCCTTGTGATATTTGCATGGGTTAGGATGTTCTCATGGATTGAAAATAAGTAAGATTTCAAATCCAAAATATGGGACACATTATGGCTGATCTTGCCTAATTGTCAGCCCCAGTGGGCCTTCCTTTTCTTTATCTCTGCAGAATTTTCGTAGAGAAATGGTGAGGGCAACATAACTTCTCAGTCCTCCTGATACCAGTTTCCCATTCAGCTTCTCTAATATGGTTTTACAGAGGAAGTCTTGTGTCTAGAAGGACTGCCATCATTTTTTTTTTTTTTCAAGTAACTTCCAGATTTGTTACCACAATCCCTAAAATGCTTCTGTTTCCTGGAGGAGGGAGAAGAGGGAGTGTCTTTTGAACTGCATAGTAAAGATCCAGTAAAGACCAGAGCTTCTTAATGTTAATGCATTGCTTGAAAATCACTGTCTGTGACCAGACAAACTGAGCCTGGAGTTTTGAATTGTCCTCGTCTGCATGCCAGTTGCTTCCCTTTGTCAGTATATTCCATCATGCTTTTCCTTTCTCCTGTGGCAAGCTCCATTTGAATGAAAAACAATCTTTCACACCTTGTTATAGGAAAAAATGAAAGGCAAAAACAAGCTGGTTCCTCGTTTGCTGGGTGTCACCAAAGACTCAGTGATGCGTGTGGATGAGAAGACCAAGGAAGTGTTGCAGGAATGGCCGCTGACAACTGTGAAACGCTGGGCTGCCTCACCTAAAAGCTTCACTCTGGTAATCTTTTTGTATATATTCAGAGGAAGAGGGAACTATGTGGCAAGGAGAAAGGAAGATGGACTTAGAACAGTTTTTTTCATGTAACTTGTTCTATCCGTAGTTTTCTAGCATTATATAGAGTCACTGAGGCCTAAATTAATAAACTGGCCCATATTGGTGTCTAGGGTCAATCCATGTTTCGATGTCTCTAGATGGACCAGTTCCCCGGCAGTACTGTTTAAATCTTTTCAAAAAACACTGTTTAGATCTGTTCTGTGCCTAACCACTACAACAGTTAAGAGAACATCATTATTCACACCTGCTTAAATGCTTATGGTGCTTGCCATTCATAATGCACTTTGTGACTTGCAAGATATGAACATAAACGAAGCTAGATGGTTCATTAATACATTTGATAATTATGGATTTAAAGAACTTTCATGAGTGTGATGTTTTGTTAATTATTTGGTCCCTTAGAGACCACTGCAACAAGAGTGTTTCGGATATGAAAAGGTTGTTTAAAGTGGTAGAGCTAAGAGGCAGTGGCTGGAAAATTATATTCACTTTAATCATGTGCATCTAATTTCCAATTGCATGGGTGATTATGCTTTAGAATAAAATTCTAAAGACTTTTCTCCCTCCTTCAGTGACTGAGTCTGATAAAGTCAGGCTAAGTATCTCTTGGTCCTCTGGCATTTCAATTTATGAAACATCTGTGATTAAGCTGCAGTAAAAAGCATCCTTCCCCTCTCCTCCCTCACCCCCCCATATAGACTGGTTTAGAATCTTGGATCAGTTTCATGTACTGTTGGATATAATAAAATGTCTATACAAACAATTTGAAAATTTGAATTCTCACTCTCATATTTGGTACTGTTTCTTCATTTATTTACTTTCCACTTCAAAGAGGTTTGGGTTTTTTTTCCTCTTTTCCTCAGGATTTTGGTGAATATCAGGAAAGCTATTACTCAGTACAGACCACTGAAGGAGAACAGATCTCTCAATTAATTGCAGGTTACATTGATATCATCCTAAAGAAGGTATAGTATTAAGATGACATGTAGTAAAAATGCAGTAAAAATCACTGTACAGCAGTGCAAAAGCTCAAATGTGTGCAAGCTGCAGTTCTCTTTCTCTCATGAAGTCAGTGTTGTATCTTATGTTTTGATCTTATTTATTTTTACCTTTAAGTAATACAAGCTCTTTCCATTTAACATAAGTGAGTGATTCTGGAAAATATCAAGGCTGTTAACTATAGCGGTAGCATGGGTCAGGCTCAGTACAGCACGCTTGGGCTTTGTTTTTCTGTCTGGAAGGTGAACTGCTGACTATGAGTGTATATCCAGAGAAGAGTCCAAAGCTTCAACTATGGATTTTAAGCTATGGACCAAAGTGGTGAATCAGGTGGGAAGAAATGATCCCCGGGAAGCAGCATTTGAAAATACATTAAGGACTACACAATAGTTGTCCAGCAGCTCTTGTATATAATGCATAAAAGCTGAGGAAGTTTTTTGGCAAAACTTAAAAAAAAAAAAAAAAATCATTATATATTGCTTTAAAAATATTGTGATCAGTAAAGCAAAGAATTACATCTCAGTTGTGCAGAGAGAGGGATAAAATCAGTGTTTGTAAAGAGGCCAGACTGTTTTGAAACTTGGTTTTATGGAGTGTGCCTGGCAGGAGAGAGGAGAGGCTGATACGCATCTCCAGCATTCAAAATATTCACAAGTGAATAAGCGCAACAGCAAAAAATACCAGTTTTGCCAACAAACTTGGAGCTGAACGGTCATACTCTAAGCATGTTGTATAGAAAAGTGAGGTGTTTCAAATAGCACTGGTTGCTCCTTGACAAATTTTTACTTTATTAAGGTTCAACCAAGCTACATCATTATTTGCTGTAATAGATTTTAATAGTAAAGAAATGACAGAAAGCTAAGCAGCTCGGGAGAATTTATTGCCTTTGTTCATGCGAACAGTGTAGGATGTTAACATCAAGTGTTATGAAATCAGAGGTTGAGGAGCATTGCCAGAATTCATCACAGTACATGCCTTTTTCTCTGAGACTGCCAGTCTCAGATTTAATGAATGTTAGATAAACTGCAGGTTTCTATAGATTGTTTAAAACTTGATTCTAGCTCTTAAACTTCAAAAGTAGCTTCGTGCTCTAATGCCAAATGAAAGCAGCCTTTCTGTCTTGATAGAATACAGATGTGCGTATTTCCACTCCCTTCCAGTCCTTTGATTTCTTCTTTACAATCTGCTGACATGGCCAGTTTTAAAATGAATGAATTAGGAACAGGTTAAGTAATAAACACCCTTGATGCTTCATGATGCGTGAGAAGCATGCAGTTTCCAATTGTTGAGCTGAAGTTCTGTGTGATGCATCCCTCAAAGTATGGTTTATGTCTCTCAGTTGTATAATGTTAATTCTTAGTGTGTTTTGGATTGTTCCAACTCATTTGCTCTGGTGTGGATTGGCGGCGCATTTTTTTCTGTTGAAGTATTATTGGTGCAACACTCCCCACCCCCCAACCCCTCTTGTTCTGCAATTTTAGTGATAGGTCATTAATCAGTTGACAGGGAACCCTGAACTTGAGTAACTTTTACCATTTTTTAAATCTAGATATATTTTTTTAACTTCACATTACTATGGAAGTAAGGCACAATCTTGACTAGAAATAGGCAGTTTCAGTTCATGTATAAACTCAAACTATGATAGTAAGAACTTCTTTGGAGAAAGCTGGGGGGGCGGGGTGTATGTATGTGCATGAGGAGTTCCCATTAAATGTACCCAAGATTATAGTGGATGTTCCTCTATTTATATACATATATATTTTCAGACTACAAATCACATAACAAGGTGGAAGGCAGACAATATCTTTGCACTAGGTCACAAGTAGAAATAGACTGTTTTTACAAGGCACTACTTTTATGACTTATGGTAGTTTCCTGTTGTTTCTAGTGGTTTAGACTTACTCCCCGTGTGTATGTTTACCTCCCTTATACCACTATAAAAAACGGCCTCAAAAAGTCAGATGTGCAGACTGTCCAGAAGTTTGAAGTAACTATGGTAAAATAACTTGGATACAGTATTAAATTTATCATCTTTACTATGGATATGTATTTCCTAGTGGTAGGTAGTACCATATAGTAACATTTCAGGATGCTAAATATAACTTGTAGCTGAGTTCTAGTTACCTGAGTCAGTCTGACGTTCCTGAGTTAGGAGACAATGGGAAAGGGGATGGTACATGTCCTATCTGTACCAGGATTTGCTGTTGTTGCATATCACTCGGTCCTCGGAACATTTTTTTCTGTGAGAAAAGACAGTATCTCAGCACTTTCTTTATACCTTTGTTCAAAAAGGCACCAATAGGCTTTTTTCCTTTATGCACTTAATCTACCAGGGCTTAGAACCTGCTTTGTTAGATGCTGAAGGGCACCTCTTCTGAGGTAGAGGTTATATTGTCACACATTGCCAAAAAGCATGGTGTTCAGCACCAGACAAGACTCTGCAGATTATTTGACTAGATTTCTGATAGATGGCAAGGAAATGATGGAGACAAAGCAAAAAGCAACACATGGTGTTTAACTTTTTTTTCCCTCCCCCCCACCCCTCCAGAAACAAAGTAAAGATAGATTTGGGCTTGAAGGTGACGAGGAATCAACCATGTTGGAAGAATCTGTTTCACCTAAGAAGTGAGTATATACAACAGGAGGAAATGCTCTTTGAGTGATACATTTTAGCTGTGGCAGCTTTTTTAAATGAAATAGCATAGTTATTGCTGTTAAAGAATTATTTTCTACGGGGTATTTCAATAGAAGGAATTACTATCCCCAGGCAATTCAGCAGGCTCCTGGCTTCATTCGAGGATTGAAGAGCAGGTATTTGTTGCAAAATTGTTGGTTAAGGCAACCAGCAGTGGTACCAGTTTGTGGTAGCTTGACCCTTGAACAAAGGAACTCAGGCTGTAATTCAGTAAAATGCTGGGTATGGGGAGTAATGATGCAGAGCTGAAAATGTTGTATTAGATTTTTGATCTTCATGCAAACATGTAGGATTTACAAGGTTTTAGTTGCTTGTGTCTGCTAGGTCCATGGTTTCCAGTAAATTTGACTCCTGTCGATTTAATTGTACACTGGGTCATGAACAGAGCTGGCTTATTTCACCAAACCACTTCAGACAAACCAATCAGATCTTTGGTGTAGGTAAAGGTAAGATTTTGGTACTAGTAGGTCGGGCTATGGTTCTGATGGAAGAGTAACTGAATATAGCAAAAAGCAGAACTGTAGAGCTGGCCATACTCTTGAAAAGGAATATTAAATCCTTCCTTGCAGTGAAGGAATAGAAGTATGTTTGTGACATTATAAGCTGTAATGAGCCACTCAAGTATTGTCTTGGAACTCTGAGGATGGCAGTGTCAGCCATGTGTATGTGAAAAGTCTATTTGATTTATTGTTAAACATACGGTTTATAGGAGCTAGACTTGTTAGACATTTAATGTGGCCTTATGTGAAATTTCAACTTTTGACGGATCACACATGTTCAGATGTGCTTTCTTTTGACATTGCCTTTTCCAAATCACTTCCAGAATATGCTGTTAGCTAAGTGCTGTGCAGAGAAGCCCAAAACTTGTAATAGATGAATACAAGATTTTTCACAACTGAAATTACTTTTTTCCCCAGCAGAGTGTTGTTGTTAAAGCCAGAATTTCTGTCAACACTTCTAGCTGTTAAAGCTTGAACCATATTTAAATACAAGCAGTATATCTGGCAAAGTGGTTCATGACTGTGGATGACAGTAACTTTATTATTCTTGAAAGTATCCTGCCTTCCAGCCCATTATCTGATAGGCTGCCAGATTATTAGCAAGTACTGTGTGTGCATGTATGTATAAAGAGGGAAGAATGTATGTTAGTTTTTATCCCAAATCTAGAGATGGCTTGCAAAAGGCATCTCCACAGGGTTCATGCTTCTGTTTTCTATTGATCAGCCTATGATACAACTGAAATAAAGCAGTTGTTATGCCATAAACCTTGTTCTGGTTCTGTCTATCATGCATCTTAAAGGGGTAAAGCTATTGTACCACACATACCAAAACTGCACATTGCCTTCTTTCCTTGGTGCCTGCTCATTAGTGCTATTAATATTTGATCTGCCAAAAGCCCCAGATTAATTTTTTTCTAATATGTTAGAAAATGGTTAGAAAGAAAAACTGTAAAGTTTTCCAGCTTCTCCAAATGTCATGAAATGCAATTTAAAATCCTAAAGGAAGAATATCTGGCAGAACTTGATTTGCAGGAGCTAACTAATTCTCTCTGTTGGATTTTTTTTTTTAAATTTTTTTTTTTTAGATCTACCATCTTGCAGCAGCAGTTCAACCGAACAGGGAAGGTGGAGCATGGCTCTGTGGCACTACCAGCTGTTATGCGTTCAGGGTCCAGTGGCCCAGAGACTTTCAACATTGGCATAATGCCTTCTCCCCAGCAACAAGTCACAATTGGTCAGATGCACAGAGGACATATGCCCCCGCTTGTGAGAAACCTCCTTGTTTTGTATTTGAAACTTTTTTTTTTGCATTTGAAACTTGTCTGTGCTGCAAGTAGTTAGAAACAGCATGTTATACATATTACTAAGAGCAGGAGGAGGATATCGAGTGTGACTTCCTGGCTGTCCTACTGAACGTAAGTTTTGAGCATCCCTGAAATGTTTGGGGTATCACATTTTGACTTATTTCCTCATTTTCTTTAAAGCAGGCTCTTCCATCCTTCTCTTTACTTCTAAGTAGTTAAACTAGTATTCAAGGGTTAGAAAAAAAGGTTTAAAGACTGGCAAAAGTAAGCAATTTTAAGAAAAAGGCTTACCTTTAGCTTATCAGTAGCCCACCAATTTAGAATTTTTTAGCAGGCTTAAAGCTGATGCTGAGTTTTCTCATTTAAATTGAAAGACTATCAAAAGCCCTCAACAGGCTGTAGAGAACATGGTCAATGCTTAAGATCATGACATACCACTAGAAGTGTAGTATGTGCAGTGGGTTGACCTTGGCTGGTTGCCAAATGTCTACCCAACTGCTCTTTCACTCCTGCTCTTCAGCAGGGGGGAGAAAAGAAAGAAAAAGCTTTATCTCAACCTATGTTGAGATAAAGACAAGGAGATCACCAATTACCTTCATGGGCAAAACAGACTCAACTTGGGGAAAATTAATTTAATTTATTGTCAATTAAAATAGAGTTGGATGGTGAGAAACAGACAAAAACTAAAACACCTTCCCACCACCCCCTTTTTTACCCAGACTCAACGTCACTCCTTCGTTTCTGACTCTTCTACTCCCTGCTCCCAAGTGGTCAGTTTATAACAGCCCCCCTCTGCTGCTCCTTCCTCCTCACACTTTTCCCCAGCTCCAGCGTGGGTCCTTCGTATGGGCTGCAGTCCTTCAGGATAAACTGGCTCCAGTGTGGGTCCCCTATGAGCTGCAGTTCCTTTCAGGAGAGCCTGCTCCAGTGTGGGTCCTCCATGGGCTGCAGTTTTTGTCAGGACCCTGCTCCAGCGTGACCTTTCCATAGGCTGTAGTTTCTTTCAGGGAAACATCCACCTGCTGCAGTGTGGGGTCCTCTGTGGGCTGCAGGGTGGACATCTGCTCCGGCATGGCCCTCTCCACAGGCTGCAGGGAAATACCTGCTCCACCTGGTCTCTCTCATGGGCTGCTGCAGAATCTCTGCTCTGCTGCCTGGAGCACCTCCTCCCCATCCTTCTCAGACATTGGTGTTTGCAGGGCTGTTTCTTGAACTTCCCCCCCCCTCCACTGCCATGTGATGTTTTGCCCTTTCTTACCGATGTGTTCCCAGAGGTCCCACCAGCTTGGCTGCTGGGTTCAGCTGTGTCCTGCAGTGGGTCTGTTGGAGCCGTCTGGAACCAGCTTTGCCCAGCATGGGGCAGCCCCTGGCCTCTTCTCACAGAGGCCACCCCTGCAGCCAAAACCTTGCCACAGACACCCAATACAGTCAGCCACCCTGCTTTGCCTAAAACCCTTCAGTCTTCTGTTAGCTTATGCATATTGATGGCAATTCAGTTTTAGAATCGTCCTTGATTACATTGGTAGGCTGTTCCAGAAAATCGATAATGATATCCTAGAAGCAAATTCAGTTTTCATGTTCATGTTCCTAGAATGCAAGTCAGTAAGACAGCTTGGTGTTTTTGTGTGTGTCTGTTGGGCATTGTTTGATCTGCAGAAGTTCAGCATTTTGTAAATGTGTGCAAGTACAGAGGAGTATAAAATGACATAGGCAGAATTAAGACTGTGTGAGAGGAGTGTTAGAGAGCTTTGCCCTCTCCATTGCACCAGGTAAAAGCTAGATATCTGAAATGGCCTGGTGTGATTGTTGGATTGTTGTCACTCACTGTCTCTTCATGCATATGTAACATCTGCTTGAAGTGCCATTTGGAACATAGCATACAGCCATTTCCTTGTTTTGCCTTTCAGACCTCAGCTCAGCAGGCCTTGATGGGGACTATTAATACCAGTATGCATGCTGTTCAACAGGCACAAGCTGACCTCAGTGAAGTTGATAACCTACCACCTCTAGGGCAGGACATGGTGAGTTTTTCTAATACCTCATAGAAATGGATCTTAATGCTTTGGGTTGTTTACAGATCAGTTTAGTCATTGTCCCTGGATCTGAAGTGGTATCACTAAAGCTTTTAAAATGAGATAAAAATTTTGTGCTCTCTTTAAGGAATTCATGTACAGTGTTCCACCTCACTCTAATCAGTCTTCTGAGAGTAGATGTAGCAGACTTCCTTGCGTAACCGTGCCTGGAATCCTATTTGTTTCATGTGCATATGTACAATTAAATGCAAACTATGGGCAATATTTATGGTGGGAGTGACTGCCTCCCGGACACTTGAGAAATAAGAACAAAATATGATTCTGTCATTCCTGATCCAGGTTCGGGCAGGAGGACAGATAAGAGACTATTGCTTATGGGAGGACTGTCAGTCAAGAGTGTTTAGCCTTCATGGATGCGCTGTTTATGGCATTTACCCTAAAAGAGCAGCTGTTGAAATGTGATAGCAATTCTGTAGTGAATGATTCAGCAAAAGAAAATGCTTGCTTTCATATTTCACTTTAAGGGCTTGGTTGTTGTCCTTTGTTTCACTTTTAAATGTTCATGAAGGAACAAGAGTTTTACTTAATATCTCCTCTTAGAGAACATCCCTACAATCCTTAATTCTTGTTTTTGTTCTTGCTCTTCAGGCATCAAGAGTATGGGTTCAGAACAAGGTTGATGAATCAAAACATGAAATACACTCTCAGGTTGATGCTATCACTGCAGGAACTGCGTCTGTTGTTAACCTTACAGCAGGTAAATTTCAAAGGGAAGGTTTTCCTTGCAGTCTCCTAGTTATTTGTCAGTCTAATTCAAGTAACATAGGGACTGAGTATGGGGCAGCTGGAGAAAAATTTTCTTCAAAATACCCCAATAACTAAGTGCATTGATGCACAGAACAAGCTTTCTATCCTTCCCAACACAATTTTTGTATCTTCAATTTATCTCTTACACTAAAGGTACCACCGTTGATGAAGACAAAATGTAGCTTGCTTATTCAACAAAGTAAAGTAGAGATTGTTTGCAAGGTTACTACAAAAAAGCATTATTGATCTGACAGTTGTTAGAGATTATGTGTTTATTGACAGTGTTTTTTTTCTTCAGCAAATTACAAGTTGAAGGAGCTGTGAGTGGCTTAAAGGGGTCAATACTGTGTTACCTTGTGTTCTTTCAATGTTGAAAGGTAGCTGAAACTGTGGACCTCTCAGCAAATTGCATTGAATGAAGAGAAATTCTACTAGAAGATAAATTCTTGTAGAAGAAGAAATGTAGAAATTGGAAAAATTATTGCAGTCTAATTTTTTTAAAGTGACAATGAAATTACTTAGTAGGCATTGCTTGGCTATCTTGAAATGTCTCTTTTGTCTCTCACCAGAGTGTAGCTCGTGGTAGCTGCCTCTTTTTCCCTTTTAACCACTAAAGCATTCTGATTGTGAAAAAACATTTGCTCTACAGGGGACCCAGTTGACACCGATTACACTGCTGTGGGATGTGCAATTACAACCATCTCTTCCAACCTCACTGAGATGTCTAAAGGTGTGAAACTGCTTGCTGCTCTCATGGATGACGAAGTTGGAAGTGGAGAAGACCTCCTGAAAGCTGCTCGAACATTGGCCAGTGCTGTCTCAGACCTGCTGAAGGCTGTGCAACCTACTTCAGGAGAGGTGAGTAGATGGAAACTTCTCAGGTTCCCTCTTTGAAGTGCATGGCTTTGGCTTTTTTGAGACATGTTAGCTTCTAAGCCTCACCTGCTCAGTGCCACATGATGTCCCCTGTGCAAGCAGTTCTTTTGACTACTACTTATTCCTTCATCTGTCTCTGTCTTTATGCCTTTAAGTCTTGCACCTTGATATTAGAATGTTTTGTGTTATACGCAGAGGTTAACTGATTTGTGTAATAAATAGTTAATTTATCTGGGTACTGTATTCTCTTTCAGAAACAAATTTCAAACAGTACTATGACTCAATCTAATAGGAAGTGGAGAGATACTCATTTGTGATTTTTTTTCTTTACTGTCTTTGTCTACTTTGACATATAAAACGAGAAGTTAATCCCTCTGTTGTAGTTTTCCAGGAATGAGAGTAGTACTGACCAGGAGAGACTATCTTGATCAGTTTGTTATGAGTTGGAGTCTGCAGCCAGTTTGCCTTAGATCTATTCAGGTATTTGTGTTTTGAAGAACCTGAAATCTCCTGATGTTTCAGATCAGTTGGCATATTGACTGTCCATCCTTAATTATCCTTGGAGTTATTACAACAATGTCTATTCAAGTTCTTCAAAATTCTTTACACGTTCTCTGGGAGCACTTCAGATGAAACCCGTGAAATATGGATGTGCAGTTGTGCATGTGGAAAAGTAAAGATTTTTCCAAAGTATTTCTGTTGCGTAATTTTTTTTTAGCCATATTGATTGCACGCTAATACAGAAGTTCCTTGAGGAAATCTAAAATTCAAGTAAAGCTTATTTTCTTTGAATTAATGTGTTTCACCGTTGTATTTTTCTAGCCTCGACAGACAGTTTTGACTGCAGCTGGAAGCATTGGGCAAGCAAGTGGGGAGCTACTGAGACAAATTGGAGAGAATGAAACAGATGAAAGGTTCCAGGTAATGAGCGGGTTGCTTGTCACTGTCAGAACTGTGCAGCTTTCTAATGAGGCCACTGCATAAAACCAGGCTTCCCAAAGTGCGGTTAGGAAATGGTAGATTTGAAGTTTCTTAATGCTAATTGAGGTTAATCCATTATGAAATTGTTTTTAATTACACAATCACAGAGTGCTAATTTCATAGGAACCCCTACTTCATTCTGTGGATCATACAGATGCTTTCTTGCTTCATGGAGAGCTGTTTGCACTGTACTCCCCTCAGTGTTTCAAATGCATGGCTCATGCTATGTACGTACTGGTTAGACTCTTGCTTTTCAAATTCTACTCTGCTTTTTACTTTCACCACTACATTCATCACTGGCTTCTTTTATGGTGACTTTCACTATCTCAGTGTTGCACAGATAGTATCTTTTATAGCTTTCCTGTAGGATGTGGAACTGTCATTCCATTTTACAGATGGAAAATTCAGCGTGGAAGTCCAGAGATCTGCTAATTTGAGATACTCTATGACCTGTTGATCTCTCAAATTCTTGACGTTGTGTCATGCTTGATGTGTTTGAATCACAGTTCCCATTTGCTTCAGTTGCAACACAGTGCAAGTTATATCACACAGTGCCAAGTCAGACACAGAAAATAAGGAACAGCAAACAACTTATTTTTAAAAACTCCGCCTATCTTCACTAAGTACACTGTGTCAGATGCAAGATTATAATGGAGTTTTCCAGAGATGTGCGTAGTCTTAATCAATTGTTCTGAATGCCATAGGGATTTTGTGGGAAGCAGTGTTTTAAAACTTGCACGTGCACACAGACAACTTCAATCCTTGCCCTTCCTTGTGTTTCACTGTCTTGGCAAGCTAATGACCTATTATGCCATGTATTTATGAAGAATGAATGAATGTTTATTAATAAATAACGAGTATTTCTTCTCATTAAATGTACTGATTTTCACATAAGTGTTTGCTGTGTCTGTATGTATGCATGTAAACCAAAAGTTTACACAATGTTCTAGTAAACTGAGAAGAAGAAAATTATTGTATTACAAACATAATTTCTTTAAGATGATTAGTGTTATCGAATCATAATGCCCGTATGACTTAATACCAGTGTTAGCTATTAGCAGTTTAAAACCATTGTTCTTAAATGCTCTGTTAAAAACATGTCTGGATTTTTTCACTCAATGCCAAGAACAGGTTTGCACCAGAACGAAGGGGAAGTAATTTACAGCAACAGATAGACCTCTGGAGTGCACTGTATGCAAGATGTCTGCTAATATAACTTACAGGCCATTTTAAAACTCTTGATCCACTAGTAAATCTGTCTGCAAGTTTCATCAGAGTTCTCATTTGTATTCCTAGTAAAGTATGTATTGCAGCCCTCTCTTTCTTGGCTAAGAGAAAGAACCTAAACATTCTGATAAGTGCTATGGAGTGTTGGAGAAGGTGGGTAAGGAGAAGGATGGTTTATCGTGCCTTCATATCCTAAAAACAAAATGAAAACTAGTGTTCTTAATTTTTGAAATCCAAGGTTTTCTTTCTGCTGTGAAGTTAAAATTATGCATAAGTGTATCTGTAGTATCTTTTTACAGGAAAGCCAGGTCATTTTAACAGTACAGGCATTAGGAAGACTCCATGCCACTAAAAAACTGAAGTATACAGAATGTAGCATTTTAAGTGGGGAAATGAGAAGAAATTTTCTGAACTTTTTCATTGCAGAAATTAACGCATAAGTGTGTGTTAATTTCGCAGTTTCAGAGTTAACGAAATTATTTTTGTACGAGGGAAAAATGTTCTGGAATTAAGAGCCGTTTGAGTTATATTTTGGAGCAGTAAGTTATAGGGCTATATTTACATCATGGACAAGGAAATATTGTGGTTGGAAATGGCATTTTCAAAAATGGAGAGGCAGTTGCCGTTAATGTTAAGCATAATTAAGTACTTGAATTTAGTATTAACTCAAGTACTGTCTGTCCTCAACAGTTTGCTCCCTGAGGTTGTCATCCTTATTGCAGATATTTATCGCATGTTTAGTGGTGAACTCCAGATGTTTTTGTACTACTAGTGTATTCTCAGGAAGTGAAGATAAGCACATTGCAATTTGGGACATAGATTTGTTCTTATGGACTCTGAGCCAATTAAAAATTTGACATTCCATACTCATTCAGTCCAGTAACTTAGTAATGTGGATGGAGAAATGGTTGTACTGAGAATGGAAAACTATCAAGTTTTCTGAGTAATAGCCATGTTTGCTGCTTTACACGAAACAAAAAGTTTAAGTTTTGATACAAGAGAACTTCTTACCTTCAGGAGACTTGATCTTAATATAAACAAAGTATATACTTTTTTGTTCATAAGGCTGAGTTTTCCCTTTATTTTACCAGGACGTTCTGATGAGTCTGGCCAAAGCTGTTGCAAACGCTGCTGCCATGTTAGTGCTGAAGGCCAAGAATGTAGCACAGGTCGCTGAGGATACAGTCCTGCAGAACAGGGTCATTGCTGCTGCTACACAGTGTGCACTCTCTACTTCCCAGCTTGTGGCTTGTGCGAAGGTGAGGCTAGCAGTTTTTGTGAGGTGGCAAGGCATCGTTTTGAGTGTATGCTTCTGTGTATTTCCAACAGTCTCAGGTGATATACTGTGTTAATATCATAGCTCTAGATTTGTGCAATGTCATAGTTGTTGATTAATAAATTGACACCAATAACAGTGGCAATCAGGAGCCCAAAGGATGTGAGGTATTGCTGTAATCTCCAGAGAAGGTTACATAGATAACAGAGCCCATCTGATGAATTACTAATATTGATAAAATTAAAAAGTAAAAAATATTAGTTCAAGAACAACAGCTTCCCTGGGTGCTATGTAAGTTTTCTAATAAAGCCTAGAATTAGGATGGGTTCACCTCATCTAAAGCTAAATAGTTAAATGTTGGTATTCTTGCTGAAAATAACATCAAGTTGGTGATCATTAATTTTAAATATATTTGCATTAATTTACAGTAGCCCAGCCATTTTAATAGATCGTTGCTTTTGGCCAAGGACTGATTTTCAGTCTAAGCAAATTACAATGGAGTTGAGATCAGACCTCAAATTCTGAAGTCTGCAATCAGAGCATTACATCTTCTGCAGCCTTTTTTGTCTTAATAAATAAATAAATAAAATAGTCATTTAATTTTAAAAATTAAACAGTTCACATTTCCTACTTGGATGCTGCTTTTGAAGTCTGCAGTGTCGTCTTTTGCAGGGAAATGGGTATTAAACTGTTGTGAAACATCCAGAAGGTTTATGTTAAAATTAATAGCCAATATTAGGTATTAAATTTTTAATATTTTCTACTTTATTTCTCTGGCTGCAAGGGCTTTTTGTGATGCCTATATATGAATTTTCATTATTTGGACTTGATGTTCTTCCTGCCTGTGCATTTCTTCAATATGGCATAAGACACCCAGTGGCATCCTGTTTTCCTCATAAGATATGCGCAGTTTTCCCATTGCTAAAAGCTGTCCGGATATGCCTGAACAAAATGGGGGAGGGTTGTTTCTAATTTGTAGATTACAGGGTTTATTACTGGTCTTGTGGCTTCAGAAGTAGAACATTGTTTGGCTTGTGCCAAGCACTACTTTTATTTAAACAAACAAACAAAAGGCTGATATAAAAGGCTTTACAAGACCAATTCCAATTAAGATTTCATTTTATTTGGAATTCCAGGGTACAGGAGTTTCCCAGTGGACGTAGTTACTCTGGAGGAGTTTGGCCCATGCCTGCCCTCCACAACCACTGTCTCGTGTTTTCTCAGTTCAGTAGCTGCTGAAGAAGCATGAAAAAAGGTGGGGGCCTCTGTTCTCAGAATCTAAATTGAGATTAAATTAACGATATGCAGAGCCCAGATTCCTAATCTAGATGTCTGAAGCTACCTATTTAAATACTCACTTTCAGGGTTTTCTGTCTCAGGAGAACAGATAAGTTAAAGATTAAAAACTAATGTAGTAGATGTTTCACTTGTTAGTAGTTACGAAATTTGCAAATAAGCCTTTTCTGAATGCTTTGTGTCCTTTCCCCATGCAGGTTGTGAGTCCCACCATCAGCTCTCCAGTGTGTCAGGAACAGCTGATTGAGGCAGGGAAACTGGTAGATCGTTCAGTGGAGAACTGTGTAAGGGCCTGCCAGGCTGCCACAGATGACACTGAGTTACTGAAGCAGGTCAGTGCAGCTGCCAGCATTGTCAGCCAAGCCCTGAATGACCTCTTGCAGCATGTCCGTCAGTTTGCGAGCAGGGGAGAGCCCATTGGACGCTATGACCAGGCTACAGATACCATCATGTGTGTCACAGAGAGTATTTTCAGTTCGATGGGAGATGCTGGTAAGTTTCTCTAATAGACAGTAGCTTTCCACGATTCAGAGATGTGCACGTTTCAAATAATGCAAGTAAAAAAACTTTCTCTGAAGTGTACTGTGCTTCTAGGCTAGTGCTGTCATGATGGGTAGTCATTCAAACCATAATATTAAATCAGCAAAATGCACGTAGCTGTGTACTAAATAGAATGAATATTCTGTGAAAACAATCGATATCATGCTGAAGGATCACTGTAGTATTTTGTCTATTTTCTACCACTGCTTCACTTCACAGAATTGTGTAGCGATTTCTCATCTCCAAATATGAAGACAGGTACCTGGGCAAATACTTCCCAGTGATTGATTTTATTATGCATAGATTTTGTTGTAGGTTTTGAAACTTAGTTCTGCTTTTTCCTGTGACACTTCTAAAATGGGCGGCTTCTAGAACCAACCAAAACTTGAGATGCCTAACATTTACCTGATCCAATATGAAATTTTAGTAAAGAAGCAGTAAATTACTTAGAACGGTGAAATTTCAGTAGTTATAAATGTTATGAAGTAGCAACAGCATGGAGGGGCAGTATCAACTTGAAATCAAGACAATTCATAGAAAGTTTAAAATGGGATCAGTTTTAAAAAGCAGTTACAGTAAATAGTATGGGTTTGGTCTTTTCTTTCCTGTTATATAAATGTAAGGCCAGGAAAGAAAATATTTCAGTCGCAGTTGTATTCATGTTACAGTTGATATGAACAAACTAATCTTTTATTGTAGAGTTCTCTGAGTTGTTACATTTAAGAGTTAAAACTTTCAGATGTTTCTTTTTTTTAAGGAACTGTCATTTCAGCTGTGCAGCACTCTTCTACAGGAACATGTGCAAGGAAGTAATTAGTGAAATTCTCAGTGTATTTTGACCCTAGAATCTTCTTTATGAGAAATCTGGGTGATTAAAAGTTTTAGAAGATGCAGGAATGTTTGCTAAACCACTCTTAATCTTCAAATTGAAAGCTATGAAAAAAGTTTTCTGATGCTCCGTAGCTGTCCTAAGGAATTTAATTACTGTAGATGTGCCCAGGAAACCATGTCAAGTTTTATGTTTAGCTGTCATTTGTGATTCAGCTTCTGTACAGAAGGATGCAGTGAAAGATGATCTTGGATAGCATTTATTTTCTGTTCACAGTCAAATATCTTGTTGTGCAATACTTAGTTTTTAGTAGAAGGCATTCAGGTTCCAGTCTGTTTCCAACTTATCATTGCACTCCTGCGGTCGCAATTTTAACAGCAAAGAGACTTTGGCTTGTGACTGCTGTATTACTGCCCAAGCAGGTTATTCTTTCTGTTTGATTTACCGGCTTAATACTGTAAGAAAGGGCATTTAAAGGGATTTTTCTCAAGTGGAATATTTGGACTGGGAGCTGAGTTAGCCATTATTGGTAAAAATTTGAATTGCAAAATTGCATACTGGGAAATAGTTGATAACAGCTAGAAAACTTTAATTTTTTTGCCTATGCCTGATCAGAGGAGCCTGGTAAGAAGGCATTTAATTCTGAAGCCCACAAGTCACCTTTACACATGAGAAAAATGCTGCTTTGGTTTTCTTTCCCATGATTTTTTAAGAGTATTTGAAAAGAATGAGGCCTTAGACCCAAACACGTCTTACTTGACTTGATAACCTACAGAAAGCCAAAGGCTTTATGGGTTCAAGTCTATTATGAAGAAGTTTAAGTGTATGTTTTAGTGACCAAATGTGAGTTTGCTCTAGAAAGGGTATGTATCCACTTCAGAAGCATTGCTGTTTCGTCACTGTGCTTCACCATGACCAGAACATGACTCCAGTATCTTAAATATACACCTTATTTTTGGCCAAAACCACCTAATTGGTGCTGAGTCTCTTCTGCCAGAGTTCTTAATTTAGTTTATATTAGACAGAAGATAATTCCCCAAAAGAAGAATAAGTGAAAGATGGGTGATTTTTATTAAGAGTGAAATCTTGGCTATAATTTGAAAACAGAATTTTTAGTCTTCACTGCGCCAGGAGTTTCCGTGAACTGTATAGTCAAAGTTACATTAAAGTATTGATTTTTGGTTTTTGTCTTGTTGTCTAGAATGCAAATACTACATTTTTTCTTAATCTCCACTGTAGCTGTTTCCTTCATTTAAGTTGCGATCCAAGATTTTTTTTATGAAGCTTCTAGGTTATGAACTATTTGTGTATCATTTTCAAGTCAAAAGAATACTTCAGCAAATGTAACTTTATTTTCATCTTGTTGAGATGACTTTTGAAACCGAAACTGAAATGCAGAGAGAAGGAAAGTAAAAATATAATTGTACACCACAGGTGAAATGGTGCGGCAGGCCAGGGTGCTGGCTCAAGCCACTTCTGATCTTGTCAATGCCATGAGATCAGATGCCGAAGCAGAAATCGACATGGACAACTCTAAGAAGCTTCTGGCTGCCGCAAAGCTCCTGGCAGATTCTACAGCTCGCATGGTTGAAGCTGCAAAGGTACCAGCAAAATGAACTAACTGTCAGCTTAAAATTGTATGGTTATACACAAAGAATAGATGGTACGTGGGATATTATAGCTAGGATCTGGCTGATAGTAGAGACGGTTTTTCTTATCCTGTACATGTTCAGCATTTAATGACTTATCCTAGGTACATTCAGAAAAAACAATTTATTAGTTACCTGGGGGTTTTTGCCTTTAAAAACCCTTCCTGCACTGCTTTGCTCACCTGTGTGCAGGGTGGTCATGACTCAAGCCATCTAAGGCAGTTACCACCAGGCATAACCACTGTGATGCAAAGTCTTGTACCAGTCTAGCAATACAAATGGAACAACAAACCCATGGCAATCTCTTACAAGTATCTGTTACAAAAGCCGCTAACAAAGCAGCTCTGCTTCTGTTTGTCTTAGGAACAGTTTCCTTCACCTGGGGAATCTTGCCTGTGTCATGCCTCTCACAGGAGAGGGAAACATCTAACCTTTTCTTTCCTTTCTGTGCTAGAAACCTATTTAAATCCACTAGGGAGGAATACGTTCTTTGAATTGTTTCCCGGATCCTGCACTTAAATGATTTTTACAGATCAGGGCCAGCCATTCTGCTAGGGCTCTAGAAGGCCCATATGCCTGGCTACAGAGCGTATCCTTGACTTCCCATTACTTTCTCAGACTCAAATGGAGAAAACCTACTGTGTTAAATCTCAAGGTTTTCGCTGCAGTTACTGAAAGGCATATTGAATTGGGAATTTTAAAAACTGTTTTTTTTCAAAACCTACATTCATCAAAGTATGTTATTACAGATCATAGTGGAAGCAGTTTACAAAGGCTTTTTTCCCAAGCACCTAAAGTAGTATATGAAGCAAATGTTCAACTCCCTTCCTCAAAGTACCTAACATGTACAGTATCAACCTTGCACTAGCAATAAATTTTCTGCTTCAAAGTCTAGTAACATTTTAATGTTATTCTAACTTTGCTTAAGATAATGTAAGGAAAATAAAGGCTGATGTAGCAGATGCTGTCTGGAACTAAAGCCTTGATATTCTTCTGCATTTTCTCCAGCAACTTTTACTGAGGCTCATGTTTTTTGCTCTGAAATTTTGTGCAGGGAGCTGCAGCCAATCCTGAAAATGAGGATCAACAGCAGCGTCTGAGAGAAGCAGCAGAGGGACTGCGGGTTGCTACAAATGCTGCTGCACAGAATGCCATCAAGAAGAAAATTGTCAACAGATTAGAGGTTGGAAACTAGATATTGTGGAATTTTCAGTTTACTCCATTTCGATAATTAGTATCTGTAGATAATTTCAAGCAAGTAGAAATGCATATTTTGGGAAAAGTACTAAGCATAGAATGATAGCACTGTAAGCTCAGTTCCAGACTACAAGGCTTGGAATTAGAGATGCTAGTATATGATACCATAGTCCTCAGAAAATTGAGCAACTTGTATCACTGATGTAGTAAAGCAGTGTAAGAATTTGACTTAAAGGTGTTTGGTGGCTTAGTCATAAAATTAGAACAGCTGAGGTTTCAAACAGCTGAGCTGAAACTACTTTGTTACTGTTTTAATTTATCTGTATGATCTGTCATTTACATACAATATCTCTTGGTGGTTTTACTAGTATGTTTGCCAGAGTTTCATGTAAATTTCTGTACAAAGATATGTTGAATTGCAGCATATCCAATTAAACTGCTAAGTTATTCAGAGAATCAAAGAAGCAGAAATGAAAGTGAAAAGATACATCATGTCTGGTAGCACAGCCAAGGGGGAGAAAGGCGATTCACTGTGCACGAAGGATAAAATATCTCTGAAGTTTGTCTTGTAGGCAAGGTTTGAAAAAAAGCTTTGCGTAATTCCTAGTTTCCAACTGTGGTTTTACAGTGGTCTGATTCAAGTGCAATGAGATTAGACAAACAAGGAGATCTAAGTAGGTAACCATGTTCCAGAAGTGCATTTAAATTACTGTAGCTGGCTAGAACCAAAAATCATGAATATTTCAGGAAATAAAGGCTGATGTCTCAATTTTCTAATTGCATGCAAGAAAGCTTTCTAGAAAGAACATTTTATTTGTTTTGCTGTTATAATATATACTGCCTTAGAAAGGAGTGAAATGTGTTATGACGAGAATGAACTTCATGCTTGGTTGTATTTAGTGGGCCAGTTAAAGAAAAGTATTGTACGATATGTTGGCATACCTTGGATAAATTGTTGAATTTTTAACTTTGTAATAGGGAGACATTGATAATAACACTCCTAGATATTTGAAGAAGGTCTTCTACGAGCTTTTAGACTCAGTAATACCAGTATTTTGTGCCTCTGCATCATTTTAGTATCTTTGCTTTTGCCGTAGAGCAATCTCAGTAGAAGCTGGCTCCCTTGAGTCTTTGGTCGGAGGTGCTAATGTAGCAGTGTGAAGCACTATATGTACTTTGCCTGTTTTCTCTGGCCTTCTTTGTAAGGACCTAATTGATCAGATCATTTCTGCTCTCTGTAATTGACAACTTCTGGCCATATTGCAACCTAAGCTATGGAGGAGTAAGAGCTTAGAATCCTTCTAGTTCCACCTTTTTCTTTATTGGCAAGTCAGAGATGGATAACAGTGTTCAGCTCATTTTCATCTTGAGAGAAGAGCAATCCTGAGTTTCCTTAAGACAAATTAAATTAATCAAGGGATATAATGTACTAATCTGTCAAAGTTGTTACTGTCAAAGTGACCTATAATATGTGTTTCATCCTCTGAATTACTCAGACTTTTACCACTGATTTAACTCTGTTTCTTTTTCTCCAAAGATTGCAGCTAAACAAGCTGCAGCTGCTGCTACTCAGACTATTGCAGCTTCTCAGAATGCAGCTGTTTCAAATAAGAACACAGCAGCCCACCAGCAACTTGTGCAGAGCTGTAAGGTAAACATATCACAACCCACTGACAAATAACTCTTGAACTCTGCTTTATGGGGAACTGAAGATCACCTTTATAATAATACTGTTACAACCTGAAAAGGAGGTTTAAAAAAAACCCAAAAAGCAACCAAAACCAACACCACACGTATTCATCTGTATAGATTCTGGAGAACCTTCATTTATTGTATTATCCATAGTTTCCATGTGTTACTGCATGGAGAGCTTTGAAAAGCTGAGCAACTACTTGGCTGTTACAATACCCCTGCAAACATCTTACTAGAAAGGATTGACAGGCTTATATACCTCAGCATGTATCTGTTGAGTAACAACCAATTCACCTGAAGCAAGTGCTTTAAGTGAAAGTTTTGCTGCAAATCAGTCAGCAGTACTGTATATGCAGAGGTATGCTAGAAGCACTGTGCAGAAGGGTCCGGTTGCTCAGAAACTTATGTACTGGCAATAAGTCTTGGCCACGTGTTCAGTGCACGAGTGTGCTCTTCAGCAGGTGAGTAGCTCTATGATCATCAAAACAGGCTGTTGAATGATACATGCAGTGAAATGGGACTGAGGTCTGCTATGGAATAAAGGTAACCTTTGAATTTTCCACAAGGACGGATGGAATAGCAATAGTGATTTATACTATAATGGAGTGAAATCCTTATTTAATGTATTGGTTATATAATTGCTTATATAACTAACAATACTGATAGTGCTATTCTGATGTTCAGCCTACAAGCAACTGGGGCCTTAAGTGTTACTGTAAAAAATAAGTTATAGACCTTACTATGGGGTTAACATTCCTAGCTTTAACTTAAAGCTGCCAAGACCACAGATTTCAAGGTATACCTGAAGTCAAGCACATTTTTATAGTTCTGAGCTAGAATTCAGAGTCTGGTGAGAAGCTGTTCTCTTTTATGTTTAAGCTACATTTGGCAGCTTAATTTCTAGCTCTGACTAATGTTGCTTCAGGGTTTTTAAAGTAATTGCATTTAAACAAAAAATTGAAAAAGACAATAGAATGCAAAAGAGTATTCTTCTGGATGGAAGAGCAGTTATGTGGGGAACGAGAACAAAACCATTAAAGAAGGCATCGTTAAAAGCTGCGCTAACATTCAGCAGTTATTTCTTGTCACGGTGGTAATCCTAAGAAATGTTGGAATTAAATAAGGTAGCTCAAGTACATCTCAAAATTGTGTTGTAGGCAGCTGCTATTTCAGTATGAATTAAAAAAAGCAAGCTGATTCATTGTATTGTTTACAGTTCATTCTAATTTGATCTTGATGATGATTTATTAGATAACAGAGAAGATCCGATACCTACTTTTTACCTTTTTTGGGGAAAAAAAAAATTAGCATTGCACTGCTGAAGTAAGTGTTACTGTGAAATGGATGGACATGGAGCATGAATCTGGGCAGTCCAGGAATAAAATTTTAGTAATACACACTTCAGAATGCTCCAGCCGTACTATAAAGTTTGTATTGTTAGAAGTCAAGGAAAAGTAGGCTGAGGTGCTTGTGTGTAAAAGACAATGTTTTTCTAAAAGCAAGACATTCTCCTGAAAAATCTGTCACCTCCACTACTGGCATTTGAACGTGCAAAGGAAGTAATTCAAAGTACTTTGTGTACATAATTTTGCAGAGAAATCTTAGATGGGTCTTGTAGGGTCTTTGAACTAATGAGTAGCTTGAATAAAGATCTCTTAAGTAAAAGTAGAACATCTCTGAAAAATCTTGTGTATGAATTCAGTTCCATGGAATCCTAAATGAATTCTGTGAAGGCACAAGAGTATTGTACCTGTGAATACTACAGGTTGTCTTTAAGGGAGGTGGGGAGAGGGCTTGCTTTAGTGTCAGAGGGTTTGGGGTTTTTGTTTATCTACTAAAAGCTTTTCCCTTTGTTTATTATAGAATGTTGCAGACCACATTCCTCAGTTGGTGCAGGGTGTAAGAGGAAGTCAAGCTCAGGCAGAAGACCTCAGTGCCCAGCTTGCTCTAATAAATTCCAGCCAGAACTTCCTTCAGGTGAAGTGAATCAATCACTGTAGTAGATTCCATCAGAGCAAAAAGCATTTTTTAGTGCTGTATGTTTTTATTTGTGATAAATAAGCAAAAAAACTGTTAAGAACCATGTAAAGTTCATCGCTGACTGTGAGCCATAGCTAAGGAGAATTTAGTTCCTCGGGTCAGATGGCTGAAGTATGTTGAATCTGTGTAGAGTGAAAACTGCCAAAATTGAGGATAAAAGGAACAAGAAAACTAAAGTGTATGGAGAAGAAACATTCATTGCTGTAGCACTTGCCTTCTGGGAAAGAGTTTAAGGAACAAGATTGAGAGAAGTCAGCATTTTTCTAAGCAGAGGTCTGAATATGTGAGATGCTGTTGTAACCTTTCTTAGTGAAGGTAAAGTTAGTGTTGCAGCAACAAGTTCCAGAATTCTTCACAAATAAAAGGGAACATTACCATGTTTTTTTAGATACTAGCCTGCATACGTAATGGATCTTGATTGAAGTTTTGAACAAAATACAAAATTTGACTCTGTGCTTCTTCCAAAACATCTTAAAAAAAAAAAATAGATAAAATATTGAGCATTGACAACAAAACTATTGGGTTTGTTGTTGACATTACAAGAAACAAACAGAAGAAACCAACTCTCCATGTAATGACATGATCGTTACTTGGCACCACTTGGTCCTGCCTTAAATGTGGTTGCTGTTAGCAGGTTCTTTATGATCCCATGTAGGCAGGGGTATCGCAAACCATGGTCTTGCTCTGAGTATTTTGCTATATGATTCCCTCTGGAGTCATTAAAATGATCCATCTCCTCTCTGGCTGTATGTGTGTACCATGGTGATGGTGAGAATCAGCAAAGTATTTTAATTGTATTAGCAGCAAACCCTGTGAAGAGTCATTGCTTGTATTACAGTTTTCAATTTATATAATTTTGGCAGAGTGTAATATTTAGAAACATTGAGACAAATTTGCCATCTGTGCCACCTGGGCCTGCTAGTACCACATGGATGCTGAATGGCAAAACTGCACATGTAAATATTTTTAAGTAGTCTACATAAGTAGTCAAAGGCCTCAGGCAGAC
The DNA here is from genome assembly GCF_018139145.2 of Gymnogyps californianus. Taxonomy (NCBI): domain Eukaryota; kingdom Metazoa; phylum Chordata; class Aves; order Accipitriformes; family Cathartidae; genus Gymnogyps; species Gymnogyps californianus. Next base: position 5,032,194 of record NC_059481.1, on the reverse strand, counting down.
ATTGGTACCAATGAAGTAGTCATTGTACTAGTAAAGCACAAATGAGTCCTGCTGCAGAGGACAGTGCAATGTGGAATTACGACAGGGTGCAGCATGTGAATAAAAGGCTGGGATCTAGAAGGTGCGTGGTTAAGGAGCAGGGAAGTGCATGAAATGGTCATTACAGAAAATCTACAAACCTCATGAATGTGTGAATGGAGGAAGCAATTTGTTTATTGAATCCGAAGCCTTCTTTAAAGAAAATGAGCTAGTAAAACCAATTGTGTTCACTGCTCTTCTTTGAACAGCCTGGAAGTAAAATGGTGGCATCTGCTAAAGCTGCAGTCCCCACTGTGACTGATCAAGCAGCAGCAATGCAACTAAGCCAGTGTGCAAAAAATCTTGCTACCAGCTTAGCTGAGCTACGAACTGCCTCCCAGAAGGTAGGTAAATACTAGTTTTAATCAGCTAAAGCAAGATGGCTTGGATGGTGGTCACAGGCTCACTCCTGCATGGCCCACTGTGTCTCCCCCAAGGCAATGAATGGCTCATGCTCAGGCAGTGTTCACTTCTCAGTGTTGCTTTTTGTGCACAGTTTGCTCAGACTCCCACGTGGCTTCTGTGTCATAATAGAAAGGGGAGGGAGAAGTGGCAAGAAAACTCAAAAGCCTGTGCTACCCTTTCCATACCAGAAAGACAGGAGGAGGGTATACACAGAGCAGCACATCAAAGCTCTGAGCTGCTGTTACATCTGAAGGAGACTGGGCAAAGGGGAGCATATCTCATGCACCTGCGAAACTGGGGAGAACCCAGATATGGCCCTGCTGTGGTCAGTGTTGTGATGGTGAACTGGAGCTATCATCTCTGAAATTCAGGGAAGCAGAGGCTATCTGTGTTTCACACACAGATTTCTAAACTATGTATGGATTTAAAAAAAAAAAGTATCAGTGGAAAGTCTGCTCTGTGTACACTGAGGCCCAAAACCAGGATTGTAGGATATAGGTTGGTACACCTGAGCTAACACTAAAATTTTCAGCTCAGGTACTGATGATTGTGGGCTGCCACGTCAGAGGGTTCACTGTGACTTTAGTCACGATGCATAGTTAGGCTATTTGTCAAAGGTGAAGTCCAGACTGCAGCAGTTATTTTCTCAGTACCTGGACTGCCTAGTGTGAAGGTATGTGTACACCAGCTAAGTGCATCTCATTCCCCTGGTGGCTCTTAACAGTGTGTTATTCTAGTCACAAGCTAAGAATATTGTGCAGGAGTTTGGAATCCATGATGTGTAATGCTTAAAGTGCCCACAATGGCCTCTAAAGTCATGAGAGCAATAATTTGGGAGGGGGAGATTATATCTGAAGCATTTACTATTTCTGATAGTGCCTTACAGCTGCTAACAGTGGTATTGATCTGATTTCTGAACAGGCTCATGAAGCATGTGGCCCAATGGAAATCGATTCAGCTTTGAATACAGTCCAGACACTCAAAAATGAACTGCAAGATGCAAAGATGGCAGCTGTGGATGGACAGTTAAAACCTCTCCCAGGCGAAACTGTAATTAAGGAAAGATGTTCTTCATTTAAAAACAACATTAGCTGTTAAAAATTTAAGTATTAGAGGCAAAACAAGTTGTGAGGCTTTGGATAATGGTGGCGCTGATAGGATTTTGCACTAATTCTCTTAAAAAGAGTATATATTCCTACTACACCAGAAGCATGTTCTGTAGCAGAATTACCCATAGGACTGTAGGGCCTCCTTCTCTATTGTACAAATTACAATTTAGTAGCAGCAATGTTTCGGTCTCTTCTTGTCAAAAAGAATTTCTTTTCAATAGTGACCAAGATGAGAACTCAATAGTTCTAAGACTACCAGTCCTGGTAGGCTTAGAAAGTGAAATGTTTTATTTGGCAAAAAACTCCTTCTCCTCAGATGAAGGTATTGATTTCCATTGCTAATTATAAAATAGTTTTGTTGTTCATATTACCTAATACGTTAACTTATTTCACCCTGGACAGGGAAAGCATGCTAGTCAAGTTTCAGAGAAAATGCGTGTGTGTTCAGTAGCTGAGGTAAAAGCTTGGGTTTTGTGGAATGAGGAATTTTTTAGTACCATTTAAAACACAAGTGTGTTTCAGTTGAGCTTAAACAAAGAATTTTGTCCTTTGTAATTTTTCACAGCTTGAGAAATGCACTCAGGACCTGGGAAGTACATCCAAAGCAGTCGGTTCATCAATGGCCCAGTTGTTAACTTGTGCTGCTCAAGGCAATGAGCACTACACAGGTAGTGTTTTATTCATAATGTCTCTGCGAAACCTCTGCTTTCCATAAAATACTTGATAGAAGGTTTTCTTATCACAGACTACTTAAATCAAGGAATTACTTTTTTTTTATGTTGATAGTGAGTTGTGGCAAGTTACTAGGGATTGCTAGTGTAAATAATGTGCTTCATAAAAGAATAGTGTTGCAATCTGCTGTGTGTCTGTATATAATCAGAATATATTGAGATATCTGTTGGTTTTGTAAATATGTGCCACTGAACCTCTGTGAAGGACTGAATTAAAATGTAACGCAATTTAAAGGTTAGTGCCACTGGAAATGTTGCTATGTCATTTCAGAAGGTTAAAAGGGTCTTTGGATATTTTTTTGAAGCACAGGATGCAAACATACTTGGGATAGCTTGGTGACGTTTAAAACTGCATCTCTTACTAGATGTTACCAGTTTACATGTATAATGCAGCTGGTCTCTCTGACTCATTGATCACATTTGCATAGTTCAAGTTAAAGCCAACAGGGAATGTGGGCACACAGGTTCTGCAATTTGTTTTTGTACCTGTACTTTTAGAAACCAAAAACATCTTAGTAAGGAAAATGATCCTTACAGGAGGGAAAAAAGGTTTGCTCTTAGATGGTAAAATGTTCTGTCTCCTTATTTCTGTAAGAAATGAAAGCTGTTGATGCAAATGCTGCTGTAGGATTTTTTAAAATATTACTGATAAAATGCATTATGGCAATTACCACTTCATTGGATATAATTGCATCAGGGCTGCATAACTTACAGTCGCTTTCATTTGAAGCAGATGTAATTGCATGAAGATGGCTCCTGTTTCTATCACATAGTTATGCAGACGTTAGCATTGGGTATCTGGTGACGGAATACAGATACTTGCAGCTGATATCAAATAATTGAATCTAGTAGCTCTCTTAACATCAAGCTATAAGAGCTGTTTGGGAAATCCTACAAAGCAATGAGTTCCTTTTCAAAGCTCATATAACTGTTTTCTATCTCATACTGTGTTGTGCAAAAACTGTTGTGTGCTCAAGCAAGCACTGAGTGTTTGCAGGTATTAGGACATTCTGTGATAAAAATTCTTTACAGCTCATATTCACTATTTAATAATTCCCTCTTGTCTGCAACTGTCACAGTTAGTTTCTTTTCACTTTGTACTGAAAGTCATTGTAGAGGATGAAAGCAGCACCAAACTGAAAGCAAAACAATCAGACCTTTTTATTTTGTGGTGCTGTGATAAATTAAGTCAAACTTAAAAGATGCTTACTGGTACTTTATTTAAAGAAAACAAAATGTGTGGGTATTTTGCCTGAAATTTTCTTTAAATTAAGAATGTAGAAAGCTCTCTGTGGTTTGTCAAATAGAAAGGCTGTAACTGCAACGTAGGCAGTACTGTTTCTCTGCCTAGCTTGGCTTTACTTTGACATCTAATATCACTTGCTTTTCATTATCTTCTAAAGTTTCTGCATTTAAAAATGTTCAGTTGATCAGAAGAGAAAATGTTAAAAGGCACTGGTGTTAAAATGCTAACATGGCTACTTTGTGGGTTGGTTGTGGTGTCCTAGCTTTCTAGACATTTCCAATAGGGGTATTAGAACATTCTAATTATTTTTAATGCCTAAATATGGATAATCAAGAGGTCTTGTACAGCACATGTGAACCTTTTCTATAGCTTTCTTTTGGTAGGAATAGCATGATCTTAACATTATCACTCAAAATATACCACCTACATTAATTGCTCATGTTGTTGACTAGACTATGTCAACAATTAAGGTCTTTTAGAAGACTATTTATATTGGTTTTCATTAAGAGCTGAATTAAATTTCAAAGATAGAATGGGACCATTATTCATACAGTTGTACTCCTTAGTGCTAGAGCTGATGAATGTCCTATAATGTTGGCCAGACAGACCACAGAAACTAATACCGTGACATCCTCTCTGTGACTTCATTCAGTTATTTTTATATGCTTGTACTCACAGTGATGTTAGGTTATATCAAGTTGTATCATCCCTAATGATTTCTTTTAATTTTTTTAATTGCTTGAACTTAAGCTATTGCTGTGTTTATTCTCTAAAAAATCCAAAGTTGCTTTTTCAGAAGTGGCAGAGATGCTGTGGCTCTGAAGTCATGTACACCATTCTTGCAGACAATCACTTTCCCCCATAGCTTGGGGTATGAGTTTTTCCTCACTTCCAGGTTTTAGATTTTCTTCTTTTTCAGTGCTAAGCTTTAGTCAGTGATGTAGAGCTGTGCCCGGAACGTGGTCTTTGGGGTATAATATTTACTTTATGGCTTCACTACAGGCATTTCTCTAGGCAAATGATGCTGTGTATTTCAAATGTATTCATGTTTGAAGATTTTCTTTTAAACTGCATTTGCAATGTTATTTTGCAATGGGATCATTACCTGTCATAAATGATCATCTGTCATAAAATACAAAGATCGTCTTTAAGGGTACTAATAGAATCCTTGATGAAATCTGAACATAGGAGTTGCTGCCAGAGAAACTGCTCAGGCTTTGAAGACTTTGGCTCAGGCAGCACGAGGGGTTGCAGCATCTACTACCGACCCTGTGGCAGCACATGCAATGTTGGATTCAGCAAGGGATGTCATGGAAGGCTCCGCTATGCTTATTCAGGAGGCAAAGCAGGCCCTGGCTGCACCAGGGGATGCAGACAGTCAGCAGAGATTAGCCCAGGTAAGTTGCGACTTGAGCAGCTACATGAATTATCAGACACCCAGTGAAATTACTTAGAACGCAGCATTAAATAATGAGAGAGAACAACAGAAAATAAGGCTGCAAGGAATGTCAGCCTTGTATTCCTTCCAACAACTCTCGGATAGTAACATCATGCTTACGTTCAACAATGCAGATGGTGCGAAGTATGATATTTTAGTCATCTTTTAGAAAAACAAACTTATACAAAGATGCAGTTAAGTGCTTTTACCCACAACATATTTGAGTAGGCTGCTTGACTGCAAAAATGAAACAACTGTTAAACTGATGATTATCAAATGAAGGATCTGTGTTTGCGTTATATTCAAAAAGTGAATGCACATTTTCTGCACATGTGGCACCACTGCTGTTGAAGACTTTAAGGAGTAACAGGTTCTTTTTTACTGGTTTGAAAAGTTCTATAATTGGCCTGTATTTTAAATAATTTCTTATGAGGAGACATTTGTTTTAATCAGGACTTTGAAAAAAGTAGCATGCAAAGGATTTCTGTGGTTAGTACATGGTTAACTTCAGGGGCATTCCCTTATCTGCAGTGCTGCAGCCTTTATCCCAGGTGCCAGGAGCAGTTGTGGAGCTGCCCTGCCAGCACTGTCCTATCAAATGGGTGAGCATAAATAATGACTACTGCTAGACTACAGGTGAGCAAACCAAGAAAGGCGCAAGCCTCAAAAATGGTCTTGTTAGAGTCGGAATGTAGGAATTGCTGGCTACAGAATGTGCCTCCTATTCACTATGTGAATGTGCCTTCCTATTCAAATGACCAGTTAAGCCTTTCTCAGTGTGGATGTGTTTGTGTTGTAGGTGGCAAAAGCAGTGTCTCACTCCTTGAATAACTGTGTGAATTGTCTGCCTGGACAAAAGGATGTGGATGTGGCCTTGAAGAGTATTGGGGAATCTAGCAAGAAGCTCCTTGTTGATTCGGTGAGATGTCTTTTAACATAGAAATAAATTTCAGAGAACTGAAAAGCAGATCTGAGTTCCCCATGTGTCAAATTATTATTTAGTAAATGTGCCCTAAGTATACTTTATATAAGTTTTGTTTAAATTTATGCAACTTTAAGTAGCTGCTACTTTGGCTGAAATGCTGTTCCTCTAGGTTATGGGAAAGGTGAAATGTGTCTGTAGCTTGTGAAGGCAATATTAAAGTTGTTGTCATAGATCACCATTAGTTTGGTTTTTTTTAAAATGCCAACTGTGACTTAACATTTTGAAGAATATGAAAATTAGAAAATTATAATCCATCTCCCATCCAGAAGTGATCAGTTCAGTTTAAGGAGCATTGTGGTCAGTCAAAAAATGTTTGGTGCATCTATGGTCATTTTGTGCAAGGAGAATTGTTATATTTCTGTTTAACTGAATCCGTGTCAAAAAAACCCATTTGTGCACTAGTAATTTGCCAGAAGGTTATATGATTTGAACAACTTTTTTCTGCACCTACCAATGATCCTACTACCTTGTGAATGAAGGAGGAATTGTATTTTGATATGTTTGTGTAATGCCTTTTGGTAAAACCAGGTCAGGAGTTCAGAGTCATTGTGAAGAGCTGCCAATACTTGCGTGATGTCCTGGAAAGCTTGTTTGTGGAAGTGAATGATGACTTGGAGACCAAGATTCTCCAACTTTTGCCAATGAGTTCATCACTTCGACTTTCATAGTTGAACCATAAAATAGCTATCGTCATCTCTGTCTGTTGAAAGGTTTACGTACTTGTCTGTCCCTTGAAGGAAACAGCAGGACTAAGGTCGTTGTATAGATTTCTGGTTGATAGCTTTCCCATAGTTGGACTATTTTGCATTCAGAACTGAATCACTAGCAGTCCAATTGCAGTACTCCATTCTAGCTTGTATGTGAAGCTCACTACTGTATTGCATTTAGTGTTCTTGAATTGTGTTGAACTTTCCAGTCGTGAAGGGCTGGTGTGAGGTGACACATAATAAAATACGGCACTTGGTCTCTTACAGCTACCTCCAAGTTCCAAGTCATTTCAAGAAGCTCAGAGTGAACTGAACCAGGCAGCAGCAGACCTGAATCAGTCAGCAGGAGAAGTTGTCCATGCTACACGGGGCCAAAGCGGGGAACTGGCTGCAGCCTCTGGAAAATTCAGTGATGATTTTGATGAATTTCTTGATGCTGGTATTGAAATGGCTGGCCAAGCACAAGTAAGTTTTTTATCTTGCTAATTGGGACTGAGGATTATCTTGAGCATAGTATCTTGCCGTGCAGTATCTTGGTTATCCAGTAGCACAGTACAATGTGCTATTATGAGCCTATCCAAATATGACAGATGATGTTTGTTATGAAGCAGTCATCCGTAACTGGTTATCCAGAGTGAAGTCAACTCAGCATTTGCATTTTATGCAGGATACTGGTATTTGTTCCTGTGCCCAGTCAGAAATTCAACTTCGTACTCCTCTGTCTAGTTTGGGCTATTAACTAATCTGAGTTGTATATCTGAAAGTACAAAGTTGTGCCGAACCTCTCAAAGCTTATGGAAAAGGTTGCTTCTGTTTTGGTAGAACTACCATGGAGCATAATTTATGTGAACACTGTTCAAAATGTAACACCTTCCTTTGCTAATTTTCAAATGCTTTAAGTAGAGGGAGGAAAAGATGCATTTAAAATCCAGACTTGATATTGCTCTATGGTGCGTGTTGCTGTGGACCTGCTACAGAGTGGAGCAAGCATTTGAAGAGGGCTGGCTAAAATGCCATGATCTGATAGCAAGTACTTGGACTTCTGTTTAGTGATATAAAATCTAGCAGAGTTCTATTCTGATGAACTCAGTAATAATCAGGAATGTTGTTACGTATTACCTAGCTTATTCCTAGTAGTCTAGGTATTCATTTGAAGTTGGAGATCTCTCCTTCGTTTTATCTTACTGGGTTTAGGTGTACTGAGTTATACTAATTGGTCATTTGGAGATGATTTAGCATAACAAATGTCAGCATATAAAAAAGTGTCATGTACCAGGAGAGCTAGGAGGACTTGCAGAAAAAAGAATCTGCAGACTGTTTTGCCCTAGTTAGTAGGAGGAACTTGCAAACCTAAGAAACGATTGCCAAAAGAAAACTAGCCAGGAAGTCTTGAGTGTGCCAGTCCTTTGAAGTCATTTATGAAGTGTCTCTATAGAGCAGATGCTTTGTAGCTAGAGCTGAGTAGAGAGGTTGGACACTGACTGCTGATTATTCTCCATCAAAACTTAATCATTCAGGTTACAGATCCATGAAGTGAGTTAGGCACCAAATATCAGCTAATTCTCTGAAACTGAGTAGGAGTTAGGTACCTGACTATCTTTTCAGCCATGGGCCTCATTGACTTTTAGAATGTTTTGTTTGAGGCAATTCAATGAAGGCAAAGGTAGAAATGATACTGCAAATAGCTACTTGAAAAGAGAATTCCAGCTGCTGATGACCTTGTGACCCTTGCGGATTTGCTTATGCTGCTGACACAGGGGATGATAACCATCTTAGTTATTAATGGATGATCTTTCAAAAGAGAATGCCTTCTGTCTGTGTCTAGTTATTTGGCCTGAATGGAAGCAATACCAGGTATTTTGGATGCCCAGCAAAATGTTGGGGTAGGGAGGAAGCAGAATGTAAATAGAGTAAAAGCTAGTCACATCAGCTGAGTAATATGCAACCTCTTTACACAAAACCCTGAATAGACCATTAGAAAGAACAGATTCACTTATACTGATCGTTGACAGAAGAATCTAGTCACAGCTATTTGCTAAGATAAAGCAGTACTTCCCTGTAATTGTATGTATATGCAGGTTTTCCTTTTCAAGCAATGGCTTAAAATAAGTAATAGAACATCCAAGTCAGAATGTTTACCAAAGTAGGCTTATAGAAACATATTTTCTTGGGATAGAGAACTTTCTGGAGGGGTCTTTCTGTGTGAGTAATCCCAGTTAGATGCTAGAGAGCCTGTGGGTTACACAGAGGATGCTAGAATACAGAGAGTGTACACTGATTGAATAATGTGGATCAGTTGTGCCAGGCAGAGACGCATGAGAGTCTTGACAACAAAAGCGTTGTTCAACAAGTAGTAAAGTTTCTCCGTTGCTCATTTGTGAATACTGCCATTGTTAGAAACCAAGCTATTTGTTATATGGGTTTCTTTTTCTGTTATGTAAGTGAAGCTAGAGGCACCTGTCCGGGTGAACAGAGGCTTTGGTCCATGTTCTTCTCTGGACTATAGTCCCCTGCGTGTCAGTGGTTTCAGGTGGATAAACAAACTAGGTTTCCAAATGTGGTTTTAGCACGCTCGCTTTATTGCAAACTCTGCACTTAGTATTATGCTGCTGTGGCTTTCCAGACTAAAGAGGACCAGATTCAAGTAATAGGTAACCTCAAGAGCATCTCTATGGCTTCCAGCAAGCTGTTACTAGCTGCCAAGTCTCTGTCTGTTGATCCTGGAGCTCCTAATGCCAAGAATCTCTTAGCAGCAGCAGCAAGGTAAGGATGTGTTGCTTGCTTTAGGTTTTCCTAAGATATTTGCTTTTCTCTGTGATATTTATAATATGTTCATATATTCTTCTGCTATTGACAGTTAACTGAGTGATTTGAACCTGCAGTTCTATTTAAATGAAAGTAGGCCAGAGGAAAACTGCTTATTTTGGAGTAGTTCCTTAACCGGCATAACGTGTTACCCTTGCTGGAAATAAGAACCAGCGGTTGAAGAGTTGGCCTGGTTTTTGAAAGGGACTGGTGTGTTTTACCTACTGTTTTTTTACCATCTGTGTTCTGACAAGGCAGTAGCTAACAGTAAGCCTCTCAATCCCTAACAAAGAAAAGAAATTGAATAATGTTTGTATATAGAATGTGCTTAAAAATCACGTTTTGGCTACCTATCACTAACAGTGTGTATGTGTGTATGATCAAGAACACTTGAAAGGGTTAGATGCTATGTTTATTTGGTGGAAGATACCCTTACTTTAAGGATTCTGTCAACCATGTCCTGAATTTCATCTTGTGGACCCTGTTTCTCAGTCAAGGTGCTCAGTGTTTATGTGAAAAATAACTCTGCATTTCAGTGTTTGACTGGATAATCGCCTCTCCTTCACTTTGTCAAATCCTTCTCACAATTTTTTTTTCCGAATTAACTTTTTATTCAGTTACCTAAGTTTGTAAATGGTATGTTCAAATATCAGACTGGAAGGGGACTGCTGAAGGCTGGACAGACATCACACCTAGAAATGTCAACATTAAATCAGATGAACGTCTGAGATTGTGTGGCTGTGACTTATAATATTGTCTTCCAAAATCTTTACATCCACAAAGATTAGCCTAGAGAGGAAGTAAGTGAAGACTGTTACTTCCTTGGGGATAATGTAGTTGATGATGTCCTGGACCTTGGAATCATCCCTTTCTAATAGCAGTAACTATTTTTAAAAAATACATCAACTCCTTTAATAAAGGAGTTAAGCTACTTAAAGTTCTTAGTTCTTTAGTTGTTAAAGAAGTTAAGCTACTTTACTTTGTCATATTTGTTAAAAAAAAAAATATTCTGACATCCATCTTGTCTCCCCAGAAATAAATGGCTTCTAGGAAAATTGTAGGTAATCGAAGGCACACTGCTTAAAAGTGAAGGAGTTGCATGAGCTTTTGTTATTGCTGCAGCATCAGACTGCTACAGATTTCTGCTTTAGGCTTGGAGCGTTCCTGTTTGGAGCGCAGAGGAAATTAGTGTCCCCAGTGAAGCCCAGTTAGTTGTTAGTTTCTGCCAGGCTGATATTCCCTCTGTAGAAGCATGTAATAAAAAAAGGGAGACAAGTCATGTAGAGCCTTTAGGTGTTCTATTTTGCCATGCTGTTAGCGTGTGTATGTGTGTCTGCATGCGTCAGACTTTACATAGATATCAGATAACCATGAAAAGTAAATACTGTACCAATTCTCAGTTTGTGTTTAAGATGCTAAGGAGACACCGTATTTCCCTTCTCAAATCCTCTGTGGCTGCTTGTGACAAGCTTGCCAGGGCTTGTTCTCTTTCCCTGCTATGATACGGTCAGGGTCAAGTATTTTTACTTTCTCGTCTCATGAAAATGAAAAAAGAGGCACAGCTTCCTTTGCTTCCTGTTTATAAGATGGCTTATCTTCTCATTTTTCTCTCATCTTCTATGGTACTGTGATTAATCTTCTTGTATTTTCTTTCCTTCCTTCCCCCTTTGTTCCAGCTAGAATAGACGCTCCAACTTTTTCAGTAGCTTTGGCCTCCTTGTGGAGGCATTTTTATTGACTTCCTCTGACAGTCTTATAGGACTGCAACAGTGGCTGAGTTCCTTGCAGGATCCAAGTATTTATATGCTGTATTTGATGAAAACAAGTGTGGCTTTTAGAGTCCTAGCAGTCCTCTTCCACTCTGGGGTTGATGTTTGAGGGGCTACCTTCCTGGTTCTACTGCTTCCAAATAGTTTTAAAAGTAATGCTTGTATGCTGGGCGTATTCCTGGATACAGGTACCTGTAGTATTGGTATTCGTGAGACCACATTGCATCCTCTACAAAGCTGACAATTCTAGTCTATTGTCAAGTTTTTTCTTTAATCATTGATATTCTCTGAGTCAATGTGCATTGTCTCTCTTAGATTAAAATCAACAGCAGACAAGATACTTTTGCATGAAGTTTCTCTGGGAGTGAACAGAACCTTCCATTTTTGCCATCTATTCATGTCTGTATGCGATGACATTTTTCTGATGCATAGAGATCACTGATGTTCAGGAGGCTGAGAATCCATCATTTGTGTTGATGTTATGTTGGTGAAGCCATACATGTTGTTTTTCAGAGAGAGATAATAATTGTAAAAACACTTGTGTATATACAGACACACATTGACTCGGAGAATATCAATGATTAGTTAAAGAAAAAAACCAAACTTGATAACAGACTATATAAATATGTAGCAGGACTAAGTGTGTATAATACAGACATATATATGTAACAGCCCTAAAAGGCAGAGGAAGTTGGGAAAAGCGGCTCCGCAAGGACACCCAAAGCTACTGAAAAGGGTAGGAGTCTCAGTTAAACAAATAGGTCTGTTAGTTTCCATTCTTTTTTCCCTGGAATTAAACATAAAACCTGGTGTATGTGTACTAAGCACATCCTGTTTCCTTTTGAAACAGTATGATACCGTCCATCTAGGTAATCATGTTATTGATATTGCCAATCATGTTACCAAGTGCCAGGTTTTTTTAAAGAGAAAATAATTCAAATGCCATGCAGAGTTTTCAAGGCCAGAGGAAAGCATATTCTCCATGCACTCCGATTTCACTCATTTTCTAATTTGCCGTGAGAAACAACACAAAAAATGTGCATTCCACTATCATGTCACAATACAAGCTAAGTTTTTGCAAATTGGTGACAACATGCCTAGCTATAGAAAATGATCTTTGATTAATAACAATGAACAGCAGACTTCTACATCCTCCTGCAAAGCTGCCTCTTCTAGAAGCTACTTTCCTGGGTGGTTAGCCATTAGTCTAAAATGAATGTAGTTATAATGAATTTTGCTTAATATCAGAGCATTAATCTCTGTGAGCATATCACACAGATAGTGACTATATTGTATGTCAGATTCAGCCTGTGTTCAAGAGCACCAGAACTGTGAATTCCCATAGAAACATAATGCAAAAATATCTTGTTCTCTGTGGATTTAAACCCAAGCGAGCCGATGCATTTTGACTCTGAGAATATCAATGATTAGTTAGAGAAGAAAACCAACTTGATAACAGACTATAGAAATATACAGCAGGATTGTGTGTGTGTAATACAGTACGTCAGACAAGACACAAGGCTTTGCTAGCAAAGGGTATATAATATTACTTTACGTTCAAACATTTTTTTACATACTAGCCACTTGTTTCTGTGTCTTGAGACTTCTGAGGTGCTAGCTGAGAAATGATTCGGTTAATATCAGACCTGGAGAAGTACTAAAATACCTTTTAGCAACTAAGTTACGTCACTGTGCTAGTGTAGTGGGTTGACCTTGGCCCGCTGCCAGATGGTGTTTTGCCCTTTCTTACCGATGTGTTCCCAGAGGTGCCACCAGCTTGGCTGCTGGGTTCAGCTGTGTCCTGCAGTGGGTCTGTTGGAGCCGTCTGGAACCAGCTTTGCCCAGCATGGGGCAGCCCCTGGCCTCTTCTCACAGAGGCCACCCCTGCAGCCAAAACCTTGCCACAGACACCCAATACACTTCTTGATGTGAGATGAAGCTTCTGTTTCTTCTGGACTAACTTCTCAATTGTTTGCAGTGAAGGGATAGATTTTTCAGGTGTGGATCACTATCAAATGCTCTAGGGAGAATGTTTTTGCTCCTATGAAGCTTGTTAAAGAAGAGGTCTCTAGGTGAACTGTTTAACATACAGTTAATCCTCCAACACTGAAAAGAAAAAATGTAGTAGAACATCAAAGTTTTAAATCTTTATGCAGTGTACAGTTAATGAAATAAAAGTTTTAATAAGAGGAATAGTTTAACTTTAAAATATACCTTTTTTCCTTCTACTCTCCCTAGAGCTGTGACTGAGAGTATAAACCAGCTCATCACACTATGCACCCAGCAAGCTCCCGGGCAGAAGGAATGTGATAATGCACTCAGAGAACTGGAGGTATTACTAAATTTCAAAAGTTCTTATGAATAAAAATGGGCCCCAAATGTTTGTTTCCTTTGTTTTCTTTGTCTGATTAGCTGCTGTCACTGTCTTCTCACTTGATATCTGTGGCAGGCGTTTTAATTGTATACGAGGTAAGCATAGAACCTCTGTGAACATCTTGTAGTTTTGGCCAGAATGAAATTTGCTGCCCTGTCCCCATCTCCTCTTCCCTGCCCCCCAAAAGGTACAGTTTAGTCCTTGTTCATACTTACTGTGAATTAAGGAAGAATCATGACGAGATGAACATTCCCCCTACCAGCAGTGCACTGGAGGGAGCTGCAGTATCTTGATTTTTCTGCTTGTAGAATGTTGTTACTCACATCCCACTTTAGGATGACGTTTACCATCTTTTACCCTGCCATTTCTTAGTGTAGATTTTTGATGCCTTTTGTCTGCTTTGTCACAGCCAAGCTGATATGGCATGTGTGTCAATAGAGATTTTTGCAAGGTATGTTCTCGTTCATGTGTGAAATGTTTGGCTGGCTAAATAGTGGGTAGCAGGTCAGTTGAAAGACCTAATTCTAAGGTTGTGCACTGATCGCAGACACAGCTGCTTACAATAAGAGAAAATAGCATCTTTTTAATTAAACTAAATGTTTGTTGTTTGCTGTCAAGGTCAGAACATCAAGGGATGACTGGCCTGTGTAGAGAGCATAAAAGACCTTCAAGCTTTTTATTTGTACCCCTTGGTATCAAAAGGATACAAAGGTCATTGCAGTGCATTTCAGGATATTATGAGCTTTTTTAATATGCAAGTCCACAGTCATCATCCCAAAATATTGGTAGGAGTTTGCCTAGGAGCTGCTTTGTACTTCTGAATTCTTAGCTTCTTGAGCTTAGAAGTATTCTTCCCTTGGTTAAAAGGAGTGGCAGCAAGTCCAAATAATAGAAAGAGAAAACTGGAAACTGGGCTGTAAAGTAATGGCTGCCTGAAATCACTGCAGGATATAGGGGTGGAGCAAGCAGGGGGAATGAAGCACCATTTCTCAGGCATTCCTGAAAGACTAATGGGGAGAGATCTGCAGACCAGCAGGGATGTGAAAGATGAGAATTCCCAGCTAATGAGCCACAGAAAACTGAGAGCTTAGGGGAGAAATGTAGGGCAGAACAGCCTTAAGAAGCCATTGCAGAGGGTTCTGTGCCAATAGCATGGCTTGCGTGGATTGCGAGCAGAGCCTGGGAATGGCAGAAGGAAGATCTGTAGCGTCTTGAACTTCAGGGAACACTTGCCTGAGAGGAACAGTTAGCAAGAAAAGCCTGGGTGTATGGAATTAGATTAATTTCTGAGAAAAGGGAAACAGGCAAAACCACCCAGTCCTGAAACCAGGCTGGAGACTGGTATCAAAGTGACCTGAGGAACCTATCAGATTTTGGGGAAAGCATTCTTAGTAGTCTTAACTTTCAATTTCTCTTTACAATGATAAGCTCTTACCTCTTCCCTTCATTTCCCCAATTCATCGCCCACTATTTCTAATCTTCCCAAGGCTTCTTAAAAGTACTAAAAAGTATTGTTTCTGTAGAAAGAGTGTGTGTCAGCTTGGATTTGATAGACTGTCAGTATGCTCTGTAGTCTTCACTGGAGACTCTGGAAAACTGTGCTTAGAGAGGACCTTACTGTATGACCTCCAACGAGGTAGCTAAACTTGCCCAGAATTTCAGCTGAAAGGATTAACAAAGGTGTTATAGGAATAGCAAATATATGTCAGTGGGAAGTTTGTGCTGGCTTGTATTTCACTGTTCTGTTTCCTTACGTTCTGAGGGTTTCTGTCTCCATAGTAGTGTAAGTCCTGCAGGAACATTGTTTGCTTTACAAATTGTTACTTAAAGATGGAGCATAACAATGAAGAGTTGCTGCAATGTCTGTGAGAACTGAGAAAGAGATGAGAGGCAACTGGAAACTGTTTTCTAGATATGACTACTTCGCATCACCTTGTTCTCACAGTTTAATTGCTGTAAGGCTTTAAGTTAGACTATAGCTTTTAAAAAGCAATAGCTGAGCTGTTAAAAATATTGTAGGTGTATCTTAATGTTAGGAGTTTAGTTACGAGAAAAGTCTAAGGGTTTAAAATCATGCATAGGTTTCCTTCAGGTGGAAGGCAAACATCGGATACGGATGTTATATCTGTCTATATTTACTGATTTCACTTTCATCTGAAGGATTAAAAGTCTCTTCTGCCTGATATTTGGCAGAAGATACTGTTCCTCCCAACTTGGAAAAAGGCATACTGCAGATTTTTTACGTATAAAAGAACTGCAAGTTTTTACAAGTTTTGTTATCTAAATGCATTGATTCTTCTCAATGAATATGTGACTGACTTTCATGTTGTTATTTCCAGGAATCAGAATCACCTTAGAAAAAGAAATTAAACCCACCTAGTGTATGTAGTTTTCTGGCAGAGGGAGCTAGGTTGGTGGAATCTGTTGACAGTAGCAAGAGGCAGGCAGGTGGTTGACTTGCACTTAGTTTGGTAGCCCTTTGTGTCTCTAGACAGTACTCAACAAATGGTAGCTGGTTTTCCTATCAGTCTTTTAATTCCATTTATGACATTTAAAATAATACTGAAAACATGTATTAGACTGTTGACAACTGGCAGAAAACCAGATTACCTCGTGTCAGCCGAGCATCGCGAACTGACCATAAATGACTCATCACAAACACAAGGAAAACCACATTAGCCTATACTTCCAACAGATTCGTAGTGCACACATGTAGTTATCACAGTTCAGTTGATGTAGGGTAGCTTTTAATGTGTAGCACACTCATCTGTATGTGAGCCCTCAGTGAGTGTGTAGTTTTGTCTGCTTGCTGGAGACAAAGTTGTAAGATTACACTGGTATAAGCAGGATAGTTGTGATGGCCTGTGTTCTTCTCAGCTCAGTATTTCAGGCTCTGTCAATAATCAGAGTTTCTTTCATTATTTCAGACAGTTAAGGGAATGCTGGATAACCCCAATGAACCTGTGAGCGATCTCTCATATTTTGATTGTATTGAGGGCGTAATGGAAAACTCAAAGGTAATTTCCTTTTTCCACCTTTGTGCCAGTTGTAAAGTGCGTTTTGATTATCAGAAGTTTCCACACGCATATCAAACATGTTAGAAACACAGCACAGTGTTTATAGCTAAAATGTATGCTGCATTCCTTGATAAAACTCAGCCTGAGGTAGGTCTCTTACAGGTAATGTCAGGTTTTGGTCACTTAGAAGGTGTATTGCCTGGGTAAGAAATTTTTAATTAAGTGACTGGTATGCAATGCTGTTGAAGTTTCCCCCTCTCTCCATTCCTCTCCTGTGCATTAGACAGCATGTCATACTTTCATGATATATTTTGACTGCAGCTATGTTAGAATGGCCCAAAGCGTAAATGGGAGGCTTGGCAATGAAATACTGTTGTATCGTTCTGTGCAAAACAGCTTAGAGAAGTGTCTGAGCAGTCCAGATATTCCACCACATTAGAAAATCTGTGTGAAATCTCTTAAGTTATTTTTAAACATACGGTGCTATACATCTTTCTTTGAAGCTTTGCTTTTGGTGTCCTTATTATTTGATGTGTTGGAATTGTCTCAGATCCTTCCTTCTCTAAAAGAAAAAGAAAGTGCTTAATGGATGTGCATGTCATCTTGCATCTAATGCTCTACTGCAGTCAGACCTTATTTTGAATTTTAAAAGAAAATAAACCGAATTCAGTGGGAGACACTGTAGGAATTAATGTGTACTCTGACATTCAGATGCTTCCAGCAGACAAGATGCAATTTCATTTCCACCGAGTTTCAGTGAGTTTGGGGGCAAAGAAGATCCCGGATGTGTCGACAGCAGCTGCAGGATTGGTTGTCGTCATCTGCGATCTGTGAAATGTCCCTAGTGCCAGGCTAGCTGTGATGACTAGTGGGTGACAGCAAAAATAATGAGGGTTAATTCTGTATCCTTATAGTCATTTGTGCTGTAATAGTGTTTATGTTCAGCACTGTCAATCCAGTGTTGATCTGCATGCCTTATCCCTTACGCCACACAGAGGAATGTGCCCAATTCAGTGAAGTCATTTAACTAGCTAAAATTTCTGGAAGCCAAGTCAAAGAGGTTTGTGGGCCAGAACTGGCTCAAGGCCAGGAATCACTTGCTTTTGAGTGGTAGGCAAGCATATTGGGAGGGTAACTTTGTTTTTTAATTTCTGAGGTTCTTGGAGAATCAATGGCGGGCATTTCCCAGAATGCAAAAACGGGGGATCTTTTAGTCTTTGGAGAATGTGTTGGAGTTGCGTCCAAGGCTCTCTGTGGGCTCACAGAGGCAGCAGCTCAGGTAAGCTACTGAAGTCTGTAAAGCAAGTATATGTTTTTAATTTTTTAGCAAGCTCATGTTGTGGGTGTGTAAATCTGAGATTCGCTTCCTTATGGCCAAACAAATGATGACCTTGTACTACGTAGCGTGCTCTGTGTAGATCCACAGAAATTGTGCATACACTGCTGTACATTGCAGAAGCAGCAGAGTGCGATAACATGCATATTTTATAAGGAAGGGAAATGACATCAAGAAGGAAACTTTTCTGAAGATAAAGCAAATGTCAAAGCTGCAGCATATGGAATTCATGTTTGCTTCATGAGCTCAAGCTCTGAACTATTACATCACAGAGAAGCACACAAAAAACAGCCACAGTTAAAATGAATGAATCAAGTTTGAGTTAGTTTGTAAAAATTCATATGGAGCACTACTAATTTCAGACATTTTAAATAATAAGCAACCTGTTTCAGCTGTTCAGATACTTTTGGAATAACTGAAATTCTTAAGCTACTACAACAAGTTAAAGTCTGGAACTGGTCACTGTGGTTTCTTTGATCTCATAACTGGGTGACTTGAACTCTTGAGAGCTGATACAGCCTCTTCAGTGAAGGATTTGGCTGTGGGGGATCATGCTCTGCACCTGGAAACAACTTGATTTCCCCAAATATGGAATGTCTCAGTAGGGACTTAATCTCCTCCACATCTAACCCTGCATTGCCTTATGGCATATCAAGGTGACAGGTAATTGTAT
Source organism: Gymnogyps californianus (assembly GCF_018139145.2). Lineage (NCBI taxonomy): Eukaryota > Metazoa > Chordata > Aves > Accipitriformes > Cathartidae > Gymnogyps > Gymnogyps californianus. The sequence goes on along the minus strand of NC_059481.1, from coordinate 5,013,521 downwards.
TGGTAATGGAAATTCATCCAGAAATCTTCAAATATGGTTTTGACAGTTCAGACAATTCCTCCTTGTTGAAAGGCATGAAAATTTTATTTAATTGAGAGAGAAAGTAAGTTTGGCCGTCAGACATCTTGAGCTGCAGTGAGACCAGCAACTGCAGACTTGATGGGTCCTACACTCAGCAGTAATGCATTTGCTGTGAATTGGTTTTCTGCTCAGGCTTGACGAAAACCTTCACCACCTCCAACTGTGGCTGATCCAGTAAATAATTTGCTGATGCTTGTGGCCATTAAAGCTCTTTTCATTGGCTATGCAAGTGAAAAATAACATTTCCAGGGATACCAGCTGCTTAAACAGTTGACAGTTTTGTTTTGACTAAATACATTTTGCAAGTGTAAGGGTAAGTTTTCTTGGTTTCAGAGGATTCTGGAGATTTATTACTAAAAAAAATGGTAATAGTACTTCACAGTATGATTTCTGGATCTCTGACCACCATGTACTATGACATATGGCAAGCTTATCAAAGAACCAAGATGGATTTAGCATTGTTTCTTAGGATTGTTTTCTTCCTTTCTCCATTTCTAGGCTGCTTACCTGGTTGGCATCTCAGATCCAAACAGTCAGGCTGGTCAGCAGGGTCTTGTTGACCCAATTCAATTTGCCAGAGCCAATCAAGCAATCCAGATGGCTTGCCAGAATTTGGTAGATCCAGCAAGCAGCCCATCCCAGGTGATTCCAGAGGATTGCAGTGAGACCGTCATTGTTAGGACATATGCCTTTGCTTTATTTGTGACCAAGCAAAGGAGTTCTGGTTTGAAACTGTTGCATGGCTTTGAACTGCAGCTTTGCAGAGCTAGAGTATAGTAACTGTCATGCTCTTTTGACAATCTGCTTCTTTTGTGCCATCTATTTTTACAGGTATTATCAGCTGCCACAATTGTGGCCAAACATACTTCTGCTTTGTGCAACGCTTGTCGCATTGCTTCATCAAAGACGGCAAATCCTGTTGCCAAGAGACACTTTGTACAATCTGCCAAGGAAGTTGCAAACAGCACTGCTAACCTGGTTAAAACTATCAAGGTACAAATGCTGCTTAATTGTGCTTCCTTCTTCCTTTGTGGTTTTATTTCTTTTTTTTTTTTCTGTTGAGACAGAATCAGAACAGTTAGAAATATCTTTTTACCTTCTGTGACATGTATGGTGTAAGAAATCATTAACTACATTTTTGAAGACCTGAACTGGAAAACACGTGCCATAGTCAAGATGGAAAGAATTCGGCAATATTAGTATTAGGAGAGGCAGCTGGCCCATCCAGTATGAGACCTCTGTGCTGATGTATTTAAAGAGCTTGCACCGTGAGAATAATTTGCAAACAACTGAACGTGAAGGTTTTTAATGGTGTTACATTGCTCAATATCCAGAGGTTTGTGGAGGTATTTCTGACAGCTTTACCGTATTTGTAAAAGAAAAATAAAGAAACAAATAATACTAGGAACCAAACAGAAGCCGTTTATGTTGCTGCTGTTTAATAGTCTCCTGTTAACAGTAATCTTTTATTTTCCAGCTACCTGCTTGCAATTTGGCAGGAGGTAGTTTTTCCTCATGCAAGCAGAAATACTACTTGATAAGCTGTAGAGGACTCACAATTCTAAACCCTTCTGGAAGCCATTAGCTGGTCTGTTACTGAAAGTCTTTTAACATAATTATGCTCTTAGGACTGGAGTGCTCTATTACATTACACAGAAGGTCCTTCATATTGAAGTCTTTCCTGTGTGATTATGAAAGAGATCAGTTGACTCCTGTGAAAATGAGAGCAATAAATTATTGGTTTGCTTAAAAAAAATATATATTTTTTTTTAGAATCAGTCTGTAGGAAAGAACCATCTTGTTAGCCACTTCCACCCTTTGGAGTATGAGGTGCTGAGACACGATTTATGAGAGTCGTCAGCATGCAATGATAGAAAACCTTTATTCAGTCTTGTGAAGCAAAGCAGCAGTTTTAAGTTTAGGGTCAATAACCAGCTAAGGAAAGAAACACACGCTTAAAGGATCACATTCTTTGCATCAGCCTTGTTTGTGGAGGAACTTTCAAATGTCATAAACATACAACAGTTTAAAACTCTGAAGAATTAAACCATCTTCCTTCAATTTTGCAAAGAAACCCATTCAGACAGAACTCAAACATGATTTAATTTCCAGGCCCTGGATGGTGATTTCTCTGAAGAGAACCGCAACAAGTGCAGAATTGCTACTGCACCTTTGATAGAGGCTGTGGAAAATCTGACGGCATTTGCTTCAAATCCAGAATTTGTCAGCATACCAGCACAGATCAGCACTGAGGTAAGGCAGGATGTTGCACTCCCACCCTCAAAAAGTTGAAAATGTTGAATTAATCATGTGGCAGGAGAGAGGAAGTGAGTGTAAAAGACCTGACCCCAAAATGTCTCTCTGTGTTCCTGGGTGTTCATAGGGCATTCTACTGTCTTTTGCTTAACCTCTGCCCTTGAATTTTGCACCAGTAGGATAAAACTAGTTAGGCTACAGTAAGCGCTGCCGGTCTCCTGTTAGTAAAGTGATACAGTACAGGTGACTCGTGTGTCTTGTTAGCTAGATTCTTCCATGTTATAAAGTAATAAATACCCTTTTTCCCCTCAAGAGCAGCTTTAACAAATGGAACCTAATTAGTTCTGAAAAGGATTGAAGGGATGGCACTGGGGTTTTTCCCTTCCAAAAATGTTGTGGTCATGATGACAAGCAGGTTTTCTGGGAAGAATAACTTTCTGTGGGCCTACTGTATTTTTCTCCTGAGTTCTCTGTCCTCAACTCCGGTAACTACAATGGAATAATATTTAAAGTAACTAATAAAGGTTTTTTTTCAGGGGGAGAAAAAAAAGAAATAAATCCTTCAAGCTTCATATAAGCTTCGAAGTAGAGGTCATATATTGTTACGGACTCTCCAACTGCTCCTTCCTGCTTTTGGCAGCCTCCATTCCAGCTGGCAGTATCAGATGATGCAGTAACTGTTGCAATCTTGAAGTTGTGGGGCTGTAACTGAAATCTAAGCCTGTCCTCCAGGCCTGTGGTACCTGGGTTTATCAGATTATGGGTCATAAAATAGATACGGAGACGATGACCCAATTAGTGTGTTGTATTCCAACTAATTCCTGGGAAAAGAGCATGCCTGGTTGGATCTTGCAAGTTTCGTGACAAAGTTTATTTTCAATGATATCTCCGTAGTCTACAATTAGACAAGTGTCACTGTTTTCTCCTGTTTCTCAGCTGGATGGTGCCTTTCTAAACTTGAAAATTCTTTCTTAAGTACGTTATAGAGAAAACAGTTGGACTGCGATGGTTTTAGTACTATTTCCGTGTTGACTGTCCATGAATATAATAGTATGATACAAGAAATGATAATGCCATTTTAATGCTGTTAATTAAACAGATTTTTAGGACCAGAAAGTGTGGACAAACTCAAATAATTACTTAAATGTTCTTTGTGTTCTTGTACCTTTCTGACCACAGGGATCGCGAGCACAGGAACCAATTCTAGTTTCTGCTAAAACAATGTTGGAGAGCTCGTCTTTATTGATTAAAACTGCTCGTTCTCTGGCTATCAATCCAAAAGACCCTCCTACATGGTCTGTACTAGCTGGGCATTCCCATACTGTCTCAGATTCTATCAAGAGTCTTATCACCTCTATCAGGTATGTCTTTTGTAGTAACAATTGAGCAGCCGTTCATAAAGAACAATACCGTATGGCTAATAGCACTGTGGTATTTTTCACTAATGGAAATTATTTATTTTGTGATGCACAATATCTCCCCAGTTACACTGGGTGTTTAATCATAATTGATGACTGCAGCACTCTGCAGCATAGGGTTGTTCTGTGTTTGTATTCTGTTCTCCTTCCCTAGTTCCACCTCTGATTCAGTTTAAGGTAAATGTAACAGAGAATGCTGTAGAATAAAAAAAATGTAGCTAATATTACCTCCATCCAGATCACATACCAACATATAGTATGTGGAAAACAGCATTTTTTTTTTTAAGGTGTGTCAGACAGTGTATAAATTACCTTTGCTATCTATTCTTTCCTATAGTGTTCTCTGTTTAGTTGCAAGAATTCTGTTGCAAAAGTGAATATTCTTTATTTTTTGGACAAAACCTGTCTGTCCCTTTTTTAATGAAAATTTTAAAGTGTCATTCTATACTTAACCTCTTAATATTGGTTAAATCAAAATGGTATGAAAACAGTGAACTAAGGAGTGTTTATAGTTATGTTGATCTTTGATTGTACTGAAATAGCAAACTGCATGTCAGGACAAAGTACTCAAACTAACCTTCATTAAAAGATACCTGGGACTGAATGTAACACCTAATACCCAAGGAATTGTTTTCTGAGACAGTTGATCGCACTGTACAGAAACGTGAATATTTTTTCCTGGTGTCTGTTGCGTTTTCATGTTGACCTTCATTAGTGGGCCAGTCTGGCCATCCCGCGGAGGTTGAATTTGTGCTTTTCTGAGGCAACAATTTTTTTTTCTGTTTTTCTCATTGAGAGGAGCAAGATGTGTGTATGTATGAAAGTATGCAGAGTACTCTGTACATATCAAAATCCTGTAGGTAGCACAAAGCTTTTGTCCTCGTTGCTCTCCTCCCACGTGCTTTGTGTCTTGTCAGGTGATGAAGTACGCTGGTGTGCATTCGTGAAAGAGCCTGCCTCCTTCCCACCATGCTCAGCTTACTATCGCTGTCTTTCAGGGACAAGGCCCCAGGCCAGCGGGAATGTGATTTCTCCATTGATGGGATCAACAGGTGTATCAGAGACATTGAGCAGGCCTCCCTTGCAGCTGTCAGTCAGAGTCTGGCCACCAGGGATGACATCTCAGTTGAGGTAAGGGAGATAGCACAGGAACAAACAGAGTAATGCTGAGCAGCCTCACTTACCCTGCTGCTTTTCTTTCCATTTGAAGATTTGGAGCTGAGCGCTTGGCACAATCTGCTACCAGTGAGGGGACAAGTACTCTTGCTGGGATCTTTCTAGGCAAAATCACACACCGGCCAAAGTGTATCACTTCTGGAAAGATAACAGAATCACCAGCCAAAAGTAGGGGTGAAAGTAGTTATTTTTAACCACCACCCACCTATTACTCTGACTGCCTGTGCTGACGTGACCGACGGATAGTGTTTCTCTGGTGCCTTGCCATGTGGAAGTTGGGATGTTTCTGAAACTGATATATTACTAGAAGTCCAGTGATGTAAATGTCAATGTCATTTTTCTTAATGCCTATTTTGTCATTAAATAAGTGAAATCTGGATTTAAAGTTGGTATGTTCTCATTAAAATAGTTCCTTCCCTGCCCCCGCTCCCCTCCCCCTCAATCCCCCACTCCCACCCCCCATGGTAACGTAGACCAATCCTGTCCTATTTCAGCCTTTATCTCATTGAGGAAGGGCTGTCATGCCAGACTGCCTGCGAAAAGTCAGCAACTCATGATCAGATTCTCAGCTTGGTATTTAGTGTCTTTTTGTACTATTGCTTCCTGAAATTACATGTCTATTTGTGTATTCCAGTGGTTTCTTTGGGCTGTAATGCTGCATACTAGAAACATCTCAGACTAAATGAAATTATACAAAACAAGTTATTACAGGAAATATGTCATAGATATAATTCTTTTCTATTTAAATGATGAAGTCATCTTGGACACCATGTTGAACTGAAATAAACATTACTGAAAATGGCAGTTATTTATAAAGCAGTACAGGAATGTAACGAAGTGCAAAAATAGTATTTATTTTCTCTTGCCTTTCACGAGTGAGCTAAATCCTAGTGGCTGCCAAGACATTAAGTGCCTCTGAATTAAAAGCCAGTATTTATGTCTGGACAAGCCCGGTAATATGCTTTTCTTATGCTCCTGTCCTGCAGACAGTATTCAGGAGGTCAGTCCTCATCTCTTCCCTCAGGGTTGTCATATTTTTCCTTTGTCTTTCCTTATCGGTGAATTTCTCCTGCTAGCTTCAAAGTCTACAGAAAAGCTTTTTGTTCTTGTGCTGTTATTGTCTGCTTTGAAGAATGCTGCTTCATATTTAAATCGGAGCTTCTGCTGGTTTCTCTGATCGGTGCAGTGATACTAAATCTTTGGCAGGGCGAGAATATTGGGGGTGGGGGGGCAGGGGCGGAGTTTCTCACATTGCGGTGAGAAAGGACACCTACTCCTGAGTTTGCTACTATCAGCTGGAATAGGAGGGAGCCATCTTCCCCCCTCTCTCCCCAGACTTGCCATATAAATCTAAAGAGGAGCAGGCCTATCTCAGGGTTCTTGTTGAAACAGGGTGAAGGAGAAGAAATGAGCAAGTGTGTAAAGAAAGCCAACAGTGTGGATTTCTGCATCCTACTGTAGTGGGTCATTTGAACAGCATTCTGAGTATGTTGGTTGCTCTGAGGGTGGCTGTTGTGGTATGGTACAACTTGATAAAAGAACAGCTGTGATAGTAACTGGCAATTTCTCTTTATATTAGGCTCTACAGGAGCAGCTGACATCGGTCGTCCAGGAAATTGGCCACCTCATTGATCCCATAGCAACTGCAGCTCGGGGAGAGGCAGCTCAGCTTGGGCACAAGGTACTGTCCTGCCATTACAAATAAATGTTGACCAAAGTCGACAGCACTTTTCTTGAGCCTGTTTTTCCTGCTGAATGCAGAAGAAACTGTTCTTGCTGTTTACTTTGACACAGTTTAAAAGACTTTATGTTTGTGAAATCATTCCTATTGAGTTTTTTCTTTTTTTTTTTTTGCTTTAATCCACTGAGAAACAAAATAGAAAAAGAAGTCTGACTAAGTCTTAAAATTTTATTGGCTCTTAGCTATCCACATAGTCATTTAGATGGAGTAAACCTTTCAATATCTTTTCCTGCACATGAAGTACTGCTATTTTTCTTCCCCGTGCCGGCCTTCGAAAGCTGCTTATAGCCCCTGCAAATGTACACACACTTGAAGTTCTGAGGCTTCAGATGTACCAGATGGTGCTGCAGTGGGCTATTTGTGCATGTTCTGTGGAGTAATCAGCCCAAAGCAGTACAGGGTTTTCACGTCCAGTAAAAACTGTTAAAAGCAAAGTCTCATGGATTTCTGACAGGAACCAAGTGCTGTTGTGGTTTTGTAGAAGATGTGTGAGATGACAGGTAGACTGTAAAAATATTCATTCATATAAAAATATTCGCTTATTTTCTTAGAATACATGTATAGCCAAAAGCAGATGTTTCCTCAGAACAAGTATAAATCAGATCAGAAACTGAGGAGAACAGAGAGACTGACTCATCATATTTCTGAAGACTAAAATACAGCAACAGAAGCTACTAGCAGAACTGGGTCTTTAGATATTCCAAACACTATATTGAGCCCAAGTAGTTAACTGAGGGGGAAAATGCAGTGTGCTTGGTATGTGGTCTTTGTAGCATGCCTATTTGTATTGACCTATACAAGCCACTGGGTTGCAGACTAGCACTTCACCACTAGTCTCCTTTTTAGCAGCAAGAAACACTGCAGGGTTGGGGCACGTGGCTGTCGTAGGGAAGCGTTCATGCATCAGGAGTGATGAACCGTGTCCAGAGGTAATGTTAGCACTTGTGCCCACTCTGGTGTCTTACACAGCAGAGAACCATCCAGGTCTGCACTGGAATCTGATGAAGAGGGTTGGAGAGGTTAGGGAGCGAAGGCTGCAAACACAAGCACTCCCTGAAGTGAACAGGGCGGTCCAAATCCAGTGCGGTCCCATTTGTTATCTGTCGTCCGCAATGAAGGTTGAGAAATTCCTCCCTTGCGTGGAGGAGACACTTGTCATGGATGCTCCGAAGTAGTGTGCAGCTCCTGTGACACTTTTGAAAACTACTTCATCTGACCTCAGGGGACCGTGTGCGTCTGAGGGAGGAGACACATGGCTTTATCAAGGAATTTGAAGGTGAGGGGAGACAGAATCACACAGGCACATAATACAAACTAAACGCTGTACAGCACAGAAGCACTAGGACGGTGTGCTACTTGAGCTAACCCGTGGCCCGATGGTAATCGGGGAATATGGTTCCTCTCAGTTACACCTGAGAAACGGGGTTAATGGCTTTCTGTGGTGGTTCTGGCTTTCTTAGGTAACGCAGCTGGCAAGTTACTTCGAACCCTTGGTTTTAGCTGCAGTTGGCGTGGCATCCAAAACACTAGATCATCAGCAACAGATGACCGTGTTGGACCAGAGCAAGACACTAGCAGAATCTGCCTTACAGATGCTGTACGCTGCCAAAGAAGGGGGAGGAAATCCCAAGGTACAGTTGCCATGTGTAACTAAGGGATTATTGGAGAGGGGAGAGGGCAGGTGGGGCAGAAAAAACAGCACCTACCTACTGCATGGCTCAGGGATACGTTTGCAGTGAAAATGCCATTGACGGTTCTCCTGACATCTCTCATCGGAGAGTGGAAACACTTGTTGAAGACAGGATTCCAGTCTGGCTCACAGCATCCTCACAAGGGACACGAAGTCAGGATCTGATGGCAAATATCTATGCACTGCTACAGAAACCAACCAGTTAAAAGACAGGGCCTGCCTGCTACATGGCCCAATGGGCCGGGGCCCGCTGGCCCTGATACTCGTGGGGAACGCCCCGTGCCACCTGGAAGAAAGGACAGGGCCTGCTTTCTGCTGCTGAGCTCCACGTGGAAGCGCACACCATCCCATGAGCCGCCCGACAGCATAAGGGGTGTGCATGACCCGGACCTCATGCCTTTGCCCAGTGGGCAGCCAGCCACACCCCATCCTGTCCCCAAGGGCGTGACAGACCACGCCCTGTGCCATTCAAAAACTGCATGACCGGGCAGACACCCTGCTGTGCATACATGTCATGGCCCCCTCCAGCAGTACCTTGCCCGTAAGGGTGCTCCTGTCGTTTTACGGCACACTTCCCATGCCTTTCTCTGAGGGATGCCGTCGCACGCTGCTGCTTTTAGGGCTTGCTGCGTGCGCCTTTCTCTGAGGGGCGTCAGCGTGTGACACTTTTTATAGAGCTAGCGTCACATGACACTTTTTCTCCGGCGCGCTCTGCGCATTTTTATACACAGGCGCTGGTGTGCAACACTTTTTTTCCTCTGGCGCAGCTCGTGTGCCTGTATTATATAGCCGGTGTCATGCAATGCTTTTTCTCTGGTGCGCTTCCCGCGCCTTTCTTTGAGGCACTCACACACCTTGCTTGTTTTCACGCCTTTTTTTATGGTTTGGGGTTTTTTTTAATTGTGTTTGTTCTAGGTTTTGGGTTTTTTTCTTTTTTCTTTTATGAGTTTTTCATGAATATCCAAGCAGTTTTTTTGAAGTAGGTTTTTGATTGAAGATAGAGGATTTTTGGGGTTTGGTATTTGTTTTTATTTACTGCTTTAGAAAAAACATTGCTATGAAATAATTCCTTAGGAGTGTTTTTTGTTACAGTCTTTTTTAGTGATATTATATGATTGTGATATTTTTTCTTCCTTTATATGGCAGGGATTTTCTCTTGTTTTTCAGATGTCTACATGTGTCTTTTTTGAACATTTTGTTTTGATACAGAAGTAGGCTGTTTCACTGTCTGGTGTTATTTTTGCCTTCCCTTATCTTTGTTGCTTCTGTTATGTGTAAGTCGTTTTCATCATTTTTTCTAGAAAAGGTACTGTTGGCTTTCTAAGCGATGCGTATTTGACATTGTGTTTTCTTGTCTAAACAAGATTTGTTCTGTCGACATTGCTGTTAGATTTAGCGTCTCGTCTTTGACCTGAAAGGGGATTTTCAGAGCTGTTATCGTATTGGCTTCGTTAATTACGCTTTTGATTCGCACATTGGTTTGTGCACAGAATGCTCTCTGATCTCTGTCTCATTTTCTCTCTTCCAGGCATCCCATACTCATGATGCAATCACTGAGGCTGCTCAACTGATGAAAGAGGCTGTGGATGATATCATGGTTACCTTAAATGAAGCTGCAAGCGAAGTAGGCATGGTTGGAGGTATGGTAGACTCGATAGCAGAGGCAATGAGCAAGGTGAGCATAGAAATCCAGACCCCCTTTTCGTTTTGCACTTGAAAGCTGATCCACATTACAGGGGGTTGGAAGAGCTGCTGCTGATCCACTTCAGCAATGGCTGGTAACTGACACGCTATGACAGGAAACCTAAAGATTCCTTGATTTTGCAGATTGTGAAATCAAACTGATGTGGGCGATGGTGCTTGCGTTAACAGCCTACATGGTGCCTGTTGGTAGAATTACCTCAAAATATTTTTACTTGGTAATATGCTGGTATTTAACTGCAATCCTAGGTCAACTGGCCTTTTATTTTTGCTTCCTTTTCCTACTTATCTTTCATGTTAGTCTGCTAAATGATCAGCAGGCCAACCTTGAAGCAAACTACTTTCAGAGAAGATGGTGTCAAAGCCTGAAGTGCTCTGCTACACTTTGTAAAGTATACTACTGAAAATGTATAGTTGCAAAATGTAAATGAGTTCAATCCAAATAATTGGCTTTTTCCTCTCTCAAGTTAAAGGTGTGCAGGATTGAAGCCTTTACCACATAAAGGAATCTTACATTGTCTTCTTGCAGGAACATTTTGTTTCGTAACTGTTGCACGTTCCTTTTTACATTAGCCGAGAACTACAGGTGGTTTGACCTTGTGTGAGAAGTTGATCTTGCACTCGAAAACTCTGCACTGTAAATTCTCTGCGTCTTCCATGCTCGTAACATGGGCTAAAGTATTTTCTGAGCTTCTTGGTACATCCTGGTGCGCTGTCTTCACTTGCATATTTTGAGAGAGAGGAGATTATAAAAATGAACATATAATACAATTTCATTATTATGTGTAAAGTATGCTATTGGTTATGACCTTCTTATTTCTGCTGTATTTTTCCTTCTTTCTTGCAGCTGGATGAAGGTACGCCTCCAGATCCCAAGGGAACATTTGTTGATTATCAGACCACTGTGGTGAAATATTCTAAAGCCATTGCTGTAACAGCACAGGAAATGGTAAGATATTTAGTTAGAACTAAGTACAAACTCTTCTGCATACGTAAGGGATGTGGAATGATTTGCACAGTGTTGTGAAACTCTTCATAATGCTAATTTTCAATAATGTTATCTCTTTAGGGGTAATGGAGTAAAGGAAGTGGTGTTTTTTTTAATCTAACTCTTGGATCTTAGTGGCGTGATCATAGGGGTGGCCCTCTACAGGAGGAGTGCTGGACTGTGTTGTGGCTCTTCTGCACAAAAACTTTTTATTTGGCTCATTTTCTATGAGAAATAAAAGGAAAACATTTCACCTACACACTTTTTCCATCAGCCTGTTTAATTGTCACTGAAATACCACCTTACATTTACTGATGACTTCAGGTTACGCTTTCACACTTACTGTTTCATTTAGCCTGTGAAATAATGTCAATATTTTCAGACCCCTGTAGTACTTATGAATGCAGATCAACATCTCAAATTGTTCTTTTCTTGCATTTCTGTGATTCACCTGGGTTTAACAAAAGAAAAAAGGATACTTGTTGAATCGAGATTTTCTTAACTCATGTTTCACAGTAATGCTTACCATAACATGTTTGCCTTTTAAAGAGTACTTCTATTGCTTGTTTGTTTTTGAGAGGCAAGGGGACTATTTATGTATGCTACAGACAGGATTTTTTACAAAATTGATTGTTGTTACAGTCAAGACAGGTTGATGATTCTGCTATTTACAACATTGCAACTTATTGGCAAACACTATAAATTTGTCTAAAACTAGTTTTGCCCCAAGGATGGAATTCCATGGCTTTTACTAACATAAATTGGAGACAGAAGAAGTATCTCTGTTAAAAGGTAGGCTTTTTCTAAAGAGAGATTCAGTTATTTATACTGACGTTCTACCGAGGCATTCTGCGTAGTCCTACCTATTTCTTCTTGGTCCTCTTCCCGTATCTTAGACATGTTTTGCATCGGTCCTCAGATTTTTTCCATTTTCATGCTCCCGTGCCATGCCAGCTGAGACTGATGTAGGCTAGCTCACCTTTGACAAAATAAGGTGGCTGCAACACACAAAACCTGCTTCCCAACCCGGTCCGAGTAACTGTGTACCTGGCCTGTTGCCCCGCTGTGTCAAAGAGTGAATTACCAGCTCTAACTGCTGCTCTTTGATTACTCCGTATGTTCTGCGAGTGCCTGGTTACCATGACTCTAATAAAGCATGTTTGCTTGGGTTTCCTCATGGAATTCTTGCTGGAAGACAGGTCCCTTACATGGCAAGTGGTTTACCCCATTTCATCAGTGTGGCCAAACAAATGAGTGTGCTCCTAAGCTGGAGTGTATTAACAAATTATTCTCATGCCTGTCATTTTTCTTTTTCTCTTGCCTGTGTTCTTTTTTCAGATGACTAAGTCGGTTACTAACCCGGAAGAGTTGGGAGGACTTGCATCACAAATGACCAATGACTATGGGCATTTGGCTCTCCAGGGCCGAATGGCTGCAGCTACAGCAGAACCAGAGGAGGTCTGCAGTTTTTAGACCTCTTTATTCTCTGTACACGGTGGCGTCAACATGGGTATTCTTTTACCGTAGGGAATACAATAAGTACAGAGGGAAGTGACAAGGGGTATTCACCTTGCTCGGTTGCAGCAACACGCTTGCAGCCATTGCCAAATGCGATACATCCCTTGTATGATCAGACAGATAATAGGTTTCAAACCATTGGGTAATGTGTTTTCTTTCAAATGTCTTTGCGATGATTCTAAAACAAATACAGTGAATGCGTTTCCACTGCCTTTGCTTGTTAGCCACTTTTGTATGCAAGCACTGTCTATGCTATGTGTGCTCTGTCTGATAGGCAAACAGATGCACTACCTCTGGCCCACTGACATGTGAAACGTGGGACAGGACAGCACATCTGTTCCCAGAAGAATTTCTTTTGGCCTACTGTCACCTGATTGAAACCGTGACGTGAACTGAGTCAGCATTATAGGCGCACTTTGGCTATACAGATCTGTCTCTTTCATGATCTACTTCTATTTTTGCTAAAAACAGACTTTAAGACACAAACTATATGCAGCCAGACAAAAACTCTACTGAGTTTGTTTTCCTTGGACAGAAAGGAACTGATAAGCGTAGCGAAATGGTGTGTCTTTTCAAAATGCGGTGAAATCTTACAATATCAACAGTTATTTACATGTATGTGTTGTAAGCACTGTCTCCTCCTTATGGTTTGTGGAGAGAGATCTATTTTGGTCTTTGATATCGACCTTTCCCTCCTCCAAATACACTCTCTATTCAGTGTGCCTTCACAGGTTGGGGCAGAGCTGCACATAGTACTATGGAGTACGTATTTACTGATAACACACTTCAGTTTTACCACTGCTCAGGTGCACGGGTGTACAACAATAGGAATTAGGATTTACTACAAAATGTTTTCAGTGAATGTTCAGAACTTCAAACCGGCTTTGCTTCTGTTTCTCTTCAGCCCTTCTGTTGCTCTCGATACATGTGAATTGTCTATGGAACAAGTTTTCTCCTAGGAGTGCTATGAATTGGCAGATTTTTAACAACACTTAGGGACTATGCAAAAGACGTAACATTTTACTTCGTAAGTGTGGCTTTTTATGCTACAAGCCTTGTTATAAGAATTACCCAATCAAAGAACAGAAACCTTTTGTCAAAACCTCAGTCCAGCTTCAGAAAGAAACAGCTTGTGAATAATAGTGGACAATTCCGTAGACAGGGACAGAACCTCCTAAATTACTTGGGGCTTGCGCTTACAGACAACTTGCAAATACAAAGAAAACTCTTAATTATTTACTATACAGCTTTCCTTCAATCTCGTATGTTTTGATGCATTACAAATAAATATATATATATATATATGCTTTTTTATCTTGTCTGTAAGCGATTTCAAGTATAACTTCCTGTCCTGAAAGTGAGATGCAGGCAACAAGTAGGAGCACAAGTATCTTTTGCTGATGGGACATCTTTCGTACCTCAGAGTCAGAATACGATGCAGGAGAAGCGGGTTCCCAATGCAGTCTTACATGCCAACAGAGGAATACGGACTATTCGCCTCGGTTGCATTAACCTGTTACAGTAGTTGCTATGTATTCTCTGAGCACAATTACAGAAATCCTTTCACCTCTCTCTTCTTCTCACTGTGTGCCTCTGGTTATGGAGCATAGACAAACTTTGTCGAGATGGGGCAAGAGGGTATCTCACCATCACCAGATGTATCAGATTATGCGCATAGAAGACATTCAAAGAGTTTTTGACTTTTTAATTATGTTCCACTGCTGACAGACTACTTGAGTGTTTCGTGCTCAGTAGCTATGTGAAAAGCAACGGCTTGCATTCAGCTTGATACTGTTAAATTGAATTACCATTTCTGCATGTTACTTTCTGCCTGAAGTTGAAATAATTCCATTTGTGATACTAATGGCTGTGATTTCTGCTTACTTATTAATCCCAGTACACACCTATATGCCTAAGTACATGCAGGTACTAAAACTATCATGTGTTTCTAAACAGGGACCACGCAGCTTATGCTGTGGGATTATTAATAAATCAGCAGCAGTGAGGGCAGGATTTTCCACATTTCAGTGCTCTGCATGTACATGGTCAGTTCGGGAGAGTTGAGACTCTGTGCACAATCAGTCATATACTTTTTGACCCACTTTCAGCAGTGTAGAGTAAATGAATACAGCTCACGCTGACAGTACAGTGCTGGGAGATGAAGTAGCGTTACTCAAATGTGGTGAAGTTGTGTGTGCTTGAATTACATATGCTTAACTTGGGTACACGCATTGTGCCTTCTCTTTCCCGGGGTCCGGCTCACTAGTGCTCCTGTTTCATCAGTAAGCCTTTTATAGAGTTGTGCTACATGAGTAGATGGTATTACATCTGTCCTTTTTTTTCTGATCTCTGCAGAGCATGTAGCGATGGGCGGAATATTGGTAATATTCACCAGAGTGACCATGTTTCCATTTGTGTTGACACAATGTACCAGCATGACATTCATTTATTCACTTTGCTCCTGCTTCCTTTTTCCCTGTACCTCCTTTACCATCTAGATAGGGTTCCAGATCAGGACTCGGGTGCAAGAACTTGGCCACGGCTGTATCTTTCTTGTGCAAAAAGCTGGAGCTCTCCAGATTTGCCCTACAGACAGCTACACCAAAAGAGAGTTGATAGAATGTGCTCGTGCTGTCACGGAAAAGGTAAGACATCCCTCTATGTTGCCCCACACTGTTTGTCTACTGAGCTTCCCCAGGGAGTAAACCAGTCAAATTGTTTGGGTTCAGGAATTTTTTTTTTTAAACTTCCCATTATAGTACAATATTGGCTGAATTACACTAAGTTCTTACTTTTCTTTCAAGTGTTCAGTGCAGTTCATGTGCTGGATTAGCCCATGGTTAGCCCTTGCTCATGTCTCGTAATAAAATATCAGCCTCATACCAGAGGGAGACTGGTCCAAAACTAATCCCTAAGAGATAAGATGGCACTTGTGCCTTATGAGGCACTCCCTTGGAAACACTAAGTCCACATGGATGGCCACAGTTACCGAGATGAGGTTGGTCGATGACACGTGATTTCATGTAGTGACATCTTCCCCTTTTAAGACTGGGCCAGGCAGAACTGCATCTTCAAACTGTCTGGGGTTTCTTGGTCTTTGGAAACGTCCACTTCAAACAGATGGCCTGGGTCGCTCGGCTTTGCTGAACCTTTCTGACGGCCTCTCTCTCCTTTTGTTGGGCGCGAACATTGAGAGTCAAATGTCAGTTACTTCTAGATTTCAGCAAACATCACTTGTTCAGCCTGTGTTGGTGTGCTCTCAGCTGTACAAATTTTCCACTCTGTCATGCCCCAGGAGTATGAGCAATTCCAAATTTAGGCAGGGGTAGTCAGTATCTTGTAAGAAGAGTTAAATCTGATAAGGAGAGTAATAATGAATCACAGGGACAACCTGTTCGGGGACAACTTTGAATCTGAACAGAACCTTAGGAAGAACTGTACTATTAGAAGTCAGTATACATATGCCCAGATGGGGATCCTTTCTTGCAAAAGCAGATTTTAGGACTGTAGTATAGCATCCAGCTGCGGAGCTTTGTAAGTACAATGTTAACTAGATTAAGTGGAGATCTCTAGCTTTTTTAGTGATCAAAAATGTTACTAGATATAAAGCCATATATTGTCTTTCTATAATTTTCTGTAAATACAACAATATTTAGCATCTGGATTCAGAGAGTCTATACTTTCTGTTTCTCTGATGTTAAAGTTTGTATCGGTGTACTGTACCTGACTCCTGGGGTGCTTGAGGCCGGTGTTTATTTGTGCGTGTTAGGGAAAAAGTAGTAGCTCTTGGCTCTGACATTTATCCTGGCAGAAGTTCACTACATTACCTCTGACTGTATTTCAAGGAAGTTTTAACTAATGCACTTCATCCTGTGATGAACAGATCGCTTCATTCTGTCTGAAAAGTGGACTTCCTAGCTGAAGTCCCCTTTAATTTGAGACAATCTTTAGCCGTCACAATGACTGCTGCACAAAGAGAACAAATACGGGAAAGAGAGATTTATTAAAGTTTGCAAAATGACACTGCGGAATGAATTTCTGTTGTTGATGCCAGTCATGTTAAAGAGCTCGCTTAACTCAGTGTCCCATAACGAGGCTTTCTTTTGATGACCGCCTTGTTGCTTTGTTGTTTCCAGGTCTCCTTAGTTTTATCTGCCCTTCAAGCAGGAAACAAAGGCACGCAAGCCTGTATTACTGCAGCTAGTGCCGTGTCTGGGATAATTGCAGATCTAGACACCACTATCATGTTTGCTACTGCTGGAACCCTTAACGCCGAGAACAACGAATCATTTGCAGACCACAGGTCAGTGTAACTGAAAAAGATGGAAGAGCGCGTGCACAGGGGAACAGCGGAACTGGCAGAAGCGACTGGCATGTGGAGATAAATTTTTACCTTTCTAGATTCCCGTGAATGAAATTGAATGAGGCAGTGGAGTGAGAAGAGAAATAGGAAAATTGGGATATTGATAGAGGACAGCAAACTTCACTTTGGTTATTTCTGTGAGGAAAGAATTTTAAAAAGCTGGGGAACATCTGCTGAGAGCACTTCCAACAGAAGACCGCAACTGTAGCACTATTTTGGGGTTTTTTTGTTTTTATTCAAGCCATCTCATTGCATAGACTACCATGCGCTGTTATTCCAGTAGTGAAAATTAGCTGTCCGTGACATTGAAGAGGAATCTTCTATATACTTTTTTCCAACAGCTGTTCTTGACTGTCTGGCTGTTTTTCTTGCTAAATCATGCTTATGATATTGCTCTTGTGGACAGCAGTGATGGAAACGGCACAGCTATGCCATGCATTTTCCCCTTTGGCAGAGATAAGCCCGTTTTCCCTTCAAGTAGCATCTGCAACAAAATAATCCCACAGCTTTTTTCAGCACATTAAGAGATTTGCAGCATCTGACTGTTACTTCCTTTGCAGTAAAACCCAGGGCTTCACAGCCAAGATACTGACTTACTGCTTTGCAGCCTAGTTGGCCTACGTGAGAATTGCATGGCCAGCATTTATTTCCCGCCTTGCCAGTTGCTCAAGAAAGAGGAAAGATGCAATGGTGTGTAAGTTGCTGCCATTCTGCAGTCTGAAACTCAGGGATTTTCATACAGGTGTCATTAATTTCTAGGCTGACATTTTACATGAATATGGTTCTTGTTCTCAGTTGACTCGTTTGTGGAGTGCATACTCAAAATGGATTCTTATTTTACCCAAATGTTGCTTTGGATTTGTTGTCCTGACATGTCAAAACATGTATATGGTGGGGGGAACCCTGACTAGGTCACGTTCTCTGTTCCTTTTGCCATTCTTGTGACTGCCTGATAAATAATTATTTTAGTTTCCTTAAATATGCTGATTAAAATGGAGGTTTGCCAGCTGTTACTTTCCTCACAGAATGGCCAGATTTTCTTTCAGTGTTAAAATGCAATGCTCTCTTCTGCTAATGCCCTACCTCATTTCTTTTCAAGATGGGGTCATTTTAATAAACTGCCTTGCATCTAGCCCAAAATATAATGCCACTGTTTTAATAGTTGTCTTTTTTTTTTTTTTTTTAACTTGCAACCTGGCCTGTGGTATATTATCATGAGTGGACACTGGCATGATGACTTATATCAGCTCTTTTATGTAGCTGTTAGTCACCATAACATTAAAAAACACGTTTTTTTCCTCTTCTCCTTTTCCACTTCCTTCCCTGCTTCCTCTTTTTTTGCTACAGGGAAAATATCCTGAAAACAGCAAAAGCTTTAGTTGAAGATACAAAATTGTTGGTTTCTGGTGCTGCCTCAAGTCAGGACAAACTGGCCCAAGCAGCTCAGTCATCAGCTAACACCATCACTCAGCTTGCTGAGGTAGTAAAATTGGGAGCGGCTAGCTTGGGATCTGATGATCCTGAAACACAGGTGAGATGTTTTAAGATTTTTCTGATACTCTTAAAGAGACCAGAAACAGTTTTCAATTGATAAGACTTTGTGGGACTTCTGCTTTTAAGCAACACAACAGGGTTCATCTCTTCTGGGACTTTTCTGGGTTTAATTAGACATCACTCTTTTTTTAGAATACAATGAAGAGGTTAAAGCATTGAGTGGAACTAGACGGGCCTTTGTATAACACTTTTGCTTTTATTTCATGGATGTGTTCCAGCTGGGATGCTTTTGGCAAAGTATTTGTCTTGTTTTTACTAAGTTGTGATTGGACCCCTGACATCCCATTTTTGTTCTAAAGAGCTTGCATGATTTTAAAGCCACTTATCTGGCTTACAATTGGGCTGTGCACTATGTGTTACTTGTGTAGGCTAACAAGTTCTTGCCATTCTCTAGCTATATCTGAGTTGTTTTTCATTTAATTCAGTAACTTCAGCCTTCAATGTAGATTATCTCAAATATTTCTTCAGTTGTTTGTTTGTATCTTGGTGAAATGGAGGTTGGCTAGCATATTGCTGATGTGCCTGTGGTGGTACCAAGTTAGTTTGAAAAAGCCTACTTGTTTGCATAATGCTCTGAAAGGGATGTGTGTTCTGTTTTGCTTGACCTGTATGATGGACTAAACTTCAGAGATGTTCCTCTCTAGGAAAATACTGCTGGAAGCACTTTTTTCTTTTTTCCTTTTTTTTTTTAACAGAAGGATTTCCATAAACTAGCAACATTTGCAAAACATTTATCACACATTGTTTTTCCCTATATGTAAAAGCTGAGAATACAGTACTTAGAATAAAAGCTATTGTGCACAAGTAATTATTTATTTGGAGCAATTTTATATTGCCAGTTTGAAATTGTAGGTGCATCATGTGTCCTAAATGGAGCATTTCTAATAGCTTTAGCACATGATACTGTCACAACATTTTTCCATAGCAGCAACACTTACTTTACCTGGTACAATAGAGTTTCGGATGTCTTACACTGCAAGTTGCCACACAACGTAGGCAGTTGGACAACGGAGAATCACATCATTCTGTCCTATGTCTCAGGTTCTTTTCTCATTTCCATGGTCAAAGAGCTTCTGAGCTACCAACAGCTAAATAAACTTTCCAGGAAAAGCAAAGACTTCACTTCTATAGAAGTTACAGTGAACTACAAACATGAAGGAATGAGGCTGTTTTCTTAATGTTTATAATGCTACAGAAATGCAGTTATTGAGAAGTGAGTGACTGTTCCACACCTTTTTCTTTTTTTTTTTTTTCCCCCTGAGCTTTCTCATTTTTCATGCATCTTTCAACATTTTCCTTAAAATGAACTCTTCTGCATTCCAGCAAAATACTTAAAACATCTGATTTTCTACTAGTGGAAAGGCCAAAGGAGAAGGATTTGGAGGAGACAATTATTCCAATAATACCCTAAAATAATTAACAAGCCTGTTGTAGTGTCTGTGTGTTGTCTCTGACTTCTGTCTTTGAGCTTGGGTTTAGGAGACAATATCTCCAGATTTGACTTTTCCTGACTTTAAGCCAACAAAGTTATTCAGCATTTAATTCTGTATAGGCTCTTACAGAGGTTCAACTTCCTTTTCCCTGAAAGAACATCTCCCTCTAACACTTAGCCATAGCAAGTACACTTGATCTTTCAGTAGGTAATTTCAGAATTGGTATATCACTGTAGCATTAGACTGTAAGCTGATAATCCATCTGTTTTCTTGCTCTCTTCCCGCTTCCACCCAAAGGGTGAAGAACATGGAGAAAAGTAAACCTCCTCTTAGGGAAGCTCAGAGGAAGGAAATCCTACCTGCAATCAGCATTTCAATTTCTTCACAGGAAATAGTTGCTTTTATAGATTCTGACTGGTTGTATGAAATACTGTAGCTATCAACACAGCTTTTCCTCTTCCAGAATATTACATGTTTTACTGGGGTAGAGGCGGGGGGGTGATACTATTTGTGTACCAGTAGTATATTTCTTTTAGCTGTGTTCTAAAAATCATGCCCTCATCCAGGCTATCTGAGGCTTATGGCTATTTCTCATTCCTATAGGTTGTCCTGATCAATGCTATCAAGGATGTTGCAAAGGCCCTTTCTGATCTCATTGGTGCTACCAAAGGAGCTGCCAGCAAACCAGCAGATGATCCATCCATGTACCAGCTGAAAGGTGCTGCCAAGGTAAAACCTTATTCTTACATTTTATTTGAAAGTATCTGTGCAATCACACTTGATAGACATGCAAAGCTTGGATTTCAGCAGTTTCCGATTGCCTGAAATCTCATCTCTTTCTTTGTTTCATTATCATCCTGGGATGATACAGAAAAATAAGACGACACTATTGAGTTTCCATGAAGCTATCAGTTTTTGTAGGCTGTCAGATGACTTTTTGTGTTTTTGATGAAGGAACTGTAATCTTTCTGAAGAGAAACTTCTTTCTTTTGCAAGCCCATATCTGAGGGCAGGTTCTCCTTTAATAATGTTATAGAGTAAAATTTACCCATTATAAAATGGTACCTAAATACTACATTCTAAACAATGACATTTGCTCAGGATAAGCATGCGGCCTCCTTATTTAGACCTTGCAGCTTGGGGAAGCGGGGGAGAAGGGGAGAGAGGGAGGAAGGGAAGGGGAAAAAAAACCCTCCAATAACTCTGCAGTAGGATATTGTGCATTTCTGACCCCTCTCTCTTAGATCTTTCCAGAAAGTATATAGGTATCAAAGCTCAAAACTCGCACAGATTACACCATACCTGTGATATCTTTGTGCTTTATTTTCCCTGCACCCGAGATGTATTATGACATTTGCCTCACAAAGATCTTGTGGCTTTGTGTCTACAAAATATTTCCAGATGTGGAGCTTTAGGCCGTATTACTTCTGCTTTCACATTATGAGAGTGTCGTGGTAGCTTCTTGCTTGGCTGGAAGCTCTTCTCACTCTCGTGTCTGTTGCTTACCTGTAAGACCTGTGCCTCTCTTCCTTTCAGAGCACATGATAACAGTATGTTATCATGTTGTGAGGCACTACTTGAAAATGACCCATCTAGTCAAGAAAAGTGGCTTCTTGGCTCTTCCTGCTGTGAAGTTCTCTGTGGTTTAAGTCATAATTGTCAAGAAGCTGGCCTTTCTGTCTCCTTTTTTCATTGTAGCTATCATTTGTATCTCAACATACTGGGGTACAGGAAAGGCGTAGTTGTTATAGTGACGATTAGGTTATTCTGCATCAGGACTATTGGGTTTGTAACGGGAACAGTAACACTGATTCTGTATCTGCATTTGGGCTTGAGGCTGGTGTTTGGCTGCTTGCTTACCTGGGTTTTATCTGATTGTGGAGAATCTACTGGGTAAATTTCAAAAAGAAATACCATACCTCAATTCACATCTCTTTCAACTTGCCATGTAAGATGTGCGGAAAGAAAAGACACTAATGTAATCAATCTGTATAAGAGACCTACCCTGGAAATGTTGTGAATTTTCCATTTTTTCGTAAAATTTTTGCCAGAACACTCACACTTAAGATGGTATCGCTCTGCAGTTAGTTGTGCTACATTTCTGTAACTTACAGGGAGCTTTCAGAAACTGGCCAACAGGAGAGTTGGTATTTAGTCCCATAACAAGTACAGTTCATGAAGCCTCTGAGGCCCTGTGAGAAGTAGTAATGCTACCTAGCTTAATTTGCCTTGCTTCATACCCTGCTGTCAAATGGGAGGAAGGAATTGCGTATTTTTGTCTTCACCTCTCTCTCCTTCAGGTGATGGTAACAAATGTCACATCGCTTTTGAAGACTGTTAAAGCAGTAGAAGATGAAGCTACTCGAGGGACAAGAGCTCTTGAGGCCACAATTGAGTACATCAAACAGGAACTTACGGTACAGAACAAAATAGCCATATGTGGCAGTTTTTGAAAGTATGCTCTTATACTCAAACCAGCCTGCCCAGGCACTCCTCCTCAAGCTATGCTTTACTGCCTTGCAGTGCGTTGGATGCAATTTGGTTCTCTCTACCTGTTGCAAATCATCTCTGAAAGTACAATTACAATGCCACTTCAGCCTATCTACTTTCAGACGTTACTTTGAGATTTGAGATGCTACCGTCACGTACAAATCTGGAAGTAACTGCTGCTTTGTTCTTTAGACGTTAAGCTTTCACTACAGATATTCTTTTCTCAGTCCAATGCTGGTCACTTTTTTTTGATCCTAGCTTTGGTAGTGTCTCCTCAGCATCATAGCCATATTGCACCTGCAGTTTAATCTTGTTTCTACTTTTCCTTTATTATGAAATGATACTACCAGTGATACATAGCCTGCTATCTGATATTTTGTCTGAGCAGGAATTAACAATAGCATGGAATTCTCTCCCAAATTAGGTGTCAGACCATGACAATTGTTTTCCTTCCTCTTTAGGATATAAAAGTATAGCCTCCAGCTGCAGCTTTCAGTTAGTTTTTTTAATAGTACACTAGTCAGTGACATAAATTAATATCTGCATGTTTGTCAAGAAGCCTGATTTTTTTCCTACCCTTACAGTCTATTTTTATAAAAAATCTATAGACACAGTCTTAAGCAGAAAATATTTTGTTGTATAGTCTGTGGATTAGCAATTCTTACACTGTAACTGCACTGGCACAGTTTTACCTTGTCAACTGCTCTCCGTAAAACATCTATTTTTCATTGTGTGAGCAATGCTGTTGTAATGAAGGAATAACTCTTGTTTATTTGAATTATTTTTTTTTTTTTAAATATCTGTATATGGTTGGTGGGAATTCATACAGTGTCTGCAGTGGTAAAAAATCCTGATTCAGTACCTGATCAGGAATGTTCTGTACAATATCTAGTGCACGTGACTGTCGTGTATCCTCATGAAGGCCTGGCTAAGTTACATTCCTTCCCATAACTCTGGTCTAAAACCTGTCCAGATCTGTCATTGAAGGATTGTGCATTATCACATCTGCTTTCTCCATCTGGTTGGTATCTCTTTGAAATGTTCCTCCTCTTCCTTTTCCTTTTGTCAGCATTGCTAAGGAATGGGTCTGAGGTGGTGGTGTTGTCATCTCTTTCATGGGGAGAAAAGTGGAGTACTAGGAGAGGGTCGAGAAGAACCGAGGATGGCACATATGTGCTCAAGAAAATGCATCAAGCTTGACTTGGAACTCCCGGGACTGAATCTGAGCAACGTTCAGGGATGTCCTTCACATATTTAACTAGACTTTATTTTTTAACATCGCTTCCATTTCTGGAGAGAGAAAGTGAAAAACTGATGAACCGGGAGCATGGAATAGACCAGGCTCATTTTTGTCCAGACATTTGCATTCTGTAACCACTGGCCTGCTTAGGTTGCACTGTGTGTAGTCAAGAAACCTCTCCTGATTAATTCTGCACTCCGAATTGCCTCTGCACAGTAAAAGAATGGCAAGCAAATACAGACTAAAGCTTGGGAAAAGGAAATATAAGATAGAAGTAGGGTTACCCAGCTGTTATTACCTACATCTTACCACAGTTCTTGTATTCCAGTATTTGTGAGAGTAGTGTGTACTGTCAGATAATTTGAACTATTTTCACACGATTCACCCTGCAAAATTCTATCTTTAGGTTTCTAAGGGAGACTAAGTATAGTGTAAGAGACAATGCTCCACCTCCACTTTTTTAAGAGACATTTGAAAATATTAGTGATGTTCTCAGTCTGTCGTGCGCTGTGCTATCAACAAGGGCTTGGTAGGGCTCAGCCTTTTGCAGGGGAAGGATCTCCTCATGTGAGTAGACCAGCCTAAGCAGCAGTCAGGATGAAAAAAGAATATAATTAAAGGAATAGTAATTCTTTTGATCCTGTAACACTCTGAACAGCTGTCTGTAAACAAACTGTCATCCAGGTAGTTAAATCGCAGATGAGATGAATGGGTTAACCTTTTTTCGTATGCTTCCCTCAGCTTAATTGTTTCTCTCTGCTGTCTGTAGGTGAGCAGGCTTATCAGGACCAGGCTCATGACAAGCAAGAATGATATTGAAGTACTCCAAATATGTTTCTAATTTCCTGCTGTTCGAAGGCTGCTTCCAGTTGCTGTCTCTTTCTCATGGTTGTTCTGCTTTGACTTGAATGGTATCAGGCTTTCCTTCTGCTTTCACTTTTAGGTGTTTCAGTCAAGCGAGGTTCCAGAAAAGACATCATCACCTGAAGAATCAATCCGGATGACGAAAGGAATCACCATGGCAACTGCCAAAGCTGTTGCAGCTGGGAACTCATGCAGACAGGAGGATGTGATTGCTACAGCAAATCTGAGCCGCAAAGCAGTAGCTGACATGCTAACAGCTTGTAAGGTAAAGATTCACTTCCTTGCCTAAGACTGATTTTTTTTTTTGTGTGTGTGTGTGTGTGCCTCTAAATCCCTTGAATGCTATAGTTTCTTTGTATTAATGCTCTACTTTTCAGATGAGAAAGTTTATGATAATTTTAAGGGAATGTCTCTCTCAGAAAGGATTTTCTGTGCTATGCACAAAAAAAAAAGCAGCACTAATATCGACTATTTTCTTTTTGTGAAAATGAGAAGTTTTATTTGACTGGAAATTTCCTAGTTTTCAGTCTCTTATTAAACTGGAAGATAAACAATCTATGCAAGTAGTAGAATATATGAATAATCCTATAGTCACAAATATGATTTCAGTATTTCTAGGAATAGTGGAAAGAATGGTGAAAGGAATCACTCAGGTCTATTTTTAGTAGTCCTTTCTCCCCTAACCAAACCTGTCGATTTGCTCAATTTCTTCTGTGCTTTTCAAAAATGTGTTTTGCCTTTGCACTAAAAATATTGGTACCCTGTTTTCTACACTTGCTTGAGCTAGACAACTTTCAAAAACTGACCTGCAAAACTAGGGGGAAAGTATGTGTCTCATAAATGGCTGTTAAGCCAGTTGGCTTTATTCTGATGATAAAAAAGATCTAGGCATAAATAAAAAAAAATGGGATAATAAAGATCTCATTCCTTTTGGTCTTCAGTAGTAACACAAAAGTGCCTTTGCCTGTAAATCATATTTATTTACTTTTGCCTTTACATGTATGGAAGATGACAGTAAAATAATGGTGCTCTCTGAGGTGTCTGATTTTCAGTATTTGGTCGAATCCTAACTGCCTATGTCAGTTCCAGATTAATTTTTAGCCTAATCCGGCCCAGGTGGAAGGGTTAATTTTGTTTTTAAAATGATCCTCATATAAAAGTGCAAGTTCTAATGTAACTTAGAACTGGATTTATACAAAACCATTGAAGGAAACTTTTTATTTTGACTTAGTTTTCTGACAGGGTTTTTAGTGTCTGACCATTCTTGACCGCTTTGCATGCTTCAAATTTTGATTCTGTCCTCTCCACTTCATAAACTCAGAAGGTCAACAAAACAAAGCAGCTCTAATTTGCATGGGAAAATTAAACAACTGTACTACTTACATGAGAACTACTGTAGCCTATTATGTCTTAGGTACAATCCAGTTAATTGAAACTTCTCGGGGAGGCTAAGAACAGTTCATAGTTGTGCAACATTCTGACAAATCAATTCAGGCATGAATTCAGATGCTGAGGCACACTAAACATCCTTTGTCATTTGGAAGTGGCCAGTGCAGACACATTTTTGTTTTGATCTCTCCAAACAGGCAGCAAATTTTCAGGAACAGAATCCTCTGTTTCCAAAAATGTTGTAAACAACACACACACTATACAGCCCAATACATAATTTTGAACGTTTAATTATGATCATTCATCTTTTTATGTTTACATTTGCTCCCACTTAATTTAATGGTTTCGGAGTTCATGCATTGCAAGTGGCCGACAGGATGAAACTTCCTGCAAACTGAACAATGGAGGTGTGGGATGCTGGAAAAGCATTCATGGTCTCCCAGGGAATTACCTTCACAAAGAAAGCAATCTACAGAAGGAAAATGGCTGGGAATCATTTTACTTACCTGTAGTGATACACTGATAAGGAGTAAGATCTAGTTTTATCTTGTCTAGCTTTCCTAAAATCAAGAGCAGTTATTGGGCAAACAGGAATGAAAGTCTCCAGGTATACTAATTTTATGCACTATCTAAAAGGTATGACAAAATAGCCACGTCATTCAACAAAACTTTTAAATATACAGTTTGTACCAGACTTTATTTAGAAAATGCTGTTTCTACAAATTTTGCTCAGAGACTTAGAAATCTCATGCTATTAATTTTTACAAATTGATTAGTGTACATGGCATTTCCATGATAAGCCACATCCCTTGAATTTTAGGGGTAGGAACCAGCAGTCTTAGCCTCACTATGCTGTAAAAGCCGTGCAATGCAGAGCAGCTTGATTTTTGTGATATTTGACAAATACTGGAGTGGTTTCCAGTGTGATTAAGCTAGTCTGTACAATAAGCACTGACAAATAATCAGATTTTGATGTCCTTTGGGCTAAGACAAAAGTGCGTATATATGATCTGTGGTAGAATTTTATAGAACATAGTTCAGACTTCCCTGGCATCAGGAATTTAAATTTAAGTTCTATTTCATTGCCAGCTGCCTAAGGCAAGTAGTATAAGGGATTTGACTTATTAGCAGTAATAGATATGCTTGTGCTTGTTCTGCTATACATGAATTTACAGTGCTCATTACTAATTCTATGCTTATAAGTAGATGCCATTTCAAAAGACAGTGAGGTTGATTACTGCGGGTTATAATGAACCAAGATAAGTCTCATTAAAGTCAGTGGAAACACTGTAATTACATTTACTGAAGGTTAGAGCAGGCCTTAAGATAATAACGATTTCTGTCTTTATTACCTATTTGTATAAAATACTGACTATGCAGTAAGTAATCTGTGCATTATATCACTATTTTTATGATTGCTGTTGGAAAGGAAACAGGTATGAAAGGTCCGTCAAAAGCATAGAAAATAATTGAAGTAATGACTTAGATCGTTATATAGCCAGTAGATTGAGCGAAACAATTATTCACCTTTTCTCAGCACTCATTAGACTGCATCTAGAATATTGTGTTCAGTTTTGGGCTCCCCAAAAGAAGAAAGGCACCGATTAAACTGGAGCGAGCTCAGCAGAACCCACCCAAACGGTTGGGGCTGGAGCACAGGTCCTGTGAGGAGACGCTGAAGAACTGCCTGTTCAGCCTGGAGAAGAGATGGCTTTGGGGGCACCTCACAGCAGCCCTCTAAAACCTACCAGGAGATTGCCGAGAGGAGACGGTGTCAGGCTATTTACTAGAGGTGCATGGCAGGGGAACGAAACACAATGGTCAAATATTGAAACGTAGGAACTTCCAATATATTCCACTGTGGGGATAATTAAGTATTGGGACAGGGGCCTAAAGAGGATATGAAATCTCCATCTTTGGAGATTTTCAAAGACCTGAGTGATCTGGTCTGAATTTAATGTTGACCCAGCTTTAGGCAGGAGGTTGGACTATGTGAATTCTCCAGGTTCCTTCAAGCAGCACAGATTTTTTGACTCTGACTATCTCAGTACATTTTACCTCCACAAGTTATTCATCAGTGCTGACGGGCTAGAATTTGTCGTACTAGAGACAAGTAGTGCTTGCTGCCTTACTGTTTTGAAAGCACGTGAAGAGAAAATGAGGGCTGATAGTGAAGAGAAGCCTCGGCATGAGGAAATAAATGTGTATTCCGGTTCCTCGGACACACGTTTCAGTTTGAGATGCTGCGGCAGGCTTTCTGTGCAAGTCTGAAAAAGTAAACATTTCTGTTGTGAGTCCTAACTGGTGTAGTGAGATTTCTGTTGGGATGTTTCTGGGTTACAAAAATGTCTTCCTAAAATGACTTTATCACCTCTTTAGTCTGCTGTGAAGTATATGGTTTGTTTTAAGACTCATTGAACCTTAAAAATGCTCCCGAAATATTCTGGTATCAGTCTTGGCTATGTATGCAAGCATAAAAAGAAGTTCATATTTCTCGCCTGCAAATGTTTGCTCTAATTGTATGTGTAACAATAATATTTAAGTGCAGCAGAGGCATATTAGGGTGCTTACAATGTATTCATATGAAACACTGGGGGATCCTTCTGCCCTATTTGAAAATGAAAAATAAGCTGTTCTGGATTTTTTGGGCTTCTGGATCTTGTTTGAAATATGCTGAAGATGGGGAAAATCCTGTCCTGTTTCCTCCCATCTCCTTTCCCTTCAGATTATTTGTTGACAAGATGAAGAGATGGAGGTGGCTAATGAGAGCCGTTTTCGTGCTCTGCTGATCTTGAACTTCCCGGCAGAGGGAGCCCACAGACCAGCTCCAGGCCCAGCTGACAACAGCGCTTGCTCGGGATGTTGAGGGTTGCAGGAAGGGCTCAGAATAAGTGAGCAGTGAGATGATCCCCCGTCCCAACGGAAGATATGAGGCTGCAGGGGTGGAAGGAGCTGTTCTGTGAGAGGAAATGCTAATTTTAAAGATTTTTAGAAAGTTTCACTTGTCAACAACTAGCACTTCTGTTCAATAAAAACGTTCCCTAGAAGTTTATTTTAGAAAATACAAGGCTTGAAGAGGCTGCAGTTTTCACTTAGTATTAAAAATAAAAAGATCGAATTAGTCAGGCTTATGTCAGATATTATACTAAGTGGAAATCCTTAAGAAGTCAAAGGACTGACTCTGCTGCTTCTGCTCTGTATTTAAACAGATGGTTCCAGCACTGCCTATTGCTGTGTTAAATCCCTATCTCAAGCTAAAGCCATTAATAAGCTTTTACTTACAGTGTGTTACCAGATAACAAAAAGCAGCTAACACTTTTTTTGGGTGGGTGGGTTGGTTGGTTGGTTTGGTTTTTGTCTCTCTCATGTAGACTAACGATATCCTGGCACTTCCATAGCACTTGTCATCTGCCGTTTCCAAAGCTTTTTATAAGGAACAAACTATTAGCTTTATCTTGCGGAATGGAAAAGGAAAAGTGAGACACCTACATTTGACCCACACACTGGGCTGGTGGTTGACATCCGATTGGCCCAAAGTCTTCTGGGGCCAGTCCAGTGCTTTGGTCTCTAAACCAGATGGCCATTTCTGCTTTCATTCCTTGATGGTAGGCTGTACAGGCTTACAATAAAAAGAAGATTTTAGCATATTTCTAACCTGTAAGATGTAAATGGCCGTTTGTGGGTGGCAAAACTACACTTACAATTTTTATTTTTGTTGGTATTAGTAAAAAAGAGGAGCCACAATAGCATAACCCTTGCACTGTAGAACAGTATATACACAACCCAAGAGCTCATTCCAGCCCCAAGATGTTTTCCAAGTGATATATTTTCATTAGAAGAAATCATAAATCCTTCTGTATTTTCAGATGGTTCTTCAAGGGTTTCTCTGTTTGTTCTCAACTGGCAGAAGGAAGTAGTACTACTGCTGACAGTGCCTAAGGAAGGACACTAAGACAGACTGCAGATGCACACCCAGACAGGAGGATGTGCTGATAAAAGGAAAAGTGTTCCCAATGCCACTCTCAGAACTGGAGCTCTGCTGCTCTTTCAGTGCAGTTTGCTTACACCTTTACAACAGAAACAGCTGGCCCTCAAGCTCAAATGTCATTTGCACATTATGAAAAATCTCTTCCTTTCTATTTCCCCTATCTTCCTATATCCCCTGTGTTGACTTCCTCTTGTGGGAGCAGTTTTGGGGTACTAATGTTGTTTTGCCTCCTCAGCAAGCATCATATCACCCAGATGTGAGCGAAGAAGTTCGAGAGAGAGCCCTGCGCTTTGGAACAGAATGTACCCTGGGATACTTGGAACTCCTGGAACATGTTCTCCTGGTAAGGAGTTGTCTGCGTGCACATACTGAATCCCTTCCAAGGAGAATAATCTCTCTGACCTCCTTCTATAGTGGCTGCTAGTGACTCATTTTTATCAGTTTGTCACAAGATTATGAACAGTTTTGTTATTCAGGAAAAGCAAGCTAAAGTAAACTCAGTACTTCAGCTCAAACTGCAAGACAGAAGGAAAACTGGAAGTACTTAAAAGGGACTGAATTCTGGATCAGATCTGGAGGCACCTACAGGTCCTGACCTAAAAATGGTCCTCGACAAAGAAATTAAAATAAGACACTTCAGTATTTTTTTAAGCCCACCATAAGCATTGGACATATTAGGCACATTCCTGTCACCCAGACCAAAGAGGTTATGTAATTTTTATGAAAGCACTTTTACATGCCTTTTGCAGTCCTGATTCCAGGAAAGTAAGAGGCACCTACTCAATGCCATCCCAAAACCTCAAGCCAGCACTGCCTCACAAAGAGCTCTCCAACTCTTGCCAGACATAACACCCCCAAAGCTCTGCATAAAACTTCTCCACTCAAATCCAAACTCATGAATCCTGCTGTCCCGTTGGCTTTTCTTGACCATACATAATTATCACATAATATATTGTTCTTCTGTTGCTACTACATTTGTAGGAAGCAACAATGTGTGTTTGAACTAACATTTGTGAGATATT
This sequence comes from Gymnogyps californianus, assembly GCF_018139145.2. Classification (NCBI taxonomy): domain Eukaryota; kingdom Metazoa; phylum Chordata; class Aves; order Accipitriformes; family Cathartidae; genus Gymnogyps; species Gymnogyps californianus. The sequence continues at coordinate 4,982,609 of NC_059481.1, read as the reverse complement.
GAAGTTTCTGGAGGTGACTTAAATCAGCAGTCAGCTTCATGGCCACCCAGAGATTTCTTTTAAGTGGCTTTAAGCTGACGTATTAAAGTCTCTGAAACTGAAATTTGCAGCCACTAACTGCAGATTAGCAAATCCAAGTCAGCTTTACTGCTGAGAATACAGCACGTCTAATCATTTACATCAACTTGTTGAAATATACATAACATAGAAGTGAAGTCACAGCTATGCTTGCCACTAGCAGGGAAAATAGCTCAAGAAAGATTGAACTTGTTAATGTAATTCCTAGAGCTGCATAGCAGTAAGTAACTTAGCATGAGATGTGTGATCCATATTTAGTTTAGAAGTACTTTGGGGAATTTTTCAGATTTGGTCTCCCAAACTCAGTCATAGTACTGGTTCAAACTATATGCCAGAACAGACCAAACACTTGAGTCAATTTTTGCTCATTTTATTTTTCTCTCTCTGCTTAAATGAAGAGGCTTAAGGTAAGAAAGGCCTGTTCCTCCAATAAAGCGGAACAGGCCTTTCTTACCTTAAGCTGCTTTACTTTCAGGGCCCTAAAGCCATGAGAAAATTCCACACAGCCCCCAGTGTTTGCTGCCTTAGAAAACTGACTCTGATCCAGTTTACAACCACAACTGAAGAGCATAATGCCTGCGTGGAAAAAAAGATATATGGAATGGTCACTTTATCTTGACTCTTTGCTGAAGTCTGTCTAGAACTGATCTCGTACACACATGATACATCCAAGCTGTGCTCCGTAAGTGTAAACAGGATCTGGAAAGGAGATGAAAAAAAGATCACTTTCGGAGGAGCATTGAACCAAGTAAATGACAGACTTTTTGCTCTAGGGACTTTTGCCCTCTTTCCCATGAGTTCTAACTCTTGGGATTTGTGGCAGAGACACAGTCTAGATGTAATCCAAGTGATTTGTTTGCTTGTTCTGTGGTTACCTGAGCTGTTCTCCTGCCTTACACAATCTTGCTAACTTAACATCCTAGCTCAGATAAAAGAAAACAATAGCAAGATGGTTTCAGCATCAGACAATCCTGTTGCTTCCTGATCCCTGTTACTCTGGTAGTTTAGAATCCCTAGGTCTACAATCTCATTTAATTTATAACCTCCAGAAATGCAGATCATCTCAGATTAGAAATCTCTAATTAGTCCACATGGCACCTTGTGATACAATTGTTAGTAAGTTCAGTCATGCTCTTGGTAGTCAGGCTAGGGATGATTGCATGGGTGTCTCAACACAAGGATGCCAAGGAGTACTATTCAGCAGCCATATTTCTTTGAAGATGATACTTTTTAGGTGCAAGAGTTGTCAGATGCAATATCTAAGATTTCTTAAGCCAGTGTATTGACTTGTGCAGAGGTTGCGTTGGGCAAATGGCACAAAACTGACTTGATTGCTTAAAGGAACGTTCCTCTCATCACCTAGCTAGGGGTAGGGCACAGGAACACACTAACTAAAGCTGTTGGGCATGCACACATTTGTGTAAAACAACTTGTAAGTTGTATTCTTAGCAAGGTTAAAGACTGACCTGCCCTCCTACATATTCATATGCTCCATCTTGGTCAGTATTGATGCATGCTGAGTTGAGGGGAAGTCTGAAGCTTTTGTTGTTGTTCTCATGCCCTGCCTGTACATGACTTGCAAGGGATAAGAATTTGCTGTGAGTTCTAAACTGGCTTTAAAACAATGCAGTTTGTAAACCACCTAGTTTTAAAATTTGCATCCGTTTGTTCCATTCCAACATTGTCCCCACTATCATAGGTAGCACTAGCATCACAGTTGCTGGAGCAGAAAATGTCATTCTTTGCTGTAGTCCTGACCACATTCGTGTATTTTTGGACATTTTTGCTTGTGTGGGAAGATAACCCTTGAGATGCTCAATGCTCAATTTCTGCCATGCTAAGGGATTATGCAGTGTATAAACCTTGGGTACAACTATGTTGTTACATTTTGTTACCTTGCGGATTGTTTAGCTGTTGCTAATCCTCATTCATGTACTTCTGTTTACTATGGAAACTAGTTGGCTAAAGATGATCCTTAGGAAGCAGAAGCCCAGTCGACCCGTACATTGATATGGTAGTTCCAGAGAGACAGAATTCCTCATGTGGCAGAGTTCTCACCAGGCAAAGTTAATAAAACAATTCGGTTTAGTTTATTCTGTTGAAGTAAGGGATTAGGCATTTGACTGCAAAATGGGAAACACAATTACAAAAAGATAAAATGTATTTTCAATGTGTACCTAGTGTTCAGAGCTGCTTTGCGGGGGAGTTTTTGAAAACATTAAGAAAATGCACACCTGAATGTGACTTTTGAGACTCACCCTCTTGTTTTGCTCCTAAATCTCTCTCTATATCTGTCACTCTCCTCTCAGAAGTAGTTTTTTAGTATATATGAATTTCCAGAACTTAATCTTTTTTCTCTCCTTATGGTAATTAAATGGTAACTAATATTGCAATGTAAAAAATATGGTAATTAAAAATGCAAATGTTGTTCCTGTTCAGGGGAAGAATTCAATTTCACTGTCTGAATGTCTGACTGTTTTCCATTTGAAGAAGCACAGTTTAATACTTGATGCAAATTCAGTTGAGGTGTCTTTTTTTTTTCCTTCTATTTCAGGGTCTTGCCCAGGGTTGGCGTTTCCATTGTTTTCTCCATTGCTGATTTTTTTTTCCAGAACAGGCAACTAGTGCTAGCTTGCAGAACTGTGTAATTCTATTTCTTAGAAATAGTGACCGACCAGTTTGCTAATACTAGAAAATCAGCTCCTCTCCAGCAGTTTAGAAAGACTGAGCCTGATGCATAAACATAATGACTGTAATATCTGAGAATGGAGTGCTAAACCTGCATATTCCTCCCACATACTCACACATGCGCCTCTGTTTTGGAGAATTCTGTCCTAGTTTTAGTACTGAGAACTTCCAGACAATATTGTCAGTTCCTGTAGAAATGCAAGGCAGTGCCACTTTCCTAGTATGCATCAGACGTTGCAGTGTAAGCCTTTGCTTCTAGTGATTCATTGACAATTGTATTTCTCTCACTAGACTCATGTTTTCTCTCAGCCAATTGCTGTATAAAATAAATCTTTCACTAGTGTGCCTTGAGAATGTTCCAGTGTTCTCTGGGATCCTTACTAATATGCATTATTACATTTTATCTTTTTCTCTAGATCCTTCAAAAACCAACTCCAGAACTAAAGCATCAGTTGGCCTCTTTCTCCAAGCGGGTTGCTGGTGCTGTTACAGAGCTCATCCAATCAGCAGAAGCAATGAAAGGTGAGTTGGGCAGCCTGGCTACCAGTACAGTGTGCCTTTTACTCCAGAGATGATGATCTGTCATTTTTGTAGTTTAAAACAAAACCAAAAACTAACAAAACCCCTTTTAGTATGTTCTAGGTGTCTTGGTACCACCTACTTACATTCTTTTAATTTCTCTGCTGGTATTCACTTGTTCAGTGTTGGTAAACATGTCTATTTGACCCTCTCCCACTTCATATGATTGGTCATAAGTCATCTGTAAATCACATGGCCTTTGAAGATGGAACCATCAAGCAGAGCACTCAAGAGCCACAACAGCAGAAAACAAAATACAGTATCACTCCTCTTGAACTGGTGGCTGAATTGTAATTGGATGGCTAGTTCCATTCCTTATGTTCATGTTTGTTCAGTCAAAATAAGTCCTTTGCTTTGCAGTGATACTTGCTTTTCAACTTCAAATAAAAGGGGATACCATCATCTTACTGAATTAATACTCAGCCTCTAGCAATGACGTCAGTTTTAGGTCTGTTGTGCTTACAGTCCTCTGTCTGGGTCCTGCCCTGACAAAGTATGTTAATGAAACAACGAGACTTCAGAAAATTGTGGTCTGGATGATTTCCTGAACTCTTAGAATTGAACAATTTGTGGACAAATATAAATTCAGCACTCAAATAAGCAATGAATTTTATTTCTTAGCAGAAGTTCACTGTTTTTATAAGAGATGAGTGATACTTTTCTCGGATACTGACTTCCTTAGTAAAATTTTTATCCGGTGATGCATGTGAACTCTTAGGACGACAGTTCTAACATTCTACATTTTAAATGAGATGAATACATGTTAAGAGTGGTGTTATTAAATATTAGACCACTAGTGCTGAAGCACATCTACTACCAGATTTACGGGGAACTTTAGTCTAAAGAAATCTTCACAGCCATCAGAAAGGTGTACGAGCATTCTAATCTCATAGGTAACAGAATGCTACAGTAAAATATTTTGAATAAAGCATTGTAATAACTTTTTTTAATTCTGCCGCCCTTCCCCCCCCCCCGGCTTCTAGTAAATTCATATTTGTTCAATCATTCTTTCCTAAGCTAGGCTAGAGAAAAATACACTCATTTTTCTGATATTCTGTGTAATATACACTGCAGGTTTTCTTCAGTTATTTCCTGCTTTTATCAGTACACATTCCTTGGAAAAGAATCCTGACTAAACACTTTTCATATATGGGAATCCCTTATTATTTTCTTATGGTTTTTTTTTTCCTCTATCTCTTAATATAGTTACTCTGTTTCATATAACAGTGATCCACATTATGGTTTTTCCCTGTTCAGGTAAATTTTTTTAATTTTTCAGCCTTTTCTGCACTCTTTCTTATGTTTAGAAATTTCCATTTTCATTTGCTAAAAAGCCAAGCCAATATCAGAATTTTTCTATTCCCTAAATGCTTTTTAAAAATCTTTTTATTGTCCTTATCTTTGGAGACATTTATTCATTTCCAGTAGTTTTTGCATTTTAATTCATATTCATTAAAATAAAGATTCACTTTTTATTTCTTTTTTCACTTACTGCCTGTAGGGGATTTTTTTTTTATTCACTTTAGAAGCTTTTTTGTGGAAAGTAAAACGTCTTTTAACCATTCCCAATTTTCATTCCTAATTTTCATTTATAGATCCATGATAAAATTCTGTCTCCTAACCAATTTAGCATGTAAATGTTTTCACCTTTGTGAAATGCCTTTTCTTGTAGAGGAACTGCTACATTTTACAAGTTTGGTTTTGACTGTGTTTATACATGCTGCCTGTATCAAAAATATGTTTTTCCTTGCTTATCTGCCAGTATTAAGGTTTAATATAGAATTCCTTCATCTTGTACACCATTTGAGCTGAGAAATTGTCTTTGGTAATGTTTTGATATTTGATATAAAATACATACATATGTACTATATAGGGATTAGCAGCATGAAACATAGCTCACTAGGATTACAGTGCCATGTACTTCAGCTTTCTCCCAGCACATCATAAATAGGAGCCAGTCATTTTGTATTCTCCTCTGATTTGGTCATCTACAGCAGAAACTGCCTCATTCTTTAGCTGGTGCAATGTTGATCCGTAAGCATTCAAGGTTATTTCCTTTGTTTGATGAATCAGACATGGGTTATGCTATTCCTGATGCAAAGTGCCAGTATCCTTCTCCCCAGTTGCTCTTCCTTAATAACGATTAATGTTTCAGTTGATATTTTAATATTAGGTTCACCCAAACTTTCTGATCCAGTTTCAATAACTTTAACAAGGCCTTAAGAGATTTTTTTTTTTCCCTTTGTTTTTTTTCATTCTAGCTTAGTCTTCCTTTGCCTGGTGTACACTGCTTCCCATCCTTTTCTGTTTCTATCTGTGACATCACTTCCTCCCCTTGCCCTTAGTAGCTACAAACTTAGTTTTCTTTCTGTTTTCCTTTTCTCTCTCCACCTGATTTTCCTTTTGGCTGTTTCGTTGCTTCTCTCAATCCAGAACATGGATGCTTTCTGAACCTTGTCATCCAGAGAATAATGTTATGAAATTGAAAATAATAATGCACTGAGAACTTACAAAAATATGAGATCATCTCCAGCCAAGTATTCATTTTGTGGACCTACAAAATTTCTTTAAGCCAAGAAAAATGCCAAAAACTCAACCAAAAAAAAAAATTGACCTTTGGATATGTTACAGAAACTGCTTTGGCCTTCTCTACGTTGCTGTTAGAAACAAATTGCCAAAAGCATGCTTTCTTCAGTCAATACTAGCTTCATCTCTAACCACTGCCAAAAAAGAGACTCTGAAAAGTGTGTTGTGGATGATTATCTGTTGTCTATAACATGTCCTCTTTACCATTCTGTCAGACTTCTCAATGCACTTTACAACTTGGTCAAGTCAGAAATCATCTTAGTAAGAGCTCTGATAAATCAAAGTTGAGTGACAGCTAGTTTTGTTCCCAGTATGGACAGTATCTCTTTTTGAAGCTGCTTTGGTTACACAGTTCTTAATAAAGTTAGTTTCATAACAGAATAATCCTGCTAAATACTTTTTTTCACTCTGACTTACATTTTGCTCTCAGTGGCATAAACTACAGTGGTTTTATGCCATTATGGTACTAAAATCAGCTTTCTGCAATGTGCATTTCGTATTTGACACTTGAAGTGTGATTGTAAATCACCCTGTTTGAATGGCAGCTCACAGTGGCACTGAAGTTATTGTCTTCGTCTCCATTAATTTCAGGGACAGAGTGGGTGGATCCAGAAGACCCAACAGTCATTGCGGAGACAGAGCTACTAGGGGCTGCAGCATCAATTGAGGCTGCAGCAAAGAAGTTAGAGCAGCTGAAACCAAGAGCCAAGCCAAAGGTGAGTGTCCATCCCCATTGTTTCTTTGAAGTTAATAAAGCAGAAGATGCATATAGCCCATATATTGGTGTATACTTGTTACTGTCCATGATAAGGGCATAAACAATCAAACCTTGCATCAGTCTCGGTGCCACTAGACACTGCACTGGATGGGACTTACCCCTGAAGGAAGAGGGTAAAAAGATGCTTTTCAGGGAGTCAAGCACCAGCCATGAGCAAGCAAAGGAAGAAAAGCCAAATGTTAGAAATGCTTTTAAGAGTTACAGCATGATTACTGTTGATTATTTACTTTTCTGTTTCCAAACACATTTTACTGATGTGAAAAGTCATTGTCACTTGCTTTCCTTTGAAGACCTTTTGTTCTCATCTGAATGTGTGTAGTATAGCAGGAGAAAGCAGCAGCAACACAGAAGGGATTCAGCAGAATGCAAAAGACCTTCAGGATTTTCTAAGATTAAAAACATAGCATTTTATGCCATGCTAAAAGAGTAGCTGCTTCAGTATCAAATCAGATATGTGGTATGACCATCTCTATTTAATTTTCCTGAAGGAAAATATATTACAGTTCATTATGAAAGCAAGTAGTGTTGCATGTTGCCAGGTCATTTCAAACATGTCTCTGAATATATTATATAAAATTAAGCCAACTATTTTCATGCGTGGTACAGAGGGAATATATGAAACTGCTCTTACTTATGGTTGTATGCATAGCTCACAAGTCTGGCTCACAGAGAATTGCTACGTTTTGCCTAGTGTGGAATAACAGGCAGGTTTTAGAAGAAATTACCATGTTGCCTAGAATTGCATCTCTCTAAAATGAAAATCATGCTTTGGCTGTGTAATTGACTTCAGGAAAGGACGATGTATCTATTTCCCTGTTTATGCTGCTTTGTAGGTGCAAAACTCTAAGTAAAGCTAATGAGAAGTCTTTTTAGAAAGCAGGGCCTCAAGAACATTCAGTGTTGGATGATTGTTTTCAGTGCAGGGTGGTATTTGTCATTCAGGAACATCAGATGAAATAGTTCTTGGTAGCTTCACTCTTTGAGGACTTCCCACCCTGCTTAGTGATGGGAATAAATTAGCTCATGAAAAAGAAATGCTCTTTGTCCTGCATTTTTTAACAAGTACATGCATTTTGTTTATAAAGAAAAATGGTCCCTTATAATGAGATTCTACAGAGCAGAGGACACAGGCTGAGTCTGAGGAGAGGAAGAGTCCTCCATCACCTTTTCTATACAATCACTGCACAATAGCATATGTGTGTTGCCTAGTAACCATGGAGCAGTTTCCTTCCAACATCTAAGCCACTCCAGGGTCATTGTAATTTCCCAGTGAATACAGATCTCACACCTGCTCCTCATTTAACATGTTAATTTGAGTATCCAGTCTGCCTGTGATTTATTGGTCTGTTTATTTGTCATTTTCTGAAACTAAAATCTATATCCAACTGTTTGTTTAATTTGGGATTTAAACAGCCTTTACATCCTTTTTTAGATGTTTAATCCCTTTCACAATATGGATTGTAATACACATCAAAGGTACCAGGAAGATCACAGTGGCTCACATACCACTTTTTCTGCTGAAGACTTGTAGCTTGTACCCTCCCAGCGTAGGATTTCCTGCTTTGAACAGGCTCTGTCTTTCTGATGCTCATCTTTGACAACATACATAGTGTTATAGCGTGAATGCCCAGGCTAGGTAAGGGGGTTGATACAATTGATTTTTCTTATGCTTGGTCTATGAAATGCAGGAATAGTAGCTATCTCCTACAATGGAACAGACCGCTGGTCCAGCTAGCCCAATATCCTGCTTTGGTTAACAGTAATCACCATCAAGTGAACTTGCAGAGAAGTCCTTAGTTGGTAATTTTAGAATAATCTGCCTGCAGGAAATCCATCATCTTCATCATTATTAATTGGTGGCTGATTCTCTATTTTTGGGTAAGCTTCTGTTACTGGGGCAGGGAGTGGGAGTCGTTTGATTTAGGCTTGAAATTTTCATCTTTGTGTGTTCCAGTTTGTCTATTACCTCTAAAGAAAAAAATCAATAGTTGAAGGTAGGGCTTTTTCTCATTTGTTCCACTATTTTAATTTTTTGGATACTTTTGGATGTTTTTAATTCTTCTTTTCCTTGTTTTCTTTTCGTATTTTTACACCTATCATACCCCCTTGATGTCTTAGACTGAGACCAATAGCATGAGATGTCTTCATTTTTCCGCTACTGGGAATCATCTTACCCCAGAGAACAATCTCTAATAAGACACAGACCTCCTAACTGCTGCCCATATTTTATTGTATGATGCATATTCTGTTTGCTTTAAATCCTGGTCGTTTGGCTGCTGATGAATGTGCTCCTAAAATGCTCAGTCCGCTAGTCCACTGCCCCATTGATACCCTGTCAATATCTGTCTTTCTTCTGAGCTTATATCTTGCAAGCACTTTGAGGACTCTCCTAAGCAGGTGTTGTTACTCCTCCCTGTAACACAAAACCTGTTCAGTATTGTCATTGCAGTGTTCAAGGTGGGGAATGATCTGTGAAGCAACAAGATCTTTATTGTTTATTCAGCAAGTTTTGGCTGTCATATTTCCTTTAAGTACAATTATGTTTTTCCTGAGTGTGGACTCTTTTTTTTCTGTTTTCCATTTTTGGAGGGTCAAGTGTCTTGTAATGCAGCCACATATTCCTCCTATTATGCAAATGTGCCACTGGCTGTAAAATAACAACCCCCCAAAATTAGTAATTTTTTGAAGAAGAAAAACATTTTGTCTAATAAAAACCACATGCTTCACTAATGCTGGAAAAAAAATACTTTTAAGGAAAAAGGTGTGCTAGATGAGGTACAACAGCAGAGAGCATTGCTGTACCTACCCTATTCTGTTGGTATGCTCTTCATGCTTCTATGCAGGCTTATGCCTTCAAACACAAGTGTCTTTAGTAGTGAATAAGAGTTCCCTGCTGTTAGCCTTCAGCAGTTTGTCCTTTTTTTTTTCCCAAGATGAATCAAACCTGGATGCCTTTTTCTGCAGGACTCTGTGTGATATGTTTGATATATTAGGTTGTTATTTAATCCAACTATATATCAAACATATTCCTACAGTGTCCTGCCCTGTCTCCGGGGGTTTTAACATAGTAGAAGGCAATATGAAGGAGTACATTCACTCACAAGCAGGTTTAGAAGACTTCCTGCAGACTCCTAGTCTGATTTAAAATATATACATGAGGGGCTCCTTCATCAGTAGAGTTGCTCTTGGAGGGACTTTTAAGTTGTGTAGGGCCTTTTATGACAGTGAGCAGCAGCTGTGCCAAGAACTGACTTTCACTGAAATGGTTATTGTGTTTTCCATGGCTCACTGCAGTAACTTACCCATATTGGTTTTCTCTTTATGAAATAGAAGATGAGAGCTGCTTCAAAATAAAATGGTTTGTCTTTTGTTATTTTTTTCTTCTGTTTAGCAATGAGATTGAGGGCTCATTTGTTCTCCTACTAACCCTGACTTTATTTATGCTACCCCTAATAATGGAGATTCTATAGAAAACTGGTTAAAATACAGTACAAAACCATCTCAAATTATATTTTTTTTAATGGCGCAATCATCATTTTCAGGATATTTCATGCTACAGACTTTGTAGCTAGCCTAATAATTTTGGTTTGTCTGTTCTGGTGACTTCATTTTCCAATTCATTTATACCCGTACGTAGTCAATAACAGCTTATTAGTTTAAGCTTGCGGAAAAAGAGATGCTGACCTTCATGGGGGCTACTTGAGGAAGGAGTAGCTAATCACCTGTCTCATAGATCTGGTTTTCTAAAGAAACCCAAGTAGCCCTCTCAAGTAACTAAAATCTTACAAGGTGACATTTTCTGCCATGTATCACATCATCGCTCCTAATTTTGTTCATGAAGGCTGTGAACTGACACATGTTGTGAGGGTACTGTTGATGAATGTGAACTTAAGACAGTTCAGGACACATTCTTTAATAATGGGAATGGGTAGAAGAATTACTTCTCTTGTAGGGCGTTTTGCTGTGTCCAGTCTTGGGCTGCTACATGTCCTTATTGCTAAGGAATGCTCTTTGGAGAGTACAGGCAGGTAAACATACCCACAGCGCTGACTGAGCATTGTGCCTACTTCCCCATTTCAAACACGAGTATCCAGCCCTTAGATGTCATACCTGCGAATGCTGAAGGGAAAACTGCAGGGAAGGACTAGAAAACAAGGATTTGTTAGAAAAAATGAAAACTCAACAGAAGTTCCACAGTTTGAGTGCTGTGTAAGGCTACTTCAAAAATAAATTCTCCACAGAAGGGATCAACTGTCAATAGAAAACTTTTTTCCAGAAATAAAAGAAGTTGTGAGATGACAGGAAATGTAGGATTTGGAAGTTTGAGAAACTCGGGGTGTGGTTTCTTCTCCCTACCCCCCAAATTTCAGTATAATTGGAAAGAAATTCATTTGGTACATGGGGGGGGGAATCTGTTATGTGATGAGATACTAAGGTTTAGCTATCTGTTTTCCTGCTGAGCTTTACCTGCTGCTCCACGGTGGAAGTTAATCCAGCCATTGTACAATAGCATTGTCAGTAATGCAAGATTTGATTTATCTGCATTCCCTTTGAAAGTAGTCATTTTTGCTTTGCACTTATGTGCAATATTTAGTCCACTCACTATGCTGAACTGAGTTCAAACAACTACTTCAGTCTCTTTTTGGTGGCTAGTTTTTTGTAAATTGAATACCATCTGGGCACATACACAGCTGCTTAATAGGTCAGAGTATGGCCATGGGCATTTTATTAAGCTTTATGAAAGAATGACACCTCCTTCATAATAAATAAGCAGATACTGAAATGCTCACTCGCTTAAGTTTGAATTCCTGACAACACTGACATATAAAGAATAATACACATAATATATTTTGTTATGTTGGAAATGAAAATGTAAAAGCTCTCAAGAACAGGGAGCCTTGGACAAAAGTAAAAGTGCAGTAACAGTCTGTTGAAAGTAAAAGTGCAGTAACAGTCTGTTAAATTGACTCTCATCCAGTGGTACTTTTGTTGATATTTCAGTTTAAGTCTTTAGTCAAATCAAAGTCAACAATGCATCTATTTTAATAATGAAAAGAAATCTGATAGTGACTATACTGAATTCCACTTAGTCACTTTGGTTTTGTGATGTTGTGGTTGAAGTAAGAGTTTTATAAATAGGACTTGAGGCCTGTCGCATAAATTCAGGACCAATGTGATTACCACTTGGATATAATAATGGTCATGATGTTACATTACAAGCATTGCCAAAAATTCATGTGGAACATGACTTGCTCACCTTACAAAGCAATTTCTTATACTCTTATTACAAAGACCTATGCTTCAGTTGATCGGATTAGCCCAATAGCAAGGCAAGACAAATACTTTTCCTTGAATTAGGTGGCTTTTCCTAAAGGATAAGAAAAACTTTAAAGTGCCAAACAACTTCATCTACACATCAGTTCTTATTTTCAGATCATTCTGTTTTTCTGGTGTCTATGGATGCTATAGTTTCATCTCCTGGACTTTGTTTTAGTTATGTGGCAGTTATGTGAAGTGCTGTAGGACTAAGCACTGCTTGATGTGCCATTTTGTAGTGATTTGTAATTGCTCATAATGATCTTTTATTTTATAATTGACTACTATTTCATCAGATTGCAGTAACAGGAGAACTAAACCTGACTTAAATTTAGATGCATGCGCTTAGATTTGCAAATGAAGTGCCCAGTTTTCTAACTCAAAGCCCACTTAGCTGGTGTTCCTAAAGTTAGTTATTTGACACAAGAATGCTGTGGTTACATAAGTTGGAAGAAACTTGTATTTCAAAAGCCTCATCTCTCACAAGGTGGTCTGTTCTGGTGTTGTATCCACTAGCCCTACTGGTCATACTGCATTGGATTCTGGTAGGCTTGTGATTTGCTCACAAACAAAATACATTCCGTTGGTTTATTTTGTATAAAAAAACAATCAGAATACATGGCCCAGGCCTGGTTCTGTTTAAAATAACAATAACCATTTACCTCTATTTTGTTAACTGTTCAGAAGCTAGTAGGCATGCTTAAATGGATAGATGTTTTCAGTATTTGTTTAAATGATTAGGAAGTCAGGGAAGTTGTTTTATGGAACAATGGATTTGCATTTTAAATAGCAAGAAACCTCATTAGGAACACCTGATCTCTCTATTTGCACATGCTTGTTGAAAGACACGTTTGGATGACTGAAGTGTTCCAGACAGACCTTTGGAACTTCCTGTCTCCAAGATGACTAAACGGGACTGCTTCACAATGCTGCTCTCTGTGAAATGATAGCTGTTAAATCTATGTACTTGCTTGGTATCTACGTTACATTTCTTAGTACAGGTGAATGAAACAATATACATTTATCACTGTTCTTTTTTAATGCTTTAAGTCTCTAAGTATTTAGAAAATGCTCTACCTAGTTTAGCAATCCTGGAAGCCAGTATTCTAGCACTACAAAGATAATCTTGATATGGAAAAACAAGAATTTCTTTTCAGAGCTGGACTTTTCTGAATGTAGTTTTGAGTACCCCTAGTGGAGGTAATGTATTAGAAAGTTGAAGCAATTCTTTCAGTATCTTGTCTGATACTCAATTTCATGTGTGAGCAGCCACAAGGGCAACTTAATATTTAAATTCACTCATGTTGACTCCCAGCTTTAGTCCACATGAAACTCCTTTGCAGAAAATGATGTTGTAGGTCTGACTGAATTTACTGATGTGTTCCAAAATCTTCTTGTCTCACTTCGTGTACGTCCTCGGTCTTGAAAATACAACTGCTTTCAGGTGAATAATGTGTGACATTGTTCTTTCTTGGTTATAGCAAGCAGATGAGACTCTGGATTTCGAAGAGCAGATCCTGGAAGCAGCTAAGTCCATTGCAGCTGCTACCAGTGCCCTCGTGAAGTCAGCTTCAGCAGCCCAGAGAGAACTGGTAGCACAGGGAAAGGTGGGTAAACAGGACAAGTAGCAACAGTGGGGGGGGGGAAACACCAAAACTGAATCTAGTCTCTTAACTGTTCTCTGTTAAAACAGTAGGAAGGAGCTTGGGAGTGACTAATGAAAATGTAAATCTTTCCATTGGTCATAACAATACATGGCCTAGGCCTGGTTCTGTTTTAAAAAAAACACAATTATGTTTGTTTAAACCTTGCAAGTATAATCAAGTGTTTGGCTCTTCAGATGTTTCAGCTGTGGGGAGTTTTTATGTTTGTGGGTTGTTTTTTTTTCATTTCATGAAGATCTGTGATTCAAGCTAGTAATGTATAGTCCCACAAGACAGCCTGGGGGTTCAAAAACAAATGTCACAGTATACGATACCACCCTGGACCAGAATAGCAAAGGGCCTCACTAATTGTGGCCTCAACGTTTTGTTGTCTGATTCAATAGGGACACAGACCTGCATGCAAATTCAGTACATGTAAGTGGACGTGCTTGTAATCATTGTTGGGACCAACAGGAAGAGTGCTTACAACATATGTCGGCTTTTTGGTCTGGTCAGGATTGAGGTCTTTGTAATTCATTTCATATCCATCACTGGTTTTTTTTCGCAGTTAATATACTTTGAAACTTAAAATCTGAACATCAAACAGATATGTTGCCTGTGAGAACAATTTGTTATAGGATCATTGTTGTATAATTATGGTTTCCAATTTCATCTAATTCTTTATTCTGAGCAGACTGTGTTATGGATCCTGTCACAAAAGTGCTATGCTGTCTACTTCAGCTAGGATTCCTGGGGAGCTTGTGCTTTTAGTTCCAGCAGGAGCACAGAGCACTTGTTTCAGAACAATAATGATGTAACTGTTTGAAAAGACCCACCATAAGCTGTAGCTACGGAACTTACCAATAATGCATAAAACAAGATATTATTAATACCCATTGAAATCTGGCTGTGGAGACAGTCCAAAAAATGAGAATTGTGATTTACCTGCTTCGCTTAGATTATTGTGCAGTCAGCTTTTATGTGATAAGACCTGTTATTATTTAGTTTCATTATGACATACAGCTTGCTTTACTTTCCCCACCACCACCACTGTAAAGTTATACAGAATAATACAGAATGTATTTCTACCCTGGTACCAGCCCTGAATCTTCCTCAGGCAGTTTGGGCTTCTTTGCTCCCACAGATACATTTCTATTTGTGTCTTTCAGATTGAGGCTAACAGCACTCGCATCCTACTCCATCCAAGTTCAGATAATTCCTAAAACCACTTTAATCTCTCTGAGGAAAGCTGTAGCTGTTCTAATAGAAGCACATCTGTCAAATATAGTGCCATATTAGCAGATCTGTTCAGACTGCTTTACTGAATTTAGCTGTTTTGCTTTATCCATCACTCTGCTATAGTAACTTGCTGAAAGATTAGGAATTTTTGCAGTGAATGGCTTTTACTGATAGTTTCTTGCCTGCTTGGAGGATCTGCAAATACTACTGTGGTCTTTAAGGGAAGAAATGAATCCCAACCAAAACCAAAATTTAACGAAACATCAATCTTCAGAATCAGTTGTGGCACATCCTCTGATTATGATACTCCTCACAAATAAATGAAGCCATTAAGATACTTCTGAAATAATGAAGCCCTAACCCATTTTCCTTCTTCTCTTTCTTTACTAATTACTAGTGCTCAGGTAATTGTCACTGTGGGGTATCCTCTGACTGCTGTGGTAGCCTGTATCTCCAGGTCAGCCAGAAGTACAGGAGGCTGGCTTCTAAAATGACTGACCAAATTCTTGCCCATAGTGAATGGCTCCAACCTGCCTGGTGGGAAGATTTTGTTATTGATATCAGGGGCAATGTTTTGCTTTTGTAAGAAACCTTCTAAGGCATGTGGTATGGACTCCTCCCAGAAGAGCATGGCTGACACGTAGGCAGGAAGGACAAGTTTGATCTGCTCCACATCCATCGCTTCAGTACTGAACAGTAAATGGTACTGACTTTTGGCTTAGATTCCTCACTGACCTTTTTATTTGGTATGGAGGCAGTGGGAAATTCTTACCCAACTGCATGGATATGTGTGAACCAGGCACGTTCTTGTCCCAAATAAATTTCCAGCAGTGCTTGGTAAAGGCTGTGAAAGTATCTTACAGGGCAAATTGGTGCAATATTGTAGTTGAAGAGTTTGCTAAAGAAATTTTAAGTGAAACTACTTTCCCCTGTGGAATTCTTATAAAAGAATTAATTTGATGTTAGGCAACCGTTTCCATTTCTGCAGTATAGATGAAGTCTGGGAAGTTGGATCTGATCTATCTTCTTCCACACCATCCCCCTATTCACTCACACATGTGCGCACACACAAAATTCAGACACCACTAGACTCCTGCATCTGTGGTCTACTTAAAATACGTTTTCTGGGGATGATTAAGCAAGACAACCTTGAAACCTAAAGAATTCAGGGACCTACTGTATTCTTTTGTATAACTGACTTCTCAAATGCCTCATTTGCTTTCCTCAAATGCCATTATCAGGCACGAAGGCAGTTAGGGGGCTTCCCTGTGGAGCTTTCTGTTTTGTACCTTCCCATAGTGCCAGAATCAGAAGAGATTCAGGAATGATGTAAATCCAAATACGTTGTGGAGACAGAAATAAGTTATTTTAAAGGCCAGGAGATTAGGAACTACTGCTTCAACTGTTGCTTAGGCCAAAGTCTTGGCTGCATCATTACTCTGGGACTTCTACACATGTTCCAAGGATGGGGCAATTCAAGCAGCATAGCAAGCTGGACACTACATAAGCAGGCAGATGTGTGCTGGAAGCACACTTACTCTGACAACTAACTTTCAGTTGGATTTTCTGCTCCTATGTGTGCTGGGCATAGTCACAGGTGCAGGTGTTTCCTTTTTTCATGGATTACTGTTTGTCTAAATCTGAGACAAAGCAATTGTATTTTCTATTTCATTGTAAGCCATCTCTGAACTGTTTTTTCAGGTTGGAGCAATCCCTGCAAATGCAGCTGATGATGGACAATGGTCTCAGGGACTTATTTCTGCTGTGAGTAACTACTTCTCTTAAGGAAAACTAGCACCTTTTCTGAAGAAGTAATATCCTGTGAGAATACACAGTGACTCTTTTTACTGTCTCCTAGGCCCGAATGGTGGCAGCTGCAACCAGCAATCTCTGTGAAGCAGCTAATGCCTCAGTACAAGGCCATGCTAGTGAGGAGAAGCTCATCTCATCTGCCAAACAAGTGGCAGCTTCTACGGCACAGTTGCTTGTGGCTTGCAAAGTGAAGGCTGATCATGACTCTGAAGCCATGAGGAGGCTACAGGTACTTGTGTTCTTAATTACTGAAAATCCATAGTAGTGCTATGTAAATGCTGTTTTAGCACTGCGTGAACAAACCCCAAATTTTAGGAACAGTTTCTTGAATTTTCAGAATTCTGTTCAGTTTTTCTTCCTTGTGGGATTCTGGGGCACTTCCGTTTATCAAGGATGAAGTGATTGTGCATTTGTCATTATTCAGCAGTAGCTACAGCTCACTTCACTACTTGTTTTATTCTTCATTTTTAAAAGATGTTGAGATGCAAATGTTGACTGGCCTGTGCCATGCCCTGGTTTAGGTGCAATATTGATAGATTCATATTCATGATAAGCCACAGGAATACATGAGCTGAGAATGTTTATTACGTGCATTTTTATAGTGACTGAGTATAGTTGGTTTCTCTGCAACTACTCTGCATTCAGTTAGACTCCCAGTGAGCCTGCAAACAGGTAAGCACACTTAACTTGGTCGCACATGAGTATCCTCCTGACTCCTGCAAGATTATGCATATGTTCAGCAAAGTACTTGTCTGAGTTCCAGCCTGGGTTGTGGTCAGTTTTCCTTTGTTTCTAGGAGTCAAGAGACAGCAATTGTAGATAGAACATTTCTAAAATGGAGAATCATTGTCAGACAAAAAGAACAGAAGCTGATGCAACATCTCAACTAAAGTCTGATTTAACTATTTTACGTGTAACTGATTCCCTTTTACATTACACATCCATTTCATGTTGAGCTTCTCTGAACTATTACTGAATTAACACTGTTTTACGACAGGTAAAATCTAAAGTCTCCGGAAGTTTTGTTTAAGGGTGTTCACTTTAAAAATGGCTACAGCCTTCTCTGACATCCTGTCCTGCAGGCTCAGCCTGGAATGTAAGAACTATTTCAGCTCCTTTTTCCATACCATCAACATGGAGTATCTTTGGTGATAGTGAAATTTCCCCTTTTTCTCTTATTTGCACAGATGCTACTAATGGACACTCAATATAACAGTTCATGTATGGATAGGTAGAATAAAGTCCAACAGAAATACATATGACTAAGTATCTGTCTGAGCAAGAGGAATTGATGTCATCATTTTTTTCAAAGTAGAAAAATGGGTTAAATATTTAGGAGGAAAAAAATGTATGAGTGTGTGTGAAAAATCTGTCTGTTTCTATAGAAAACAGTGGCATGTTAATGTTATCTCTAGGGATGAGATGGTTTTAGTGCTTTATAGTGGATTCATATAGATTGACTTTGTCAAGGGTCTGTGGGGGAGGTATCAGTAACTGGAAGATAGTTCTGACTAATGCAACCTGCACTTTAATATCCAAATGCCAAGATGGGTCTGAAGGAATTTTAAATGCAGAACGAACAATAGAAACAGGAACAAAATCAAGTACTAGAGACTTTTCTCAGCTCTGCCAGGAAATTCAGGGTACTCGGTCACTGTAGGCAAATGTTATTAAATAGACATTGAATGTGAAAAGTTGGAAAGGAATGTGAAAAGTGAACGAGCCTAAGCATGGATTGAAACTGAACTTTCCCATTTTACCAAGCTTCATAATAGTCCCAAAATGAATAATGAAGGGAAAAGCAGTTTGCACTTGGAAATAACGTCCTTTATCATAGCAACACCAGTGAATTGATGTCTACCAAAAATTTTTACTGGTAGATTTGACAAAACTACTGAGGCTTTTCAGCTGGGTTTGCCCCCAGCACAAATGTTTTCACATAGCTTTAATCAATAGGTTAGGTTCAGGAGTTTGAGTGTATTAGTTTTCTCTTTTCCCCACAAACAACTGGAAGCTTTGGGAGAAGACATTTGAACTGCATTTCCCATGAATGCTAACTTGGAATGCACTCTTACAGAGTCTGTTCCAAAACTTAATGAAACAAATGGAAATGTTTCCGTTCTCTTTGGATGAACTCCAGACTGAGCAGAGCAAAGTTCAAATAATTTGTCCTTGGGTCATTTCAGGTGGGAAGAGAGTTAAGTTGAAAGGGAGATGAAGCTGGAAATACGGAGTAGGACTGGGGGGAGGTGGGGGGCAGGTTCAGAGCTGGTCCATGTGGCTTCCCCTCCTAGTGCCAGTGTGTCTCCAGCATGTGAGAGCAGGCTGTCTTGGCCAGCAGCCTGTGTGGGAATGAGTGTTCTCAGCACACGACACCTGGGGACATTGGGAACCACGGCACAGAGAACTCTACTCCTGTTCTCTCTCACTGCCTGTCACAACACTGCAAGTACCTACCCTTTTTCTGCACTTTGTGAAAGCATTAATGTTGTTTATTGGTGGTGTTGACTGATGCTGTTAGATACTAGAGTTTAGGGTTTAATACAAGAACAGCCTTACTGGATCAGATCAAAAGTTCGTTAAGCCGAATCTATATCCTGATTCCAGTAGTGGCCACTAGGAAATGCTTAGAGAAGCACGTAAGAACAGGGTAAGCATGTGTGATACTATTCTCTACTGTGTTCTTAGATTCCAAGCATTTTCAGCTCGGGAACTTCCCAAGCCAGATGCAGATTCTGTATGTTTAGTAACCCTCAGTGGTTTTCTCCTCTTAATTTATCCAGTCCTCCTTAACCCCATGTAAACTTTTAGGGTCTAATTAACACTTTTTGGGCAGCAGGTGAAGCTAGGACAGCTGTACTTATGTCTGTCCCAACGTGCTTCTGCTGATTTAAATCCACACAGTACAAATAGCTGAATGACATACAAATCCACTCCTGTAGCACACAGGTCTCAAATTTCATTTACAGGATAGGCACCTTCCCAGTGCAGGGGTTCTAGCAAGATTTAACCATTCACATCCTTCTCTTCACGAAGTATTCAGTTGCTCTTGAGAGTACCTGGTGCAAAGTAATGCTGTGCAGCATTGCAGAAGTCAGTTTGAGCAGTGATAAATTCATGTCACTTTGACCAGGCTATGTTACTGCAGGAGTGTTGATAATGTTGCTTCTGGTATCTCAACTAAATCCTTCACAATTAAGTAAGATATCTCTCCATAGCACTCCACTGTGCACTGAAGACTTATCCATGGTAACAGGTGATCTAGGTGTTCCTCTTGCTTAGGAGGTGGAAATATCTTTGAATGGTGCTCTGTCCCATTCTTTAAAGTTGCTTCTTTGCTAAAGCACTTGAAATACATTTGGGGGCCCACCTCTCAGGATTTGTACGTATAAGTGAGTAGCAAACATATAGCTAGGTCCCCCAGTCAGTCCCTCAGAATGAGTGACCCCTGACCCCTCTTAGCATTAAGTCCACATCAGCCCAGAAGTTTCTTTTCCTGCCTCTGTCCTGACATGGATGAATAGATAAAGAAGTGGAAAGGAGGAGGATTCCAGTAAGAGCCAAGAAGGAGACATAGGTGAAATTTTGGTGTATCAACCAATTTAAAATACAAAATATCAGACATAAGACTTATCTGGGACTCACAAATTTAAAGGACTGCCAGTGGTATACGAAAGGTCTCATTTACACCTCCATGCGCAGTACCCATTAAACCATGGACCATTCTTCTCCCACAGCCAGCTTTCCACCACTTTCACCAGCTTGTAGTACACTGGAGCAAATTCAGTGCCAGATCTTATGATGCTGAGCCCTATACTACCGTCACCTGTCTGTACAGGGTATTTCCTAGCCAATGGTCTTCAAGACCTCAGTGCTTCAACAAAGGTGCCAGCTCCATCTTTAGCTTTAGCAGAAGAGAGGTTTGCATTTTGTTTGTGACAAGGACTCTTCTTCCACTCATCTCCATGGGGATCACAGTAGGAGATTCCAAGGCCGCTCCTCTGGTATCCTCCTCTGTATCCATTAAACCAGTGCCTGCGGATGTGGTCATTACTGAGCAGGCAGTGTGGAATCTCTACTGCCAATATGCATTATAGTATAGCAAAGATAGCTTTGTCAATGTTAGAATGCAGGTAGCTTAGTTACCTTTTTCTTTTTGATGCACAATTGCTGATGCTGTTCAGTTTAGACAACAAAAGATGTATTACACATGTTTGACTGTTTATCTTCAGAAATCTGAGAATTTTTAAGGAAATAAAAGTTTAAATATAAGATAATCATGGCTGTGTAAGTGGCTAATTTGCCCTGATGGAAGTCCATTAATTTAAAAACTTCGTTGCCTTAAAATGTTTCTTTATACGCTAGCTTTCATTTTCTGTTCTTCCTCAAAAAAAAAAAAAATCTGATCAGTGTTGTGCATAACATAACTTGCGATGTCATCCACTGGTTTATTTCAAACTGTAGGGGAAAAAAATCTCATCTGTGACTTTCCCAACTTCCAGCTTCTTAAATAAAGGAATTGTGTTCCTCTCTGTACCATTCATTTTGAAAGATTAATTTGCTTTTCACTGGGAAAAACAAAACAAAACACACCTTTCCTGTGTAGTCAAGCAATGACGTTTTAGTTTTGATGCTCACATGAATCCATGTTATGCATTTTTGTTATTACTAAATTTCTTTTATCTTTTTCAAAGGCCGCAGGAAATGCTGTCAAGCGAGCATCAGACAATCTTGTCAGGGCGGCCCAAAAAGCAGCATTTGGGAAAGCAGAGGATGACGACGTTGTGGTCAAAACAAAGTTTGTGGGTGGCATTGCTCAGGTTGGTACAATCACCCAAGAAGTAAATCAGAGAAAAACTATCACAGAAATGTAGCCTACTGTTACAATGTCCCATCTGCTGCATTGCAGGCTGGACAAATCTATGTAGAAATCTATGATAAATTATTTGATGCCTCACTGTTAGGTAACCACTGACATAACAGCAAAGTGATATGCTGTAAGATGTCTACACTTCTTCATTGAGCGTTTACTATAATAGCAGTTACCATTGTCCAATATCTTTTATTTTTGTTCTGATGAAGTTAATGGTTCTTTTCAAACTTCTCTTATGTACTTTAAATATTCCCAAATCTTAATGGAACACTAGTTTTATATGTATATAATCAAAGAAATAGAGAGTGAGAGATAAGAACTGATCACATTTCGTTACTGTGACCATAATAAATATGGGGAAATAATAACAATATTTAAAAATAGATTCCAAGGCTTTGAGGTTGTACCAACTTCTGGATTCATTGTTATCAATGAGGAACACAATATGCTGTGGTCACTACTTAAGAGATATTGAAATTTCTGCATGTCTGTAGTACTGTCATTTTTCCTTTGGCATTTTGAGATGCAGGAAAATACTGTGGATACCCGCAGTAACGAGCGTTCAATTTTACTGTCACTCAAACATTATATTAAGACATGGTGCTTATCCTACATGTGCTAACCCCTCACCCCGATGAATGCTGGGAGAGCACAGCACTATAAAATCCATCACGGATGTATACTACAACTTTTGTTAGTCCTCTTTAAGAAACAAGTGGGAATACGATACTGTTCTTTATGGCGTAGTCCTGGAACCTGGAAAAATTTGAGCAATTCCTGCTGAAGTCATTGAAATTTGGTGCTTCTCTGGAGACTGCTCAAGGCCTAGCTGTGACTGGTGTCATGGAGAAAGAAATCTTGTTTTACAGACAGTATTCCTTGCTGTCGTAATTCATGCTTCTGTTTTCTAGATCATTGCAGCCCAAGAAGAAATGCTGAAGAAGGAAAGAGAGCTGGAAGAGGCAAGGAAAAAACTGGCTCAGATCCGCCAACAGCAATACAAATTTCTACCCACAGAGCTGAGAGAAGATGAGGGTTAACCTGCTGAGATTTTTTTCGTTTTTTTCGTTTTTTCTTCTTTTTTTTTCCTTTTTTCTTTTCCTTTTTTTTTTTTTTCCCTTTTCTTTTAAAGAAATAAGCTAAAGGGGGACAGTACAGTGAGAACTGCTCTGACAACATTCTGGTATGCCAAGCACTTACCTAAATAAACTGCCTGTCATAGCTTTGGATGAGCAGAGGGCAATAAACACTTGTTCTTTCTCATCTGGTCAGCTGAGGTGCATGATGATCAAATAATGGTACAGTGTTAGGTTCATCATTCCTGTTCCTTCCTTGACTTATATCTCAGGAGAGAATGTTTCACTTTTTACTAAAGATACTAAGTCAGTATTATTGTCACTTTCCTGATGCTTGAGGTATTTATCGTTCCTTGACTTGTTATAAAACATTCATAATATTAATAGGAAAACAGTCAAGAAATCTTTCATATGATAAATATCACATGAGCTGGTGGTTCTCCCCCAACTACCCTTGTAAAAAGAAGACCAAGACAGAGAAGGATGTATGTCTGAGTGGAGAAACACGCGTGAGTGTGGGTTTGAAGAAGATGCCTGTCCTCTTTCAGTGTTATATGGCTGGTTCACCCCAAAACTGGAGGAATTGTCTCTGCACCTGTTTGCACTAGTAGTATTACTCCTTACCTGATACCAACAAGCTTCTACGTGTACAGTATTTAGGTTTACAAAATGTGGCAATAGCCATTCTTTAAAGAGCTCAGAAAACAAAGAAATGGAAACCTTGTCACTGCCTCAATAATAGCAGGTTCATGAAGGAAAATGCTGTTTCAATTATATACCTCTAATGTGTGACTACTTTTACAGTATTATACACACATACACATGCTCTAACATTGGACTGAATAGTTTGCATTTTGTGTTTTAATTGACGTTATCTGGCTTGTACTGTGGGATTTCTGTTAGAATGTATGTTATTTAAAAAAGGGAAATGCCCAGTACAACAAAAGACTATCACAACTCCTGTTATTCAGTTAATAATTTCATTTATAATTATTTTGTTTTGAAACCTGTGGGTATTGTAGGAGAAAAGAATAAGTGATTTACAAGTAGACTTTTCCTGTAATATATTTTTTAAAAATCTGGACTCTAGGGAATTTGTTTTCATAGTTGGTATTGATGAAAATGTACTCACCAAGGAATTGCAGGAAGGAATAGCAGTAATCTATCAGCAATCTTTGTCTTCAGCTGCAGAAAGGTATGGTATGCTCTCAATATCTGTGTTGTGACCTAAAAAATAGCAATATGGGTAGAGTGAGTAACCCGTTTTACCCTGTCAGAGAAAGAACACAAATCACAGCAACTTTAACTAGCAAAAGCTAAACTACTTGACTAACTACAGAAACACTATGTCTCCTAACAACAATTTCCAACATGCCTCCAACTCCACTCAAGCCCTCTTAAATGATAATGTCAAGTCTATTTAGGTCAAAGGACGTTGCCACTCCAGTCCTTCTGAAGGCTGTGCTGTCGTTTAGATACCTGCCAAGTACATTCAGCTGAGCCTGTTATGTTATATGCATACCCACCTAGTTGTCATTGTTGCAGAAATATTTGTCTTGTAGACTCAAAAGTTAACCCCCCCTAGTGGTAGGTTTACCAGTTTAGATAGTGCTAACTCCTCATTTAAGTTACCTGCATGAGCTATAATTATCAGGAATTTTGTCACACTAGTGTTAAATATATAGCAAAAAATGACTAGAGAATTAATAAATATTAAAGTGTACAAAGATTTTTATTGTTAGAGTCTCTTCTCTGGTACTGACGTAATCAGACTCAGTAGAGTTGCTGGAGAATCCACAATCATGAGAGGAAAAAAACTGGCAAATCCCAAATGGAATCACTGGCATCGACAGATGTGCTGTGGTGTGTAGGCTTGTGTGCATATGCAAACCCTTACTATCAGAGACATGCAATTCCGAGTTCTGTAATTTTCCACTTCAGCACAATTGATTTTTTTTTTCACTCAACTCACTGTGAGCAGTGTCACAGAATCTCAATGTTAAGAATTCCTACACCAAAAAAAAGGCTTCCTGTAAATTTTTAGGCAGAAGGCTAAATTGATGTTTATTACTGTAAGACCTAAATAAAGACAGCTCTAGTGATAGGGATTTTCTGCTGCTGTTGGTAGGTCCAGCTTCTTTGCAGCTTACGGCTCTTTCTCTTTTTTTTAATCTGGATAGCCTCACATTCCCATCCCTTTTTCGGAAAGATCTGTAAGAGAGGTTTGTTACTGTTTCCCTTTCGACCGATGTTTAACCTATTATTTGGTCTCATTAAAGCACGAAGAAAGATGATGCTGTCCTTAGCACCATGCCAGTATTTTATTGTAGGTATAATACTGTTGTAATATATTTTGATCAGGATGGTATTTGCCAGTTTGAAAGAAGCCAAAAGCCTGGTGAAATGCAACTATGTATGGAAATTGTATAGCTAGAAAACTTTATCAGTATATAGAAGGAAAGAGCATGCTCAAATTGTGTTCCAGATATATTTGTTTGGGAACTCCATTTTAGCACAGTTATTTTGAGACCTCTCTATTTCTGATTTAATGCCCCCTCTTATTTGACAGAAAGTATTGTTCTCTTTTCTCCTTAGCTATGTTCTCCATAGAGGAACCACAGTCAGATGGGTAGCTGAGCTGAACAACTGAAGTATTTTTTTACTCTGAATTTTGGGTCTTCATTTGGGAAACATTAAGAGAATATAAGCTCATCTAAAGTCTATTTCAAAATTTTCTTGCTGTTACAATTTGCAGTACCACTGAAGTCCACATGTGAACGTCTGTGGAGTTTGGAAGTAGTCCATGCATTCATTTGGCATGGAGACTGCAGCAGGAAGTGACAAGTTAGAGTAAGGGATGGAAGCTAGTTAATAAGAAGGACAGATGTTTACTTTGTTCTGTTAACTTGTGAAATGGTAAATGAGCTCTGTTGTATCTCACCCTTCTTCATGTGGAATTCACTTTAAGGAACTGTATGCAAATTAAAAGCAAAATGCCTCAAAGTTGGTTGTGTACAAGTAGTCTAGTGTTGTTTCCCCAACTATTCAGAAAATAATTTGAACATTTTATCATTTGTCTAAACTTTTCTACATCAGAAGCCTCAAAGTAAGAAAAGTTTTAAAACAAAAATTGAAGGCTAGACTCTCGTTTCATCTGTCCCTTTCCCTTTGATTTTCTACATCTTCATTACTTAATTCCTAATGAAGGGATGAATACATAATCTAGAAACCTCCTCAATGTAAGTATGTTTAGCTCATGAGCACATTTTTGCTTTTAATCAGTCCAAACTGATAAGATATTCACCCCAGGGGTATGGCATGTGCCATCACTGCATTTATCTTCCCTACATTTTTTTTAATCTCTGGGTTTGGAATTTTTTTTGTGTGCCTTATACTGTAAAAAGTTTTGTCCTTACGTAACTGCATCATGATTAACAAAGAGAGAGTTATCTGCCCATAACTGTCATGATTCCTGAAACCTGCTTTTCTATATTCACAGTAGTATACATTGAACATATTGTGGTTGTTCATGTTAATGGAACAACACATTTCTGTGGCACAAAGTTTATGATGCCAAGTGCAGAAACTGCTTGGTCATGCGAGTTACAAGTCTGTTACAAGTTGCTGTTTTGCCTGACCATAGTACCTGCAATGAAGTCCGATAAATTAGTTCAGAGGTAGACAGGTGCACAGACTGGATCTGGCTTATGAGCTACTCTTCCTTTAATGTGTGAACTCTGCCCTTGGGCACAGTGCGTCGTTCAGTGGAGAGGGATGCAGAGATCCTTGAGCAAATGTCACTAAGAGCACACAGCACTGGGTAGAGCCAAACGGGTGTACTTCAGTCCAAGACGCAACATCCCTACTTTCATCACAGTGGTCAGGGGGACGCACTGCCAAACTCTCACTGCTTCAGTCAGCGCTGGGCAGGAGGAGGACCTGGTACTGAGGCACAACACAAGCAGCATTCATCAGTAGCTGGTGGTTTCAATAATTCTGGCACAGTATCCCCTGTGTCAACTGCCTGGTATCAGATTAGGCCCCTTAATCTGATACTTCCTAGTTGGAGTCAACAAACTCAACAGTGCTGAACTTTGTGTATTGCTGTTTTCAGCCTGCTGCATGTGAGCTATAGAGAGGTCTCCAGAAGGCATGGTAAATATTGTGCCAAACTCTGTGTAATCTGCCTAACCCCTGCATAAAGCACATACTGCAGAAGAGTTCTGGGCTGCAATGTTTCAGCACAAGAGAAATTTAACAGCAAGAGAATTGATCTAAACTAGACGTGGCCCAGTTCAAGGGGCAGGCTGAAGCAACCCCATGTCCTAGAGTGTGGAAATGCTATACTCACAACAGTTCGTATCTGACAACATAATTCATTTTGCCTAAAGATTATTGTCATTTATTGAGCTACAAACAAGTGCCGTTTTGTCAGTTTTTAAATTTTTTAAAAATAATAAAGCCAGAGAGACATGTTTTCTCTCAATTTAGTACACTTTGTTGCAGTGGAAGAACCTTCTGTTCAAGGCAGTTTTGTAATTATATGCTGGAGTTTCTAGGGGGTTGAACTCTCACTTTAATGTCTTCCCTTCCTGTTAAAGTTTTAACCCCAAGAAAGGCACAAAGGAGCTTGTAGTGATGCTGCCACACCATTATGCATAGTATTTATCTGGCCACAAAAATAAATAAATAGTTTTTTGTCTTCACCAACAATAAGCCCTTGAAGGAATTCCTTTTTTTTTTTTTTTTTTTTTTCGCCCTGCATATAGGTATTTGTGACTTGTGTTGCACTGGTGGTCATGCAAAGGATCATTCTGCTCCTTAAGCAAAGTAAGGCAGAAGTTGTATCTATCTGCAAGGCTGGGAAAAGGCAGAATTCCCAGGTGACAGGGGAGAGTGTTCTATTTAAAGCTCTGCTGCATAGACAAAACTATGAATGCTTACTTTGTAATATATGTCAGTGACCATTCAATATCCTTAAAATAAAGCATGTTAACTACACATAAATATATACAAAAGTCAAACACCAGTTATTCAAGGGTATTGGATGTTTGGTGGTGGTTTTTTGGGGGGGAAGGCTAGTTTTGCTTTTATATATGTTACGATTTCCATTTCATTCAACATTTTTCTATGTTAAATATAACTCTGTACGTACAGTTAGGCTACTTCAATTCTCCATATGAAATCTATGCCAGAAATCTTGCTGCTGATCAGTTGCATTATAACTAGTTTGATGTTGCTACCAGCAGGGGCTGTTTCTGGCATGGCTGCATTCATGTCAAAGTGGGATCTTTTTGGCATTCTGTGTGCTCATCAAGTGGATCCATCACCAGATGTGTATATCATGTCTCTGATTATATGGTAGCTTTCTTCCATATATTCTTCATGACAGAAACAAGATTGAAGAATCTGCTCTTTTAGGGTTGGTTAGCTGAATATTTAAATGGGGACTATAGAGGTCCTAGGCATGTTTTAGGCTAGAATATTTTAAAATATCTATTAAAATATTTTAAAATAGATATTTTTAAACTACTACAAAAAAGTATTTGGCGAGTTTGCTGTCTGTTCTTGCTTTCTGTGCAGCACAATTTTAATTTGTGTTGAAAACATTCTAGGCACTACTGTAGAGACTCTAAGAAAGTTAATTCTTTGTGCTTGCACAGTAATGCCTAAAGACTTGAAAACTAAACCACAATGTTTCACACGCTTGGGTGTCCCTTTTGACCTTGTCTTTCTTTACAAGTTCCTTTGCTTTTCCCTTTCTCTTTTGGTCTGAGCATTTATGAGAGCTGGACACTTTCTTCCTCAAGCATCTTTTAACAATATATACACTAAGTTTTCCACCTGGGCAAGTCAGTTATGTCTAGTGTTGCAGGAGAAATACTAATATATGGGGTTTATCCATGCCTAATTTGGATAATGTAAAGCTTATATAGCAAACATGATTTTATTTCCCTACTGATTATTTTCTTTAAGTTATATTTATTTATTTTAAAAATGGATAGTAGGGGCTGGTGACTTCTTAGCATCCTAAAATGTCCACTGTGAGGGTTTATCCCAGGTGAAGGGAGTTTCTTTTGGCATGTTTACCCATAACTGGTATTGCTATAAAGTCAAAATCTCTTTATTAAAAATATACATGGAACATTAAGTTCAGAAGTTCAGAACTTTCGAAGATGAAAATTCACTCATGGTACCGAATCAAATGTTAATTTAGCAGTCTCAGAAGCATTTTGAAGTCTGTGGAAAAGATATTGCATTAGGACAGTGAGAAGATGTTGCTGGCTATTGTCTTAATACAGTTCTTGCTCTTTAAGTGCTGAATTTAATAATACTGGTTGGAATCTTCAATCCCACACAGATCAATATTCAGTACTTTCTAGGCTGTTAGTATAATCCTTTTGTTTTGGAATAATTGCCTGTACTACGCTCCATCTTCTCTGAATATGGTTCAAAATCCGTTGTCTTTGGGGCTGTTTATATTTTGTAAGGTGCAATTGACCAAGTAAAAAGTTTAATACAGAGGTTTCCTCCAGCATTATAGTTGATGATCTTTGCATTCAAATTGCATTGTATATTCTAAGTTGCTGATTAAAATATTTACTTGGACATAAGTCACTGAACTGTTGACCTGATTAAGTCTTGGAAAGAGTGGTCAGATTCTGGGGCAGTGGGTATATTATAAATACATGTTTGTACTGTCTTGTACATTTTCCAGTTTGACAATAAATATATTGCATTTTATTAAGGATGTACTGCCAGATAATAGTTTTATCAGCCTTGCTTCAGAAACAGAAAAGGTATTTATGCCCCAGTTCACCAAATGCTGTAGCACATATAGTATTTAAAAAAAAAAAGAAAAGTTCTTCATACTCTGTCTGCAACATAGTTATCTCAACTTGACCTAGATGGGATTAAGCCCATGCTTAAGGGCTTTCCCAAATGACAGTGTTTCAGACACTCAGAGAGACAATGCATGGCCCGTATGCTTTACTGCATGCTACTAGTTAGGACCACCTTCTCCATCATATCCATCCCAAGATCACCATAGTGGGTGTCAAGTATTAATAAGAATACTCTGCTCTTAGAGACCACTTATTTATGGTTCATAAAGCACTAAAAATGAGTCACTCCTATTTTACGGATGGCAAAATTATGTTGCAGGAAGGGAGATAGTTTGTTCAAATCCACAGAGCAGGTTGCACTGAATGTAATAGCTAGTCAAGTTCCTGTGATCCAAGAACTAGATAGACCAGTAATAGCCATATCCAGGAAAGGGTTAATATTTATATTCCCATCTAGTTGCTAACTGGTCTACATTATTTTTTGCATTAATGTTTCTGCACTCTGTCAGTTCCAGAGAAATCAAATGCATTCTTTTTTGGTAACTGTATAGCAGAGGGACTTAAACAACGATTGTGATTAGTGCCAAAACCAACCATCTTTCACTGCCAATGCTTTAGACAAACATCCTGTCTTCCAGAGTTGAATTTAATCTGCAAGAATCTCTGCTCAGTGCCTTGGCTTTGCCTTATGTTGTAACCACTTCTGTTAAGGCACCAGCCTCAGTTCTCTTCCAGTAAGTAAGGACTTAACGCAGCGTTTTTCTCTGACTTTTTCTGCAAGAGAAGTGACAGCTTGAATACTTTGGACAAAGCTCTTGCAGCTTATTTAAATCAGCCTCCTGCTTTACCAAAGCTTCCTGCAAAATATGATGAAAATCCTGAGGCACTGAAGCCTTTAGTGTGACACTTTTAGCCACAGAACCAGTTTTGAAGTTTACTCAGAGATGCCTTTAGTCATCTGCAGTTATGTGAGACTTAGACATTAAGAACTAATGATTCCGGTCTGT
Organism: Gymnogyps californianus; assembly: GCF_018139145.2. Lineage (NCBI taxonomy): Eukaryota > Metazoa > Chordata > Aves > Accipitriformes > Cathartidae > Gymnogyps > Gymnogyps californianus. The sequence continues at coordinate 4,952,089 of NC_059481.1, read as the reverse complement.
CTGCAATTACTCACTCTTTGCCTTCAGCTATATAAGCATGAGTATTTTGTCTCTTCTATATATTCATCTTCTGTTTGCATTTTTTAATGATAAATGAGTTGAAATGACACTATATTTCTAAAATGCTAGCACAGCTTCTCAGGATCCAGTCTGAGGATTATGTTTAGTTCTACTTTTTCTGTGTAAATTGTTAGCTATTTAAAAAAAAAAAAAAGTGGCATGCATGGCAAAGTTGGTGTGAAAGCTCCAGTAGCTCAAGTGCCTATTAAAAGCTTATAGTTGAGACAATTTTTTTATCTTTTCCTGAGGGGGGAAGCACATTGCTTTACTAACAATTTAAAGATGGGTTTTTATTGTTATTTGAAATTTAGTGAGTTGAAGCAATACAGTCACTGTGGGAATATTTGAGTTATGACCTAAGATGGAGGCTTGTTAGTAAACAAAGTGGGTATATTCTTCAAGCCTAGACTGAATTTTTGTCTCATGAAATCATTGGAGACTTCAGCTGAATGCTTCTCTTCTCTTTCTGGTTATTGGTTTTGCCTGCATCTGGTTTTGCCTGCTTTCATCTGCTCATGGTTGGCTTTTTTCCTTGGAAGTCAGCGTGTTTCAGTATTTAGTCAGTGCAGATTTAGTCACAATCATGTCTGTGGAGAAAACAGGGGTCTTAACTTAAAGATTTATTACCAAAATCAGGAGCAGTATCTCCTGCAAATCAAGATCAAATCCTCCAGTGGTATTTATCAACTGTCATTAGTGCAGGACACTCAGTCCCTAAATTCATGAAACTACAGTACAGGAAGTGAATTTGTCTCCTCATATGAATGGTCAATAAACATGAATAATCACATTCTCTTAAATTTTGAGAATTAGTGAGTTCAAGCAACCCAGACATTGTAGGAATATCTGTGTTATGACTTCAAACAGAGGAGTGTTAGGAAACAAACTGGATATATTCTTCAAGCCTAGAACTTTTGCTTCATGAAATCAGTAGTGATTTTAGCTAAATGTTTGTGTGCCAGCATAACTTTGAGTATGTTTCTTTTTGCCTCAGAAAAATGAAAGTGAGAACTTTAGTACGAACACATTGTTGTTCTTGCTGGTCTCTTCTGATCTGTGACTTTGTGTTACTGAGATTTCACATACAAAAACTGTGGGGAAAAAATATGATTTCAAAAAGACCACCTCAGGAAAACAGCTTCATTGGTCATACTGTTGTGCTTGGCTTGCAGTCCAGTTGCCATCCTCTATAATTTGGTGATGATAATAAGGCTATTTAAGGTAATTCTCAAGCCAAACCACTGCTGTGACATGCCTGTGATGCTTCCAGATCCTGTACCCCGGCAATTCAAGCCACAGAGAGAATTTTCTGGTTATTTTCTTGACTGTTCAGGAGTCATCTCGGATCTCTTCCAAATCATGGGAGTGGCTCTTTATTACATGACCAGATCACTCATATTTTGGTTTGTCCAAGATCTTGTTAACTGGAAACAGGCTAAACACAAAAATTTCTCTTTAAGGGTGTCCTATTCCTCTCCTAGAACAGGAAAAACTCTAAATATGCTGAATATCTCCTAGACTAAATGCTTTGTAAAACAAAACAGGCTGCCAGTGCACCCATCTCAGAAGAGGTCAGAGCCTATTCAGATCTTCTTCCCTATCTTAACAGTAACACCCACTAAAAAGAGAACCTTCAACCTATGGTCCTTTTTCAAAAGTATTTGCTAGCAGCAGAGTTCACGCTGTTTGGTCCGCATGTAGATTCATAATGAATAGATTCATAATGTCCATCAATTAAGATAACAGGTATTCCCTTTTATTTTGTTGTTTCACACCCTTCGTCCCTGCTTAACATGCTGGATGATTCCTAATATACTAATTGCCTTTGAGTGGAGGGAGAGCTGCTGGATACAGAATAAAAATTTGCCTGTTCTTTTCTTCTGGGACTGTAAGGCAGGCACAGGTTAGGAAGTGGCTTTGGGATTTGCAGAGAGGTCTCTCTAAGTCTGGGGGGTCACGTTATGGCAGTGGAATTGAGATGCCAGCACAGCTTTGGGTATGTGTGAATGTATACTGGAAATGGGGCTGGCCAAACACCACAGCACAGGCAAGTCTAAATCCTGTGCTGGAGAAAAAAAAAACTCACTGTAAGCAAGAGAAGGGGGCAACACAGGAGATAACGGCTTTCCACCCTTTTATAGACACAATGAAAGATATTGCTGCATCTCTGCCATGTTGCAAAAGGGAAACAGGGTAAGGATTGTGGGGCTATACTTGGATTTTCCTGTAACAGTTAAATGCTGGGTTACCTTCAAATTCCTAGCAAAACTCTGAAAATACATAAATTGAGACAGCAAGCAGACCATTTGAGGCTTGTTTCAGATATCTGCTTCCAAGCAGGGATTATACTATCCGTACTTGCTCCCTGCCAGTAAAAATGGCAGTGTTGAAAGGGTAAGTCAAAGCTGCAGTGACACTATTGATGGTGAATTACAGAATCATGTTTAAAATTAGGTAAACTCAGATGTTGCTTTGGTCCCTTTTGATCTTGCAGACAAGTAGGTGGTGGCTTTTGAGACATCCATGCATTTCTGAGAGTCCAGGCCACTTTCAGAGTTCAAACAGAAATACATGCTATAACTGGGGCATGTTGAAAGCCATGACTTCATTTCTTAGAACTTTAACAGCTGTATAGCTCAAAGACAAATAACTCATCCCTGGCTGCTCCCTGTAACAACACAGACATCCAGAAAATGCCTGGCATTTTTTTGTTCACTACTTGGGATAGAATTCCTCTGATTTTGTTTCCCTCTGGACTAAGAAAAGACTATTCTTAATGTTGCAGCCCTAAGGAGGAATCTTGCATCCCGCTGCAGCTTTGTTTCCACGTGTTGTATGTTCCCTGGAAAATTCTACTGCATTAGCAGTATTTGTCCAGTCTCATGTCCAGCCCCTTCCATCAGCAGCGAGTTCCTGTTGTTTCATTTGGATTTTCAAAGAAAAAGGCATCTGTTTGCTCAAAACCCACTTGGCAGCTCTTCAGCCTAACTGCTTCCACAGAGCCCCAGGGAGCTCTGTAAAGAAGCTACTTCCCGCAGAACTAATTCTAGGTGCGAGTTCTGAATGCCCTGATGAGTTGTTTCCCCTACAGAAACTCTTCTGTGATCAGAAATCTCGAGCTGTCAAAGCACAGCATTTCAAAGGGCAGAAATTCTGAAATCGAAAGGAAAGCGGAGTCTGTCCTGGGAGCCGAAGCGGGGAGAAGTGTTTCATTTAAGCTTAAGAGTCTGAGGGCAGATATGGCTCCTCTGCATAAAAACAGCAAGAAGGTAACTGCAGATTTGGGAGATAGGGAGCTATTTAAATTCACAACACTGTTGGCATAAGAGGAATTGATACGTATTGGTCCTGAATTAGTTTAGGCAGGAAGGGAATTCTGGACTAGTCTAAGTATGGCTAGAGGGGGTAGAAATCAACCCACTTTTGACAACAAGAATGAGAAACAGGCTTATATAGTCACAGTAAGGGTTTGGGTTTGGCCTCAGGGCCCTTCTGTGTCTCTCCCTTACAAAGTGTTACTGAAATTTGTGATGGGAACCCAGTGCTAGGGTTACAGGTTAATCAGCCTGAACCATTTCATCTAAACAATTGCCTAGATTACTGCAGTCTGTGGCAACTGATCTGAGCATTCTGGGAACTGTGTTCCAGCACAATGCTGTGTTTTCTCCAGTAGGACCATATTTCACCGTAATATGCTTCTCAAGCATGCATTATGTGAGACATACTGTAAGGTCAGACACAACTATGGCTCTACATTGCAGGAGTTAGTGTCTAAGCCACTTCTGCTGGCTGCTGTATCTTAAAAGCACTCTCTCTAGTACAGACTTCAGGTCTCTGCTTGTGTCTGCAGTCAAGCCAACCCATGTACAAGTGTGTTAGTGCATCCAGTTAATTTCTCTGCTATTGCAAGTACTGCTAATAGAGAACATTTTCCGGTGCGCTCATCCAATCTACCAGTTTTAATATACTTTCTAATGCTTTTATGGAGATCCCTGTAGACTGTGCTGCGAGTTGTTTTTTCTTGTCAAGTCAACTGTAGTTCATTAAATCAAGAAGATGGAAATGGGGGTATATAATATCTTACAGCATTTCTCTCACGCAATCTTGGGTGTTTATAACCTGCCCTTCACTGCCTCACAGTCAGGTTTATGTTGAAATCTTTACCCTTCTGTCACAGCCTGTCCAACTCTTCAGAGCTTTTTTTCTTTTATTCCTTCATTCATGTTATTCACTGCCCAAAATCAAATATAGAGTCTTGAAGTTGAGGACTGCGTAGAAAGGAAGGGCATTTGAGTAACAGAGCGTGCAGAGAGAGTGTGGTTGCAACAGAGTGTGTCTCTGCTGCGCTAAATTGCTTCAATGCTTCTGCAGCCCAGCGTTTCTTGCAGGGGCCACTTTCCAGCAAAGCCTGAACTACTGTTGAAAGCTGCATTTCCTGCCACACAGAGCTCTCCACCAAAGCAGAAATCAAAACAAGAGCAAACCCAGTGTGGACTCTGGCAAAGATCACCCTCTCTTCATGTATAAAAGGGAAACATTTAGCCTGACCTCATAAAAGAGAGAACTTAAAGGACTGTTCTACACTTTGAAATCTTACCCTCGATGGCATGGAAACAAAACGCTGACTTGGGAATTTCAGCAGCTCATTTCACGTTCTGCTCAGCCCGCTGTACTTCCTGAGCATGAATCGGCCATTGCATCATCCCAGGAAAATGAAGGTTATTGGGTCACTGGCTGCCCTTATAATCTGCTCAGTAAGGAATTTCTCGAGGGTATAGACCAGTGCCCAGAATAACATTTAACAAGGTCTGGAAAATTATGCCTGCTACAAGCAGAGACCTCTTAAAGTTTGCAGGAGGCCTACTGTTTGGATGAGTAAGCAGCACACCCCCCTCTATAAACATCACTTGAAACAGCTGCTTCCAGGAACCATGGAGAGAAATAGCTGAGGGAGAGTCCAGATGACTTTGCTGGTAGCTTAGTACCTTTCTTAGCATATGGGCCTGTGCTAAATGGAGAAAAATCAGCGTCGAGATTTTCTTGATCCTATTTGCCTCCAGAATTTGTCAGGCAAACTTCTCTTATACAGCTACTCACTCTACATGTAAACTGCACCCTGGAGTTCAGGTAAGGCTGAAACTTCATGCAAAACAGTACTGCCTCTTCCCTTGCAAGTGCTGTATATTCTCTGTATATGCTGTATATGGCTTTTGAGGGACAGAACAGTATCTGCTTTCTCTGGATTGTGTACCAGACCATAAAGGACAATTCAATGGCTTTGTTCTCCAATTGGATTGCACCATTTCACCACGGAATAGGTCCTGGGATTTAAAGAAACCTCCCACCCACTGGGCAAACGCCATGACAGACAAGATTCAACTTACTGATAGCAGAAAAGTGCTGTCACTGTAGGAACCCAAATACATTGTTCTGTGCAGTCTCAGGCTCTCTCTCTCCTTGCTCTGGTGATGATTTGACTGTGAGCTTGGAGGCTCTCCCCAAGCTCTTCTACAGAGCTCCTCTTCACTCAGCTGTGCCTACTAGTGCTGACAGTTCCTGTATGCCTGTGTGAATGACCCACTTCTGCTGCCTTTGCACTTGATCACTGTGGGAGCATTTCACTGGAAAGCATTTCCTGCTTACGTTCATCTGCTCACACTCTCTCTTTGCCCACAGGAAGTGATTGTTTCAGGAAGTGATTTTGGGTGAAGCTTCACTTGTTCCTTGCCTGTGGACTGAACATGAGAGAAAAGCTCTATCTACCCTAACTGGTGTTTCTGGCATGCTAGTGCTTGGGACCACTTAACTTGGCTTTACTTGAAAGTAGTTGAGAGACTGAAGGGAAGGAGGAAGAAAGTAGGAAAACTTCATCATCATATGATGGATTTCTGGAGGATTTTTTTCCCAGCTGCTGCTCACAGTCCAACTCAGCCTCACAAGCCAAATTAGCTTTGTTAATGTTGCTCCAGGCTTCTTGCCTCCTCTCAAAGCTGTTTTGATTTGTTAGCACCTCTAACACGAAGGTGGTCTGAAACCTGCGGAGTATTTAAGGCAGGGTTTGGGCTACAGCAGAGCACAAAGTCAGGGCCTTCATCCTAGACAGGGAGTGCAGACACGTACGATGCTCCTGCACAGCTAACGGCCACAGATGCTGTTTGCACTGTCCAGCTGTAGGGATATGCAGTGGAAAGCAATAAGAGTGTTCTTCTCCAGGAAGTGTTTCTGATTTCTCCCATTTGTCTTGCAATGTCAGTTGGTCCTATGCCTAGAAAAGGTGCTGCTTGTGCTCCATCACCTGATCCCACACCACAACTACTGTTCACTTCTTCTTCAGCAAGCAATGCTGAACTATATCACAGTTTTCTTCAGGCAAAGTGTGAAACTGCAAATATACTAGTGACCACAATTCCGCACAGCATCCTTGTACTACAGAGACAGATGAAATGTCTATAGACAGACAGAATGATCGAAGCTTGAAAACATTTGTGGAATAATTTCTGGTTAACAAGCCCATTTTTATAATGGGTAACATATGAGAACAAAAGGTGCAGGGGAACACAGGCTTTGGAAAATGGAGCTTAATACAAAATTATATATTGCATATTGTTTTTAAAAAAACAATGTAAGTAGTGCTTAACTGTGATTAGAAGAAATCTAAAACATCTGCAAGAGCTCTTAAATAAACCATGGAAAGCGGGAAGAATTCAACAAATGTTGGGAAACAAAAGAACAAAGAGCTGGGTGGAATTCATGTATCTGCCTTAATATGCCAAGCTTTCCCCCATACTCGTTGTCACTACCGCTAAGCAGAAATTGTACTTTCACTATTTCATTGTGCAAAACTTCCATTAATGATCTATAGCCCTCAAGCCTGACAGCTGAATTTCTTTTACCATTGAGCTACATGGCTTTTAGCAATTTTCTCTCCGTTTTCTTACTGAGTGTAGTTAATGGCATTCATTTTTCTCAGTAGAGAGATATTTAGGGTTAACTTGGGCAAAGAGTTAATTTGGCATCACTTCTAAACTGCTCTTAAATAAAAATGATGACATAATAATTTGAAAAATAGGATAACCTTCAATGCTAATTTCGCCTCTTGTTAGATTATCTTTTAACTTATTTTGCTTCCTCTTTATTTATATCCCCTAAAGACATTGGGGTGAAATAGATCAACCAATGAACATCGCCTTCTTTAACCATACCTTGGAATAGCCCACAATTCAGATCCAGCACAACACTTACCCAAACTTATCAGCAGCACAGCTAGGCACCATTCCTGCCCCCTCTTTGTGGAAAGAGTTCTACCCACACCTCTAAAATCCACAGAAGCACAAGAAGTAGAACCAGTACCCATCAGGCGTGGGGACCTAAGAAAATAAATTATTTCACATACCTGTGGAGAACTTTTCCTATAACCTGAGAAAAGGTTGGTTGGTTGGTTTGTCTTAAATTAGAGAAGCATCCTTCTTCAGGAGCCTAAGGTAAGTAGGATTTGGGGGAAACCACCTGTTTTGGCACAAAACACTGAAATGCATTGTAGGAATGGTCAACAGAATAATTTCTCTTAATTGCATTTTCAAATTGTTGCAGACAGCTCTGTTTAAACTGTTTTTTAAATAAAATCTATTCAGAACAGTATTGTGCAGAGGCATGAGCCCCAGGAAGTAAAACGATAGAAAGCTTCTTCCCTTTTCCCCTCCCCCAAATTCAAACTAAGCTGTTACAGTTTTTCTCATTCTTGCTATGTTTGGCTTAGAATCAACTGCTCTCATCATGAAAAGGAAAAAAAATAGAGGAAATTTCTCAGTTGTGGTAACCTGTAGCATTAGCTGTAACAAAGAGAAGGGAAGGTCATCCTTGGAAGTATTCTATTTTTCATATGACTGCTTCTGGTGTCCAATCGCTCATTTAGGACTAATTTGAGTACCTCTATGCTATGTTGCTGTGAGAAATCCAGCTCTACCAATGGAAGAAGCTAACACCAAGTCTATGTATTCCTTCTTCTCAGGATAGTCCTTCTTTGAGGTACGAATCATTGTTGTGATAAGGCAGGCAGAGATCCATTTTGTACACAAAAATGAAATTGTTAACCCTTTTCTCCATTGTCAGAATCATCGGGGCTGCAGTCCCACACAATACACCTCCTCTCTCCTCATTTAACTTATCTGCTGTGCCCACAGTGAAGTACTGACCACTCCAAATGGCCTTTAACTGCTAACTCGGATGCCAGCAATTGTCATCTTGCAGCACCGGGGAGCTCTGCACAAGCTGTGAAACCCTTCCAAAAGCAGCGCTGTGTAGACTTGCTCCTTCACATGTGCCAACAGACAGAGCCTCTGGCAGGGGCTCAGTTGCGCTAGTGCTGAAGGAGCCTCCTCTAGCTATCACACTGGAACTTTCCAAGACACTCTTCATTTAAAAAAAAAAAAGGGGGGGGTGAGGGGGGAACTACTTGTAGTTGTTGCAGTAACAATGCAGCATCGAAAAGGTTCTCTGTTGTAATCCAGTTCTTGTGCGTGGTGATGAAAACTTGCTGTTACTCAGGCACATGTATCTGCGAAGGCATTTTGGGTTGCTGAAGTAGTACCATATTTGGCCACTTCTCTTCATAGTCCCTGTCTGGTTGTAGAGAAGGCTTTTGTATCCTGCTAGCATTCCTGGACTGCTGCTAAACGTGCATTAGAAAGCTCTGCTTTCAATCTTCAGAGTTGTCAAACAGCTTTAAAGAGATGCTGACTGTTTTGAAAAAGAAACAGAAAAGACGACTCTCAAAACAACTGAAGTCAATCTCTATGCACTTCTCTCCCACCCAGGTAATAAGTATGTTCTCTCAGTTTTCAGCTTTGAACTTGTTTGTATCACATTTGCTTGCATACATAACATTTTTAGGGGCTGCTCCAAATGACAGTAGTGCATAGTAATCTCTGAATTATTTGAGCCCTGAGATACCTTGCAGTTCGTGCAGCTAACCTATTCGTAAGAGTTGTGATTTTTTCCGTCATTGATTTGAGTGTTTAGACTTCCTTCCCAGGTAAATTTGGTGTGTAAAGAAAAGAAGGAGACATTCAGCAAGAGCAGCTTGTCATAGGGGAAGGCCTGGAGCAGCAGTATATCATGTTGAACGGTTTTGAGGAAATATTTTTAGCAACTCATTGGGATCACCAAATCCCTGAGGAAATTAGCGTGTATGCTAGGAAACAGAGCATTATATTGTGGGCCTGAAGTGCTCAATAAAGAAAGGAGAAAATTCAAATTTAACTACAGCAGTCTTAAAGCTTTCTGTGCTAAAAAGGCTAAGTGATGGAGACAGGGCAGAGAAAAGTAAGTAGCAAGTGTACATAAATCTGTTCATCTGCCCCTAAAATCTAATGGAAAACAAGCCCAGAGACTAAGAAAATCTCATAGATTCTTTTGTGCGTAATAGACCAAGTAATTTCCCTCAGTAATTTCATGAGATGTCTCTTTAAAAGTCATGTTCAGCTTTAGAAATAAATGTCTACTTGCCAATATTCATACCGGCCACATTTCTAGTAGCTGTTTGCTATTTATTGGTTGCTGTAGTTCCCAGGGGCCCCGGTTGGCTTTTTCTAAGTGGATAAAAGTACAGTGTTTTCCTGAAAGAATGGGAGAGATTTTGACCATGAAGAGTTATGTCTCAATTCTCTTGCTCCAGGGTACAGCACTGGAAAAGGAGTCCCTGTCTGGGACTATACTCCCATTAGGATGCAAACCCTTCTCAGTCCTCTGGAACTGCACACCTCAATCAAGCCTGGTGTCTCCTCAATGCAGGCTGGTGTCACACCTCAGGCAGCAGCCAATTCCACATGTTTCAGAGGAAGGACAAAGAAATCTTTTGGTGATTTCTCCATGAGCTAAACATTGTAAGTAAGCACGTTTGACTCCCTTCCTTCTTTTGGGGTGGGTTCTGTGCTGTCATCTGTGATTCACAAGGAAGGAGAACAGCAATTTAACATTGTTCCCATCTGCACTGCTAACCTTCGGTAATAGGAGTTCCCTTGGCTGAGTCAAAACTACAAGGCAGCACTGGCAGCTTCAGTGTTACACCTGAAGAGTTTTGGCCCTCACAAGAACCATGCAGTTGAAAAAGCTAGTGACTTTCTTTGCCTTCCTATCCCAGAGCAGTTTTGAAAGCCTCCTGCTTCCAAGAGTAGACAATGTAGTCTGATGCTAGGGAGTAGCTTTCCAAGAAGATTCTGCACCCTTAAAGACCAGATAAAAAGATGCACTGGGCCTATAAAAGCACTGTTTGAAGGGCTGGGGTTTCTCATTTGGTTTTCTTTAAACTAAACAAAAACTACACAGAGTGGTCTCTTCAGGCACAGGGAAAGGCTGACTGTAGAAAAAGGAATTCTTATTTCACCATAGAAAAGGTGATGCAGGTTATCCTGTCATCTCATAGCAATGTTCAGTTTTGTGGCCATCTATGAGTTGTAACCTGCCACTTCAATGAAACAGACATTTGTAAGATTGTCTTGTTATTTAGATAAATACATGCATTGATCTGAAACCAGGTTATGCTTCTTTACATAGAAATGCCAGCAGGGTTGGGAAATTTCCAGTATGGTACACCAGTGCAGAAGTCTTCAATTTCAAACACTCAGTTCCCAGACTAAAGGCAGAGTTGGTGACAGAGCTGTGAGCAGTCTGGTCTGGCCCTGTGCTACCCAGTCTGATACAGACGCTCCAGGATGTGCTCCACAGCTCCATGCAGCTCTGCCAGGAGACTCTGACATGCCTACAGGCTTTGAAGGGGAAGAGGATAGAAGCAGCGTGCCTGTCACATGTAAGACTTGGATACTCTTCTGTCTTTGCAAGAAACAAAGGGGTGGTGCCTCTGACTGAGGGATACGCTGCATCTTGGCCTAGAGGTGTCACAGGGTAGCACTTCTTAAAGTACAACGATAAATTTGAATGAGTCTTTATAATAGCTATTGCATACTGAGAAAAGTCCCAGTCCTTGCCTCGAAGCATGACAAGCTTATTGTGTTAGGGTTTTTTAATCTTTCCATATTTTGTAACTAAAGATCTAATGAGTTTCTTCTTTGTAAGAAGCTGGGTGTTGTTCTTTGTATTCTGGCAAAATTCCAAGCTGAATAATTGCATTCTTAATTCTCACCACATTTCCTCCCCTCAGCCACAGTGGTGTGGCGTGCTGCTCTGCATGGAGCTCTTCAAGTGTCGGCATGTCAGAAGTATCACTTCTAGCACAGCAGTTCTAGTGTGCAAAGCGTGTTAGAATCAAAGGCGTTGAAACAGCGTCAGCTATTATTATGAATAAATAAATATGCTACAGCTTGAACCAAGATTTTTCATCCCAAGGGGTTTCAGAGCCCTCCATGGCAGGGAGAGGAGCTGTATTCTTTTTAGGTTTCCCAAAGAGACTTGCTTTTCTCTACTAACATCACAGTATCATAAACAAACTGATCAAAGGTGTAAACTCTTCCATACAATTCCCTTCATTCCTTCCCTTTATATGTTCACGTAGATGCATCCACTGTCAGCAGGGACTCTCCTTGTCTCCTTTCAGAGTCCACTGCAGCGATAAAGGCAAACCTTCAGTGCCACACTGGAGATGGTGTCTCACCCAGGAGATGATGTTAGCCAGTTCGATACCTCATCCTCCCACAGACTTCCTGTATGACCTTAGTCAAGTTTTTTAGCCTCTACACTTTCTACCCCATCTGTAAAATGGGATAATTGCACATAAACCTCACAGAGATAGATGGCAAGATTAAATGCACTAAAGACTGAGAGGTGCTTTGATCCTACACTAGTGTAGTTCCTAGACAGCTTTGCAGGTATGTGAATATGAATCTAACTTGGAATGACACCAACCAATTCTCCTGCAGAAGAGGAATTCCAGTGCACCATGCTGGACAGTCGACTTGCCTTTTTGTTTAATGTTTGTCCATATTTTCTGAAGGAGTTCAAAGCAGCCTCTAATTTGTACTCATGTGTCTATCTCTACAGATAATTGCAGGTAAACAAGATTGAAAAGGACACCCCAGTCCAGTGCCATTCTATCTAGGCAACTACAGTGTAAGCATTTCTACAGCATGCTAGATGTCTACCAGGTCAGTGTGAGGGAACAGACTGCTGTATTAGTATTGCTCGGGAGTGTCCCTATTTCTACTTGCCAAGATTTAAAAACTTAACCTGGAGGCAACAGTAATAAACTGAAGCTTGCTCCCTACCAGACAACGCTGTTAAGCATATCTTTATAGAGGGAAGATATAACACTGGTAGGATCACGATAAAAATAACGCCAAGTTATCTAAACTAATCCCTTGTCAAATTCCCTAGATCCTTTAGGCAATGTGTGTGCAGTTAAGATGTTAATTGGTATGGGAATGTGTTGGGTAAGTTACAGCAGTTATTGCTGTTGGACATATGCTTATCATCCACAGCTCAGTAACACACTTTGTCTGGCACACGCTGGTGTCAAGTGCTTCAAACGTCTTACTGGGGACAGCAGCTACCCAATCTGCTAGTTGTAAATGTTACAGGCTACTGATTGTCTGCATGTTTCCTCTGTTGAGATATATGTGCCTTCTGCCAGGACTGGGGGATCTATGTAGCCCAGTACCAACAAGCAAGAAGCCATGACATTCCTAGTTCCCTGCTTTTTAATTTTCAGACAATATGTTCTGGACCACAAGGCTAAGAATTCAAAGCAAGAAAAATTCCCTGCCCCTGCAAGAACGGATGATTTGGGAACATAAATAAGTTAGGATTGTCTAGTTGTGAATGCAAGTAGCCAGATGGTTTTTCTTCCTTTCCCTGACTCCTCACACCAACATTAGTCATCTGGAGGAGCACAGGAGTGCAAATGTGCCAAAATGGAATAATGGCCATTTTGGGGTAAGATTTTTGGCGAGACGTTCAACCAGCGTAAACTGAAATGGCTTGATTGGAATCACCTTAACACAGGTCATGCTAGTTTATGCCATCCTGGAGAACTGACCCACTGAATCAATCCTTTAGTACCTGCTCTTGAAAGAGAAAAGGAAAATGTAAACCAGACTTTGGAAAATATAAAGATGAAATCTGCTCAAGCCCCCATGTAGTTAGTGGAGTTCAGAGGAAAAGTGCAGGGCCGTTCGGTAACTCCCGCTTCTTTGACAGGCAGAAGCAGTTTCATCAACAGAGAAAACATAGCCATGCAAACTTGTGGTACAGCACAACATTCAAACCTCAGGCCCTCCTGCACTGACCAAATGTATCCCTCTCTTAGCACAGCTGATGCCTTCGGAAATGCATTGAAAGCTACAGAGAGTTTCCTCCCAAGCAGCTGGTTTGCTCTGACACTGTTTAATAACAGTTAGGCTTATCACTATCTTCTTCCAGTTCCCCTGCTCCTTCTCATACATTGTCAGTTGCCAGTTTGGGACTCTTTCTTTGTGGTTAGCAACTACTTTCACATTTCAAGGTTACAATTAAATGATACAGTCAACAGCACTGCATTTAGAGCAGTCGGTTCAGATGTGGGAGACATTGCTTCGAATTCCTGGCTGATTCCAATAGTGCAGGGACTTGAAACTGAGTTTCCAATGTCAGAAGTCAGCGGCTATTCCTGGGTAAGTATGGATGTCTGATCTCAAGAACAGGCATGTAAATATAAACCATGAGGTCAGCAACACAGTGTTATCCTGCAAGAAATGTCAAATAATCTGCAAAAACATCTTTTTCCTTGTTCATGTCTATAGGCCAGACAGAGCTTGGGGCTACTTAATCATCGAATCTGCACCACCATCTGTTGCTATGTAAGTTCCTGTAAAGTCTGGCTTCTATCCTGCATGGGAATCCAATATCCTTAAACTCCACTGGAACTGATGTGAACAAAGGCAGGAGGAAACTTCTCAGTAGGTAGAATTCCTATAACCAGTAAGCACAAGGTTGGGTGAAATCACGTGACTGATCTGGAAATTTAAATATGTGTTAAAAGCTACTGTTCAGCTTTACTAGCAATGCAGCCAGGATTCTCATTTTAAGTAATGGGGCCTGTGTATCTTAAACCCATAGTTTGGAGAACTAAATTCTTCCAGATTCAGGAATATCTTGGAATTCTATAAATCATATAATCCTTTTTTGATAGCTCAAACAGCATACACCCAAAGATTATCTTTCATTAATACCTCCACAGCTAGCATTCCAGTTTTGCTCTTGCCTCAGCAGTAGAAATCCAACAGTGATAGTTATCACTGTAATTTTGTGGGCACAATCAGTGCACAGTAGGATAACCTGTTTTGCAATAATACGGCATATGTGGAAGGCTGTTGCCAGGTGAGCTGCCGAGGCAGCTTTAAAATAGCTCCAGACTAGTGGCTTTTGATTAAAGCTCCATTCTCTAGCTCATTCCAGTGGCCAGAAAGAAGCACTCCACAACTTACATCATCTTGCTGTATGCCAGATCCTGCTTACTGTTGCCACTTGCCTCTTGAACAGCCAAACCTCAGTCCTCTTCAGTAGCTGGTGGTAGCCACCAAATGACTATATGGGGAGCTCGGAAAGAGGCATTTGAAAAAAGAGCTACTCAGATTGCCTAAAAATTCTCTCCTGGAAAACTCGGTCAGCTGAAGGTTTTGGCAATGCCTGTGTTGCACTTGGGAAGCTTGGATAGTTGAATTTAAACCACAGCCTCAGTTCTATCTGCTTCTGAAGCAGAGTGGTGATAAGAGGGAGAAGAAGTGTTTGCGAAATGGAGCAAAAAACCTCTTTATTCTGAGCAGCAATAATCTGTTCTTTGATGCGTTTCTTTAGCCTAAAGGTAATTGAATCAGTTATTTTGTCACTTTTTTTTTTTTTAAATATTCCAAGGAACTATTGCAGTAATAAACGGGGGTTTATGGCATTCTGACATACACCAGGCATGCTGGTGTGTGAAGTTTACCTAAGTACATGGCATTAGGATGCTTGGTAGTAATGCTGACAAGACTAAACCATTGTGTTTGTGGTGTCCTGAGCTTACTGGGTAACTTCAGATGATCCCTCTCTTCCCACTCCTGACTGCTGTGGATCCTGTCTGTTGCAGCATTCAGGCAGTTTTGAGATCTGGGATTTTATTGTTCTTTTCTACATAATCAGGCCACCCCTGGGCATCAGAATTTATCTTATTGTCCTTGGCATTGATGGAGCAAAGTATTTGCTATGATGGATCAGAAATGTCTACATACATATACTTTCTCTTAGGAGGAGGCAGAGCATCTGTATGCATAAGTAATATATTATTTTGCAGTTGATTGCTTTATGATAGCCTGCCCATGATGGAAAAATTCTTCTGGTGAGGTACTTAAACACAGATTTATTTTTTTGATGGAAGTTAACTGAGGTTGTGATTCCAAAGGCCCACAAATACTGTGTGTAATTAAACTTTGGCAAAGGCAGATTATATGACTCTGGCACAGAGAAGCTTGCATCTATAAAAGGCAAGATCTGTCCTTTGTTTATTCCCTAGTAAATCAGTGAAGTATGTCATGGTATTTTAGCATCAACTTAGCATATTTTATTTTCCCTTCTAATTTACAGGCCAGTGGAAAATAGAGATGGACCAAGCTGACCAACGACTTAGAGACTGTTCATAAAAAAGACTGGAAAGCAAACAGTTTCTCAGCGCTACAGACAATGGGCAGCACAGTGCATTTATGGTGTGGTATTACAAGCTTCAGGTGCCACAAGAAAGCTAAACATGATTTAAAGCCGTGCTAGCAAGCAATAAACTTGAAATGGCATTTAAGCACAAGGAAAAAGTCAGGCTGCATGTACGTAACAGAAATTACTGATATAGACAAAGACATAATTGTCATCTAATGGTACTGAAGGTTTCTCTGCAAATGGTTATCAGAAGAATGGTACAGCGCTGACTGCATCACCCATTTGCACTATGCACTGCCAGTGGGACGTAACGTATCTTCATTAGCATTTTAATTTAGATCAGGATTGTAGTTTTGATGTGAATCTCTTTGTTAAACTCACTTCCCATGCTTTTGTTTGTATTGTTGGGTGGCCCTGAGGCACACAAACGGGGTACCTTTTAGATGAAACCAGAAGATGTGGTCAGACCACAAATAGGCGTTCAGTCCACACAAGACTAGAGAAAGTCTGAAATAAAACTCCCTGAAGTGTATATAGGGCAAACTCTGGTCCTTAGTACCAAATGATTTGCTCTACAGATCTGTTACTTTTACACCACTTTACTTGCTAATGTAGATACAACTGTACTTGACTATCAGTAGACACACACACACTTATATGTGTATATGTATATATATAGCTTCCCTCAGTCATGCTTTTAGATTTATTGGGTTGGATATCTAGTTAGCACAAGTCAGTGCCATTTCACTGAAACCTGCTACTATCAGTAAACAGTATTTCCTAAATATTACAGTAGCTTTATAGTCAGCTAAGTTTGCCAGCTACTGTCCCATGTTCTTTAAAATATGAGATGCAGCAAGCCCAAGGATAGATAGCTGGAGTGTTCTAAGTAGCAGGATTCCCAATCCCAAAGCTGAGGAAACCTAAATTCTAAGAATGTGGTTGGCAGAGAAATATGTGTTCTGGTTGCTTCTTTGCATACTCCACTTTGACATGACCAGCAGATCATGTAGATGTCCACCTCTTTGTGTGGACTAAGATCTGTAGATGTGGTGCTTAGGAACACGGTTTAGTGGTGGGCTTGGCAGTGCTAGGTTTACGGTTGGACTTGATGATCTCAAAGGTCTTTTCCAACCTAAACGATTCTATGATTCTATGATAAAAGACTGCAGTCTTGCTTTCCCTGAAGATTTCCACAACAGCAGGTTTTGAGGATACCTGTTCAACTTCAGATGTAATCTAACTTGCTCTGTTATTTACAGCTTTCCCACTCAGACTACTATGGAGAAATACCTTCAAAAAAAGTAATTTCAGACAGGAAGAGAAAGAAAGTGGTCAAAATGAAAATTTCCATCACAGTATTTTGCTAGTTTTACTTGTCCTGTCATTGTCTAGGATGAGATTTCAAATACTCCCAATACGAGAAGGGCAACGCGAGACAGTGTTCACTCACACTTCCTTATTCAGCTTGAGAGCAGCCAGAACCTCGACCCAGTGAGAAATCCCAAGTATGGCTATGCAATTGTATCTGCCAGGACTGACTGCAGCTGTGAGCTCAGGCTGATGCTTTTGCCTCTCTTCAGAAGCTGCCTGCCAAGATCTATCACTCACACTGGTATCCTAAAGGCGAGACGGAGGGCTGTGCAACTCTTGGCTGTCTCGTTAAGACTGAATTCCATCAAAGGATGCTGCTCCCTTATGTGTGCATGTTTGCCATTCGCTCGCTTTGATGATTGTGTGAGTTGCCATTTGTGGTAGCCATTTCACTTGTGTTAAAATAAACACTGAATTATGTATGCAGCCAACGGCAGCTTTAATGTAGCCGGCGCCCTTTTAGCATTCAGAGAGGGGAGAATGCACAGGTGGAATGAACCACAGCTGTTTGTAAACTCTTTTTCCACTTGTTTTGAAGTGGGAGTGATCTCCAGGGATGCTCCAACTTCTGCACATGCCTGTGTCAATTACAAAAAACCTGCATCTTCAGGATCCTGGAGAAGTGTGAAGTCATGGACACCCTGGGCCTGAAGTCATTTACCCAAGCATAGTTGGAAGTAATTCAGCTGAAGTCTGTGAAGTCATCCTGGTGTGAAATGGCTTACAAGATCAGACTCAAGGCTTTCCCCTTGTCATTAAGGCATTTTAACTGGAGCTACTTCTGATCAGAAGGGAAGTAAAATAAAAACAAGGGCAAAACTCTGCCTCAAGCAAACATCCTGAAAGACTTGGATTTCTTTTTCTACCTTAGGAAAGAATGATTTCAAATTTAGACCAGGGAGAGTCAGCTTCTGAATCAAGTGTTGGACCCCTCCTCTCCACTACGAGTTCCAGTTAAGCTACCATTTGCCTTAAGTGACATTTTGGCTAAATGCCTAAAAATCAATCCATAGTCTTGTCCTGGTTTCGGCTAGGACAGAGTTAATTTTCTTCCTAGTAGCTGGTATAGTGCTATGTTTTGGAATTAGTAGGAAAATAATGTCGATAACACACTGATGTTTTTAGTTGTTGCTAAGTAGTGTTTATACTAAGTCAAGGATTTTTCAGCTTCTCGTGCCCAGCCAGCAAGAAGGCTGGAGGGGCACAAGAAGCTGGGAGGGGACACCACCAGGACAGCTGACCCAAACTGGCCAAAGAGCTATTCCATACCATATGATATCGTGCCCAGTATATAAACTGGGGGAGCTGGCTGGGAGGGGGGATCACGGCTTGGGAACTAACTGGGCATCGGTCAACGAGTGGTGAGCAATTGCATTGTGCACCACTTGCTTTGTATAGTTTAATTCTTTTAGTATTACTATTGTCATATTATTATTATCATTATCATTGTTTTTCATTCCTTTCTGTCCTATTAAACTGTCTTTATCTCAACTCACGAGGTTTTTTTCCTGATTCTCTCCCCCATCCCAGGGGTGGGGGGGCAGTGAGCGAGCGGCTGCGTGGTGCTTAGCTGCCGGCTGGGGTTAAACCACGACAAGTCTACATCTGATTATTCACTATGCAAGGGAATTGCATTTGGGAAAACGTGCATACGGTTATCTTGCAGGTCTCCTTTCCTGCCAGTGCAGAACTTGCATCCCATTTCTATGCATTGTTCCTCTTCTACAGAATCCAATATCATTTACAAAACCTTTTGCTCTTTTTCAGCAAGCTTTTGCTGAACTTCTATGCTCTTTCTCAGAATGGTGCTTTTATTCCTTTAATGGCAACAATCATGGTTGTTATACATTCTGAAATGGTTGCCCTTTCAGGAGCAGCATCCAGTCCTCTCTGCTTGCTTCCTATTGCTGGAGCTTTATTCTCCATGCTTCTTAATTGGCCCAGTTGGTATCTCTAGTTGTGCTGGTTGTATCTCACGCCATCCCCCCTTTTGTCTGGTCTTTTCTCAGACTCCATGACAGCCCTGAAGTGCTTACCTTCAACCCTAACCTTATATGCTTCTGATTTTTAGTATAGATACATTCTCCACTTGAGTCCTGTCCTAAATATGGCCAGCGTACATCTATGTTTTAATGTCTATCTGATATTTCCTCAGTCTTCATCTGCCAAGTGAGACTCCACTCTTTTCTAGCTTTTTCCTTACTTCCCCGCTCCATTTCCTGTTTCACTTACTGCCCTTGCTTCAACCAAGCCCCTCATTGTAAGAGAAAAATTTGGTCAACACTGCAGCAGTAACGAAGGCAAAACTAACTGAACATTACAGAGGCCCCGAACTTCCTTTTGAATGTCTCTGTGCAACACTGAATCAAAACTGGTGTTAGCATTCCAGTCCTAGAGGCTCCACAGGGATCAGCTGTCTCCAAGAGAGGTCAGGTCTTCAGGACAGAGGCCGTTTTAACTCTCAATCTAACTGTAAGGCCCTTGGAGCCACACAGCACGGGCCATAACACATAATACAAGCATATGTACTGCACAAACCAATGTGAAGAGAAGAGCTTAAAAGCTTTTTGAATACCTCTAGTAAATCTGTTTGGTTTAACTAGAACTACCAGCCAAAACTGAGACGGGGAAAAGAAAAATCAGAATACCAGGACTTGCTAAAAGTCAGAAGGTAAGCAGAAAGCTGGATTTGGAGTTGAATCTCAGTGCACATGTGTCCAGGCTGCTATCTTACCTATTAGCCTAAGTATAATCATAGATGTGTCATTCTCAACTATGTATTCTTATTTTCTGTTAATTAGTTCAGTCTCTTTTTGTGAACAACTGTTGCCTCAATCACGACAGCTGCACAGTTTGGATGAAAAGCCACCCACAAGTGTATCCCAACTGGAGCTGTGGTAATTAAACCCAAATAATTAAGACATTCATGAGTGGCACATGAAATCTCTGGAAACTGGCAATAAATTTTTTTGTGCAGGCTCACGTCACAGTGGGCTGGAAGCCAGAGCTGCTGCGTGTTTGCATGCGTGTGTGGAGAGCTCACTTCTTTGGCTTTCTCAGGGAGGAACAGATCAGTATGCAAATGTCAGCTTCCTAATTAAGCCCTACTTTCATGGGTTATTAAACAAACAAAAAACCCACAAAATAAACCACAAAAATATTTTGAAATGGTATTACCAATTTAAACCATTTTTTGAGACCAAAAGAAAAATACTGTCATGTTAACTTGTATACCAAGCTTTCAGCAGACACAATTTAAACACTAAGTTATTAACCACTGTACAACTGTATTTGTACTGGAAATTGCATTTGACCCTTTCAAAGAGCTTCAGGTGTGTGCCACACTCAGTCCCATGGTGCTATGGATACACTTGAAACTGCAGAAATGTTGTTTAATTCTTCTATTTAGTTTATGAAACCTCTGTGGATTCAGTGCGCTGGACTTTAGCCCAGACTTTAATATTCAGTCTGAAGCCTTACAGGGAGAGTTCTGGAAAATGCTTTTGGCATTGACAGACTTCTTTTTTACCTGCCCATATTAGACCAAAGAAACGCTGGCAAAAAGTATGACTCAGGCACTCTGAAAACTCCAGAGTGTAAAAATGTTGGGTATATTCAACCCAGTCATGGTGTAAAAAGGAAGGGAAAAAAACCTCTTAATTCCCTAGAGTCCAGGTATAAATCATAGAAGAAAGTTCTTGTCAGCAAACTGAGAGGCTAACTTCATGAATTATGGAGTAACAAGACTCCCTTCCTTACTTAAAGTCTCTCTTCTAAGATGTAACTTTATCCTCCGCATCAGCTGAATCCTTTAGCTCCTGCAAGTAGAAGGTTAGCTGGTAGACCTGAGGAGAGTTAATCTCAGCGACATAAACAGGCAGAGCCCGATTTTTCCTTCTAAGCATTTCCTAGACTCCAATAGTAAAATTCTAGTGGACAGAGCCTATCTAGTGTTGTTAATTAAAATCAAGCTATAGAAGATGATTGACTCATTTCCTAAGACCAGTAGGAGTAACCTACTGCAGTGATCTTGGTAAAGAATAGTGGGCTAGAGACCAAAGCTTTCCTTTAAAAAAGAGCTCTTAATCCGTAACCATTCAAGTTTCATTTCCTTACCCCAACTGCCAGGATTCGAGGAAGAGGCAAGAAAACGAAAAGAAAAAAAAAGACAAGAAGTAGATCTGCTTATCAATAACACAGCAAAAAAACTCAGCCCTAATCTAAATCCAGAAAGAGGCTATTTTATAGAATGCTTTGGTCACATGCAGCACACATGCAAAGTCTTCCTAAACTAGAGACAGGAATTAGATCCCTGATGAAAGATGTGAAACACTGAAAGCACTTATTTTTTACTTTGCATGAGTTCAGTCTGGAAACATACTGGACTTGTCAGAGCCTGCATGCAAGTACTTCGTAGTGCATCACACAACCAGCGGGGTTGCAGCTCCGATGAGCCCAGGAGCGCTGCTCACATTCTTGAGTGCCATCTGCTGGCACCTTGTCTGTTATCTCTGCCGTATACATAACCTGTCATCCTCCCAGATGTTGTTCAGCGAGCGTCTTGCTGAATCCGCCCCTATGCTTCTGTGAGACAGAAAGCTATCCAAGGCCTTTTAAGAATGGAGCTGACCTGTCTCCCCATGCAAACTTTGGACCAGAGGCTCTGAGCAGCAATGCTATGGTGATGGAAAAGTAGTACGTGTAGCACTGGACTATGGTTTGCACGGAGCAAGGTTGAACACATTGTGTGGTGCTGCTTTTGAGGCTACTAAAGGAGAGAACGTGGAAGGCTGATAGGCCCTTATCTAGTTAAAGATGTTTGCTTGCCTCACTTGAGCAATATGTGAGTGGATTGCTATTTTCACATAATACTCAACAACTTTTTTTTTAAGACACTGTAAGTCACACTACCTCTCTTATTTCAGTCAGTAAATCGTGTGTGGGCATGTTTGGGCACAACTGTTTGTAAAATTGTACTTAATAATGAAAAAAAAGTCTGTATTTTGGTGTTGAAACTCCAGCCTACCCTACATTTGCAGGAGGTTTTGCATTCCGTAATTCTACAGACACCAGAAAGCGATTCTCTTCTGCACAGATACTGTTTTTAGTAACCCTAATATACTATAGAAAAGCTTTATTTTTTGTTGGTCCTGACATTAGACAAGTCTTTACTCAGATTTGCACAGTGGGCAGCAGATAAATGCCTGATATTGTTTCAATGACTGTTCTACCAACTCTGAGGAGCCATTGCTGTTCTTTCTAAGCTAGCCAACTAGGTGAAGATAAACTTGTGGGTCATCATATTGCTCTGATATGAGCACATGATTTAAGTACAACTTTTTGAGCTGCCACATGTGATCAAAACTCTCTGAAAGTTCAGGACCCTTAAAGTGAAGTTTATCCTACCTCACATGAAACAGTCAGTCAAGTAAATTATTCCAGAGCATAGAAAGGGAAGAAAGGCGGATAGCCACTGTCTTAAGTTTATACAGAACAAATCATGGGATTTCTACGTCTGGTATTCAAAATCTTACCTCATCTGTTATTTCCCTGTGGATAAGTGTCTCAGAGGTGACTCCAGGTGAGCTGGGTTCTGGGCTCTGCTCCTTGCAAGGCCTGGCATATTTTGCCTGACTGGGGCCTTGGACAGGCAAGCATCGACTCATCTTGCTAAAGCAAGGTAAGGACACACCTCACTAAAGCCTCGTAAGCCACGATTGTTCCTGCTGTCCAGTCTGCCCATCTGCCAAAGGTTACTGCCCTCGTGACAGAGCCGTCAAAAAGGAACAGGCTGTGCTTGAGCCCTTCTCTTGCACAGGTTGGTATCTTTGCTCCATCAACTTTCATTTTTGTAGTAAACTAAGCTGGAATACATACTGGAGCCACTGAAGTGCAGGGACATCTCTTCTCTTCTGCTCTCCATGCTGTGGGGCATGCCAGCACTGGCACGGAGGCAGGGCACTTGGATGGGGCTGATAATGTTTCAAACCGCTGTGGCGAGAGTCTCTGGAGTGCAGTCAAAGACTGTGGGGCCATTTCATAATCTCCCTGTGCCACTGAGCTCTGATCTTTACAACAGTACAATAGTCTGCTTTATCTAGACATATTAGAAAGATTTTGTGGCTGATAAGGTATAACACAACTCACATGTTGCTGAGCAAAATGGCGCTTTCACTGCCCTTTCCTTTGTGGGTTTTGGCACACAGGTCTTTGTGTAAATGTTCTTGCATCCCCCACTATGCAGGCAGGCATGTAAACGCCTTGGTGTTTACTCACAGCCCATGTAGCCCAAGGTGTGCGCATATGCCCAGTGCTGCCTCTGGCGGGCTATGGCTGGGGAATGAGGCAGGGCACTGAGGCCTGGCTGCCCACAGGCATGGTGCACCCGGCCTCCCAGGTCTCCTCAGTCAAATGCACGGTTATTTCCGCTGGTGTGAGGAAGGGGATTTAGCAGCAGAGTTACCTTTCTCTAACCT
The DNA here is from genome assembly GCF_018139145.2 of Gymnogyps californianus. Lineage (NCBI taxonomy): Eukaryota > Metazoa > Chordata > Aves > Accipitriformes > Cathartidae > Gymnogyps > Gymnogyps californianus. The sequence continues at coordinate 4,928,567 of NC_059481.1, read as the reverse complement.
CTTTTCGAGCTTTAATCAAAAGAGCTCTGACCCCTCTTCTCCTCCCAGACATTTTCTCCCTTTTGTGAGGTGAAAAACAGTCTTTGCCGGGCCACAATTTCTTCCCGCCTGTCGTATCCCTGCTTGACTGGACTCGGGGCTTTTCCCTCCCTTTTCGGGTGCGGGCGGGACAGAAGCCAGAGGAGAAAAAGGAGGACGCACCGCGCGGGGATCTGTACCCCCTCACGCGCTGGTGTCCCTCCGCGCCGCAGCCTTCAGCGTGGCTGCCAGCAGGGGGAGGAGGGCACCGGGGGGGGCCGGACCCCGCGGGCTGCCCGGCGGGGAGGGCACCGCGCCTCTCTCTCGTCTCAGTGCTGTGCGAGGGACGCCTCCGCCTGCGCGGCCCCTCCGCGGCACGCGCTGAGGGGCGCGCGCGGCCCGCCGGCGCCAAGGCGCAGGCGTGTGGTGAGGCGGTAGGGCTGGCTCCTCGCCGGCCGATCGGCCTTCTGTGCGGTTTTCAGCTCTTGAGGGAGCCCTTGAAGCTGGCAGACCTGTCTCCCCTCCTCCACCCCCGGCATTGGGGGTGCCCCTGTGAAGAAATGGGAGAAAGTCCTTCCAGCTCGCTTCGTGGAGGCTGTACACCTAAAATGGCTGCCGTTGAGGAGGGCTGGTTTTGGCCCGATAGCCCGGATGCATCAGCCTGACAAGGTCAGGGTAGGTTTCTGATTTCTAAGATGCTATACTGGGATTTTTGTACGTGGTGGCAGGTGCTGTTAACACTTTTATGGGCTACTGGGGCAGAACTGACTTACTAAATTAGTGCATGCTGGAGTTTTTCCTAAGCCCGGGCCCACCTCTAGGCAGATCCCTGTTCTACAAACTGGGCACAAGATGAACTGAGGCCATTATGAAGGTATCCCATACATTACTTTATTTTTTTATATAATTTAACAGGATAAAGAGCACGAAGAAACAGCAGCACACTGCTCAGTAAAGTTACTACAGGAGGCTGCTGCAAGAGGGAAAAGCTGCTGCTCTCCTGTTTGGCTGAATGTCTGTTATTCACAGTAGAGCAAACGCAGGCCCCTAAGGAAGGAGCGCAGCAGACGCCGAACTGGGAAAATACAGAAGGTAAGAATAAAAGGAAAATGTGAGATTGTCTCTCAGATGCAGAGCTGTTTGCTGCCTAGTTTACTATGTGAAAATGGGATATTTATTGCTCTTATTCTGTTGCAAATCCCTACCCAGTGCACCAACAGAGCACCAAATCGGTGTGGGGAGGACTTTTTTCCCTGCTCCGTGACTTGTTCTGTTACTTCTAGGCCAGAGCAGTTTCTTGCACACTCACTGCAAATGCTGGAGGGGTGCTGACCTGCGCTGACCCCAGACTTCCAGAGTATAAGCATGCTTCAGGAGTGAGCAGTGCAGGATTTGTACCATAACAGGAATTCTCACAGAAACAGACTCATTGCTCTTTGATTATGGTCCCTGTATCAGCATATAACAAGCTGTAACAGGCTGGCTATGGCTACCAGAAATTCTCCACCCTCTTAACAGGTGTTGATCTAGTTGAGGGAGGAATAGTTCAATTCATTTTGCACACTCCTACTGAGGTAGGTGTCTCTAATTATTACACATTAGTTACTTAAGGAAAAAAGGAGTGGCTTTCTGAAGGCAGAAGATACGTAGTTTCCTGAAAGAGGAAGCCCAGAAGAGAACTCAAGACACCTTTTGTTCTCTTATTACCTTCCTTTGTTACTGTATCAAAGCTGTATGAAGATAGGAGTTTTAATGGAGGAAAATACATACTGTTTAACTTAAAGCATTTTAGTAAAGAGCGTTAACTGTATTTGAAATGTGTACCCTTTCCATTCGGTAAGGCCTGGTTTTGGAGAGCAGTTCCAGTACTGATCTAACGCCTTCTCCCCACTAAGGAATTAATACCATTAAAATCATATGATTCACCAAATGTCATACTCCAAATAAAATGAAGTTGTATGAAAGAATTAAAACAACCTCAGCAGTGACTTCATGCTGAATAAACAGTGTCTCTGATTTGGATTCAGAGTAGCAGCTTGCACTGGCAGCCTTTGTGGGTAGAAATAGCATTTTCACTGTGTATTGTTCAGTGGAAGCACCTCCAGTATTATATTTAAACTGTGATTTTTGTCAGAAGTGCTACCCTGGGTTTGATACATTAATTTACTTTTTTGAGGGGGCGAAGTGCTGAAACCAGGAGTGCACCTAAACCAACTCCAAATCTTAGCCAAGCATAAGCCACCTTTTCTTCACCTCCTTTCTCCTTTGCCAAACATGTTCCGACCCAAACAGACCCCAAGCAAATACCCCAGTTCTTAAGGTTTCCCAGCACTGAGTTTTTTCTAAAAATTGGATTTGAGTTTTGGAGCTTACTCTCAGCTTCCATTTCTGCTAAGAAATTTCTAATACAGGTTTCCTGGGAAGCTTTGAAATGTTGAAGAAGCCTTCAAAGCCACAGCAAAGACTGGCAGATTTCAGTAGGCATTGGAGCAGGCCTTTTGTAAGGAGATGAGAGGTAATTTAGCTGGGTGGAGCAAATTTCAGGCTGGATATCTGTGTCGTGATTTTACTTGGCTTAACAGTGGTGGTGGTAACACCACTCTAATAATGTGATTCTAAATGTATGTACTAGCAAATTCAAAATTACAATTTTAGAATCGCAAAAAGAAAACATTGATGCTATCGTGATGATGTTCTGCCTGTGATGTTAGAGCTGAGTGCGGCCAGCCTGCCATTAGAGCTGTGGTGTCTAAGAGGCTGGAGGCTTGCTGTGTTCCCTTCTCCCCAGCCAGCTGAGGTTTTCTGTGCCTAGGCACTTTGCCATTCTACGGATGTTCTTGGGCCTGGAGATCCCATCCTGGAGAGAGCTAGGGAAATGGGAGTTGCAGTGCCACATCCTCTGCTTTGCAGCATAGTCCCGAAGAACAAGATTGCAAGCTTCCCTGGTAAGATCAGATTGACTGAACAACACAGGCTTCTAACAGGAAAAGCATGCATGTGAGCTGACCTCCAAACAGAAGTGCTCCCCCAAACCACATTGATCTTTTTGTCTGAGGATTTAAAAGCCTGAAAATCTGTGCAATTACAGTATCTTTTGAGGGATAGTGTCAGAATCTTTGGAAGACTCAATTGTTTTTGTTTTGGCCCATCCCTACCCTAGATACAGTGCACTTTTTTGCTGGTTTATTTAACTGCTTCCTTCTTGTGCCATATAGTGTTCTGGAGCTCTGCCTGCTGCTGATGTGCTAGTTTAAGCTGTTTCACTGCTTTGGGGCTTCTGTGGATGGTGGGCTTTGACAGGATAAAAATTTAATGTTACACAGAGCTCAGAGGAGAGCATTTCTGCACATCCTCTGTTACTGAACTCTCTCCAAATGATTCGGACTGATTAGGATCTTCTAGGTTGCATTGCGCCCTGTTGCTCAGGGTGCCTTCACTTATCTTGGAATGTGACAAGGGGAGAGAAAAACCATTCCTGAGTCAATACTAAGTACCTTTCTACACTGGGTCTTGTTCTTTACGAAGTGTTTGTTTTGGAGAGCCTTGAAATGAAATTCTGTCAAGCTTCTACTTTCCTTTTGTGTACGAGTGGCCCCCTAAGTATAAGCCAGAGCACTAAAAACCTATGCCTGTTTAACAAGAGGCAGGCAGAACCAAAGAACTGGTCTGCAGTGCCAGAAAACCTGAACTTTATTCCTTCCTTCCACTGTCTGAGCAGCCTTTCCCTATCAGGTATCTGCCTGGAGGGCAAACAGTTGTACAAAGAGGTGAAGTTTTTTCTCCCATCTCCAAAACAACTTGGTGCTTTAGAGAACGCCATATCTGAAATAACTGTGTCCAGCCTCCTCAGTAAAATGATCTCCCTCTCCCACAGACCTGCCAAGCACACTGCATTTTGCTACATACCAATCACTGCAAGGTGGTGAAAAGCAGGGCAGTGTCTCATAGGCAGGCTGTCAAAAGTGCAAAGGAAATTTTCAGTTTGAAAGAGTAATTGTGAGACAGGGCTGAAAAGGGGAGGCTTTAAACAGATGTTTTTCTCACAAGTTTATAAAGACTTCTTCTATGCCTCCTTTCATTTTTAGAAATTTTGTATCTACAGATCAAGCACACGTGTACTTCAACAGAGTTATGCAAGGCAGTGCATCTCTTGCTCTGAAACATAAATGCATAGGGCTTTTTACCTCCAGCTTCATCCTATTTTGATATGGAAGTTTTAATCTGGCAACTAAGGTTTGAGTGTTTGTACCTGTAGTTTGCTTATGAATGTGCAGTCCAAACAAGCCCTGCTGTGAGATGCCCTTTTGAAGAGACTCAGTATTTAGTTTAAATCAGACTTTCTTAACCCACACCTTGCTTCTATCAGTGAAGGTGAGGCAGAAGTTGTTCTGGGTGAATATGGGATTACTTAGACACTCTGTATGAATGCATTGATGAATCCAGCTCTGAAAGGTCACTTCGTTGCAAAAGCTATTTCTGATACAGGGGAGGAAAAAAAAAGAAAAGAAAAAAAAAGTTGCTTGGTTGAGCTTTTTGTAGTCAAAACTCCTCTTTTAATGTCTGGGTAGAAGTTGGCTGCCCTAACTTCTTTTCAGAGTGTGCTCCTCCAGCTGGGCTGTCACAGGTCTTGTTGCAAAGACCCATGAAATGGGATCTCCTTTCCTGGCACCAGACAGTACTTGCCCCTGCCAAGTCCTTCTGCTGGGCCCAGCCAGCCTGCAGCCAGCTCCTGCACTTAGGTTGCCGTTTTCCTGATAGCCCCCACCGTTGTCAAAGGTGAACCCTAAAAGTCTGATCTGCTGATGACCCCGTTTGTTAGCAGAAATGAATCCCATGGTCAGGGATTTCCTGGGGAAGTCCCTGGAGTGAGCGGCCCCATCACGTTGCTGCTGTGAGATTCAGCATGCAAGAGCCGTGTGCTGCATCGGACTGTGTAGGAAGCCTACAGTCTATTTCCCAGAAACAGATTAACCTAGTGATGTTCAGATCATCTAAGATCTGAACTAAGATCATCTTCTTTGTACTGCTAAAACTTAGGCCATGAAACTTCATTTGTACTGGACTCCTGACTAAAATTGTCATATCATGTTAATATTTCAAAGCATGTTTTATTTAGCACTGTAAAAATTACACTTTTGGAAAAATTCCTAGACAGTAGAACTGAATTTTCCATTCTTAATTACAAACCAGGCTGTAGCTTGAGCTTGGAATTCCTGCATTTCTTAAAGGATCTCTAGCATCGTTCTGCTAAGCACTTAAAGAGCAGTTGCCTCAAACAGAGAAGGGGCAAGAGGTTTACTGCATTCTTTGTGAGCTGTTTAAATTCCATATAAGGTTGAGGTCGGTTTGCTAAAGTCAAGTGAAAGATTTTATTCCTGATTGAAAGTGTGTGGAGTCAGAGTAGAAAATAGCTTTCTTAAGAAATGGTTAATTAAAAAGCAAATGTCTGATAACCTGAACAGAAAGCTGTCCCATCCCACTCATCATTTCTCACCATACCATGGTCACAGACAGATACATGCTCTGTATTCAGAGAAGCTGTGCCTCGTTGCAGCTCTTCCCTTGCCCCTTGTTTAAAAAAAAAAAAAAAAAAAAGAAAAACCCAAACAAAAAACCCGAAGTTGTGACATCAGGGAACTGAATCCTCGCTGCTGTACACTTCATACTACTCTCCTTAGTAAGTGGCCATTTGAACAGACACTTTTCCCTTGTGCTGGGAGGTGAGGCTCTGGATGATAGCTTTAAGTGTGTATTCCTGATAACAGCGGACTGTTGACTGTGTGTTGGCTCAGCCCCATAATATCCTTCTCAATGTATTGTCCCAAGCAAGAAAAGAATGAATTAGCAGAGTGGGCTGCATGCAACCCTGTATCCAGTGTACTTGTGAGCTTGGGAGTATTTTTGTAGAGGAAGGGCAGTGTAGAATCAGGATCTGCTGTCAGGCAAGTCACTTGATTTATTCTTCTAGGAATGAAGCCCTTTCTTCGAGTTCTGACATACCTCAAATTCAAAGAAAATTATAAGATAATGAGATGTCCTTTTTTCTCCGTTGTCAGTTGTTGAGATTTGGTGCTGTGCACAGCTCACTGGTATATCTTGTTCTATGCTAAGCAACATCTTCAAAAATTGCCGGCAGGGAGCAGTGACTTAGGATCTGTTTTCCTCAGCCTGTGGGGAGTGTGGATTGTTTATCCTCTGCCATTGCTTGGAGAAGTATCACAAGGAAAGGGGAGTGGATAATATTGGCAGAAGGTTACCAGCTGGAGGCAGGCCTTACTAATAGCAGAAAAATTACCGATAGGCAGTATTGTTGCCTGACTAGGAATTGAACCACCCTACTAAAAGCGAGTGGGCTGGTTAAAAGGATGCAGCACTGTAGTAAGGCATGAGTGGTGGTGGTGTTTCTTCTCCATGTGGTGACCTGGCTGCTGTACATGTACAGGACCAGCTTCAGAGGTGTCTCACTGAGGAAAGAGGGGAACCTAGAATATCATACCTAGCATCTATGACACATCTGAAGAATAAGATGTGGGCAGAGATGGACCTAAAATGGATCCAAATTTCCCAAATACTTCTTTTCAGAGCCTTGATTTAGCTTATAGGTAGAAGACCAGTTGTTAACAATTTGTTAAAATATTAAACAAGTGAAGAAAGGCAATGAACGTTTGCTGAGCACAGTGGTGTCTTTAAATCCTGACAGGCATATGCTTTTGTTTACTCTGTTCACTAGTTCAATTACTCCATGCATAGATCGAAACTCCAATAAACAAATGGATGAATCAAAAATGCAATTATGCTGCTTCGAGAAATTACAAGATGTCTTTCAAATATAATCAGCAAGACATGCTCTGCATCAAAGAGAGCTTTAAATGGTATCAGGAAGGTCTAATTCAAACCACATCAATACTGTATTGTGGAAGTTGAGAAGGATAAATGGGGAGGCTTCTGGAAATCACACAAAGCAACTTGAATTGCTGACACTTACAGAGGATGTAAGGTATGTGTATTCTGATTTCCTGGGAAGAAGAATCTTAAGTGAAAACTGTTGGGCAAAACTACACAGTGAAAAATTATTAGCCCCCTTGCTGCCAATTATTCATGCTTGGTTAGCCTCCTCTAGGTCTTCCTTGGGCTGATATTCTTCCTGTCCTTCAAATCCTAGGATAGTTGGGTTATTTTAATGTTTATGTAGGGTACTGCTCTTTTAAAATATCTGTTCTAGTTGATTTCCTCAGATAGACAAGACAAAATTCTTGTAAATCCTAGAAAGCCTATCATAGACAGAGCATCATCTGTAAGAGCCTGTTCTTGGGCCCTGAGGCTGTTCCAAGACTACCATTGTAAACCACGGTGAATTGAAAAAGTAACAGTGGAACAAGATACTAGACTTTCTTTTTGTGCAGTATACCCGAGACTGTCATTATGAATTGGGAGCAGAGCAGCTGGGGTTGCATCATAGTTCATCTGTGAATCACAGAACAGATTTTTCTTAAGGTGTGTCAGTGTTAGATTAGCTGCTTCTGTTTGTGCAAGTTCATGGCAAGTCTCTGTTTGAATGATTACTAATCTGCTATACTTCTAAATCCTATCACTAGGGGTGTAACAGGTCTCTCCTCTTTTCAGGAGGTGTACGCAATAATTCATAGCATGGTAATAGACTCGTAAATTAAACCTCAAATTCCAGAGACACTTGTATACTTTGGCTGTAAGAACTTGAGTTGTTTTCAGAGTCTTCTGCTTGGAATACTTTTTGTTTGGTTATTCATGGTTTGTTTTGGATCATATATTGAGGTATATCTGTAAATTAAGATAGTAATGATACTGGAATTTCTTCAGGACTATGTAACAGGATAAATGAACTGTTTCATCCTGTCTTGTAATTCAGCAGTTCTCTCACTTCTTCCCTTTTTTCCTCAGGTAGAGCTTCAATTTATTCTCAAATGCATTATTTTATATGAAATGTAAACAAAGCGGAGGTCATGCTAGCCATCTGAAACTGAGGCCAGCAAAGCAGATCTCCTGAGTTCCCTTACAGAGATTTCTTGTTTAGTTTGGGGAAGTTGATTTAAAAAAACAAACAAACAAACAAAAAAACCCAACCCCCCCAACCCCATAGTTTGTAACATGCCTGTGTTGTCTTTAAGTATTTTGAAATTGATTAGTCAAAATTTGCAAAATGCTATTTCATCCTTGTATTAGAATTGCAAAGTATTGTTATGATATGTACGTAATGAATCAAATTGAGCTGCTTCATGAATCACCATTGATTCCTCACAGGCTCTTTCTGTCCTGGAGAATCTCTCTTTTGATCTAGCCTTTGCTTTGGAAAAAGTTCTTAATTATGTTTCACATTTTTGCTAACTTTATATGGATTAGGTTTCCTTTCAAAGCTATGGCTTGACCATGCAAATTCATTTAAAAAATAAAAATTACTGTATTAAGTTCCAGTTTGAGGCAAGAATGTTCGTTTTTCTAGAGGAAACATCTCTAGTTGTGTTTTTAGGAAAGAAGAGTATTAAGTCTTCTCTTTCCCCTCTGTCCAGAATGGTTTGCTTGTAAGGATACTGTGTCTACATAGCTGAATGATTAAGCAAAAAATCCTAGGTATTATTCATGCATTCGGTTTCGTGCTCAGGACTTGAGCCAGAGGCTTTACAGTCAATAGTCGATGTGCTTTGTGTCATATTACAGCCAAGTTAAAGGTGTTCTGGCAAGTAAGCAGTTACCGTTCCTGCTGATGGCCTGGCCGATCTGGGCTCAGCTGTGAGCCCAGAGGGGAAGCTGGGGCTGAGGTTATCAGAAGGGTGTTCCCCTTTCCTTCCAGCTCCCTAGGCAGGAAGGGCAGATGAGGGAATTTATTGCTCTGCCCTCTGAATTGACTTGTTTTAGATTTGAATATGGGATTTGGAAGTAGACCCCGAGGAAAGGGTTGGGAAATGGTTTGTAGTTAGGATTTTTCTTTTTCCTGCCCTGCCTAGTGAACCTTTTGAATGGCCTCCTTGGTATATCTTTTCAAGTTATGGCTGAATGTGGAAGTAAGAGAGGGTTCCCTGAGCTCAGCTGTGCAGCCATGAGGGAACAGAGCTGACAGCTTTGCTAGACCACTGCCACAGAATATGGTAGAGAATAGAATATTCTATGCAGAGTGTTAGAATAGAATATATTCTACATCACTGATATAGGATAGAATAAAGCTTCTGATTTCCATGACTAAACTGTAAGTTCAGCCAGATGATGATAGGTGCTATTCTGCTTTTCCTTTACTTCTGTGAAAGGAACCCTTGGTATAGCTAAATAGGTTAGGATAGCATGTAACCAGAGGGATAATGTGGAGTGACTTCCAGCCTCACAGTCAGTTTTGACTCTTACAGTTTTTTTTTTATCTGTGTATCTCTGAAGTGCAGCATAACATTGCTACCCTGTACAGTGTGGGTCATCAAAGAGGAACCATGTGTAATTTATTTGTCAGCACAAACAGCATCAAGACATTGACCTCAATAATACATAGACAGTAAACAATAATGGGAAAGGAAACAAAGGGAAGCAGTATGTGTTACTTGAGTAAAGACAACGTCCTGTAAGATTGTCTGTAAATGGTACCAGAATAATCATTTTTGGTGTCTTGTATGATTTTTTCTGCGTCTTCATTGTGGGTACATCTTAGAAATCTACCTGTTGTTTCTTTTTTTTTTTCTTTTGAGCCATTTTCTCTGGACCATCACGGATCTCCAGATATTCCCAGTTCACACCTGTTTCCTGGCCATTTTTTGAGTGCACAAGTTGCTATTATTTTCTGGGCATCTGAGTTCAGTAGTTCAAGCAATTAGCCTGCTTTGTCCCAGGAAAACCATAAATCTTCAGGAGGAACTCACTGGGAGTTCCACTTTACTGCAGTGACAAACAGAAAAGCAGACAAGCTCAGTGGCAATGGCATTTGTAACAGTTTTCTGTCAAATAGTTCTCCAAGATGTTTGAAAGGTCTGAATTGCATAGCCCCTTGTTATTTTGCTCTCAGCCAGCTTATTTGGGGATTCCTTTTTAGGCTGATGTTGGATGATGTTATGATACGATGATTTTCCACAGTATTCCTGAAAGTATTGATGAAAGAAGCTACTGGCCTGATTTTTCTGTGTGACACTGCTTTTTTGCTCTGTCTGTACTTGTCTTTTGAGGAGTTCATTTACAGTGATGCTGCTGAAGCAGAACATAGTCATAGATGCACAGAAAAATTCATGCCTGATGATAGAAACTTTCAGCTTTTCTGTGACCTTCTGTTAGGTTTGCTGGGTAGATGCAGAAGACTTCATAAATATTGTATCTATTTTCTGCCTAGAGACTGCATGGATTGTATCCTACATCTTTTTTAGCTCTTCTACACTTCATTAATTTGCATGAATGGCGTTAGAGAGAACCTCTGTATACTGCTAAATGCTGTACAAATCCAGACTGAAGAGATGGCTCTATAATTGTTCCAGCTTTCTGGGGATGGCCTTAGAGAAAATGTATTACATCATTTGTTGCTTCTGCAGATTAAAGAGTATGCCCCTGGAATACACAGAGAGCTACAGAACAGTTATTCAGTATTCAACCTTGGAGTAAAGCAGAATGCAAAAGGTGGATATAAAAACAGAGGTATCTGTAGAAAATTTAGGAAATTTGTTAACATAGATGGGTAAACAAGTTTGAATTCCTTAGGTCCAATATCTGTCAGCACAAAAGATACGTAGACCACTTTCAATGATGTACAAACCACATCTCTGTTCCAGCTGTATATTTTGAAAACATCAAAAAGCATAAACTTACCACATGCCAGAGATACTTAGTGGACTTAGGGTCAGTACAGTTGGCCCTATGCCTTGATATTTGCTGTCTGGGGAGAAATGTGAGAGAGAGGTAGACAGTACCTCCATTCTAACTACCCCTGTGATAACAGTCCTTGGGGAGTTGGTGCCATCAGGCTGCTCTCAGGGCTGCTGAGGCTGATGTAAAACTGGTCCTAGGATTGGGAATTTGTTCTTGGCTACCTCCATGCTATTACCCTTCCCAATAAAGCAAGTGGAGGCAGAACACAGCAACGAACATCAGCCTGTTGGGTTAACATCAGTTGTGCCAAACTACTCTGTTTCTCAGGCTTCAGAAGCAGCAGTATGTCAGGCATACTTTTCCCTTTTGATTTACCCTCCTAATTACCTCCTTCAGTCTTGTTTCAGCTGCAGCACTTACTGATAGCAAAGCAAAAGTGAAGAACAGCATGAGAATGCTGGTGTTTGCATGCTACTGTCACTAAACCTCTGCTTGATTCTTTCATTTGTAACTAAAACAGTATTTGGAGCAGAAGCTCACTCACATATGCTGAGGCAGCACCAACCATAATGTGGGATTTTGATTTCTGAACTGGCACATGAAGGCATCACTGCGCAACAAGCAATGGAGTATAATGACGAAATAAAAACTCTTCAGAAACTATATCTAAAATGTCAAGTCAGCCACATTCAGTGAGCTTTCATCTTTCATGACCTTTTACTTCTGTGTGCTCCCAAGTTCTGACTAGGAGGTGCAGAGCCGTAATCAGGCATTGCTAGTCTAAAAGAAAACGGCAAGTAGGGGAAATGCGAGGAAGGAGCTCGAGGCCTTCTCTTGAAGTTTCAGCCTTTATACTAACTACTACTGAACCTCTGCTTGGGAGTTTGTTTCTGTAACGCATTGAGCAGGAGTAGTTACATATGGCAGCTCTCAAGGGAGGAAGCAAAAATGTAGAACATGGATAGGAAGGCAGCATTCTTCCTTTTAAAAGGGGATGAGTCTTGTCCTCTAGGGAAGGCAAGTCACAAGAGGAGGCCATATTCAGGGATGTCATCAAAGCATTGCCAGCATATTCCTTTCTCTCAGCTCGGTGTGATTTACAGAGCTGGTGATGTCAGAGAGCTGGGATTCCAGACAGAATTGTTGATCTTACCTCACCGTGAGAAGTTGCATGGGTTAGCTTTTCCTTACAAGACATTGTCCAGCCTTTCTTACATGAAGGATTTCTCATATTTCATTTGGGCTAATTATGCTGCCTCCCTTTCCTGCTCTCATGAATTAATACCACTATGCCTGACTCTATCCATTCTGAAGATAGCTATCGATACAGCTCACAGCTATTTATATCTGCTAGTGTCAACATGAAGCAGGCACACATTCCCAGAAGAAATTATGACTTTTTACAGCTTCTGCATTAGCAAAGTTAAAAAGGCTCAAAATGCAGAGGTAGCTTGGACAAAGTTTGAAATGTTCGCCATTCTTGCCTTTCCCCTGAAGAAGATGCAGGAAGTTGCTTGTTGTGATAGATTTTTGAAGTCTTATAGAATCTGCCAGAATTTGCCCCCCTTTTTTTTTCAGCTTTGAAAACAGGATTTTCTCAAGTCATGTTGTGTTTAATGTACGGATTAGCTTCATGTCCAGGAATGCAATAAGAAATGTTTATCATTCTGGTGTAGTAACTTCCTTCCCTAGAAGTAAGTCTTCCATATGCTTTGACATTTTGGTTCCTGAACTGCTGTTGTAATAATGCTAAGAAAACCTGAACAGGATTGAGTAACTCGGAGAGCAATTTGTACTCCAGAGTAGCTCACAATTTAGATGTCAGAGCATTACGAAGTAAAGAAACACACTCATGGGACAGTTAGAAAACAAGCATGATGTTCCGAGGAGGATGTCTGGAACACTGCTGAGCAGAAAATTGACATTGTTTACTTGCATCTGCTGACAGGTAGCTGAAGTGGCAATACTTTTTTTTTTTTTCATATGTTTGTGACCCTCTATTTATCATTTGAAGTATGAAGACACATTTATATCTAAGGATCTGGGCTTATGTCCAGTAGTGTTGTCCCCACAATGCTTTGTTGAGAAGCTGGAGAGATAAGAGGAAGAAGGATACTTACGAATATATTGAAACACTTTGTTCAATCTCAATTTTTTTAGATTGTGTGTTCCATTAATGTCTAGTGCAGAACGCTAGTTTTGAAACAAGAAGTATCAAAGCATTTCATTTCAATAGTTCAATATTATTAACATTTCATCCAAAAGAATTCAGTGCAATGCTCTTTATTTTGCTGTGTGCATTGGATTTTGACAGAATTTTTTACTCTGATGAAATGTGACTTGCAGTGACTCTGCATTGGAGTGCCATGCAAAAGCAACACATCAGTTTTTTAAGTATCTGCAAAAGAGTCGGTTCCAGGGCTGATGGAACAAGAGAAAGAGTGAGGGAATCAGTTCTCCTAACTGCCTGCTCCAGAAGAGCATGCAAGTCAGTGGGAGCAGAAGCCTCCACAGGGTCCTAGCAGCCTTAGCCAAATGTGAGAGACCATGTGGAGTAGGTGCTTCATGTCTTTCAGAGCAGTGACATATGATCAAGCTCTCTGAGATGGGGAACAGGAGAAGGGATCAATGAGACTCTCATCTTCCTGGGCTTAAGTGACTTTTTGGGAGCTTCCCTTTCTTCAAAAGTTTCAGGAGCAAATTTCAATGCCTAGGAGCATTAGGAGCTTGTCATGGGGCTTTTGGCATTTATGAATTGCAGACAGCAACAATCCTTAAACAATGACAAAGGAAGTAAGTATTTCTGAATTTCACAGTGTGGGGAACTAAACCCAGTTAGTACAGCTACAGATGTGAACAGGACAGTGTTAAAGACTAAAGAGCTATAGCATCACTTGTACTTGGTTTTTTCCTTGTTTTGTGATCATGCATGCAGCTCTCTAACTAATCAAAGATAAGAGGGAGTTGCATTCTGTGTTGTACTTAACAGGAAACTAAGTTATACGCATGCATGAAAACCAGCCAGAAAGTGTTCAGACAGGAATTTCTGAGTAGCTGATGAGGTCAAAGGTGGGAGCCAGTTACAGTAGCTTTGGTGATCCTACAATATCAGAGATAGTTTTGAGACTCCCTTCCCAAACAGAAGGATGAGCTAGGGCTATGAAATTTCTGTCACTTTGGTTCTATTGTGGTAGAAACAGTCCTTAAAGATCTTTAGACACAGGCAAAATAAAGCTATATAAAATGTTCTTTTCTGGCTGGAAGCCAGATCCAGAAAGAATTTAAGGAGCTGGCTGTGAGTTTCCTTGTTGTCACCCTTAAAAAAACGCTGAAGGCATTGGGATCCTTATTCTGTATGACAGGAAGAAGTATCTGACCTTGTAGTATGTTTAGTATTTCTTCCTTCTGTTCTTCAAATAACGAACGAAAATCTCACAGAATCATCAGTTATACACAAGAAAATGATGATGATTAAGTATGGATTTAGGTAAGTATACGTCTCTGTACAGTATGTATGAGATGAAAATCTGCTCACTCCCACTTCTCAGGTAATTTATGGAAGCTTTCAGCTCATGCTATGCAGTAGAGGAACTCTGCTGGAAATAATGAAACACCAGTAAACCACTAGCTCTAACTGTTCTTGTGATATTTTAATTACAAATTCTGAATTTAAAGCTAGTCAGAGGTAAGGGATTGCTAAGCAATTGTAGAAGGACTGAAACACACATGTTGTAAAAGCTCCTGAGATCCCTCTGTGGAAAACCTTAATTGTGTCTGTTTGGAAACTAGTCTGAAATCTGCATCGTGACAGCCTATGGAGAGAGCGGTGTGTGTCTGCCCTTCACAGCCCCCTTCCATAGGGATTTGGAATGTAAATTGTATGCTGCTGGTACCCAGTGCCGCCATCTGTATCATCTCAGCCAGTTATAGGAGTTGCTTTTCTGAACACAGAGGTAGAATTAGCACTGATTAGATGCAGTAAGACAAACTTTAATCCAACATGATAGTTGTTAAAATAAATATGGCTTTTTCAGATATTCTGACAAGGCTTTTTTGATGTTTTTGTATTTGGGGGTTTGTGGGTTTTGGTTTTTTTGCTTTTGGGTTGTGTGTTTGTTTTTACATGAGGGAAGACACTAGAAACAATATGTTTACAGTTTAAATACCATTTGCAAAAGTTCTTAAGGAGGCCAGAAAAGTGGAGCAGCTGGCAGCAAGTTAGTGTTCAGCTGAGTCTGGGTTTGTGAGTTCCAGAGCAGTAAGGGCAGAGAGTAAGAGAATGAACCTCATGCGGTAGATGCTGGTAGTATCAATTGGAGGATAAGATGCTATAGTCATAAGGAGCAGTGTCAGCACAATTCCATGGATAACGAGTTTAGTGAATTCTGCCCTGTACTGTGATCAGTTTATGACAGCAAACTCTTCCTTGATTTGGAGTATTACTTCATTGATTAAGCATTGTCCAAGCTACTCTAAACGTACGTGCTAGTTGCTGCTGTTCCCATTCTTGTTTTTTATTAGTATTATTTTATTACTGTTATTAGAGCTGATTTAAGGCCCACTTCTACAGAGTTCAGAGAAGTTCTTGGGAGATGGTTAACTCTCCCATTCCCAGTTGCTATGTAAGGCTTAGCTCTGCGATCAAGCTGCAGCAAGTTAACAAGTTGCCCTGCAGCTGTTGACTTGGTCAACATTAAACCTGGCCAATGTATGATGTTTAAGTTATATTGTATAGTCATGTGTACTATAGGCTAAGACCAGATAGTACAGACTGTCACCATGGTTCAGCTGATGAGTAGAAAGTTACGGAGGTGATGTAGTTTGATCATGTGTCTGAATATGGGCAGCAAAATACAGACTTAGTCAGGGAGGCCCTGATTCCCCCCGATTCTCCACAGTTTTTAATTTTTCCATCTAAGTCTAGAGGACTGCTTTTGCTGAGGTCTTTTTTAAAATCTGTTGGGCAAATATTTTAGGTACTGGTGTTGGATTTATTTTGTGGAATGACATTCATGGTGCTCTTTAAATGCTGAGTAGAGCTAGTCACTGCAGTCAGGAAGGAAGACAATAAGAATTGTGGAAGAAAGTTGTAATTTCTGCAGGTGAATGAAGATAACCAGGAAAGCATACCTATTTTTATTAATCCCAACCAAATGGGGCACAGTGTCCTGCAGTATGCTAAAAAAGCCACAGTTGTTGCATACAGTAGAAATTAAGACTGATTCAGACACTGCAGTTCAGGTTAAAAATTTAAACACTGAAGGCTGTAATTACAAAAATCACAGTCAGTAACACTCACTAGCAGACTCCAGAGTAATGGTGCAGGGAATGCAGAAAACAATGAATGTGGTGACAATAAGTTTTTTGCGAGGAAAGGCAGCTACACCTACTGTCCTGGTTTCAGCTCGGATAGAGTTAATTTTCTTCTTAGTAGCTGGTACAGTGCTGTGTTTTGGATTTGGTGAGAGAATAATGTTAATAACACACTGTTTTACTTGTTGCTAAGTAGCACTTATCCTAAGTTAAGGATTTTTTCAGTTTCCCATGCTCTGCCAGCAAGCAGGTGTACAAGAAGCTGGGAGGGAGCATAGCCAGGACAGCTGACCTGAACTAGCCAAAGGGGTATTCCATACCATGGAACGTCATGCCCAGCATATAAACAGGGGGGAGCTGGCCGGGAGGCGTGGATTGCTGCTTGGGCATTGGTCAGCAGGTGGTGAGCAATTGCATTGTGCATCAGTGGGGTTTTTTTTCTTTTTTTTCCCCTCTTCTTTTTTTTGTTATATTCCTTTTCATTACAATTATTTTTATTATAATTATATTTTACTTTAGTTATTAAACTGCTCGTATCTCACCCATGAGTTTTACCTTCTTTCCCGATTCTCCTCCCCATCCCACTGGGAGCAGGGGGGAGTGAGCAGCTGTGTGGTGCTTAGCTGCTGGCTGGGGTTAAACCACGACACCTACACCCTGCAGAATAGGATGTTGAATAAGGATCTATAAAATCATTTAATGAAAATTTGGCGTTAATGCAGTTTGAGGATCTTGTTTATTTACACTGCTTCAAGCAAGGGTAATGCTTAGTAAAATGAGCTAATAGCACTGCTCAGAGATAAGAATAAATATGGATAAGGGGCTTTAAGCTTCCCTTTCATACCTTTGAAAGTTATCTTTTTTTTCCTTTTTCTTTTACCGTTACTTTCTGCTATTCCACACCTTCCACAGCAGTTCCTGTTAGTACAAGAACAGCTCCGTCGATAGCAAACCAGGCAGTCGTAAAGTTGAGCTAGCTAATGATCATGTATTCATGTACTCATGATCACTGCTGTGACTTTAGTGGATAAGGTATTGAAGTGTGTTGCTTCTTGTCCTTCTGGCACATTATCTCTGCCCTACTTGATTTCTTATGCGTGTTGGGCAGTAGTAAGGCAAACTGTGTTTTGTTCAGAGTAGCAAAATGGCAAGAGTTCACACTCACAGAGAAAACTGAAATTGCCCCATGTATTTGTAGACATGTTCAAAGGAAGTAAAGTCAGTGCTGCTTTATTGCTTTTGAAGTCTAACCACAGTGTTTGTGTCTGTGACGTCAGTGAAGAGTGAGCAAACAGATGAAACCTCATAGTACCTTCTATTAAAAAAACCAAAAATAATTGAATAACAAATGAAAACAGTAAATACAATAAACTGAAACATTCCTATCAGATCTCTGTCCAAGAATTTGTAAAAGGTAATCTCCACTGGTGTATTACCTGCAGTGTTCACAGACAAACTTTTGTTGTTTCTGAAAGAGATAAGAACAGCAATATGTGGTTCTGGTGTGATAAAGCATCCTGTATTTCTGAACTCATTCAGTTGATTACTTTGTTTAATATCCTTCATGCCTGGGATGACAAACAGCAGAATTCCCATGACCAAAAGCGCCCACACAATTACAGTGCAGGAAATAAATTGAGATGTTGGATGATGCACTTGCATGCTGTGAGTATGTCAGAGGTCCCCTCTCTGACACGAAAATGTACAATCTGCTTGTTTCTGGGATGCCAATTTCGTGTCTAGGTTCCATTCACAATCAGTGGAAATAGCAGTGCAACACTCCTATTTCTTCAGTATGTAATAAACCCATATTGAGAGATTCATAGTCTATTGTGACTGGTAAGCAATAAAGAGCACAGTTGAAGCATAGACCATTTCCCCCTATTGTACCAGGTCTGTCAGCTTGCTCAGTTTGAGCATGGGTTATGCGTTACAGGATGATTTTCAGTGAGACCCAGCTACTAAAGTAATATAAGACCCGGCTCCTAGAGTAATCTGAGTGCGTGAGAATCTCAGATTTGGCAGGGGTAGGGTAAGGTTGTTTGTTTAAATTACTATATATGGCGAAAATCTTGGAAGTGTCATGTAAATTCAAAATCTGGAAAGAAACCCAACATCAATTTATTATTTCTATGAAATTGTAGAAATTAGGATATTAGAATGTTCACCTCTTCGGAAGAGTTTGACTTATGATTTAGGAGCATCAGCAACATCCCCATAATCTCATGCAATTAATTCTTTTCCATATATCCAGCCAACTCTTATTTAGGATGCATGTAGCATCGGTTCACACAAATAAAAACCCAGATAATGCAAAACATAGAAATTAAGTTAAATCTGTCATGAGGCTGATGTAGAAGGGAGGGGTGCATGTGCATAGCTAGTCTGTAATCTAGAAAATCAGAACTGAGTTCACTTTCTTCCATTCCTTGGAAAGCGTTAGAAAGTACGTCCATCACTGAATCTGTCCTTCAGGTATGTGAAGTCATGCAAAAACAGATGAGAGGAAGAAGTACACTCTACATGTCTTGCCTTGATTTGTTTTCACAAGGTCACTAGTCATATGTTACTTTCTTTACAGTTATCTGCAGAGGAATCAATTACAAAGGAGAGAACCCTTTACTTTAGGGCTGTAGAAGCACTGAATCATAGAATCATAGAATCGTTTAGGTTGGAAAAGACCTTTAAGATCGTCGAGTCCAACTGTTAACCTAACACTGCCTAGTTCACCACTAAACCATGTCCCCAAGCACCTCATCTACACATCTTTTAAATATCTCCAGGAATGGTGACTCAACCACTTCCCTGGGCAGCCTGTTCCAATGCTTGACAACCCTTTCGGTGAAGAAATTTCTCCTAATATCCAATCTAAACCTCCCCTGGGGCAACTTGCGGCCATTTCCTCTTGTCCTATTGCTTGGGAGAAGAGACTGACACCCCTCTCGCTACAACCTCCTTTCAGGTAGTTGTAGAGAGCAATAAGGTCTCCCCGCAGCCTCCTTTTCTCCAGCCTAAACAACCCCAGTTCCCTCAGCCACTCGTCATAAGACTTGTTCTCTAGACCCTTCACCAGCTTCGTTGCCCTTCTTTGGACGTGCTCCAGCACCTCAATGTCTTTCTTGTAGCAAGGGCCCCAAAACTGAACACAGTATTTGAGGTGCAGCCTCACCAGTGCTGAGTACAGGGGGACAATCACTTCCCTAGTCCTGCTGGCCTCACTATTTCTGATACAAGCCAGGATGCTATTGGCCTTCTTGGCCACCTGGGCACACTGCTGGCTCATATTCAGCTGGCCGTTGACCAACATCTCCAGGTCCTTTTCCGCCAGGCAGCTTTCCAGCCACTCTTCCCCAAGCCTGTAGTGTTGCATGGGTTTGTTGTGACCCAGGTGCAGGACCCAGCACTGAGCCTTGTTGAACCTCATACAGTTGTCCTCAGTCCATCAATTCAGCCTGTCCAGATCCCTCTGTAGAGCCTTCCTACCCTCAAGCAGATCAACGCTCCCACCCAACCTGGTGTTGCCTACAAACTTACTGAGAGTGCACTCGATCCCCTCGTCCAGATCATCGACAAAGATATTAAACAGAACTGGCCCCAATACTGAGCCCTGGGGAACACCACTTGTGACCGGTCGCCAACTGGATTTAACTCCATCCACCACCACGCTTTGGGCGCAGCCATCCAGCCAGTTTTTTACCCAGCAAAGAGTATGCCCATCCAAGCATGAGCAGCCAGTTTCTCCAGGAGAATGCTGTGGGAAACGGTGTCAGAGGCTTTACTGAAGTCCAGATAAACATTACAGCCTTTCCCTCATCCACTAAGCAGATCACCTTGTCATAGAAGGAGATCAGGTGAGTCAAGCAGGACCTGCCTTTCATAAACCCATGCTGACTGGGCCTGATCACCTGGTTGTCCTGGACGTGCCACTTAATGGCACTCAAGATGATCTGCTCCATAACCTTCCCCAGCACCGAGGTCAGACGGATGGCCCTGTAGTTCCCCGGATCCTCCTTCTGGCCCTTCTTGTAGATGGGCGTCACATTTGCTAACTTCCAGTCAACTGGGACCTCCTCGGTTAGCCAGGACTGCTGATAAATGATTGAAAGTGGCCTGGTTAGCACTTCTGCCAGCTCCCTCAGTACCCTTGGGTGGATCCCACCCGGCCCCATAGACTTGTGTGTGTCTAAGTGCTGTAGCAGGTCGCTAACCATTTCCCCTTGGGTTAAGGGGGCTTCACTCTGCTCCCTGTTCCTGTCTTCCAGCTCAGGGGGCTGGGTACCCCGACAGCAACTGGTCTTACTATTAAAGACTGAGGCAAAGAAGGCATTCAGTACCTCACCCTTTTCCTCATCCTTTGTCACTATGTTTCCCCCCCACATCCAATAAAGGATGGAGATTCTCCTTAGCCCTCCTTTTGTTGCTAATGTATTTATAGAAACTTTTTTTAATTGTCTTTTACGGCAGTAGCCAGATTAAGTTCTAGTCGGGCTTTGGCCCTTCTCATTTTCTCCCTGCATAACCTCACAACATCTTTGTAGTCCTCCTGAGTTGCTGGCGCCTTCTTCCAAAGGTCATAAACTCTCCTTTTTTCCCTGAGTTCCAGCCAAAGCTCTCTGTTCAGCCAGGTTGGTCTTCTTCCCCACCGGCTCGTCTTTTGGCACATAGGGACGGCCTGCTCCTGCGCCTTTAAGATTTTCTTCCTGAAGAATGTCCAGCCGTCCTGGACTGCTTTGCCCTTCAGGACTGCCTCCCAAGGGGCTCTGTCAACCAGGCTCCTAAACAGGCCAAAGTCTGCCCTCCGAAAGTCCAAGGTAGCAGTTCTGCTGACCCCCCTCCTTACTTCTCCAGGAATCAAAAACTGTATCCTTTCGTGATTGCTATGCCCAAGACAGCCTCCAACCATCACATCACCCACAAGTCTTTCTCTGGTCGCAAACAACAGGTCCAGTGGGGAGCTTTCCCTAGTTGGCTCCCTCAGCAGCTGCGTCAGGACGTTCTCTTCCACGCACTCCAGGAACCCCCTAGACTGTTTCCTCTCTGCTGTATTGTATTTCCAATGGACATCTGGTAAGTTGAAGTCCCCCATGAGAACAAGGGCTAGCGATTGTGAGACTTCTCCCAGCTGCTTATAGAATATTTCGTCTGCCTCTTCATCCTGGTTGGGTGGTCTATAACAGACTCCCACCGTGATATCTGCCTTGTTGGCCTTCCCCCTGATTCTTACCCATAAGCACTCAACCCTATCTCAGCATCATTAAGCTCTAGACAGTCAAAACACTCCCTAACATACAGGGCTACCCCACCGCATCTCCTTCCTTGCCTATCCCTTCTGAAGAGTTTATAGCCATCCATTGCAGCACTCCAGTTGTGCGAGTTGTCCCACCATGTTTCTGTGATGGCAACTATATCATAGTTTTCCTGCTGCACAATGGCTTCCAGCTCCCTCCTCCTGTTTGTTGCCCATGCTGCGTGCATTGATGTAGATGCACTTCAGTTGGGCTATTGATCCCGCCACCTTTTTGGGGAGAAGCCCTAATTTCTATGTGACCATTCTCAGGCGCTTCTGTGGTTTCTAACACATCAATAACTCTTGCGTCTTTGCTGCCGCATGGATCTCCATCCCTTACCTCCACCGAGACAGCAGACCGAAGGACCTCGCTAGCACACCGTCCCTCAAACGTTGGTGTGCTGTCCCCAGGCTTATCTCTAGCAAGCCTGGTTTTATCCCTTTACCCCTTCAAATCTAGTTTAAAGCTCTTTCAATGAGTAGAGAGGGTCTGCCTGAAGGAGCTTATGCAAACACCATTAAACATCACTTATTTAACAGTCAAAAGAACTGACGTGATGCAGTCTGTAAGCATGCAGTCAAGTAAGGGAGTCTGTATCTTCAGCAGCCCAGTTCAGTGCCAGATAAAATAGACGTTATATCATACACTGTGTCTTTCTTCATGTACAGAAAGACTCAGGAATTAAGTATGCTTTCTGACTTCATCACAAATAACTATTTGTTAAAAACACATCACAGACTGTTATGTTACCCTTCACTTAAGATTTTTAGGTGACAAACCTTTTAAATATATTGAGGACCAAGTAAACCGTAGGCCACTTGTTAGTGGGGAGACACTAATTGCAAAACAGATTGCATTCATAACTCACAAATTATTTGTCTAGAACCTGTATTTTCATTAATTACTTGCATTGAAATAAGTACTTTCCTTTGAAATATTCAGGTATTCTTGGTATTTTGTAAGCTCATTATGGGAAATAGATGATGTTTGGATGGAGATGACATAATCCTTACAGAAGGTTTTGGCAGATGAGTTTTAGGTTTTGTGGAAGCAAGCTAAGAAGCTGAGTTGGCAAGTAAAATGAATGTCAGCCTTCCAGTTCACAGGCCTGTGTGAATGGTGTTTGCTAATGCCTAATTGTAGTGGTTTCATGTTGCACGTCCCCTTTTTCCTATCTCAGTTCAGGCTGGCTCTGGGTTTTGAGGTTTACACAAGTACAGGTGCTTTGCAGAGGAAAACTTGTTGCTCTCAACAGAGGAGCACTGTGGGATCCTCCTTGATTTCTAACAGCTACATTCTTTCAAGCTTGGTAATGTATTTAGTGACAATGAAAGTAAGTAGCTCATTGTGTTGGTATGAGCCAGGTGTAATGTAAATAAGCATTGTGCAAACATATTCAGACTACCAAAGCAAATTATTTCAAGTTGATCCTGGCCTTCTATAAGCACAGGTTGATAACCAAGGGGAAGATCCTTGTCTAAAAGCTTACTACTGTTATCTGTGGCCCTGGCATCTGGAGATCTTCCCAGAGAGCAAAATGCATGACTGCTTCCAGGGCAGGATCCCTGCCATACTGCTTTGACAGAGCCTATGGCAAATATTAATTGATTAAACCCTTGAAAACAATTGTGTTTAGAACTGAGCTCATCAGGCTGAAGATCTAGCAAACCATTAGAGGAGAGCAGCTTCCAAATGATGCACATACAGTGTCTCCTTCCTAGACCTAGAGTTCTCCAGTAGTATGGAAAAATTATTAGAGGAGATCAAAACAATGCCTGTCAATTAATGCATTTGTGACCAGTGGGCAGACTGTAGAAGAGCTTTCTGGAGGGGAATCACTAGCACCCTGATACCTCTGAGTGAGTTAGCTGAAAGCCATACTGTTTAAAAACATGACTGAATTGGTACCAAGTCTTTAGAATTAATGTTAGCCCCAAGCAGAGAAGCATGTTGGAACGCTGGCTTCCACTTCCCTTTGGTCTCATCACTAACCCATCCTCTTGTTATCAGGGCCTGGATGTGCAGAATCCCTGGAGCTGTAACAATAAAGACCTGGTGAGCATGTAGAACTGGGCGAAGGGGAATTACTGGAAATCTGAGACCCCTCCCTGCCTTTACAGAGCAAGCATCTCTTATAATTGATATGTGTATTTATTTAGTGTTACTAGTTACAAATCTTTAGTAAATAATGCCTCAACAGGTCAAACATTTAAGGCACAATGAGTCATTCCCCAGCATTAAATGAGAAGCCTTGATCCCAAAATTTTTGATTGAGGCAAATAAGTGTTTTAAATGTGTATCTCAAGCTGCTTGTTAAAATAAATGCCTGTGGTATGACTGGGCTGGAAGGATGAAAGAGAAAATTCACTGGGCTTTCAAACTGGAACATACATTGCCTGCTCCAACTTCAGGTTTTATTGCAAGGGCTCTGGTTTTACCCAAATTGACAGCAACTTGGCAGAAATTTTCCTCAGCTCGTTCTTTTTATGTAGATTTACCAGCAGAAAACTCAAAAATTGGACAAATGAAACTTGTCAGTGAGCCTGTGGTGTAAGTCTCCCTCTCTGCCCAACCCACAAAATGTTATTAGTCAGCTGTTGCCCCAGCCAGAAAGTGTTAGCTCCTTAGTTCAGGTTGTGGTAGCTCGTGTGTTTAGCTTGGGAGACTCCAAGTTCAATACACAGAGTGCCAGCCAACATGACTACTCTGTCAGAAACAAAAGGCCTGTCAAACAGAGTGGCCTCCTACCTCTGAAGAAAAGGTGGATGTGTCCAGGGAAAGAAGGACACAATAGACTTATACCTGTCCTTTCCCCATCGTGTCTTCCCTCCAGCTTTTATCAAGATAACTTGGATACCACCTCAGTGGAGAACCTGACAGGTGCTTCCTTTAATTCATGATATGTCTGCTACCACAACATTTTAAGCTCTGTATTTCAGCATAGAATCATAGAATAGTTTGGATTGGAAGGGACCTTTAAAGTCATCTAGTCCAACCCCCCCTGCAATGAGCAGGGACATCTTCACCTAGATCAGGTTGCTCAGAGCCCCGTCCAACCTGACCTTGAATGTTTCCAGAGATGGGGCATCTGCTGCCTCTCTGGGCAACCTATTCCAGTGTTTCACCACCCTCATTGTAAAAAATTTCTTCCTTATGTCTAGTCTAAATCTACCTTCTTTTAGTTTAAAACCATTACCTCCTGTCCTATCGCAACAGGCCCTACTAAAAAGTTTGTCCCCATCTTTCTTATAAGCCCTTTTAAGTACTTAAAGGCTGCATTAAGGACTCCCCAGAGCCTTCTCTTCTCCAGGCTGAACAACCCCAACTCTCTCAGCCTTTCCTCATAGGAGAGGTGTTCCATCCCTCTGGTCGTTTTTGTGGCCCTCCTCTGGACCCGCTCCAACAGGTCCATGTCCTTCTTATGTTGGGGGCCCCAGAGCTGAACGTAGTACTCCAGATGGGGCCTCACGAGAGCAGAGGAGAGGGGCAGAATCACCTCGCTCAACCTGCTGGCCATGCTTCTTTTGATGCAGCCCAGGATACGGTTGGCTTTCTGGGCTGTGAGCGCATATTGTTGGCTCATGTCCAGCTTTTCATCCACCAGTACCCCCAAGTCCTTCTCCGCAGGGCTGCTCTCAATGCCTTCATCCTGCAGCCTGTATTTGTGCTTGGAATTGCCCCGACCGAGGTGCAGGACCTCGCACTTGGCCTTGTTGAACCTCGTGAGGTTCACGTGGCCTCACTTCTCGAGCTTGTCCAGGTCCCTCTGGATGGCTAGCATGTCCCTAAGAAATTAAGTCCACTTTCTGGAATGATCAATATTACTAGAGCAAAAGTAGTTTGATAAATTTAGCAGGTTGTATTACACAAAAGACTTCTTTACAGGTATTTGCTTAAAGTAGGGACTGGCTGTTGATTAAGAGGTAGCATAATCAGAAATGTAGTTGTTTAATAGCTCTGAAATAGAAAGCCTTTTGTGCAACTGTACATATGTGAAATTTTTGAGTGAAAAATCAGTCCTCTCAACTGCTTCAGATACGACATGCATAATACTTTTACAA
This sequence comes from Gymnogyps californianus, assembly GCF_018139145.2. Taxonomy (NCBI): domain Eukaryota; kingdom Metazoa; phylum Chordata; class Aves; order Accipitriformes; family Cathartidae; genus Gymnogyps; species Gymnogyps californianus. The sequence goes on along the minus strand of NC_059481.1, from coordinate 4,903,084 downwards.
ACATCAAAATGTTCTTGAAAGAAAGGAATTTGTGGCGTGAGTTCTTAAAAAGCCCTGCTTTGCTGTAATTGAAAGCCACTTTGGCTGCAACTCAGCAGATTTCTGTTGTCTGATACTGTCTTTCTCCTTTTTGTCTTCTAGGACAGTTTTTCTTTTTTTTTTCCTACTTTGTCACTCTTTGGCAGTGTTTTGGTCACCTAAGGAGTATTTGGTTCCTTGCCACATACATGGTGTCCACAGAGGGGATTAAAACTTTAAGCTCTTGCTGGACAGTTTGATGGAAGACTGCACACACAGTTCTAATGGCCACCTTTGTGGGTAGATGGATGGTTACACTGTTGTAGAGGTTTCGGTCTCCAGGGCTAAAAGCCTCCCTGCATTTTGTATCCAGAGGTGGTAGACTTGCAGATTGTTGTTCACTGTGGACAAAAGGAAATGCTTTTAACACTACACAGTGTTTTGTAAAACCTAGACTATGTCTGTGTGTTAGTGACTGCTCTCAGTGCTGCTCACAAAAGTAATTTCACACTCCAGGTGGAGTCCTGTGATGTGTATATGTGCAATATAAATTGAGGTTGCTTAGGCTGTCCACCCTTCAGGTTAGCAAATGGAGACGCAATTAAATTTTGCAAAGACTGGAAAGATGATAGTATTATATCCAGCCAGAGCAGCGGAAGAAGCAGAATATCATTACATGTAAGGGGTCTTTTCTCTATGCAGGCATTGTAGTTTAGATCTGCAATAACCAGAAGTGCTTGGAATGATTATGAAGTGGTAGGAAAAAGCTTTCATGAGCATCACCTAAATCGCTGCTGTGTCCGCAAGTTCTAAAATTTGTTGATGCATGCTACCGAATCCTGTAATCTCCCTTGCCATTTCCTGGTATCTATGTCTTTATTGCTTTCTAACAGTGACCAGATGGATGTTCAGCCAAAAAACTATCCAATTATTTCATGTGTAAGAAGATAGCTATACACATGTGACTAAGCTGCCTGTGTCCTTTCCTTTCAAACCAGTTAGTGTGGAATTTACAGCTCCATTTCCAAGCACTTAGCTTTATTCTTGTGGCTGCCCAGATTAGAGAGCCTAAAGCAGTGTGAACATAAATACTGCCAACAAATATAAACAATTCTGTTTTCTCTCTTTGACACCTCCAAGTACCATGTTCGTAGTGTCTTTGTGTGAAGACTGAGTTAGATACATTAGTGAAAAAGCAGCAGATTTCATCTATAAAGATGAAGGTGGTAACGTTGGTAGAAGTTAAGAAGAACCGCCACCAAACATTATGGCCCAGATCCCAAAGTACCAAGATAACTTTACAGAGCTCGATATAACACCTATCAAAGGATAGTAGAAATCACAATGTGTTTCCACAGTTGTTTCTTTGAGATCCAAAATATCTTCTGAGCCGTGTTGCAGGGGAGACCAGAGAACTGCTGCTTTCTTGCAGAGTAGATTCAGGAATGGGCTGGATCTGACAGAAACTTCAGCCGCATTTTTTTTTAATTACTAACTGGGCAACCATGCAACCATTTGTATTGATCATTGATGAACTGTTAGAGAGTTTGGGGGATAAGCTTCAGCCTTAGTTGATCATTAGCTCAACATGATTCTTTCTGTTTCCTGAGTTTATGAAGGGAACTACAAGTAAATGGCCTAGGAAGTAGCCCTGTGTAAAAGGGGTCGGGTAGGAGATAAAGGGATAGTGGATGTTTTGTTTTAGTTTTTTTAGATCAACAGGTTTTTTAAAAAGTGCAATGAAAATGTTTAATAAAAAAAAACAAAACCAGTTTTTTGCAGGAAACATTGCCCTAACACACTAGTGCATGGCAATTGAGATAGAAGTGCCCTGGGCTAAAGAACTCTGCTTTCTTTTTTCGGCTACAGGAAATATAAAAAGAAAGCACAGTTGCCAGTGCAAGAACTAACTCCAGATTTGAAAATCTTCCTCTTGAGAAATACTAGTTTCATAAGCAAGGAAATGTGTTTTTCATAATTACAATCAATTGTTCCACCTAACTCTTTCTTACTAAAGTTTAGGAAATCTAAACAACCTTCTACATAAACCGTAATGTCAGATGCTGTTATTTTTTATACTATGTAAATGTGACGTGACCTGTCTTTCCATTTTTTTTCAAATCAATCTTTACAATTTCTGGACAATTCCCATACATTGTCACTCAAGGTAGAGGGTATACGGATGTGCATGTCTCCAGTACTTCTGCTCTGCAAGTTGTGCAGTTCTAATGCATCTATTAGTGTAGAATCCAGAAATAATATTTTGCTAAGCCAGCTCCTGTTCTTCGCTTCTTTTTTTTTTCCCTCTCTCTCCCCCCTCCCCTCCCCCCCCCCCCCACCCCAGCAGCGTGCCACTCAGCACTGGTGGAATTTCCTGAAGGCAGAGCAACATTATATCCCATTACAAGTCTTCCACGTGTTCCATAGTACATGAAAAAGTTGTGCTGTCGAAAACCAAATTTCCACCTGTTGCCTTTGAAAAGGCTGTCTTGTTTTTCCTGGGAAAGCAGGCAGGGCCCCTACTTGTTGTTTCTAATGAAAATAGCAGTTTGCATAGTGTGCACAGCCGATGCGTCCGAACTCCCATGTTTGTTGACTTCTGAGTTTCACATTGTAACTGTTGGCATTCAGCTTTGAAGTGATGAAAGACACAGAAAGCATACAGAAGTGTGATAAAAATGGGAACAGAGAGCTTGCCAAACCCTGCAGCATTTTGTACAGCTAAAAAGCCGATAGCGTCCTTTTGCTCTTGGCTACAGTACTTAACTTCAGCTGCCCAATGGGCGTAAGAATGAGCTTGTTTCTATTGAAAACATGTTTGAATTGAACTAAGAGTCTTCTCTGCTCTTATTTTTGTAACAGTTCTTACAAGATGTCTTGCAGGGATCATAGCATATCCTCAGTCAGCATGAACATCAAGAGAAATTTGAGTGTAAGATGTGTACAGCAAGATGGATATACTCATGCTACTTTTAGAACTGGATTTCTGAAGAATCAGGCTAAAATTTCCTATGGTCCCTTAGTTAAAGAATGTGTATATTAAAATGTTCCAGGCCTCTTCTTTTTCTCTCCTGTTTGTTTGAATGGAAGCAATGTGCTTGCTTTGATGCGAAGATGAGCGGGTAATACATTTCCTGCCATGTGTCCCACTGCACTGTCTAAACACTGAAATATAGATGTCCTTCATCTATGAATTACCCTTATGCTATCGATTTGTATTCACAGTATGGTTTTGACAATGCTAGTCAGATCCTGAGATTTGGACTTCAGAGACTGGAGTGGTTGGAGTGATGTGATCTTTCCCTGAGTTGTACAGTGCCCCTGTCACTAGACGTAATAGAAGTACCCTTCCGTGGTAAATGTGACGTGTGTTCTGAAAATCAGTGTCAGGAAAGGAGTTCAAACAGTTAAATGTGAGGACCTACTCAGTGTTTTAGTGGCCAAGATCACTCAGTATTCCTGATACCATATATATAATTTCTGTCCTTGTTGATCCTAAGTACTTTTCAGAATAGAGAAGCAGATTTTTGCATGTGCTTGATCATATGTACAAAATCATGAAGTCCATATCTTCAGACCAGCAGTAAGGTTACGTCTGTACTTCATCATTGATTACAGGGTTAAGAATATTGCAACAGCCCCACCAAAGACCAGAACAAGCACATTTTTCCTGAGGGAGTTGACTTCTGAAAGCAGCAGTCAGATTCTTCTAGGGCATAACTTCTACCCCAGAAGAGGTATAGACTGCTATCCTGTCTCTCATACAAGACATAATTATGCATTATTGTACTTAATTATACATTACTGTATTGGGCAGGGAAGGTATTACATTCTCTACCATGAAGCTTGACAAGGTTTACGTTGACTAGCGTACTATTATTTTGAGCTAAGTAAGGGAGTAATCTCACTTGTTTCCAGATTGATGCTGTGGTATCTGAAATCACATTCTGAATCTCTCTTCTTAATTGCTTAATGTTCTAATCTCTTTTTGTTTGTTGATACAGCTTTGGCTTTACTTAAGTAAGCACTGTGATTTTGAGTCCAAGCTCAGGTAGTGCTTGAAGTAATGTTGGCCTTATTTCCTGTTCCGTCTTCTTTTCTTCAAACAGACGAAGATTAATCCATGACTGAAGCATTCGTTAGAGGAGAAGGCAAGATATAACATATGATTGTTTGTGGTACGGAGTGCATATGTTTGCCGACTATGTGTTATGTAGGGTAGAACAATTATTTAATGATGGAATTCAGACCTCAGTTACAGCCTGTGCGAGGCAGTGATTGATGGTTCAACATTCTTAGCTGTGCACAGGTGCAATAGGGCATCTGTCTATCAGCATGGGTGTAGGAGCTCCTGCAAGGGAAAGGGACAGGTTAGAGAGAGTCCTGCAGGCTGCCAGCTGGAGCACCCTTACCTATGGGAAAGTCTTCAGTGCTCCTTCTCTCTTAGATTACCATGGCTATAATCAGGCTTAAAATGCCAAAGCAAAATGTTTGTACTGATTGTCCAAAATTTCTACCAATAACATTACAGTAATAGAAAAATACGCAGAACAAAACACTGCTCCTCTGGTACCTCTCACCGTGAGTCTCTGAGTTGTATCTAAGGTGTAGGTATCTTCTACTGAGAATTGAAGGACCAATTTTAGGATCATCACTGTGCCCAAGAGGCTCCAGCAATATGTGAAAGTGCAGGAGTGAATGACAGAACTACCAAACACTTCACTTCCTAATGCTGCCTCTTGGCTGTTATGCCCTACAAATCTCCACAACACAGTGACAAAGAGCTTTTCTTCTGCCAATCTTTTAGCAGTCTGCAATCCTCAGCCACGCAGGTTTTATTTCTTTGCAAAACCAGCCTTAAAAGTAGCAAGATGCTCCTCATGGTTCTTAATCAAGTGGGTTAGCACTGCATGAAAGGAATTCTGTCTCTATAGAGCAGATTATTGGCCCTTGCTATTATAGTGATTTTTCTTAACTTCCTAATGTTGCCTACTTTCAGCTCAGGAGGCCTCTTGTGAAAATACCTCAGTTCTGCTACGTTATTCGTAGGCAAAGCTTCCTGTGTGTCAGGAATTACAGATTTCTTAAAAAATATATGAATATGTTGGAATCTGTGACTTCTGCAACAGCTATGACAAAATGCAGGCTAAAGAATAGTTTACACTTGCTTGTTCTCCCGCTTTCTCACTCTTGATCTTTCGGTGCTGCTCAAAGCAGAAATCCCCTAGCACCTAATTATGAATGTTCAAGGAGAGGTTCATGTTATTTTACTGACAGTGGGCCAAAGTGATGTCTGTGTTATCGTCTTGCACCAACTGTGAGTCTGACCCACAGTCAAGCAATTTTGTTACTCAGTGTGAAAAGAAGAGACTTTTGTCTCATGTTCCCAGTGCTCACTTGAAGTCGTCAGATTTACCCTGCCCTGTCATCTTAAATTCTTTCCAATGAAGTGTGACAACATAGCTTAAAAATGTCAAAGGTCGTAGCTTTTTTTAGGAGTATCTGTTTCCATCTCTTAGGAGGTTATTAAAAAAATTAATAACAACCTTGAAAATAGATAGAAAGGGAGCACCTGTACAATGAAAAGCAATCTCTTTTAAAAAAAAAATACCACCAGCATTTGTGTGATCCAGGATAGGGTGGGAGGGGAAGTTAAAGATGCAAATTCTCCTTCTCTCTCGGTTTTTCCTACTTTTTTGTAACAGAGAGATTTATGTATCTGCTGCTATGGCCACAAAGGGAAAAAATGGATTAGGGCGAGATATCACATTGCAGAAAATTAGTGTTCTTGCTGCAGTTACCCCTATATACAGACAGAGCCTTGGGCCATAGTCATGCCAAGTCTGGCTTCTCACCCAGTGTATCACTGCAGCAGCACATGTCCATGCCAGTCTTTAACACACTCGGCAGTTAAATCTAGGGATTTGATTCCCACACATTACCAAGAAGCTTAAACCCATGCCATTCATGACTACAAATATATTTAGGAACTTTCTGCTGTCAGGAACACTTGGGGAGGAGTATCTGTCTGGTCGTCTGTTGGGTTTTACGATAATCAATTCTGCTAATAATGAGTACTGTCTATTATTGGGCTTCAAGCAGTGAACTGAAAGCATGCCCTATAATGAATAAAAACTTAGTTGGAAAGAATTCTTTTGTTCTTACATGGGTTTGCTGTCATCTCCTGAAAAGTTATTAATTTCCTTTTGGAAATGGCTACAACAATCAAAGCTTGATATCCTTGCCAGCCATTTGGTTTAAATAAACAGCTGTATTGATTTACAGAGATGCTGGGCCTTGTTCCAGTTTTTTCTTTGTGCTGCTGCTAGAGTACAAAAGGATCCCTGACACAGTGTGCCCTTGACTAAGCTGTATCTTGTCTGCTACCTCCTACCGTACTCAGTTTCTTTCAGTTTCTCTCAGTTTCTTTCTACATGTGAAAGCCTGCTGGCCACTAAGGAATGTAATGATTTATGGTGTGAAAGCTGGAAGTAGCCAGCTAGCTCTTGACTTGGTTCTTTTCATCCCAAACCCACATGTTTCCCAGCCCCTCTGGGGATCCCAGCATTTCCTTCTAGGCTGTTTTAAGCATGATTCTGCTTCTCCGTCTCTGCTTTTTATATTTTAAAAAGAAAATGCCTAGAAAATGGCTTTCTTGGAGACATTTCCTTCCAGACACTAGACTAGAGCAGAAAATATAATTAGAATGGAAGGCACTGACTGAAGGTTTAATACCTCTGTCCTTAAACAGGCTATTTCACCACTGGGAGTAGTATAGCTAAGGCAAAATAGGCTGTAAAATCCATTTAAGAAGCTGGCTAAATACATAAGCTGCGGTCTTGAGCTAGCTTTGTACCACCATGGCAACAGTGCTACCAAGCTAGCTCAGATGTGTTTGTGGGAAGTGATGGCATAGGAATGATGGCAGCATAGCCCGGAGGCTTCCTCCCTGCCAGAAAGGCAGTGTCCTTTCAGTGCATCAAACAAGACATCCCAAGAAGTGGCCTGATAATTTCTGAGGCCCCTCAGGACTTTAAAACACAGTCAGTGAGTGAATAAGCCAGTTCATGTTGGACTTAGATGGACATCAGAAAGGTCTGGCATGTGGGAGCTGCTGAGGAAGATCTAGATTTTAATTTCTTCTGTTTGTTGTGAGTCACGTTGACTAAGGGCAGAAAGTAGCATCTGTTGAGTCTAGTGGCAACTGCCGCTTTAGGAAACGAGTAACCTGACGAGATAAATGCTGTGATGCAAATGTGATCTTAAATTAGGACTTCGAGTAAATTCAGACTGGCATCAGGTAGGAAAGAGCAACATAGGAATCTTTATTCTAGCAGGTTATGATCAGCAGTCAAGATTCATCTCAGATTGCTGAGTTTTGTGATTAGTTGATATTGCACTTGGAACTTTCTTTGCCTTACTCTTCTGGACTTCGATCTTACCAAACACTTCAGGTATGCACGCCCGGCCTGTCTGCAGAACCTTGCAGCATCTCCAGAAGCAACAGTGTCTGCAGCAGCAGCTCCCTTTGGGGTTCTGTCAGCTGATCCAGAAGTTGATTTTTGGAGGTAGACTATGCTATTTGCTACTCTGCCAATGGAAACCCTAAGTCCAGTGGACATGGTGATCTGTTTTTAAATTGCTTCTGACACCAAACTGTGATAGAAAAGGGAATCACTCTGGAAGCCTTGAAAGTTTTCCAGGGTCTGGGTTAGTGTTCCTTGTCTTCTGGTTCTTGGGTCACTGCAAATGTATCCATACTTGGAAGACAGCAGGATGTGCCAGAGCAGTGACACAAACCTCATTCCACCCTTGTTTTTATATAGTTCATCTCTACTAGTTTTATTCTAGAAAACAGGATAGGAGGGATAGTAAGAGCATGGAACAAGTCCTAGGCTGTAGGCTTTGCTGGGGGCTTTGTGATTGGCTTCTTTTGCTAGAAACCCCAATGGAAGAGCAATAGAATCCTACAGGCAGAAACTTCCCCTTGATCCGTTTGTCTTTTAGCGGTGAACGTCGCAGCTGTAGGTGTCCAATACAGCTTGTCTGCCCTTTCTACTATGTCAATCTCCTGTCCTTTGAAAAGACATCAAGAGATCCAAACGTTTTGTACTGAGAAGATTTTGTGTTTTGCTTAGCTGCTAGTGAACTGAGCTGGAGCGAAAGAAAAGCTTGCAGGTTTTTTGATTCATTCATTCAATTGATCTGTAGCATAATGATATATTGTACATTATTGTTCCTTATGGACTAGAATCAGAATTGTCCACCTCATCCCATTTCCTAAGACTGTTAAAAAATTATTCTCCTGCAACTTAACAGGTAGAACTGGAGTCTTAAGCATTCTCTCCCAGTGTTAGCAGGAAGGCTGGGGTATCCTTTTTTGGGGCAATAACGTGATATTTGATCACACTCATAGAGCTGTTGCAGCATTTTGGTCTTTACCTGATGCTGAAGTTTGCATCTAGCAATGCTCATGCTGTGTTATATTATCATTGGTTATTTGTGGCAACAGTTTATAATGCACCATCACATCAAAATGAAGTGTTCAGTTACTCCTCTAATCTGGGTAAGACTGATGCCCAGGGACTGGCCAAGGACAAGACTCTCCTGTACCAGGCAATATAATAGCTCTTCCTCAGCGGTTTATTGGAACAGTGGCTAAAGATGCAGGCAGGGTAAGTAATAGAATGGTGACTCACCAGGGCAAATTTTGGGATGATTAGTATTGTAGTTTAGAATTATGCCTTTTTTTTTCCACTTTGACCTTTCGTGAATATTGGGTTTATGGCAGACAATTAGATGCCAAGGTGCTTCGGGCTTCCGTTCTTTATTGCCAGTTCATATTCTGGATTTCATCTGAAATAATCTTCTCTAGGTGATGTAAATATTTTATTTCCAAGATGGGTTCTATGACCATTTGCTCATTGTGCTTATAAAGCCCCCTCCCATTTTTGAAGAGACTCTGTACTTGTTTTAATAAAGGCATAAAAATGTCCCAGCAGGATTGCAAATCCACTAACAGCTTGCTTTTATCTTTACTCTTTGTGGAAGCAGGAAAGGAAATTCCTTTCAAAAGATACTGACATTCCGTGCTTTCCCTAGACTCCAGCAGGGTTATCCTTTGCCTATAAATGCTTTTCTGGTCAGCAATTGCAGTTTGCTGTAATAATGGTGGAAGAGTCGCCACACTCTTCCAACCTTGAGCCTAGGTTGGAAAAGGAAGAACAAGATACAATTGTAGAGATCCTTCCCCAGGTATTTCCCCAGTCTCTGGTAATCTGTGGTGTAAGAATCACCTTAATCAAAGACAGTGCTTTTGTGTTCAGTAACAATGGATTATTTTTTTTTCTATGAGTTTAGTTGCTTTTGAACCCTTAAAGGTTTGCTCTCCAGACTGTGTGGAAATGAGTTCCACACTGTGTCTCCATGTTTCCTGAGTATGTAAGCCATGAACAATATACAAGACTCCTCCGTGATCTTCTGTCTCCAAATCTTTAGTTTGCATCATGGTGAATTTGCTTTAATCTCCTTGGTCACACCAAGACACCGTTGCTGGGGAAAGGAATACCACAGCCTGTCTGTTCTCTGGCAAACAGCAGACAGGTCCAGGCCACAATTGTTGTCTTTTGCGTGTAGAGCTGGAGTAAAGACTGACATCAAGCAGGTAGATGACCGGCACCTCTGCAGGGGTGCAGCAGAGTTACGGCATGGCTCTACGCTCCCTTAAACTGACAAAGCAAACTATGTGCTGTGGCATCACATACACTGTGTACTAAGAGTACATGGTACACTCAGCTGGATCTGCCCAACATGCTGGTAAATCCTGGAATGTAACAGTGCTCTAGGGCAGTTTTTTCTTTTTGTCCAAAGGCCACCAAGTTGTTTAGAAAACAACAGAAAGACCATCTCACACAGCACACACATTGTCACCATGATAAAAATGAGGCTAAATTTGAACTATTCTTCTGTAGTTTATAGTGCTCTTCATTTTGTTTGGTGCCTCCCTCAAGTGAGTGCATGGCAATGTGCATATGCGTGTTCTGTTTTGTGGGTTTTTTTCTTCCAGTTATTTTGCAGACTTTCTTCTCCTGTCTACCCCAGACTGCCACTGTTCTGGGGAGTATGGGTTAAAAACCACTGGTGTAAGTGTGCTTCTGTACTAACATGATAACCAATAGAAAATTGATATGCTCCCAAGACTTTTTTCAGTGATATGATTTCCATTCCTCTTCTTTTTTTCAGAATTAACTTCTGCTTTTCTGTCTGTCTTTCTGATGCTGTCATCCTCGAGTCCCTCTAGCCACCTACAAATTCCATTTTGGAATGGAGTCTGAATACTGAGGAGTTCTTCCATGTGCAGGTATGGGATTTTTTTCATGCAGTAGTTGCTCATTTAACTGAGCTTCGTCACAGGCTCTGTATGCTATAAACTGTCTGAAACAGATCAAAATCTTGATAACCGGTTCAAAAGATCCAGGTTTTCTAGTTTATGTCTTCAGCAAAAAAAAACTCTTTTTGAGGAAAGTGGATAGCTAGGGAATCCTGACAGTGTAACAGAAAATTATGCCAAAAGGTAAGTGATTATCCTCAAAGCCATAAATAGCTTGTAAGTTAACTTAAATACTTCAAAGGGAGTAAGTAAAGCGTTTTTTGCCACCACATTCATGTGCCTCTATTGCTGTCACTGAATCTAGAGAGAGACATAATTAATGGGATACTTAATCAAGCAGCTGCTTCATGGTTTTCCTAAAAGTGAATCAACTTTGTTTAGTTTCAAGACAACCCAGTTGAACAGAGACTTCTGTCAGAGCCATTTAATTATATTTACAAAACTGCTTAAATTCTCTTCCTCTCTTCTGACCCTGTTTGTGAAGGAACAGGAGGAAATCTGCATCACGCTCTGTGGCCTTGAGTCCTCTGCACTTGTGTTCTAGGCCTTATTCCGTGTCTGTAAGGCTTAAAAATGGAGAACAGTACATTTAAGCAGTCTGCTGCTGCTGCAAACTTGAGATATTTTATTTTTTCAGCTCTGGATTCGTGCAGTTATTGTTTCAGTGTCTTTTGGGAAATTGAGAAATTATAGAAATCATTTGGAGAATGAAACTTAGACAGTAAGCATTGAAAAAATGTATCCTTGGTAAATTGATTGTATACATGTAATTTTTGCCTTCTGCTTTGCACGTAGATCTCATAAGGAAGATGACCAGTAGTCCTCATGTATGTGTTATGTATTTCTACAGGAGCTTTCTTGTTTATCTGATAAAGAGCACATTCCTTAGAGAACAGCAAGGGCCCGCAGGGAGCTGTTTGACATCTCTGACCCTTGGTGAGGTGTTACAGAGCAAGCTAAGGTCATTCCAGAGGTTGTGTTTTGATCCTCTGTTCCTTTAGGTCAGCACTGAGTGGAGGGGATTATGGGATTGTTTTTAGCAGTCTGTACAAGGGGTCCACTGCTGGGGATAGCCTTGAAAAGAATGTTTGTCATTCCCACTGCCTGCTGTGGGAAATTCATAGGATCACTGCATCAAGTGCTGGGATTGCTAGAGTGTCTTAAGCCAGAAAGAGCCTCAGGCAAGATAGATCTTTCTTATCTAGCTGTGACATTTCTACAGGAGATGCTGTTTTACAGCATTTTGATTTAAGATACCTGATTCATAGAGAATTGGCACTTTTTTCCCAAGTGATTTCTCCTATAATCTTAACTTGGGGGGGAAGTTAAGCATTGTGTCCCAAGTCTTCCTCTCACTGTTCTTCTTGATCACGTGAAACTTCATTTATGGCTATCTGGATCACAGTATTTAGAGGAACAGTAGCTATTTGCTATCTGTCCCAAAGCCTGCATTAATTAACTAGCTACCGCATTCATGTGCTTAAAAGTCACTTTACTCAACCTAGTGGTGTTAAAAAGCAGTATCAAAATCTGGGTTTGGCTTGAGGGAAATCAATGCGGTGGCAACAGGAGATTCTCCTGGGGCACAGCTCCGAGTCTCAGCTCTGGCATTGTTCACTTTGTACTGTCAGCTGGGTGCGAAATCACCTGTTTTCCCTTTCGTAAGTTCAGCCTGTCAATGCAAAGGATGCACCCACACAGCATGATGCAATATAGCCACAAGAAGGCTGCACTCTTCCAGGTGTATTAGCTGTGGTGAGAAACACAGTTTATTAGCCAGTGTGGTTCAGGACAATGCAAGTTTTTCCACTTCCAAGACCTGAACTGGCTTATGTTTTGATAAAGGACTACATCACACAGTCCATATCCAAAAGACACTAGGGGTAAAACCTTTTAACAATTCTAGCAGGATTTTAAATATACACATTTTTGTAGCTTCTACTTTGAATGTAATACCCTGTTACTTTATACAGAGACCTCTATGCCTGAAGGTCTCTGGGTGCTCTCAGATTACTAGCAAAATTCTCCACTGTTGTCTCCTTTGTCTGTTGTCTTCTTTCTGCTTGACTTACCTGTTATGTCTCCCAGTGGCTGACAGTACTGCAGTCAATGTCAAAGCAAAGAACTTTTGATTGTATGTGCTCTGCACTATACTTATAGACCCGAAGAATAATGAGCAATCTTCTGAATTAATTCTGCTTACTAAATTCTGTGATTAAGGACAACAACAGTATGACATAAAAATCTCTGAATCCCAAAAGAGAACTTTGAACTTGAATATTTGATGAAGAGAAATGTTCTGATTAGGTCTTTAGTATATTGTGGCTTCATAATTTTGCATCTTGTATTGCTCAAGCCATCAGTTACTAAAAGCTATTTGGTACAAAATCCCATTGATATTTCAAGAAATTAATTGTATTACTTGAAAACATAGTATCACCCTCAGAACAGCCAAAAGGAAACAGTTTTGTGTTTGGAAGACAAATTCAATGGAACCTGTCTAGTTCACAGGTGGAAGGATCATTCTTGTCATTTCATTGCTAATTGTGTTACAGAACTGGTTTCTTTCAACAGGAACTTATCATGAGATAATCTATTTATGAATAATTTTGTTTACCAGACAGTTTTTCTTTGGGAATAATCTAATTGAAGTCTCTAAAAAATTTATCATCTCAAATATATCCTATTGTTGGTTTCCTAGCCCTTCTTCATTAGTGCTTCTTTTATGGGTTTTTCTCTCTTACCCTTGATGATTGTTCCAGAAGAATAATCTGTCATTATTTTAATCTGTCTTCCCATTGTGAAGGCCTATCAGTTTAAAGATATAATTCTGTTATTCTTTCCTCATGCTTTCCAGAAGCACAAGTATTTGAAAGAATACCTGTATTCTAAAAAATAAGTTTGTAAGAATGAAGGCTGGAAGGTGTTAAAGAAGATTAAGTTATTAGAGGCCTATGCTGCTCCCCATCACTGCAGAATGTGAACATATTCCATGTAAAATAGCATGGCCGTTGTGGAGTATCTGTGATCTTCAGGGTATGTTCTGTCTCGTCCTTTCACATAATTATAAATGGGAAATAACAGTCATGTAACAAATTGGTAGCTTATGCAGTTGAAGAATTACTGTGTTGGGCTCATGCCTTTTAAAAAAACAGCATTACATCTACTGGCATGCCGTAGTCCAAGAATACTGTTCCGTAACTGTTGTCTCTTTCCACATCTCCAACTAAACTGCTACTCTGCAGTTTGTTATTGCAGAAAACACAGCCCTTACTGCTGTCAGTTGTCACATTAGCTCTAGCATTGCAGGAGTGAAAGTGCGAAATATGGGATCAAGTCACTCTGCATTCTACTTGCATCTCAAATGGATGGATGGATGGCACCACCTCCACAGGCTACCCTTCCTTTTTTTTCTTTTTTTTTTAATTTCCCTCCCTCTCATTATTTAAAAATTAAGCCACATGAAACCTACCCCCAAATATCTGTCTGCTGACCAGAGCTGTTAAATGCTGGTGCCAGAGAAATGAGCCTGGCCTGACTGGACTAATTAAGTTGGCCAAGACACTTGAGAATAGCTCAAAGACAAGTCGCAGTGGGAAAGGGAGGGAGTAACACCAATTTCTTATATATGCACGTATTAAAGGAAACCAGCTGCTCCAAAATACCCGTGGTTAGTGAATGGCTCCACAGGCAGTCTGCTAAGGGAGCAATGTCTGGAGTTTAGTAAAACTGACTTTTTAAAACACAGTACTTGAAAAACGGAAGGATTGATTTTTTTTTTTTTTTTTTTCTCCCTCTCCACCCTTTATAGTCAAAGTTGCTTTCACCCTAGCTTCTAACAAATAATACTTTTGGCTTCTGCAACCTTTTTTGCAAGACTGTTAAAGGGAATATGGGACGATCCTAGCAGGAGGGCCCTACACAAATTACTTCACCCTCAGGGTAAGATCTGTGTGCTAAAGCCCTCTTCTGTTTTCAAGCAATTGAACTAGACTGCTTCGGCTGCAGAGTTTTTACTGTTGCTGCTGATTTTGTGTGCTTTGTTGATTATGCTCTACCACTTCTAATGTTTTTCTGTTTTTATAGAAACAAAGACAGTAATAGCAATGGTTGAAAAATGGAGCCGACAGCAAATGTGAAGCTGAAATTCCCATGTCTTCCTTCCTTGGCATGTCATTATTGAAGGCTCTAAGAGACTTCTGTTTCATATCGCATCTAATATCTCTTGTAGTATAAGCTGCCTACTACTTTTTGCAAGTGCTGATAACTCCTGTCTTCTAGCTGAAGTCCAGTGTGAGTAACTATATTCTTCTTACCTAAATTCCTCTACAGTTTTAGTTGAACATGTTCTTCACTTCCTGAGTTAAATTGTGCAGCCCATGAATTGCCAAAGAGCAAGTGCCAACTCTTAGTTCTATTTTGGATGAGCAGATCTTTCTGAGAAAGAGGAGAGAGGAAATGCTTGTCCCCATAAATTTAGTTTGTAGCACTGTTCCCTACAGCTCTTTATAGAGTCCAATACATGTCTTTGTTGCAATGAGAAAGAAATACAGTGGGCAGCATCTAGTTGAGATTTGTTATGTGATCAACTGTCATGAGGAAAGCAAGCTACTGGACTCACGGTCTCATCAGAATTTGTCCTACAGCAGTTCTGTGCTGAGCTTTGTGTTGTCAAGTTCTTACAAAGAAAAATGGCTTCTCTCTTTTTTTCTTTTTTTTTTTCCTTTCTACTACATCAAAAAAAGTACAAAGGCAGGCGGAATGGTTATCTTTTCAATATTACATGATGTTTTTCTATATCTGGCTGGAGTCTTCAGCTAAATAAGGAAGTCATGAAAGCAAGGCAGGGAGTGAATAGAACTTCCAGGAAGAGCTGTTCCAGCAACTGGATCACTATTTTCATATTTAGGAGACCTGAGTATAAGTCCCTTCTCTCAGGAGAATTTCTACAGTAGGTAAGTGGTTTTGCTTTTCTGCACCTCAGGTCCTCAGTTCTACAGTAAGGCTAACAGCATTGTCTTGCTAGAGCTTGCTGTAGTGAATACCGGCTCACTCTGGTTTCAAGGGGATATCCACTGGGTAGGAATCATCGGAGCACTGGTGCTCCTCTTTTTTTTGCTGAGGATGTTGGACTGTGGTTCTAGCAAATGCCTATTCCAGGCTTCACTCAATTCTCACTTCTCTGGTAAGAGAGTACAAGAAAGGGAGAGACCCAAGCCAGTGTCGTGGTTCTTTTTCAAAGGACTGGTGAAAGAGTTAGTATTTTGGGCAGAGTGGGAGGGTGTTTGGGTTTTTGCTTGCTGTTTCTCCTTCTCCACAGAAGATGCTGAAGATTATTTGCATGTGTGTGCACAGTGGGAGAAGATGCCCAACTGAGATTCAAACACAAATGAAACAGAACTTGCAAAGTTCAAAGCTGACACAATCCAAGTTCTCGCTACTAGGGGAAAAAAAAAAAGTTCCTCTATTTTTCCGTTATTAAAAAAAAAAAACAGTCATCTTCCTTTTAAAAAATGCATGCGTTTAAATCGGCACACTGATTTTGGGGAAGGAAGAGAGAGAGATTTCTGTTCCCAAAGCCTGTTTTTAATCATCAGATGAATTTTGAGACAACCTCTGAACATTCAGCACTTGTGGTCAGTTTTCCCCACCCAAAAAAACAGTGGTTTTTGCAGACATTCCATAAACACAGGAAGCTTTGACTGTGTCTCTAACAGATAGGGAGACGGAAAAGCAAAATACACATAATATAAAGGCAAAAGCTAAACTTGCCATGCTAGCTCAGAGGAATGTCGTCCAGAAGTCTGTCTCAATAGTCAGAGCCAGATTTCAAAGAGAATACCCAAAATCTGTAAAGTACAATTCTGACATAACCTGCCTATGTTTTAGATTTCTTTTTAATTATTGATTTTCCTCCCTGAAGCATGGGACTTTATATTCTGTTTGAGTCTTTGGTTTGATTTCGTTTCTTTGGAGAAGGGAAAGTGGCAGCATGGAGGGCTAAAAAACTGTGCTGTGCAGAATTCCCATGGTGTTTAGATTCCTGATGATCTCATAACTGGTCCTAATTTGTATCTGCTGAAGTATTAACCTCAATTTTATCTGCAGCAGTAAGTTTCATGGATTAACCATGTTTTATCCAAGTTTTCTTTTCATCCATTTTAAAATTTCTGTCTTCCAGCTCCTTACTGAATGTCTCATTTTTCTTTTTAACATGAGACTAGCCAAAAAGAAATTCCTCACTGTCTTTTTTCCTGCACCATTTATTGTTTTCATATAGCCTAATGTTGTTAGTCTCCTTTCTAAAATAAACACTTATGTTCCTTTCATCCATGCCTTTTTTCAGAGAGAAGTCTTTCCTTTCCTTCATCTAGTTCCCTCACCAGTCTCTCTCCTCAGCTTTGCTTTTGCGCACTTGCTCACCAGAACTGAAGCCACTAATACAGGTGAAGGTACCCCTTTCACTTTCAAATAGCCTTTTAATAGTGTAATTATTTTCTTTTCCACTTGAGTGTTAACCTTTCTAACCTCCTCAGCCCAATGAATAGAGATTTTAACAGAACTGTCAACGATTAGCCCCCATGAGCAGTTATACTGTTATTAATAGGTGGAATTCAGAACATTTTTTCCAAAGTACATTACTTCTTTCTGAAAAGTAAAGAATTTGCCTGATTAGTTAGTCTGTCTACTTTTCTCATTTCTACCCAGTTAAAATTACAGGAGAGAACCTTTAACTGGGAAATCTTTAACAATATCTGATGATTTCTGTGAATGAGTTGTCATTGTTGAAGTAGCTGTATCTAAGGGCTTTTAATCCTTTTGAATTTAGGATTATGAATCGGAATAATCTCATATTTTTTAGAATCAATATTCTTTGATGACAAGCTTCCTCATTTTTTAATCTGTTTTCTAAAATCCTGTTTTAATGATTTCTCCCTTCACAGTCAAACTGGAACATGTCATCATTGTTAGCCTGTTTGTAAAAAGAAACCCTCATTCCAGAATTTTTTTGTTCTGTAGAAAAGTTTCAAAGTGAAAAAATTAATGAAATTGGACAAAAAAATAGATGTTGAAATTTCCAGCAGAGTGAAAAAAAAATAGTAAGGCTCTTTCATGATATTGTAGAATATTGGTGGTATTAAAATAACAATGGAAAACAGGAAGAAAACGGTTTTACTTCTTTGTAATGTATATATCCTGCAGATACATACAGATTTCAATTGCACTATCCTGTGGTGAACTCCTCTGTAAAAAGTTTAGTTACAATTCCACCAAGAGAGGGCTGCTTAATTTTTGGTTTGGTTTTGTTTTACCCTAACTGCTCTGTGTTAACAAAGACAAATTAAAATAGTGTATATTCTATTGTACTCTACAATTAGGAATTATAACATCTAAGGTATTGAATCTTTAACCCTCACTGTATCATCTATAGCTTGTGTTCAGAAAAAAATTAATTTATCATTATTGGGTTTCTGCTGGAAGCTGTTTAAGTTGGTTTGGTTAAACTATCCATTAACATCCCAGACAGTTTCCAGTTAAAATCTGCCTTTAGTGTATCCGTACCCCATCCTGCTCCTGCTTTCTCATATCAGCTCAGCCTGAAATCTGGAAATTCCTATCCCCATGACTAATGGACACTGATGCAGTTCCTCCCTGAAAGCTCTGCGTCCCCTGCTCCTTTGGGCGTGCTTTGAAACTAGTTAATAACAAAGAACGAAAGACTCCTGGCCCTGCACATTGTTTTACTAAATTTGCTTGCATGATAGCTTTAACACTATACGCTCATTTTCCTGTTTCCAACCTTAAGCCACATATGATAAGAAATACCTTGTTTTACCAGTCAGTGTAGTTAAATGACAATATAGTAGAAAAATTGCAGATGTTAAAGCAGTTCGGGTGATGTACACCAAAACCTCATCTAAAAAGAACTCTGAATCAGCTATTCTCAAGGGAACTGTCGGCAACCTTGGAGAACTCCCTGCTGATAATCAAATGTCATCTGGCCCCACCAGCTACATTGACTTACACTGGGTGTTTCAAATCCAAAACTTGCAGTGTCTTTGAGTCCTTTATTCTGCTGAACCATTGTTTTCAGCAGTAGTTTTGGCTAATTCATATACCACAAGCTTTTATGGGAGATCTAGTCAACACCTGTAAAGGCAGGATGCTGAATTAGGTCATGTATGGATTTTCAAAGGCAGAAATAGAGTAGTGAGGCCCCTTTTCCGCTGGGAGCAGCTGGCTGTCAGTGGAACAAGATGACTCTGTGCCACCAGTGTCCGTGGACCCAAAAGGGTTTCACCCAGTCCTGCGTTTTTGCATTGTACTGATGAAGAGCTTGGGAGTCTGTGGCCAAAGATCACCCATGCTGGTGTTACAGACAGATACTGGATCTTTTTCTTGAAAATTAATGGAGTGGGGAATTTTTTTTTTTTTTAATTTTGGCATGTTAATTAGGTGTGCTAAAATACAAGATTTTAGCAACTTTGTGGAAGTAAAGGACCAGTATGAATAACTATTACAGCTGTCAACATTTCTATGCTGTTTTTAGGGGATTAATATGCAACCACAAAAATTTGTTCCAGGGAGAAACTTGGCATTAAAAGATGCAGTCCAGGATTTTTTTTTTTCCCCCGCTTAAATTTGAATTTAATCCATTTGGCCATTTTTAAGTAGGAAAAAGACTGTGTTTTTTGAAGGTAGAGATTCCTAACATAGTTCTGGTTTCAGAGGGAATATTTAGGGAACTAACAGGGGCCGCAGGACTCTGCCTCCTACCTTGCCCCCATTCTGCCTCTCTTCAGCAAACCTATTTCATGTTCTTATGTTTTTGCACTTTATCACAGCCTATGATAGGGACAGATAAAAGTGTAGCTGTAGGTTTATTCTTCCTCGTTTTTCTCTTTCATTCAGTTAGGTACTTGCAAAAGCTCCTAACTGGTTATGCCTGTTGACTTTTGATAGCAGTTGAGGGTTTCTTTGGGAACTTCTGGAAAATTACATCTTGGTTATATATTCTGTCCTCAGTGAGTGCTTTCTATGCCCACATGTAATATAAATTAAGCACCCCATGATGTCCTGAAAGCGTCGTTTTTCTCCAGTCATCATAACTGTGTTCCAACAGATAGGTTTTCAGCTCTTTCTGGAGTAAATGACCTGTTGGGAAGACAGTAGCAGCAGAAATTGATCTAGTCCCAATGCTCTTGCAGCCATGTTTCTTCTGCCAAATTTCTGCTCGTCTGGGGAAGAAAAATTTAGCTTTTACATAGTAAATACTTCATGACTTAATTTAAAATAATAAGGGAACTCAGAAGAGGAAGAGGGAGAATGTTTAGAATGTTAGGAAAATATCTTCTTAATTTAGAGAGAGATATTAAAAAAAAGAAAAGTAGGGAATTTTCTTACTTATAAATTAAGAACCCCCGAATGGAGGGTTCACTCAAGATTTTCTGCTCAGCTGGCAGGGAAAATCACTCAGTGACTTGTTCATTTTTCTTTTTATCTTGAGTATCTAGTTTTGCTTTAAAAATAAGCAATGTAGGTTCTATGCTGAATTCCAGTACTGACTAACATAAACCCTGAGATTTTTTTGTAAGTTCAAACAAAAAATGTGCCATGAGGTAACAAAGAATCCATTATTCTGGGTCTGAGTTTTGCTTCGTACATTGCCTGTGAACTTACAGTATTACTTATGACTGTTACGCTGTCTGTGGTGCAAAATGGAGTTCTGTTGCCCTAAGATCTGAGAAAACAAATGGACTGAGGGATGAGCGCTCATATTTGAATCATAAAAGAGGAAGAGCAGTACTGTAATCCCTGTTTTACTGAGACCGAGAGTGAGTATGTTTGCTTTGTCAGAGGTTGCTCGGATAGTCTGTGGCAAAGCTCATCAGAGTCTGGCCTGGTAGTCTAACGCCTTGTTAGTATAAACCTCTTGTCACCAGCTGTATTATCTTGAAGACAATACTCTGTTAAAGGAACTGGTGTGATTCCATGTGGTTTCTAGTTCCAGTGATTTTAACGATACTTTATGTTGATGTTTTTAATTTTTTAGTAAAATTTTCTCCCTCTTCCCTTGATACTGGTGCTAAGTTGTGCTGTATAGATTGCTAGAAATAATTAGGATATAGCCTTGATAACAAGCAGTGTAGTGGAAGATGGCAATATACATAGTTTGTGTACAGTTCTCAGTGCTTCACAAATAGCAATTTTTTAACCAGTTTCAAAATTTTTCTCAGTATACAGACTCAGAACCAGAGGCACAAAGCAGGTAGGTGACGTGGCAAAGGCACCAACTGGGAATCAGTGACGAGCTCTGACTTAGAATAGGGTTCCTTCCTGCCTTCTGATCCCTGCAACGTTACATGAGCTTTTATAAAACTTCTCCTTTAATTAAGAAAATTATGTAATATTTTTAGAATCCAATCCATCAAAACAGTTACCTTTGTCCTTAGTTTACCGTATTTAAATTTAAAGAACAAGATTCAAAGCTCTTATGAAGCTTGGCATTGTCATTTATTGAATAAATTATTTATTTAGGGGGGAAAAAAACCCCAAAGCATTCTCCCCCAGCCATTTTGTCAGAATTCTTGAGAGCTTAAGGTCTTCATGCTTTGAAAACCAGTTGTTAAACAAAATAAACGGCATGCAGGAAGGAGTGAAATTTAAAGTCATACAAAGTTCAGAAAGGATAAAAAGAAATACAAAGAGCTTATGCTCAACACCAAGCTCTTACACTAATACTGAGAATTAATTCACCTCAGATTGGAGGCAGAAGGATCCCATTGTTTTTTTTTTTAAATATGTTTTTCACTAAAATGAAATATCCCATACATAACATTTCAGACCAAGTTATCTTTTATTATTTCTATTTTTAATATATGATGCAGGAGTATATTATCTTCCCTGTTTGTAGAGCACTCAACAGCCAGAACTAGGTATTTTTCGTATACATCCATCCTGAGGTTGTATTTTGCAGAACAGAGGAGGTCCTGCAGATACTCTGTTTAACTAGAGAAAACAATGGTCAGGTCTGCTCTGCAGAGAAGAGCCTCATATTAGCAATCGCAGCTTTAGCTCCAAGCAAGCCGCTGATTCTACATTGGGCAGCATAATATCATGCAGAGATACTAACCAGAGTTTGGTCCTGGCCATGCTGTAAGTGCTAATTAGCCTATATACCTTTGTGTACTAATGCAGCTAAACTTTCAGTTCTGACACTAACTTGTTTAACACTTGCTTGGGGATTTTTACAAGGTGCTCATTATATGATACATACATGCCTAAAGGATCTGCAAAGTGAACCTGGTAATAAGTGATGCTGTGGGAAGGGAAAAAAATAAATAATAACAATACCAGTAAGTTTTAAATACGTCATTGCCTTGAGTACAGGAAATGCATTTATACCCTGGAGTTTTATAGAAACAGGCACCTATATCATGCTTTACAGCAAAATAATTTGGAAAGTACTTAGTGTGAACAAGAAGGGCTCATGTGTGATGATGTACTTTTCTGATTTGAGCAGTTGTGGAGAACAACAGAATGAAATTAATGCTCTGCTTTTGCAAGGAAAATAACGTGTGAAACAGTCCTGTTTTGTGCAACAGCCCTGACGAAAGCATGGCGGATTGCTTTTCTAATGCAAGTTAAGGTTTAGCTGCTCAGCATGAACCCCAGCTTCTGACATGGGATTTATTTCAGCAAACCAACAGATCTTAAAATACAACTTACCTGTTATACACTCAAATTCAAATATATTAGTAAAATGTTTAAAAACTCACACTTTTTTCCTTACTGTTTACTTGGCATCAGTGTGCACATGTTACATACCTGCTGCATGTTACCAGTTGTATTCATAAAAGCGGGAGCAAATGCATGAACGCTGGCCAGATGTTGCCTTGAAAACCATTCAGGCTATCGGGGCAATAGTAAAAACTAAAAGCTACCTATACAAAAGCTGAAGTGGCACCTTGTCAGGGACCCAAAAACTGCCTCTGTTTTACATAGCTTAGACTTATAGCAGTTGTCAGTTTTCAACAAGGTCTTTAGAGGGAGTAGCTGTTGGCATGCAGAACCTCATTCTGTCGGTGATTAAATGAGTCAGAATGGGCAGTCCCACTCATCTCTGTAGCCCGGGTGGATGAGTCCAGAATATCTAAATCTCACTAACTCTCAGCAGTTATATTTTTGAAGCCGTTACTCTAGAGCTGCATGCTAAAGAAGAAAAGCTGTGAGCAGCCTTCAGCTTCACCAGGATTTGTGTTTGATATGCTGGTGTCAGAAGTAGAACGTAAAGTCATGCAGCCTCTGTTAGAAATTATAATCCTTTCTCATAAACAGCTGAAGTGAAATTGTAATCAGCAAAGTAAAACTTTTGCAAAAAGGCCACTGGGGAATTCTGCCTCTGGTTAAGCTCACTGTTGGCTGCCCTGGAAAAGTGTGCAGTTGATTCTTTGTAAAATGTTAACTTCAGCCGTGAACTTTCAAGAGTCACCCTGGCAGAGGGCTCTAGTGAAAGTCCAATTGTTTGCTAAGCTTGTTGTCCCTGTAGACAAATGAATGTTAAAATAGCTTCTAATGAAACTTTAGCTTCTGGCTGGCTCCTAGCCGGTTATCCAGCTGTAGCAGCTATGCCATTTGAGTGCCAGTTTTCAATTCTACTTGATTAACAATTCATGCAGACTATGGGATGGTTGAGATGGATGTTAAACACATTGACATCCAGAGGATTACTGCTTCAAATGGTTTTATTGTTGGCACCTGCAAGCTGCTGTTTTGCTAACTGTTGTTACAGTGCCAGTGATTAGCTGGGAGAGGTGTGACACCAGGTTCTAGACAGATTTCAAAACAATGTGTTGCTCAGTAAAATTGATCTGGAAATTTGAAATACAGAGGCCGTTTTACCTTCAGAATGAAAAGGAGCTGTGAGCTCTAATGATCTGCAATGATCTTAATGCTTGAAACTGCCATCTGCATGGTGAAATATGCATGTTGTGATATACTGCATTAACTATTACAGTACCTTTGTGATGGGCGCGCAGAGGCTGTTCTCTCTGCTATTACCCAAGGGCTGTTGTATGGCAATCCCATGGCAGTCTTGTATCCAGCGTTCTTGTGTAGCTTTCCCAAGCGAATGGAAAGCCATTCATTTTGGCATCATGGTATGTGAGATAATTTTAACTAACTCAAAGGTTGTTTTTCTCTGAAGAAAAATGGTATTCTTCATGGAATTTGACAACTTGTTATTTCAGATACTCCCTTTGCATCTGGTAATTTGGTTCTTACATTGGGACATAAAAGTATGTCTTCTGAGGTTTGAGGAAGTACGTTCACATCAGGATTAATTTCAGGAAAATGATCTGGAATTTATTTTTTCTATTTCGTTGGGGGAGGGAGGAGTGTGTAAATGTAGATTATACAGACCCATGAATTCTGTCCAAACAGCTTTCCATAGCAAATATAGCATGAAGACTAATGGGAATGTCAAGTAAGTTCTTTAACTAGAAAAGCATTAACTGCCAAGTAATTAGTGAAAGGTTTCAGAGTTACAAAGAAAAAGGATAAGGAACTAATGAGAGGACAGATTAATATGTATTTGTTATTCCAGTGGATTTGGATTTATTGTGTTTACTATTGCTGAATCTCATCTGTCATGTTAATAACATGTCAAATTGCCAGCTCAAAGATCTCAGTGAGATGAAATGGATGTTTGCTATCAGGAAAGATAGCATAGAAAAGAACAAGCTAAGGTTGTGGGATTCATGGAGATAGATGTCGGAAGGATAGAGTTAGCACCTGGGCTACACTCTTCTTTCCTGAA
Organism: Gymnogyps californianus; assembly: GCF_018139145.2. NCBI lineage: Eukaryota > Metazoa > Chordata > Aves > Accipitriformes > Cathartidae > Gymnogyps > Gymnogyps californianus. The sequence goes on along the minus strand of NC_059481.1, from coordinate 4,878,857 downwards.
CTGAGACTAAACACTTTCACAGTTCTCTTGCTGTGGCAGCAAGTTTCAGGCTGTACAAATATAAGGCCTGAAGTGAAGGGGATAAAGTATTATTTGTTCTGCTACATGATGAATGATTGTTTATAAAATAAAGCTGAATGCATCTTTCTTCCCTTTCTCTCCTCCCAGAAAAAAGACTCAGAACAGATCAGAGAAAAAAAACTTCTCTAGGTTTCAGTAGAGAATTTTTCTTTTTTAAATTTTTTTTTGTTCCACGGTGGGTGTAGTCTTGATGGCAACAAGAAAACTTTGGCCAGACCTGGTAGGGTTGCTGTTGACAAAAATTTACATTATTTAAAGGCACAGTCAGTTAGGTTCTCAGGATCTTCCCACCAGAAAGGTGAATATTCAGATCAGATAAGAAAGTTTACTGTCTTCCAGAAGTAACCTCTTTACCTTGTAGGCTTATATAATGCATTTTGACAATTTAATTACTCGCTTATGTTCTTGAGCTATACACACGGTTTGATTGAAATGGAATAATTGCTGAAGATCAAGTGTAATGATAGCTCTATTTGCTATCAAAAAATTTGCTTTTCCCAGAGCCAGATTCACACAGCAGAAATTGCCCATGCTGGTATTTCTTCTTGGCTAGGAATCTCTGAAGACTTCTATCTAGTTTCCTAGGTCATCAGTCATAGGCAGGTAGGTTGAATTTAGGCTGCGTGAATGTGGACATATTTTCCTACATCCTGTCCAAATTCAGATTGATGCCTTGTTGTGTGACAACTGAGAACCTCCACAAAACAAAAACTAATTCCTGGCAGGAGAGGACCGCTCACATGTACAGCCCAGAAGCTTCTGCTGATTCACTTACTGGAGCAGCTTTTTCTTTTCTAGCCTTCTGTGCTGCAGGAGTTGCTACTGCTGTACATTCCCTGCTGTGAACTCTGCTATATGATTTCAGGACATTCCTAGAAGACTTTCAGTTTTCTCAGTTGCAGCCGAGAGAAGGGAAATAGCTGTCTGCCTTGACAGGTCTCTACAGCATCTCCCTCTGTACTGTTGTGTGAAGAGGTGGACATCAGAAATACCATTAGGTTTCTTGTCTCCTTTTTTCCATTCCTGCTCTGTTCCACTATTTACTGTCATCATATGTTGCTGTACCAATAAGATCAGTAACATAAATCTGTTAAGGATATGTAATGGTAACTGTTCTTTGTTCTGCCCGCAAGAAAAAGAATCCCCGACAAAACTGCAAAGCTATATTTCAGTACAGCTTGTAATCATATAGATGTGGCAGTAGATGTTACAACGATAGTGTATTTATCTATATATAGCTCAAAGCATTGGCAAATGAACTGCTTAACAAGGATGGAACTGTGTCTTTTGAAGGTATAGGCCTTCTTGTTGTCCAGGAGAGTGGGTCTTCCTACAACTTTTTTCTCACCTTGCATTCAGTAGAACTGGGTCTGATATCATTTGGCATAGTGTAAATCAGAGGAGATCCATGAAATTTAATGCAATTTCTGCACCAGTGTAAGGTTATGACTGGGCTCTTTCACCAGGAGAGAGTCACTTCCTTTTGGATTTGTTGATTCACAGTTCTTTTCAGTGTGGTGTTTGGGTACACTTGATTTTAGTCTTTCTTTTTCGTTCCCCCACATTACATATTACTTGCCCTTTTCTGTTACTTGTCCTCTTCAGCGTTCTTCTTTTCTCTTTCACAATAGCATGCTTTAAATCAAAGTGGACTGGGTGTTTTTTTGCAAGACTATTTTTTTAAACACCAGATTACTGTAGTCAAATTCAAGTAAGTGACTTCAACAGAGACTTCAGAGTGGAACATAAATCCAACAATGTATAAATACAAGCAAAGAGTTTTAAATGATCTATTTATCTTTTTTTGCCTAAAACTCTCTGAAGCTATAAAAAGAAGGATGTGGGAAAACAACTTACCAAAAGTCTTTTTTTTTGTCTTTCCATTACTTGTTTTTTGTTTATTTTTTCAGAGAATTACATTAGTAATTCATAACTACCAGCTAAAGCAAATCTGATTTAAAAAGGAAAGACAGTACAAAACCTTGGGAGACATGTTTGCTCAGCTGAAAAGTAGTGAATAACAGTAGTGTAATTAGGGTGAAAGGAGTCTTGCAAAAAAAAAAAGAAAAAAAACCCTTCTCAGAGCTATTTTAATATCTTAGGTCATGAGTTAGGTCATGAGCTTCTTAGCATTTGGTGTGGTATCTGAGTAGACCCTTGGATTATAGATCAGGGCAGGTGCAGAAGACTGTACTATAAATACTTTTACCCTTAAGGAGTTCACAAATTTCTTGATTGACAAACCAGACAGAAACATATTAGTTCTGAAGAGGAAAATTATTAAAATAATTTTAGAATAATTTAAAGCTTTATTTTCCAACAAGTCATTCCACAGTTCTTAATTATAAAAGCTAAAATGCTCTTCACGGTTACCTTAGAAATGTTACAGAAAACCTTTTACAGAGTTACAGCATGTATTTATTAAGCATGACTGGCATGTTCAGGGGTATTTCTGTACTCATTTGCTGCCTACTGAGCTGTGTAGAGAACTGACCATCAGGATTCCTGCCTTCTATTTTAGGGCCTTCTCTTGCCTTACGGCTGGAGCATATATGACCAATTACCTCAGGGGAAGTTTTGCCATTTATACGCTTCTCTTAGAAATATTGTCCCTCAGCTCCCTTAGTGTAAAGCTCTCAGAGATCCTTACAGGATAATATACACAAACTGTAGTGGTAAAACCTGCCTAATTTCGTCAGTATCTATTGTTTTATTTGTTTCCCAGGTGAATACAGATGTTTTCAATTTCCTATTTTTTGATGATATGCAACACTCCTGTTGCTGCTCCCTTTGTTCAAAATGAACCTTCCAGTTTTTCAAGGGCTGCAGAGGTCTCAGAGAGCTTTGAGAAAGGAGTTTGTATTTTATTTCTGTTTGCCTCCCTATGAGGGAACACTCCACTTTTCAAATGACACATACAGGCCTGTGAGTTCATGATGACTGACCTAATTTGAATCCTTAATCATCTTTTAAGAGGCATATTTTCATAGAACTGGCAGAACCAGTTGTAGTATAAAATTAGCTGTCATTTCCTGCATATTCCTTTAAAAAAAAAAAAGAAGAAGAAGAAGAAAAAGGAAAAGCAACTCCAAGGGTATGTTTGAAGTTTTTCCAAATGAATATATCCACCTACCCTTTTGTCTGTTACCAGAATCAACAGTGTGAACTCCCTTTGACCAGCCCAATCCATGCACAAAAAAGCAGGTCCTTCTCAAGGCAAATTTCTGTCTATGTCAAGGGATATGACATGACAGAAACATCATGATACAAACGAGTTCCAGCCTTGCTCTGGGAAACGATACGATATTGTCAGTAAGCCTGAAGTGCAACATCACCTACGAGGAGGAGTGAATTTCAAAAACAGTACCTCCTTCTCTGGTTCTTTGTGTTGGCTGTCGTGATTTTCTAAAGAGCCTGATTAACTTAACAGAATTCAAAACAACTGCAGTAGGTACTCCCCAGAAGCAAGTAAAGCTGCTGCTAGGGAGTTCCTGCACCATTTGTCAATAAGAGAGATGAGATAGCCGCTGTGGTGAAAAACAAAAAAAGGTAACAAGTAACATTACAGAATTGGTATTACGTCAGAAAAGCAAAGTTTGTGCTGCCTTCTTTTTTCAGTATGCAGAAATAATTTGTATACAGTCTTTCTTCACATATCAATTAAAGAGGGAGAGACTATACAAGCTATTTGATTTCCAAGCCTATCTTTCTTAGCCAGCTGGAACAGAAATTTCCAAGCAATTGAAATTGTTAATGAAAGGTATAGCAAGCATGTTTACACGTGTCTGTACTTTTCATATTCTCTCTACGAGGAAAAAAAAAATCACCATCAGCCAGTTCAGCCCCATGCATACAGGGTCATCTTGATATAAACAAAGCTTATTAATTGGACATTTTCATGTAAGTGGAACCTCAGGATTTTGTTCTTCTGTGGAGGTGATAGCATCCTCCAGGTATTTTTTTAAAAAAACTTTGAGTTCCTTTCCTTCTCCGCATATCTCATACTTTCTCACGTATCCCAGAGGCTCCCATGTCATGGCTAACATTCTTTTAGAAAAATGGAGCTGCACAGGAATTCTTTAAGAGCCTATCAGCACCACTCCCAAATTAGCCAGACAGGATACTGTTTGTTTAATTTCGCAAGACGTTTGCTTTCCCCAAAGCCAGAAGAGCTACCTCAGTGAATTCCCAGCCATGATAGTCCACACTTTTTAAGGAATTTTTTGTCGCAGAGGAGTAAGTTCTCCTAAACTAGGAACAAAACATACTGATAGATTTCATAATGCAGTCAGGTTGCTGAACAATATGTAACTAGGTGTCCTTTAAGTATTCACTATACTTACCTCAGAAGGGCCCTAATCTGTTCTAATTGGCTATATTGTAAAAGCAAGATAAGTGCAAAGAGAAAAACTACACTTCAGAGTTGGCTGCAACTAAATCTGCAGACTTTTTCAATAGTCGGTTGTCTGGTGTTTTTAAACATTCTGTGACAATGCAATGCTGTTTATATTTTGATGGGTTTAGCATTTTTTTGGAACTGATAGATAGGGATGAATGAACAATATTGTCTGTATAGAAAAGAGAATTTCACCCTCTAGAAGCATTTTACTTCATAATTTTTACTATTATTATTTTACTATTATTGTCATAGGAGTTTGGTTATTAAACCAATGCAGTGAGAAAGGAATGCAGTGAGAAATCATCTTTTAAGTAGGCGTAAGGAAAGCTTCTACTTTGCCAATGGTCTTCCATGCTCTCTAGTAGCAATGCACATGAATCCCTGTGCCTAGTTGTGAGCCTCTCTGAACTTTGTATAGCTCATAGCTGAATTCAGAGTATGGCCTTTCTCAGGAGTAGGGGAAGACAACTGTTGGTCTGAACCCTGATCAGGGGGCTTTGCTACCTTGTAGAGCTGAAGCTTGATGGTGCAGCATGTTTAAGCTCTCCAGGAGCTGGCCTCCAAGGCCTGCTTTGCAAATCCAGCCCTTATTGCCCTGGCAAGTACAGCGGGCCAGAAACCGTAGGACTCCCTCCTGCTGCAAAGTAACATCAGTTCAGCCGATCCAGTGACAGCACCAGGGAGGAATTTTCTGCTTCAAGTACTGAGCGCAGACAAAGAGGCTGCTTAATTTTCTCTTTGTGCAACCCAAATCCTGTGGGGCTCGTGCATGTCCGTGTACTTTCTGCATTGTACAGCGGAGCGTGCGTTGTGGGGACAGAGCGTGTTGTGTCTTGCTCACTGTGCTGATGAGACTGAGACCCGCCAGAAGTGAAAATAGGTCTCCACTTAATTATATGTTATTTTATTAATTGTCTCTCTCTCTGCTGGCTGTCTCTCGCTGGCGTTGCAGGCGGAGGGTGCAAGCCGCCTCTCCAGCCAGTTTCTCTGTCGCAGCTTCTCCTGGGCTCCATCCCTCACAGCTGGGGCTACCCCCAGGAGGGCAGCTGACCTGCCACTGTCCCAGCTGAGGGGCGTTGTAACTCTCCTCTGCCTTTTCAGTTCAGTGTTTGTGCCCCTTGCACGTGCAGCAACGAGGCACGTCTCCCTGCAGAGCCAGAAGTCCCAGCAAGGTACTGCAGAGGAGGGCAGCAGACGTGGGAAACGTTGGCAGCTGCTGGCAGCTCTGCTCTGCCCCGGCACCGCCTCGGGAGGAGTGGAGAGCCCTCCTGTGCCCCCGATGGTCACCCGCCCCAGGGGTCTGGGTCGCACCTCAGCCCCTTCCCCCTCGGCCTGGGTCCCGGCGGAAGCCCAGCCCTGCCCCTGCTCTGCCCTGCCTGCAGCCCTGCCCGCCCGGCCAAGGCCTCGCCGTGAAGTCTGGTCTTCGTGCTCGGCGCTGTACGGGCCGGCCCACCACCCCGCCGCCCGCACTTGCTGCAGCCTGACTGTTCAGTAGAGATGCCCTCTCCTCCTCCTCCTCCCCTGCCTCTGGCTGCCGGAGGGAAGGTCTTAAAACGCATTCGTTCCGTACATGCATGCAGTTAACCCCTTCCTGCCCCTCCAGCTGCCCCCACCGCAGCCCCGCGTGTTCCCCTGCCGCCTAGCGCGGCCGGCTCCGCCACTCTCCTGCTTTAAAACACATTGATTTCCACGGGCGGGGACGGCTCCAGCACAGGGCTAGTGTCACCCAAACGCCCTGCCCGCCCTGAGCAGCCTGCGCGGCCGTCCCCTCCGCTCCCCGGGCTCCGGCTTGCTGCTCTCCCCGCCCCCCCCCCCCCCCCGGAGTAGCAGCGAAATGTCCCGTCCTGCCTATTTGGAAATGGGAACAAATTGCTCCCCTGCCTTACCTCGCCCATCGCATCCCATATATAGTCATATCTACGGTCAAATGGCAGGCAGCAGCGAATGGGAGCGCTGAGCCTCCGAAAAAAGCCGGGGAGGAGTGAGAGGGAAGGGGGTAGGGACGAACGGAGGAGGGAGGGAAAAAAAAAGCCCTTTCCAAAAAAGTATTGGATGTCTTGAGGAATGCAGTCAGCCCCCTGGGAAAGTACATATCCGTGAGGCGCTCCCTGCCCGCCGCTTGCACTCCACCGGCGCCCCGTCCCGCACGGATCAGCCCCGCCGCCCGGCAGCTCCGCGCCGCTCCGCGCCGCTCCCTCGGGGGCCGCGGCTGGGTCTCGGACTCGGGGCTGTCCCGCAGCTTTTCAAGTTTTGCTTTCGGGTGCAATTCGCGCGGGGACGCGCCCTAGCCCACCGCCGCCATGGATGCCATCAAGAAGAAGATGCAGATGCTGAAGCTGGACAAGGAGAACGCCTTGGACAGAGCCGAGCAAGCCGAAGCGGACAAGAAGGCAGCGGAGGAGAGAAGCAAGCAGGTCTGCACTGAGGGCCCGGGCGCGGCCAGCGCCGGGGCGCAAGTCTTTCCGGACGACTCCTCTCTCTCTTTTTTTTTTTTTTTTTTCCTCCAATGTACCTTGTTGTATTCCCCTCCACCCCCATCCCTTGCAGAACTGGTTGAACTTTTCCTGAGGCAGAACTTCACCCTGGCAGCCCCTGGCTGGAGGTTCCCAGGGGCCCGGCAGGAGGTCGTTCCCCCTGCCCCCAGCACCCCAGCTGGGGAGCGGGGCCCTGGGACAGCCACATGGCCTCTGTGTCTTTGTCATAGGGGCATGGCTGGGAGAGGCTGCCTCGAGCACCTGGTTAGCAATGGACAGACATGCTGCGGTTTGGCACAGGACACTTAAAGCTGTGTTCGCCCCCTCCAGCACCCCCCAGCAGACTTGTCCGATTTCAGCTGCCCCCCCTTCCCATTTTCCTGGCCTTCTCCAACCCCCCTCCTTTACACCTGGGGCTTTATTCGTTTGGGGGAGGGGGGCACATTTGTTGCACGTTTCTGGGAGATCCTGAAGGAGGAGGGAGGAAGGGAGAGGGATTTAAAAATTAATTTGCCACTTCTCTAAGCCCAGGGAGAAACATATTTGTGCGTTGTATTTCCTCTTGTGCACCTAGTTAGAGGATGACATTGTGCAATTGGAAAAGCAATTGCATGTGACGGAGGATGCAAGGGACCAAGTGCTGGAAGAGCTACACAAGTCTGAGGATAGCCTCCTCTCCGCAGAGGAGAATGCTGCCAAGGTATCGTGCCCTTGCCACAAGCAAAGAGAATCTAACTGTCTCTCCTTCTCTCTCTCTCTGTCCGTCTGTCCTTTTCTGTCTCTTCTGCACTCGCACTTCTCCCTTTGCACGATCACGTTGCCTGCTGCACCTTTTCCTGCCCGCCCTCCCCTCTCCACCACTTTCCACCCGTATCACAGCTGGAGGACGAGCTGGTGGCTCTACAAAAGAAGCTGAAGGGCACTGAGGATGAGCTGGACAAATACTCCGAGTCCCTTAAAGATGCACAGGAAAAGTTGGAACTGGCTGACAAAAAGGCCACAGATGTAAGTTACCCCCATCCCTTTCACCACCACCCCAGTACAGAAACCACGCACTCCCTCTGCACAGGACAGCCAGGACTTCTACCAAGCAGCACTCCAAAGCTTTGCTGAGGGCAGGGTCCAGGCACCTCCTGGGCAGGGAGGTGGGAAACGCAGCACTGCCTCCTTGCATGAGGTTTGCACACTATCAGAGGCATTTGATTGGGTTTCTGCTTACTCAACACGTGCTTTTCATGTGTACTTGCTGCTCTAGACGTGAAAGTAAAGAAAGGGTGGTGTACTTGCTGCTCTAGACGTGAAAGTAAAGAAAGGGTGGATTGTCCATTCAGGTGATGGGGAAAACAGCTCAGGCTGGAACAACACTATCTTGATAGTTAAGCAGAATCAGTTAATAGCAAGTAGACCCAGGAGAGGGAGATCCAGAAGAGCAAGGGCTGCTAGTTCTGTCTTGAAGAGAGCTGTTCCTAGGCACGCATGTGTTAGAACTGCTGGTAGATACTAGTTTGGCTCACTCACTTGTCCCTGAGATAAAAGATTCGCTCCTAGGGTTTTTTTCGTGGAAATCAGTGGAACTGTTTCACTTGTCAAAGAAAAGTTCAGTCTCGTGTGAGAGAAGATTGTCCGGAAGATGATACTTGCTAGGTTTGCAGTTCAGAGGACAGGGATCTTGAGAGCAAGCTGAGAGATATATATAGCTCAGTACTTTATATGGTAATAATGCAAGAGCCTGTGTCTCTCCCAGGCCCTCATCCCACCCACCTGTCTGCCCCTGACATGCATTTAATGTATTGCATGCATGGAACCATGCAAGTTTGTTGTCTCTGCAGTTAAGGTCCAGATCTTTGTGGCTGCTGCTGTACAGTCCAATTGTCTCTGAGTAAATCTCAGGTCTGAATTATAGGATTAGGTGAAAGCACAGTACTTCCAAAGTGATGACCGTCCTTTTCCTCTAACTCAGCTTTAAAAATTAATCTCACAGCCATAATAATAAGAGGAGTTGCCACAGATGAAGCAAGCAAAGTATTTCAGGCAGAGGAAGGATACTTTTAGAAGGGGAAATGTTACAAACAACTTTGCATGAAAGACAACATGCTTTTATCTTACTTTACTTCCAAAATGAACAAAGGATAAAAAAGGTTTGACTTCAGTGTGGCAGTTAAGTTGTATAGCTTTGAAAGAGAACTCAAGAACTTAACAAACGTAAGCGTGCATAGGAGCGGGAGAAAGGGGTTCTATGTATAATGTGGATCAGATGTCTGTCTGCCTCTGTGTATGGCTGCATAGATGAGAGGCAGCTTCCTAGCAGGACGTTTATTTAACTTGTTCAAAGGAACCACATATAGATCCAGGGGAGATATTCCTTATAAGGAAAAGTATGCAGACTATTTGGAAACAGCTCGCCTAGGATGAAGGCAGGAGAAATGCTACTAGATTCCCTTTTTGAAATGAAAGGTCTTCCTAACCAATCCGAATGCCATTTTCCTTTGCTGGAAAACAGCATTTGGAAGCTAGTTGAGGGCAATTGTATTTGCAGTCATCCCTCAGGTGGAGGGTAGGCAGATGTCTGGCTTGTTTTCATCAAGGTAAATGCTGTATTTAATGATACGCATGGAATATGTCTGACATTTTAAGGATGTCATTCTTTTTTGGTGATGCGGAGTATCTTTGGGGCATTGCAGTTGACCCAGTATTTGCCGTACTAGTTTGGATAGTTCCAAGCCTTAGGAAAAAGACACGGGCAGGGGAGGGAGTGCCAGCTCCCTGGGGTGGACTCGCCTTACACAGGGGGATGAGGAAACCTTACCTCGCCGGTATTACTCACCGCGGAAAAGCCAGGCTCATCCCCTGAGCCCCGGAGCCACCTCACCTGGGAGGGGGCAGCCGCAGCTCCCTCTCCCCTCCCCGTGTCTCAGGAGCTAGGCCAGGTGCAGCAGCAGCTGGCGGGGGCAGGTTGCTCGGTGTCATTTTATTATGCTCATATTGGGGCGGTTTCGGGGGGGGAAGGCGGGTCCGGGTCCCGGTCCGGGCCCGGGCCCCGGCCCGGCCCGCGGGAGCCCGCGCGCGCTGCGCCGCCAGGGGGCGTTGCCGCCCCAGCGCGCCCACCTGGCGGCGGTCGCCGCGCCCCGGTCCCCACGGCCCGGCCCCGCCCGGCACGGCAGGGCCCGGCAGGGCCCCGCCGCAGAGCCCTGTCCCGGATGGGGCTGGCCTCCCCCCGGGGCCTGCCTCCGTGCCCGCCTCGGCGGTGCGCTGCGCCGCTCCCAGCTCGGTGCTGGCGGCCCCGCCCCGGTGCGCGGTGCGTTGCGGCGCGGGGGGACTTCCGGGGCTGGGGCGGGTGGAGAGAGGCGGTGCAGGGCGGGGGAGACGCGGCTATGGCGGCGATGAGCTCGCTCGAGGCCGTGCGGAGGAAGATTCGGAGCCTGCAGGAGCAGGCAGATACCGCCGAGGAGCGGGCGGGCCGGCTGCAGCGGGAGGTGGACCAGGAGCGGGCTCTGCGGGAGGAGGTAGGGCCGCCCGCTCGGCTTGGCCTGGCCTGGCCCGGCTGGGGAGCCGCGGCCCGGTGGGAGCGGGCGGGGGCGCCGGGCGTGGGTCTCGAGGCGCGGCTGACCCTCGCCGCTCCCTGGCCGGCGGGTCGGGCGGCTGCTTCCTTCGCCGCGATCGTCCCCGACAAAATGGTTACCTGCCGGCCGCTGCGGCACCCCGCTCCCCGCGCTGCGGGCAGAGGCCGCAGGTGAAGAGTGGGTCACGGCGGTCTTCGGCCTGGAGTGCTGTGCTTTCCGGCTCAGTAACCTGAGTGGTGCGTGGGGCAGACAAAGCTGGAGTGCCGAAGTGGACCGCACTAGGTCTGCTGGCCAACTGCAAAATGCTGAGCTGGAATGGGGCTGAACTTGGGCGAGATGGTTGAGATTGGGTGCTTTGTATTAGGTTCTGAGCAAGCTTTTATGAAATTTTTTTTTTTTTTTTTTTTTTGCAAGCGTCGGTTGTTTTCTTATCCCATCCAAACAAGTTCAACTGTGGGAGGTCAGCATGCCGACTGTTAAGAAATTACGTACTTGGGACTGAACCTGAGATGGCCATGTCCAAGTATTGACCCACAGTACCTGAAAACACCACAACAATGTGATCATATGGCCCCTGTCACTATACATCTGTAGTATGTTTAGCTTGTCAAAAACCCTAGCTAAGATGGGAAGGGAACAGTAGGTGCAGTTTTAGGCAGAGACAAGATCAGGTGTGAGCAGCACAGACTCCTGTAGCAGAAAGATGTAGTTATGAGCAGCAGTTACAGCAAAAAACTGATGGGGCTGTTGTTTGCCTTGCCACTGACCTTGGGGAATTCTAGCAGCTGTAACTTAATGTTTCCTGCTATAAAATGTATAGTGTCCTTTGTGGTGGTTTTAGTGTCTTCAGTGGTTGCATAAAAGTGCAGCAAAAGAACAAATTTCTTATTCATGTAGTTTATTACAATAGAAAAAATTGTGATTATTGGATTTTCTTATAACGTGGGGCTTTCTGTGCATTCTGGGCAGCAAGTTTGAAGGAAGAGCCTTCTGATTACTTGCAGGTGATCTTCCCAAGGAGCAAAATATGGCTTCTTACGCTTGTGTAACTACTGCATTCTTGCAAATCACTTCACATATCCATTTTTTTCAGTGAGGGATCATGTCACAGTCATTAATTTGTTTCGTAAGGGTTTCTCTCTTAAAAAAACCCAAAACTCATTTTCTAAGCTTTGTGGAGTAAAGGACCAATTTTCCTAGTTTCAGTAACATGTATTGTTCTAAACAACATATTAAGGGATTCCCATTAAAGTGGGAAGCTTTGCTGTTACCTTTTGTGGCAGAAGGAATAGCGCTGGAGGAGTGATTACAGCTTGCTGGTGAAGTCTTCTCATTACAGCTCAGCCACATTGCTATAAGGCTTAGGATCCTAAAGGTTAATGTTTGTCTCTTCCCTGGAGTTGGTTTATGCGGGTGATGTGGAATTCTGCAGAGTACGTTTACATGGTATTTAAGTTTTTGTTTGGAGGGGTCACTGCTGGGGTGAATAAAGGCAGAAAACTGAACTCACAGGCATATGTAGACCTGTGCCTCTTCTATAGTGCTAGCTATGTACTGATTTTTTTTATTATTGCAGCTGTATTTCTGCATGCTTGAGGAGGGAGGCTTTGAGAACTTTGCAGCAAGCAAGCCGAGGTGTGAATCTGACCCTTCCCTTAGTGCAATGCCTTACATGTATAGCATGTGACCAGCTAGGGTTGTTCTGGGTTTTTTTTCTTCCTGTGCAAGGTACAGATACGCAAACAATGAAAAAGCTAAAGCTGTGGCCAAAACATATCACAGCTTACAGCTTTTGATTGTTAAACCAGATTGTTGAAAGTTTCAAGGCTGTGACTAGCAGCCATTGCCTTAAAAAATAATTTCTTCTGTTTTGAGTGCATGCATCTCAAGGGGCTGTTGGTAATCACGTTTTCAGAATGCATTTTTCTTCCTTCTTCTGGAAAGCAGAATCTCTCTTACAACAGTAATAATTAACACCCGATGGTAACTTATCCATGTCATCGCTCATTGTAAAAATATGTGGTGTATAAGTGCTATAGCAAAAACGCAGAGGGTTATGTTTGTCTGTTGGCTGTGGGAGTGCCCCTTAATGTCACTGGGGTTTTTTCCTTCCTTACCATATAAGGAGAGAAGTCCTGCTCTGCAGAAGAATAACTTGGGCCATATAAGGCTGGTTGGTAAACCCTTATTGAGTTACTGGAGCAGGAAGTAAAAACTTGAACTTTAGTCACCCTGTGTTTTCTAAGCATATCGTATGCTCTTATCATGATGAGGAGTCTTGACACGATAATAATTAACTTGTAACATTACAGATTTCCCAAGGGTAACATTTATGAAAGATTGTTTTCTTTCTCAAGTCAGAATGTTCACATTCTTACTGTTTAAAGCCAGAAGTCTGAAAACACAGGTTTGGAGTACTGCTGCTTGATTACATAGCTAAAGATTTTATATTTGGGTTAATGTGGATCTCTAAGGATGAAGTCTCTTCTACTCCTGGTTCTACATATTCACTGCCAATACTCATTAACGTTCAAATATATATTTGCTTCCCTGTTTATGTGTTACTTCCAGTCATTCTAGTGGGGCAATGTTACTATTATGTCTAAGGTGTTTTTTAATTGTCTGGTGTGTAAGTTACTTGTGTTATGTACAACAAAATTTTAGCTGTGGCCAACTGTATCTAGCTGCCTCTGGTTAGTAAAAGCAACAAGTAACAATTCCTTGAATTTTTAATTAAAGTACCAAACTGATACTTTGGTATCTACTTTTGATAGAGGGTTGGTTCCCTCCCGCCCCCAACTAGACATCATAGGAAATTCAGATGTGTACTTCCTCATATATAGCAAGATCATTTTCAGTACTAATTAAGAGTAACTGTTATTCTTGGAAGTAATTAACTTTTTCGAATAATGACTTTTTTATATATATTTCAAGCTTAATATTCTTTTGAAAGAAATAAAGTTTAATAATGAGATTACTACAAGAAGGCTGTTATAGAACTTACTCGGCAACTTAAGCAAGTATAGGTTTGAGAATGTCAGAAGTAAAAGCTTGTAATGACAAGAGGCAGATGAGTTGCAAGTGTTATAGAGAAGATGAAGTGAACAGGTAATGCAAGAGAGGCAAATCTGGAGGTGGTTTGTGGATGGCAGTATGGGGGGAAAAATAATAGATGTTTTTAAGCAGTTGTTGCCTGTACCAGGGCCCTTCTGAGTTGTAGCCTCTGCTGGTGCCTTCTTTGTCGGCTCTTGCATAGCTTGCCTGTAAACAAAACTTGTGGGTATTCGGGCATTTCTTAAATGTTCTCATGCTCTCTCTGTGTCAGCTGTCTCATTGCAAATGCTGATCTAGGTGTATTTTTGCATGTTTACGCTGAACCCTTCTTATGGAACTCAAGGAAATATTGGGACAATTCTTCTCAAAATATGGCAAAAGGTCATAAATAAAGGATTTGGGATAATGTAGAAGAATCGCGTAATTAGTCTGTGTTGATTAAAAAAGGGGGGGAGACTATAATTGGTTAATGTGTGCAAATACAATAACAGAAAATATTTGGGGAACGATGCATAATTCTTCCAGTGCAGTTCTTTCTAGTACAAATTGTACAATCCTTAATGTGCTTCATTTAAAGGAAGCATTAATCACTTTTTCCTCCGTTAAGTAATAACTTCACAATTCAGTGAGGGCATGTACATCTCTGTCTATGGGCTTTTTAGTGGATGAAGTCAGAAATTACTGAAGTGCTGTTAAATGGCACTAGCAGGTATGTGGGCTAATCTTTTACAAGAGGTGATGTGTGCCTTATTATGAATTAATTTCTGTTCTTCTGTGCTTAGGCTGAGAGCGAAGTAGCTTCTCTGAACAGACGCATCCAGCTGGTTGAAGAAGAGTTGGATCGGGCTCAGGAGCGCTTGGCTACTGCACTGCAGAAGCTGGAGGAGGCCGAGAAGGCTGCAGATGAGAGTGAAAGGTAGGTGGGGCCACTCTTGAATGGATCATTAGCCATATGACAAAGATGATAATTGCCAGGGTGTGGGTTAGGGAAATAAATTAAACCACTCCTATGTCTCTGAACATGTGTAATCCACTCTTCCTTTGCCTACGTGGACTTCAGTTACAGCTTGTCTGTAGGGATGTCCAAAATGTGTAGGCTTGAATTATTTTTCGTATCTCAGTCGTAAAGATAAGATTTAAGTGGGATAGGGCTTTTGATGTATCATGCCACATCCTGGGAAAACTGCTTGGCCAAGCCCAGACTTCTCTATTAGGATGACAACTTTTTGAGGGTGATGTGTTCTCTTGTGGTGTCAAGTGATTCTTGATTTCATTGTGGGTAGAAAATCTCACCTGGAGAATAGCAAAGTGCTGGAAGAGGCTTTGGTTCTCCTGTTGGCGAGATTGGTACATGAAGGTGAGCAAAGGAGAGCGAGCATGATAATTCCTTCAGCTTTAGGCTGGGATTTCCATACGTACTTAATGTAAGTTAGGAACTCAAGATTTGTGGCTTTGGAAGATCTTCTCTTTTACTTCTATAAATTACATTTTATATCTGTGATAGTATCTTTTATTGGGAAGAGTCCTACATATTCTGTATATGTATTTCTACCTCGCTAACGATGCAGCCTGTTGAAAAGAAAAGCGCCTGAGACTCACAGTGCCTTGTGAAATAGTTAAGAGAATTTGGGTCAAACATGCATGGAAGGGGCAATATGCAATGTTTCCTGTTACGAAGGAGTTAAATTTTGCTTATGCAGAGCACAGAGAGCTTCAGTGCTCTAAGGCTCTGACGTGGCAAAACTCACTGGAATCTGTTTGGCCCATAAACATAATGCCTGTCAGTCCTGCAGGGATTGTAACATGCTGCTTCACGATGAGTGTAAAAGCACAGGTGTCTTTAGTCATCTTATTAGGTCTTTAGAAGCAAGACCCTTTATTTACCTTTCTATAACATCAGTTTTCCTTCAATTTAAAATGAAAAAGAATAGTACAGCTGAACTGTGGTAAGAGCTAAACAAATTAAATTTTCTTTCTTCCTACGACGTGCTTCTTTCCTTTGAACTTCTCAAGTGTGAATGCCCAGGACTAGATCTATGGTGTGAAGAATGAAGTATCTGACATGCTTCGTTCACCTTAATACACCTGTCTGAAAGTCGCACTCCAGTAGTAGTAGAGCTGGAGATAAACTGGCAAGCCCTGAACCTTGCATTTCCTGTTTTTCTCGTCTTTCAGAGGAATGAAGGTCATTGAAAATAGAGCCCAGAAGGATGAGGAGAAGATGGAAATCCAAGAGATCCAGCTTAAAGAAGCTAAGCACATTGCTGAAGAGGCTGACCGCAAATATGAAGAGGTCAGTTCTTGAGTGCAGGTCATCTGTTTCTAAAGCCTGTTGGGCTGTGCCTGTAATTCTCTCTCTCTCTCTCTCTCTCTCTTCTTTTTTTTTTTTTTTTTTTTTTTAACTCCCCTTTACCTTTTAAGTTCAAAAGATCACAAACACCACTCTTTGCAGCTGTGGAAGGAAAAATGGGCACACGGGTACCTCGGGGACAAGGTGGCAGGAGATCCGTGTCAGATCTTTGCACTAAAATGGTTGAGAGTATTCCCTGGTCTCTTAGGGAGAAAAATATTTTTAAGTAGCCTTTTGGTGAATGAAAGAGAGGTCTTGAAAAATGTCAGATAACAAAGACTCAAATGAATAATGAAGTTGTCACGTAATCAAAAGTTATGTGTTGACCAAAAAATGGAAAGGGGCCCAACTCCCTGCTTTGCAGGTTCTAGAAACAGGTGATGTGTGCTGCAGCAACATAATATCCCTGATTGTCATTTGCTTTTTCTTGTAGGTGGCTCGTAAGCTTGTGATCATTGAGAGTGACCTGGAGCGGGCTGAGGAACGTGCTGAACTATCAGAAAGGTAAGTGTTGAGCTGCCCTGAGATGTGTGTGAGGTGCTACAAGACAACTGTAACAGCATGAAACATTGGCAGTACACAGTGTGTTCAGCTCAAAGCTATGTTTTGCTCATTTACTCTAATGGTTGAAATAAATGGTCAACGCCAAAGTAAATGTGTTCATATGTGTGTGCGCGTGTGTTTTGTCACTGCATGCTGTACCTGCACACTGATTATGTGAATGGCTTTTGTGCATTTCATGTGTTCACTAACAGCCAAGTCCGACAGCTGGAAGAACAGTTAAGAATAATGGATCAAACCTTGAAAGCATTAATGGCTGCAGAGGATAAGGTACTGATACTAATAAACAGTTTTTAGGTTTAACTGCAACCCAAGTCTTTCAGCTTCCATAGCCAGTTAGCTCACTCAGTAGTAACAAATAAGTCCTCACTACACTCTTTACTCTCTTTGCATCTTGCTTTGGTGGTTTTCTTTGGTCTCTTTTTTGTTTATTTATTCATTTTTACCTTTAAAACTGATCTCTTGTGCAGCCAAAAAGAAGCTGAACTGTCTCACATGTAAAGGCTATGTAAATACTTCTGTGTAAGCCAAGGGCTGTAGATAATTTCTGTCTGGTCATCATTTTAATATACACTTGAAATGGAATTTGGCACCGTAAAGAGTTGCTTTCAACCTGTGATGGATTCAGCTGCTTTTGAGGCTGTTCTTTTGCTCTGTAATTGTTTTCATTTTTCTCTATCTTTTCCCCCTATTTTCTCCTGTTTCTTTTGCTTGACTGAATCTTCCATCCGCCCCTTTCCTGCCTTCCTTCCGAAATAACAGCAAATGTGCTGAGCTTGAAGAGGAGTTGAAAACTGTGACCAACAACCTGAAGTCGCTGGAGGCTCAGGCTGAGAAGGTAGGCTAGAGACTTATGTGAGAATGTGTCCCTTACGTTGTCATCTGGATTGGCCTGTGGGATTTTCTTTATATGATGAGCACTTTGCAGCATTTCAGCAAGGCCATTTTCAGTAGAAGCATTTGGACTTACTACTCAATTCATATTTGACTCTTGTCGGAACCTAGCATTCCTTCTAGTTCCAAATAGGTTAGTATTATTTGACCACATGTGCTGTTAAGTAGCCTGACAGGATTAAATATTATTTATAGAATGTTCCTCAAAATGGCACTTGTGTGCTAACATTTAATTTCTCCAAATGCCACTCCTCTTTAAAACTGTAGTACTAATTTCTACTCAAAGTTCCCACCGTATAGCACTGGAATATAACTCAAGGGAAGTTTGGCTCTTGTGTATTACCGCAGTCTGGTAAGTGGAATTAGTTTAGTTATACCCATATTAATTTCTTGCATACGGTTGATCTATTAGAAGAGAGTCCTGAATGTGCTATTTTCTTGGTATATTTAGAATACCTGGTCTAATATCAGTGATCCTCTTTCTAATTACAGTATTCACAGAAGGAAGACAAATATGAAGAGGAGATTAAAGTCCTGACTGACAAACTGAAGGAGGTAAAATTAGAGCTGTGCTTTACAACAGATCTTCCAATGCAACTTTGATTCTTTTAATATAAACACTACTTTGATGCTTTAAGGATAAACATGTCATTTTAGAGACAGTTTAGTGTTAAATGTCTCCTAAAAATTAGTATCGCTTTATTATTTGCCTCCTCTCATTGTACTTTTTTCCTCATTTGAATTGTTGCTCCTCTATTCGTAAGTACTATGTGTGTGTTTCCTAAAGTAGTCTGTATTTGTCTCAACTTCAGGCTGAGACCCGTGCTGAATTTGCTGAGAGGTCAGTAACCAAGCTGGAGAAGAGCATTGATGACCTAGAAGGTATGGGGTTTTGTTTTTTCTCACTTACTATAGAAATACAGATCTTTTATTCTCCTGTTGGTGGCGGGGTTTTTTTCAGTACCCAATTGTACTCACCTAACTTGTGCTGCTTATATAAATGGGTCTGATCAAAGTGTAAAATAGGCAAAATGTTTCCCAATTGAAATGTATTGATAACTTAAATGCTTCAGGTGAACAGTGTTTTGCTCTTGCCTGTTCCTTTTTCTCTCATGTTCTCAAGACTCTTTTCATTTTTTTTTTGCTTTATACTTTTCTACTTGGAGGTATATAAATGTATAGGGTAAATGATCAGATGGTAAGTAGTATTATTATCTTACTAAAAAGCTGATGAAGAGCTGTGTTATGTTTGTAATAATTAGGAACATAGCAAGCTAACCTACCTTATTACTGCGATAAGTGTGGGTCAGGGCAGGCATTTTGTGGTATAGACCAGTTGCTGTTTTTCAGTAGAGCTAATGGATTCTGTATAGAATCAGAAGGACAACTTATTTAACTCCAGAGAGTTTGTTTTAAGGTTTTGATAAATCTTTCAGAACTGCAGTAGAATAGTAGAATGTGCTTTCTCCCTCCGGAGAAAATAATTCAGTAGTGCTTTGTAATTAAAAGTTATATGGAGTTTACTATTTAGATGCGTTACACTAACTCTAGGATTTTAAGAAGCTTGATTGCTTGGCATGGCAGGCTGACTTCTGCATAAAGGGTATGAAATATCTAGGTAGCTGCTGAAAATTTATGATCACTGACTCAGGAAGGAAGCAGAGAAGAAAGATAAGTGTTTAGAAGGAACAAAAATTGCTGTAAGAAACTGAGTTTATGACATCACACAAACCTGAGTGGTTTAAAAAAAAAAAGTGGTAGAAAATAAATGGTAACATCCTTCTTGAGCCCCATATTTGGATCTTTTCTCCCTAGCTCCGGTGTGCCCTCCTAATGTGCGTTAAAACAAAAATCCAGGGCAGTGAAACATGGATTTTACTTCCCTTGTACACTTTTCTTTCCTTCATTTTCTCTGTATCACAGGTTGCCCCACTAGCAGCGCAGTTAATGAACTTGTCGCATAAAACTATTCACTGTTGATTTTTTTTTTTCTTCTCTAATTTTGTAACTTCTGTTCTGTTTGTCGCAACACCTCTTCCTGTGTGCTCTTCCCCTTTCCTACGGCTTCTGGATGGTATCCCATGCCACCACCTTCACCTTCCATCCCATGATCACGCTCCATTTCCTTGCACACCTCTGCCTTCCCTTGGGGGAATGTTAGATGAGCTATATGCTCAGAAACTGAAGTACAAAGCCATCAGTGAGGAGCTGGACCACGCTCTCAACGATATGACTTCCATGTAAATGTCTTCCCAGCTTGTGCCTGCACCTGCTTCCCTGCCCTCATTGATTGCGCAGTTCCGGCCTTGTGAAATTATACTCCCTCTGTAGCGGGAGACGCATTCCTTTAGCGAGACTAGGTGTACAAAATACCATGAACAATTTCTTTACCGTGGCAGAGTGTGGGTGAGTGTTGTGCCTAGCCTGGTAAATACTCATGGTGATTTTGTAAGCTCCCTAATAAGCTCATGTTTACTCTTTCGTTCTGTATCTGCAATCCTTGTGTCTTGTGGTTGCCCTTTGTTTGTAGCTCTGCATTTATCCTTTCAGTTCACCTCTGTTCAAGCATTGTCTACCAGGCCCATCATGTTCAGTTTACCAAAGAAAATTGCCTCGGTACATGTTGCATTCAGAGTGTATTCTTTTGCTGTCACAGTTTTTCTCTGGCAGAGTTCCTACAAAAGTTTCAAAGAAAGGTAGATTTAGCTGTATTCTCTATTAATGCCAGTGCAAAGTGTTTATCTAAATTTCCTTAACTGCTCTGAAAATTTCAGCTGTTATCACTAAATTACAAGTGCGGAAGTTGATTTGAAATACTTTGTCATTTAAACCCATAAAAGTGACAATTGAATTGTAAGTTGCTTCTGCATATTTTGTGGAGGGTAGTAGTAATTTTTTTTGCATATGCCAAAAATGTGGTGATATCAACTTTAGTCATAAGGGGAAAAATAAAGAGTGTATTAGGCAGCAGGAAAGCAGGAGAATGATCAGTTGTAAAGTGTGACTAGTCCATGCAGTGTTTGACACAAACTGACTCTCTTCCATCAACCTAAAACTCTGAACAGAGGTCAGCTATGCTAAATCCACCTTCCCATGCTCATACCTTTCACTTGCATGAACCCTGTACAGTTGACATGGGAAAGAGGAAGAGTTGTGCTTGTGAGCTGCGATGTTTAGTCCCAGCATTTCTTTTTGGAAGCTGGCATGCTTTCAGCAAGGCATAAGCTTTTCTCAGAGCTTGAAATGTATTTTGCATGCACCCATATTTTAAATGTTTTTTCTTTGCTTTTTTTCATCCCTGTATCTGTTCATTACTTCCCTCCTGCTCTGTCCCAACTTTTTAGTAGGGGTCTAATGTTGTCTGCTTTGTATGCTTTGATTTTATTTTTTTTTTTAATTCCCCCCTGCCCCCCGCAACGTATGCTTTTGCTCAGTGGCTTATCAAGCAAATAGATTTCTTTTTTCCTCCTCTCTGTACAGAGATTACAGTATTTCTTCAATCTGGGATATTTCTAAATGGAAAACAAACTTCAATATGTACTCTACTGGTACATGAGGACGTTACTGTTGCATTCCAGTCCCAGCATGGTGTGGTATTTCTCTAGTAGTTGTCTTGGCATGCTGGGCTTTGCTGTGCTGTTGCTGCTTTTTTGGAAGTCTTTACTGCACCTTTTTATTTCCTACCTTACCTCACTTTTTCTTTTCATGCAGATAATTTTCTTTGCTTCACTTCTCCAAAGACATCTTCATCGGGTTGGATAAAACATCTTTCCAAGCTTTGGATGTTTCATGGGTTCATTGTCCTGTCTTCTAGCTTAGCTGACTCTATTCCTCTAGCGCCTGTCTCAGAACATGCTCTGTTTGTGCTCTGCTGTACAGAAACTCTACATCTCTCAATGTAAAATAAACATCCCAGCTGTATCCCTTTTGCTATTCCCTTGCCTTTTATTTATTTAAATAACTATTTCAGTTATTAATAAAAATTGCTTTTTTTGCCATTAGGGATTTAAATTTTTTTGGTGTTTCCATTTTTTTTCTGCAAACACTTTTGCCTGAATGTTGACAATGCAAAGCCAGTGATAGCAGTCTATGGGATGAGAATACTACTCTTGGTATTTTGAGGTCAAAACTGACCAGTTATGATCTTAGTCTCTCTCAAAATCTGATGTAGATAAAATGACAAATAGATGTTATGGGAATTTTTTCAGTTGTTATTGTTAGGCCAAAATCTGCAAGGACACTACTTCCTTGGGGTCACTTGGTCGTGGGAGCATGGCTGAGAGAGCAGTTAAGTGCTTGACACCAGATTTTTCACTTTAAAGTCTGAAATTTTCTCTTAGCTTGATGCTGAAGACTTCCTGTGTTTATATAAATGTGTGTGTTTGTTAACTTAAATATTTGAGACAGATTTAAAGGGGCAATATAAAAAACTTTAAATTGTTTTTTTTCACCCAAAAATAGTCCTTTAAATTTCTTGCAAAAAAGTTTTCCCCTCTTTCACACCTCGATTAGTCAGCAAAGACATTGCTTGCTAACTTCTTTTTTTTAACAATATACTGCTCTTGAGTGGCATGATAGGATTGGAAGTTCAGGAGGGAGATTGCGGTAGCTTTCCACTCTCGTGCTTAGCTCAGACTTGTGAGTTTGAGTTACAGACTCAAGAGAAATGTTTCAGAACTGGAGTAGGAAAACTCTCATCATTACACTAATAATGAAATGATTCTGCTGCAAAGTGGAACATACAGATTTCAGGTTGGAAAGCCTAAGCATTGGCTTTCACCTGATTGGCAGTGCCTAATTAAGGATGAAGCATTAAATACTGACACCTTGCTTTTTTGTACTGTTATTTGCAGCTAGAGAGTTTATTGCTTTAACTTCATTTTCTTCACAATGAAAGAAGTTATTTTCCAGTTCACGTTAAAGTGAATCAGTTTAAAGTGGATTGATTTCTGATTATGCCTGTCACTGTATATATTGCTAAAGTTTCTAAGTCACTGCAGCTAAATAAACTCAGTGTAGCTGAGTTTTAGTTTTTAGCTTGTAGAATAATGTAAATGTGGCTTTCTTGTTCAACTTCAAGATGATTCAGCAGTGCAGTCTAGGCTAGATTTCCTCCCCTCCCCAAAACCTGTTTTCCAGATAAGGCTTGCAAATGGATGCAGTGTCTTCCCCCCTGCCATCCTCAGATAACTTCATCTCATCCCAGTTTTTTATCCCATGACACATGTCCTAATGTTATTGGCAATGGGGAGAAGCCCAAGTACAGTATGTGTATCAGCAGTCACAGGTAGTCCAGTGACAATAACTTACTGCTCATCAGTTGAGGTACAGTAAGTGGGTTTATACACTGCGTGTATTGCAACTGAAAAGTAAAATGTTTAGTGTGAAGGTTAACCAAATATAATGGGATGAGCATTTGTAAAATGACTGAAGCTAATGTGGTTAACTTCACAAATACAAGAGTTGTGGGAAATGTGGTCAGCTGTCACTTGTCAGCTGAGCCAGAGTAACTTATGCTACGGCAACTCCAACCCCTTCATCTATTGTCTGTTTTGGTTTATTGTGTTAGCAATGTTGTTTTTCCTCTCAATTCCTTGCAGTACTGTTGTTTCTTAAGTAAAAAAGCAAAATCCAATGTAGGAACCTGGTAATTTTTGACACAGTAATTTTGAACATCAGTATTTAAATCTTCCCTTTTTCTTCAAACACGCGTAATCAGCACTGTAGGGTGATGAATTGCTGGACAGAGTACTGGAAATGGGCAATGCAATGCAGATACCCAGGTAGCTGCGTATAGAATTCCTAGCTGGCCCTGCTGCACTGATCTTGACTCCGTGGAGCTGTTGTGGTTTCTCACTGCAGCATATTTCAGCACTATTGTCACCGTTGGACCTGACCTGTGCGTTATGTTGTACATCCCACAAGGTCTGGCCGTGTGTAGCTAGTCATGTACACGAGGCTTGTTGACAGGAGTGCAAGGCTGGCTCTGATGTCTCGTTTGCCTGGGCTCTCTGCTGTGCTTGAGGCTGAGCCTCACTGGGTCTGCACCAAAGCTTGAACTCCGTGCTTGGCCTAAGGTGGCTGCCTACAGAGCCAGCCCTTGGCTCTACCTCTGTGGTAAATCGCAACCTAGACAGACTGCTTGTGGGTAATCAAGGGCTGACTGTACACTCGGTAAATGCTTTCCATGCTTTACCTGGGGGTTTTAGTCTCATTTTGGATGTTGAGAAATACTGTAAATCTCTGCCTCAATTAAAGAGAGTTTTCTGTGACGAAGGTGAGCATCAAGTTCTTAGTTCAAATTATGTTGTCGTGTTTGAATAACAACTAAATACACTTTGCCAAACAAAGTGAAATTTTAGTTACTCTGAGGTTTCAATGTCTTTTCCACGTATATGTGACATTATCCTGATAAGAGAGACAACACCCGGTTGTTACCAGTCCAGGATCAGAGCTCTGAAATGTGCCCTGGTTTTACTGAGCTGGCTGTTGGAGTTTGGGCTGGGAAGGAAGCTGTGAGGAGTTGCCACTCACCGCACAATTATGTCCTACAGACCGGCTCACTGCACAGCTTTGCCACTGCTGTGTCCAGAGCCTGGAGGGGAACAGGATTTCTGTGGAAGCTGTTAGGAAGCTTGTGGAAAAGAATCAGAAACAGTCATTTCCTGTAGGGGAATAATCTGGGATCAAGAGGTCAGGAGTGCGGTTTGAATCTAGACTATTGAGAAGAATATGGACAATCTGAGAAAACAAGACAGTCAAAAACCATCATGGAACTTTCTTTCACTCTGCAGAACAACTCTCACTAAATGCACTGTCATAACATAGCTGTGGCTGTTCTCTTTGACAGGGAACATGAATCATCCTCTCCGTTTGCTATATTTGAGCAACACAGGTTTTCATACTTCCATTTCATTTTCACCGAATGTTTGGGTTTGTTTTCTTACAAAGTACAACTGGACAATTTGAAGGTATCAAAGTGTGTCGATGCCAGTAGCAGAAGTATGTTTCCCTACTGAAAATACAATTTCAGCTGTCAGATTCCCCAGGAAACGAGTACGGGTTGAGTCAGACCTAGTGGTAGTTGGCTACCAGCATCTCTCCTGCTGTTACTTACCCTGGTTGTGACGCAGTTGCTTTCCCTCCACTGACACATGAGATTCCACCACATCTTAAATAGTTTACAAAGAAGAATGGCACTCATAAAACAAATCTTCCACACACTGTACATAAAGATTAAAGCAGGACTTGGTTCTGCTAGGAATATAGCTGCAGTTCTTCCATTTCTATTCCCACTTAGCTGTTCCCGACAACAGGAGTCTTAGCCAGTTCTTCATAGGTTATAATAGCTGTTCCTTGGAGTAGCTATTTAATTACTAGAGTTCTAGAACCAAAGGTAAAATGTTTCTCTGTATGTTACTGAATTGTCTGTGGTGTGACCAGTTTCTTTATTAACTCTTACTTAACTGTTTTCTCTGTCTAATCTGTCTTCATTCTGCCTCTTTTTTCCCTTCTAACCTGCTTGCTGCCTGTACAGACCAACTCTACCAGCAACTTGAGCAAAACAGTCGCCTAACTAATGAACTAAAGCTGGCATTGAATGAGGATTAAACTTTAGTGTGACTATATTGTTAACTTGTTTAAAAACTGCTTCTTCCAAATTTCCTTAAGAGTGAATCAGTAAATGTAGAAATAAGCAAGAAACCTAGAAATTGATTTTTTCAGGCTGTTGATTCTGTGGTAAATTAATGGATGAAATTCTCAGTTTCTGTTGGAAAAACATGAAAATGCTTCTTCTGCATGAGGCTTTTCATGATCTGTATGCACACCTACTTTGGAGGAGCAGTAAGCTCTTTGGCTGTGCAATAGCTCCTTTCCACTTCAGTAAACAGCTACAACGTTTAGCTAACGGTATCCAAAAAGTAACAGCCTGCCTTGTAGAGAGACACTCAGTTTACCTGACATCATGAATTGGCCCTGAGATTTTTACTAGAACATGGACGAGAGGAAAATGTTCACCAGGATTCATATTTCCGTATTTCCAAACCAACATAAAGGATACGTATAGCTGTTTTGTTATCTGGAGACTTTAACGCAATGATTTTGCGTTACTATGAATTGGGATTGTATTTGACTTTAAAAAAAAAACCAAACCAAACAAAACCAAACCTAGGAATGGGAGCTCCATCTGAAAATACCCGGTCAGTTTAAAGGTATGCTTGCATTAGTATGAAGTTACTATTACTGGATTCTGGTAGGGTGCAGCTCTAGAACATTGTGCTCATTTATTGTATCAAATAAGTGTGTTAAATGACTGTCCTATGAAAGTGTGCATGCAACATAAAGCTACTAACTTCAATTTTATTTATTTTCTAGAAGAAATAAATTTCCTAAAGGTCACTTCACTGAAGAAGAGATTAGTTTTAATTTTTTTGTTCTTTGCAAGTTCTGAATTACATGAAACAAAGTATGGATCTGCAAAGAACTTAATTATTATCTTTATTGGCCTACTTTAAAAAAAAAAAAAACCAAAACCATTCACCATCACACATTCCTATAAGCAAAGAGCTTCCAGAACATGCAAGAATTTCGTCTCTGTTGGCAGTGCATTTTCTTAACAAATGCAGCTGTAAACAGTTCTAAACTTGCATTACTTGCCATTTGTTTTATTAATTTGGAATTCTCTCTAGATGTGTTGTCTGGGGACATCGATATTTATGAGCATGCACATTTCTTAACTTTCTAAACACTCCAATAGAAATGATGATTGCATGCCTTCGTGTTCTGAGAATCAGTGCCTCCAAAGAACTGCTATTCATGTTTTAATTTTCTAATCCCACAACAGAGAAAGTGGCGCATGCCAAAGAAGAAAACCTTAGTATGCATCAGATGCTGGATCAAACTTTACTGGAGTTAAACAACATGTGAAAACCTTCTTAGCAGCAACCACATTATTTGTTTCATTATTTTTACACCTGCTTGCCGTGAAACCCCATAAATGTGTCTTTATTTTAGTTTCATCACAGTCACAAGAACATCTGCTAAATTATCAGGCAGGGGTCAGGGAAACACCAAAATGGGCAAGCCATATGCGGGTTAAGCTATATTACATTATGGTTTAAATGTGCCATTTCCCAACAAAAATGTTACCTACACTTTGTAGAGAGTTCAGCAATTCAGTGTGCTTAGTCTTTTGAAGAATCCTGGCTGTGGCAGAAAGTGTCCCACCTCAAGTGCCAACTACAATTTTTAACGAGAAGAATGATTCATGTTCAAGAGAGATCAGGTGGAAATGGTGCTATTTTGAACAAAAGGTTCTACTGCAGTCTTGTTGGATATCAGACAAGTCAGGAGTTGTCCAGCACAGTAATTTATTTTTATCAGAATTTTATTGATCTGTGAGGATTTGGACTTTCTGTGCCTTCTAATTCAATAAAACGAAGGTATGTAAGCAACAGAGAAAAGTGAAGGCTTCTGGAGGTTTTAAATTGTGTTCTTGCAACTCAATACAGAAGTGTAGGTCAGCATTTCACCTTGAGTATTCATGCGATTGTATTTTTCATGTTGAAATGAAAGATTCAATAAATTCAGGAGAAAACATAAATTTGGAAGAGATTGTTTTAAAATGTATTTTATTTGTGTGGATTTTGGGGAGGGGGAGGAATTTATAAACTGATATTCACCTCACTTTTTTTCACACTTTCTTTGAGCAGTTCTAAAAGTATACCTGTATGTAAACATTGTATAATGATATGGAATAAAATGCACATTTTAGGACATTTTTTAAATTTTGCTCTCCTGTGATTTGTTTTTCATCACATTAGCTTTCTCTGTATCGCTGTGTAAAATATGCACGTGTGCAGTGTCTCTCATTGGGATACACTGTTAACACATTGGCTTTCAGTCTCTTCTGTGCTGTTAGGCTAATGTGTAAAAATGCAGTGAAAGGCAGCGATTTGAACTGATGTGAATCTGCAGCTGCTAAGAGGGGCCCTTTGAGGGCCATATTGCAGGAACCTGTCCCCGTCACTTGATTGTATTCCCAGATGGGTGCAGAATGCAACTATCCCCTAACGGATGAGAGAGCTTTCCAAAATTATTCATTGTTGACCAGAACTGTTTTCAGTGAGATCACTGCAGAACTCCCATAGACTTCTGTAGGAAATGAGCCCTAAAGGCCATGCTCTTGGAAACACTACCATATATTTGTATATCTTACCTGTTAATGTGTGTTAATTTACTTTGATACAGTGATAAACCTTCCAAAATGATGTGTCAAGTTCATGAGAGATCCTTTCACCCAACTTTTCACTACTGGTTGCTAATTTCTACATGTGTAGGTATCTTTATTTGAATTAAGAGGTCTGTCAATGAGCAGCTTCAGAACTTAAAAAATAATTCTTATTCCTTCTTTTTCTATAGTATATTGCTGAAAGTTGATGCTGTCCATCCTTCTAGCAGCAAGGAGCTTGGTAGGAGACAGGTATAGATAACCTTCCAGATCATCAAAGAATCTCCATTAGTGGACCCTTAGCAAGCAAGTGAAAACAAGTGACTTTCTCAGCAGCTGGTGTAGTGGTGAAAGGGTAAAGTAATGCATCATAATTTCAGGTTAAATGGGAGTCAAGAGAGGGAAGATGTACTGGTGTGAGTCTCTGGCTTTTTTTGATTGTGTTATAAAAGGGAGGACTTAGTAACATTACAAGCTTCTGCATGATTCATTGGGTGCTGCCAAGTCATCCTGAATGGAAAGGATAAAATCCCTGGCTTCATGTTTCCCTTTAAGTGTTTGTACTTCAAGCTTGTACTGGAGGCCGACAGTCTAAAGCTCCAAATAACAGTTGTGCAGAGGTAAGTTATTCTCTCTTTCTCCTTTCTTAGGACAAGGATGAAATGTCAGGTAATTGGGCTCTATGAGTTCAAGTCTCCGTGCACTCGTGGATTTGAGTGGTGTTGCTGGAGTCAGGAGGGCTGCTTCCAGTAGGAAGTGCTGTGCTGGGTAGTAGTTTGTAGGGTAGGGCCCAAGGCCACCCAGAGAGCTGGAGGGTGTGCTGGGAGCCAAACAGAGGAGTTCCTGGCACTTGGCCATGAGTCTTACACAGCTGAGTGTGCTGCCTGCTCCACTGGATTGCTTTTATGGTCCCATGGTCTGTGCTTGGGTCCCAAAGAATGTGTCCGAGTGAGGTCAGACCCTTTGTTTGCTGCTTAAAATTGCTTGCTTTCCAGGAGACCACAAACTGGTTTGTGGTTTGGGGAATCTGAATTCACCTCTTACTGTGTGTAAGGGTAAGGAGGTGGCTGTGGTTTTAGTGTCTCTTAATGAGATCGTGTCACTATTAATAGGGCAAGCATGTGCAAGCAAGGAGGCAAGAATTAATCTGAAAAAAATCTGTTTGTAGAATAGACTTCCCCAAAGTGCACTGTTGCAGATGAATCCATAAAGCTTCATAGCAGGTAAATACAAGCTTTCCAGTTCCAAGGAGAGCTGAAGGGAGCAGTGAACATAATGGTGAATCACACCAAGTGGCTTTTTTTGCTGACTAGCAACAGACACATAAATAGGCATATGGATGTATTTGCTGGAGCAGGAAAATCTGTTTCTACCATGTATCATAAGCCACTACCCATTATGGATTCTTTCCATGCAGTGCCTGATCAGACAAAACTTGGTGAAGCTAGAAAGCATTGGCTTGTAAAAATAAATAAATTGGGCTCTGATTTAACCCCGTTCCAAACAAATGGGAATTTCTCCCTCTTGCAGCTACTTTGCCTGAAGTGTTAACTCTAAAAATTTGTTACATTACAGAACCCTGCGTCATTCAGCATTCTTCAAGATGTGTGTCTTGGTTTAGAGAGCTACTCACCCTTTTCTTCAATGCAAAAACACATTTGGCAGTTTGAAATATACCATTATTGTACAGCAATGCTATGTAATTGTCTTGGTTGTTTTGTGAGTTGTCCTCTCTCAATGAAATGAGTAGTTCTGAGAGCACCAGAACTGGCAAAACCTGCCTTCTTGCAGATTCATGTCTCGTGGTTGGTTGTAAACTTGCAATGAATTTTTTTCCAGATACTGAGACATTTGTGTTGTCTCTTGCTCCCTCATGGAATTTCTCTGATGTCTAATAATATGCAAGGCATGCTGCAGGGTGTGCCTTTCCTTCCATCAGGATGCTCATAGGCATGCTCTTCTGTCTTAATGGTTCTTTACATTCACAAAACTTGCAGAAATATAATTTTCCTTTTAGAGTTCTATGTGGTCAAAACTAGTGAATCAGTTCAAGAGTTTTTGACTGGGATGAGAGACAGACATAAGAGTGACGTAAGTACCCTTTTCTTTAAGAAACAAGGCTAAAGCAGTAGCCTGCACCTATAGAGCACTGCCTCTCGGAGCTCTAGCACTTGAGTGAGAAATCTGAATCTCTATCTGAATAAGGTATTATGCATATTAACCAATTTCTGCTGTCATTGATGCTACTCAAAATCTGGGTTAAGTTGGCAAACTTTGCTATACTTCTAGTATTGTAGGATTATCTGTTACACTGGGCTGTCTATGACTGCTGTAATGTCTTAGTGGCAGCAAAAGAAGAAAGTGGTTAGCCAACTAAAACATTTAAAAATGAGGTGGGGAAATACTTTTTACATGGCTCAGCACTTGGGAAAATAGAATATTTGTTCCTTAGGTGTTCATTTTGGTGGGGTTTTTCTTTAATTTCTGAGTTTTTTTAATAATAAACCAGGAGCATCAGTGAAAGATTAAGAGGGAATTGCAGCAAAAAGGTCAAAGCAGTAGAGAAAATAAGGACAATGCTTTTTATCTTCATGGAGTTTTTTTTGAAAATGCACACAGGAATAGTTCCTTTTAATAGAGAGAAGCTGTGTAACTTACTTCAGTGTGTGTTGTATTCTTTCCAAGGTATGGAAAATCTGTAGAAGTTTGCATAATCTTCTTGGCTTCAGTTGCAAACCTATCTAGTTTTCTGTAAGTCATAGCCTTGCCAATTTTTAAGCTGTTGCTGAGAATTGCATAAATGCAGGATACCCCTCACAATGACAGCAGCTTAGTGAGCAATCTAGATATCCCAGTTAGTTAATTTATATAAGAGCAGAAACAATGGGAAACAGAAGCAGATAGAAGTCTTACAAACACATAAAAACCTGTTCCTTCCCATTTGTTATTTCTTGACTCATAATGCACTGAAATGAAAGGACATTACGTAGTATTTTGGATGTGAATATTATGGCCTTTAACGGCACCTCAGCACTGTTTTCTTCCTATCTCTTTGCTGATTTGAGGAATGGCTGGATAAAGATTAAACAGCATCTTTTTCATTAACAAAAATAGAGCCAACACCAAAAAAAGAAGTCCTGCAGACCTAGCTGCAACTGACAGTACCACATGCCATAGCATACTGGCATGCATGATTGTGGGAACATTTCTGTCATTTGTGTACAGCAAACATATATGGATTGTGGGTATAAAGGGATGAAATATGTTTGGGGCCATGATTCTGCAAAGTATTTTGAATGCCTTCTATTCCAGGGCCTGACCATGATCTACTTCTCAGGATTATTCCTTTCATCGATGTTGGTTTCATTTTTTGCTGAGATTCAAACAGAAATGTGAAGGAAGTGTCCGTGTGATCTGTCTCAGCCAAAGCTCATGGCAAACAGTGTTTCTTTGGATAAAACCTGCAAAGGCCTAACACCTAGTGATAGTTGTCCATGCCACTGAGGAAAATGATGCCGGTCTGGTGTCTCTACAGTAGAATTTGTGAAAGAATAATCAGGAAGGTGAAACTGCAAAGCTCTGGTTAAGTTGTCTTAACTTGCTTAGGACACATTGGTATTGATATTAACATGGAGATCTGTGTGAGTTTCCAGTTTAAAAATAGAGCATTTCTCTGCAGGTCCACCAATAGTTTGCATGTTTCTCTTGACAAGAATACTAGTTGGAGAAATAGCCTGGGAAAATGCTTCAAAATCTTTCCTGGGTTATGGTTTTCTGTAGCCAGCAAGGAGGAGCCTGCCAGACTTCTTTCCACTTAATCTGGATTGCTGTACTACTTCCTTATTTGTTTATTGTACAGACGTAGACTATAAAATAGGCTAAAGGGATGATGTAATCTGTGCAGGCTGTCCAGGAAAAAAAATGTATCTAAAAGATGAACTAGGCGAGAAAGCAGCTAAAAGGGAAATGATATGATAGAATTGCGCACGGGGGCTAAAGGCTGGTCAGGAGGGTATAGACAGCATGAAGGTGATCTACAGAAGAATGAATCCTCTCCCTCTCAATGCTACCATGTAGTTATGCCTTGTCCTGCTCCTGTAACCTCTGCTTGTGTTCCTGCAGCCACCGCATTCCTCTGCCACAGAGAAAGGTGGCTGGCAAAGTCCAGGTAGCAGCAAATTCTTTGTCACACCGCATTTGGGTTTAAAGTACAACATGCAGGAGCTTTTCCTGTAAAAATCAATAAAAATCCTTTCTCTCAGTGGTTCTCACCACACCGGCAGAATCTGGGTTAAATTTCTCTATGCTAGGACTTTATTATCAATTCCCTTAACCAGGAAATCATGACACTTAAAAAAAAAAAGACAAAACCACCATTTTTTGCTGCTTTTCAGCAGTTTGCAAACATGTAGTAAATGTGTGTGTGCTTTTATTACACTCACATGCAGCTATAGCTGAGTGCAAGGCATTTCCTGGAGATTAACAACTGGATGGGAAGGATTGTGGATGCAAGAGGCAGCCCAAGGGACCCAAACTGGTTGTTAATCCATGGGAGGCGCTCTGTGCTGAGACTTACTGTTGTAAATTGAAATAAAAAGCACATGGGCCTATATGTCTCTGTCTGTGGAGGAGAAGCAGAGATTATTGCCATTTTGAGCAATTAAGTTGACTCCTCCTTCTGCTTCCCCATCAGTGTATATGCTGCTAGCATTAGGAACACTACAGCTAGCAAAAGAACTGATAGAAAGGGCTTACTCTAGATCCATTATTTTTGTGAATCACTTGCTATTAACAGTTTGGATTTAATTGAGGAAAATCAATAAAATCCAAGTTTAAATTGAGTGCAGGTAGTATAGGGGTTTGTGTCATTTTAGCTAAGTTGTTTTGAAGGTCATTTTACCAAACCAGACAAGTGCATATACAACTTTGGCCATACAAATATGTAGAGTATATACAGCTAAGGCCTACCTGTTTGATTAAGCCGTAGTCAAACAAACAGTCCCATTAGAGCAAAGTCTCAGTGTTGTAGAATCAAGCTTTATAGAGTCATTGCACAATGAGTAGTTCTCTCTTGCGTCAAAGCTGCTGGGTCTTTAGCTGCTGTGACATTTGGTATGTAGGTTTAAAAAGGGAACGGCTGTCCACAGTGAGGATTGCAATGCTATATTTCAGTTTCTAAAGAAAAAGACTGATTTTCAAAGGCACTGAGCAGTTCTTTTTGGTCTGAGTAGGACACCTGCATACTGTATTAAAAAAGGTGGGAGATTGCAGAATCCCTATTTAAACTACAGTAAAACCAGAAAGCTCTGAAATCTGTTTTCCCAGTTCCTCTTTTCCCCGTGTCCGTTTTGCCTTTGAAGCAATAATGAAGAAAATTACTCTCTCTACTGCAGTGTGAACAGCAAAACTAAGTGTGTCACTTTGTTTCAGTTATAGATGCATTTCTCAGATGACATGGGGATTTCTCTTAGTTTCTAGTTTATTTCCTGTTTGAGAATTTACAAGAACATCAGCTGTCCATATAAGAAATGCTTTTTAGTCAGACCTGTTGTTTAAATCTGACAGGCACCAAGTCAAGTAGGAACTTGTTAGCTTTCATTACATTACACCACTTGGAAAAAATGTCGTCATCCATTAAGTAGAGCACAGCTTCCCCTCTAGCATTAGTACGCCTTGAGCTTGATTCTCTTCTGATGCATGCATCAGTATCTTGCTTACCTTCGCACTACAAGATTGTTTTTATTGGAGATGAAGGGATGAAAAGAATCCAAGCTGAGTGGCAGACATTAAGATGAGTATGCAGGTAGTAAAACTGTTTTACTGAGTAATGTTAATCACACTAAAGTATAACTGTAAGTTATGTGTGTGTATACGTGCCTGACATACACTGCTATACATGAGGAAGTATATATAGCATCTAAAACGTGGAAGTGGTTTTGGTTTGGTTCAAGGTCAAAGAAATAAATGATAGTATTTCCAACTCAAGCAGTTGATGGGTTATTCCAAGTGGCAGGAGAAACAGTGTCCCACGCTTAGTGCTTACTGCAGAAGTCAGTTGTCCCAGGCAGTCATCTTCCCTCAGTAGTGAAGTTTTTCAAATTTTCTTAGTTGTTTCCCATAGCTCTGCAGGCAAAGGTACAAAAGAAATACCTACTTTAGTTTTTGCAGTAACCCTATTGCAGCACAAATCTGTGTAAATGCCATTAACTTGATTTACTCTTATTTTACATGTATGGAAAGGGGATAGGGCAAAGTCCGTTCCTACTGATCTGTGTAGCATATAGTAATTGTGCATTTACACTTCTTTAGAGAGGCTCTTTTGAAACATGCCTCAGCTTGGGAACAATAATACAAAGCAAAGGAATGGAGTTTGTAGTATGCATGGACTCGCTCCCATAAGAATACGCAAGCCCAGTGCCAAATGCCTCCACCCAAATATCCGAGATGTTACTAATTTGATAAGAGGCCTTTTCCTGTTTTTTACTAGCCTGTGCAGTTTCTCAAGCTATCTGTGCTCAGTTCTCACGAAGAGCATTTTTAGTGGCACAGAACATGCGTGCAGAGCGAAATGAAGGTGTAATTGCAGCACAGGTAGGTGAAACCACACTAGAACGGATAGCCGTAGCAGTGAATGTGTGGGAAATGGGCTGGCAACCAGCATGCACATATAGCTGGATGAGTATTTGGTGTGAACTGCAGAGAAGCATTTGCTTATGACAAAAGTTATCAGTAAAAACACATGCTGGAGCTTCAGATAATGTTGAATGGTTTGGAAAAATTGCTAGAAGAATAGATAGTGAGAAGGATCTAGAGTCTTCTATCTAGAAGAACAGATAAAGACGGTAAATGCAAATCAGGACTGTATTCTTCACACAGGGATATGCCTGAAGATTCACATACGAACTCTGGAAGCACATTTTTCCTCCTGCTGCTGTATCCGTCAAAGCAAATGTGCCTGTTGTTTCTCTTCCTGGCTTGTAGACACCTGCTGTGGAGGTGGCACTCAACCCTGGCACTTCAGCATGACTGAATGCAGTTGCCTGGTCTGCTTCTCTCCCGAGTAAGTCAGTCAGTGTCAGGCAGTCAAGAGTTCTCCCTGCCACATCTCTTGACACATAGTTGTCTGGGACTTGTTCACTTCATTAAGCTTTATGTTTTGGGCAGAAAGGGTGGAAAGAGAGGTAGTTATCACCCAATTGTGAGGAGCTCTTCCTAGAGCAAACGGGAAAGCTTTCCTAAGTGCCTGCACTTCATAATTGTATCTTTGGGCATATGAGCTTCAGACTGATACCTTATGGTTAATATGTTTAATCTTTTAGGTGTTTTACACCGTCCGTGCAACATACTTCAGTCTGAAAAGATATGCTTGGAAAAGTCAAAGACACTGATGCTGTCTGGTGCCTGTTGCATTGTGTGAGTAGTGGTTACACAAGCCATCATTTTCCAGGGTACATTGTACCTCTACCCACTGAGTGGGGAGAAAAGCTGGAAAGGGTAAAAAGGTTATACACAGCAACTGAATTCTGATGATAAATGTGAAGCCATTCTCAGGGACAAAATTGTTCAGTCCTCTCTGTGCTTGGTTTTCTACCAGAAGAGATTGTTGCCTGGAGAATAACTTCAGGAAAAACAGGAAATAATTCTGTGTGGGTTTTTTTTGGTTGTGGGCTGGTTGTTTTTTTTTGGGGGGGGGGGAGGGAGGTGGTGGTAGTTTTCTTTTTTTACACTGATGTATTTCACAAATGTTCCTTCATTACTTACTTTCAGCTGGTGACAATTATTTTTCCTCTGAGTCCCAAGAGGTTTAAAGTAGGCCTTAAATTAAAAGTATGAGGAAATCGGCACTGAGAAACTGGAGTTTCAAAACTAATGTTTTTGCAAAGAAGAAAAAGAAATGTGTGCGCCCCTTGGCTGGTCTGTAACCACAGCATGGTCTTTTCAGCATTCCTTTCCCTGACATGCAAAATATTTCCCAAACTCCCATCCTGTTGTTTCTAGGAGCTGTGTCAGACTGCATGCAACTTGTAAGACTAAGGCAGTAACAATGCGGCGCTATAGAACTCTTTCGTATTCTATTTTATTGGCAGTAAACAATCCCCAGGTGACACATCCTGAATACACAGGAAAATGGAGTAAATTAAGGAGAGTTATGTTCCTTTTATGGTGTGTGTGTCAGGGCGGGGGGGAAGTCGCCAGTCTGTGGTGCACAAATCTCCAGGTATGAGCTGCTGCTTGGAGGGCAGGGCCAGCCCTGCTGGGCTTCTCGTTGAGCTTGAGGACCACCACTGCTGCCCTATCTGTTAACTTGTGATGGGGACATAGATGTGGCACGACTGTGCTGCTGGTGTGACCACAACAGGATCAGTGTTCCTGTGTAGTGTAGAAAGAGTACATCATGTTTAACTAAACTCATCAAGAAGTTAAGATTAACAAATATCTGAATCATAGTTCAAGCAGAGCTGTTGATAAGCATGTTGATCTCAGTGTCTGAACACCCACTGTTTTTAATGCTACTTTTTTTCCTGGTCCAGACATCTTACATGTTTAAAGATTTGTTCCTGATTAATGTTTCTCAGCTAAGTTGTTGGAGAGTTCACCCACCCGTGACCTTAGTTTAGAGAAAAAAAAACCTGAGCAAATATTTTAATCTTAAAGTAAAGCTGTGAGTATGCACCTATTTATCTACCTTTTGGGGAACGGATGTCTGTTTTTTGGCTGGGTCTAACTGTCCTAGCATAGAATGTTATTGGTGCACGTTGGTAGGGTTAGCACTGTTGCTGAAATGGTACATACACTGTAATAATGCAGGTGTTACCTTGTTTGATAAGCAAATAATAATACTCTGAGAACTGCTATACTGACCAAGATCAAACAAAAAATGTATGTGGGTGAGGAATCCGTAATAACAACTCAGTTCAGTAAGACTGTGACAACCAAGAGAGATCCCACTGCAGTGGAACCACCTCTTTTGCTAACAACTGGTTAAACTGATAAGGTTTCTTACTGCCATCTACAGTACGAATGCTTCAAGCCAGAGGGGAATAAAAATTCTGTCTCTTGGTTCTGAAATAAATGAAATTGCTTCTGAAAAGAGAGAGAGAAAGCAGAGCTTGATTTCTCTCTAGATCTAACATTCCCTTTATTTGTCATCTTTTCAAATTCAGAAAGAATTTATTTTTTTTTTTAATCTTTCCTATACTGAGAGTAGAAATATCAAGTGTGATCAAGGGAATCATTATCCCTTTACTCTCTGCATTTTCCATCAACATAAGTTTCCCCTATATCTATGTCTACAAACATAGATAATATTTTTTAATTGCTGCTTTCCTATTTTTCTTCATTTTATCTAGCACAAATATAAATTACAGTCCTTTTTGACAATTTTAGCTTTTGTCTGTTAATTATTTTCCATTAGATTAAACATTTTTAGATCCAGAAGTCTTTATAAACGTTACAATCTTTAATTATTGGAATCCAGTTGGAATAATTGGAATCCATTGGATTAATGGAACATTCAATTGTTTCACAATAAATCCAAACAAAGAAAACAAAGGAGTTTCCTTACACTGCTACTTCCTAAATTTTTAAAAGGCCCTTCCTACAAACTCAACCTGCAAGGTTCAGTTTGGGTCTGTGGCAGGTACAAATGGTATTTAATTGGAAGAAAGAGCAGAGCTAGGCTCATGATTTAAGAACTGGCCAGTCCTTTATCAGGGGAATACTAATAGGCATCACTTGTTTCCTATCATTCAAACCTTAGATGTTGTTTGTTAAAAACAGTACCCATCTTTTCAATTTCAATGGAAATGTTAAATTTAGGGGTATATTACTGTAGAATTTTGCCACATCGGTGAGCTAGAAAAGCAAATGAGATCATCATAGCAAAAATACTGAGATCAAAGTCCAGACCTACAAGGAGGAGCAGCCATAATAACATCTGTTAAACGTTGCTGAGACATTAGGATCCACAAAAGCACTTGCAGAAATGGAGGAGGACTGACAGAAGTGATGAATTTGTTTTCAAAATGCCTGTAGATTTATTTTTTTTGAAGAGTCATGTTTTAGGAAATACTGATGAGGCCTCATGATTTGCAAATACCTGATGTTTGCACATACTGCTGACCACCAGCAGCAGAATGAGCATATTACACTTTTTGATGGTGGGCTACACCACTGCAAAACAGTATAAAAGCTACTGCCCACCTTGTTGTTGTTCCCCAGCTCACACAGTAACAGTATTACGAAAAAGCCACTGAACGCAGTAGCGTACAACTACAAGAGCAAGATGACTAGGAAGATACATAAGCACTTTGTTTTAAGGTTTCGTATTATGGAGCCTTTGGTGTTTGTCTTACTCAAAGGCTATAAAGCCTTAAAGGATTCTTGATGGTGAGACTCTAAAGCTGGCCCATGTTGAAGTGAGTGAGCACAACCCTGCTTTGCTGAGAGACCCGTTGTGTCGCGCCATTCTTTCTTTATCATCCGAATAAGGCATATCTCTTCACACAGGCTTTTCAAATCTGGTAAGTACAACTTGGCAAGGAGGCAGAGCAGAGGAAAAGTCAGCTGGTTTAGTGCTAAACCATGTGGAGTTTTTCCACCATGCCAGAGGAGTCTCCAGATGGACTTTTCTGGCTGTGTTGCATAAGGAAGACGGATTACAGCTGAGAGTCTGTGCCTATACTTCTAAGTGACTGATGGATGAGGACAGAAAAAAAACATTGGGGTTTTTTGTTAAATTTAGAATTGGATTAGCCTGGTGCTTGCTGTCTTCATTTTCTATTGCTATCAGTGGGAGCAGAAAATCCTCAAAACCTGATAAGCCTGATATCTCAACTAAAAGTTAACAAAACCAGCAGCTTAGAGGAAGATACAACAGATAATAGCAGGCCATGTTGTGCTACTGGATTTAACACAAAGCTCTTCATTAAGGCAATCACAGAAAAATGGCAAGATCCGTTTCTGGCTTAGGCCCATTCAAAAGTGTGATGCCAAAGAATGTTCCTACTGAGCAGGTTAATGCAAGAATGCAGAGAATCCTGCTGCAAAACACTTCCAGAGACAGTTTAACACAGTGAAAATGAGTTACGAGAAAGTAAATACAGCATCTTGTACCAGTTGGGTATGAAGTTGTAGTGTGATAAGCAACGGAGTTTTATTGAGAAAATACTAATGAGAAATAAATGCCTGCAGTGAAAAGTGTAGCATCTGGTCTGCATTTGACTTCACGCATGAAAGCTATTTGGCTTGACTTCCTGCCAAATCCTGCAGTTTTTGAGATCATCGCACATGAAGGAGATTGAACTCCCTAGGTTAGCATCTCAAAATTTTCTCTTAGCAGAGCACATGTGGAGTTCTAAAAGGACA
Organism: Gymnogyps californianus; assembly: GCF_018139145.2. Classification (NCBI taxonomy): domain Eukaryota; kingdom Metazoa; phylum Chordata; class Aves; order Accipitriformes; family Cathartidae; genus Gymnogyps; species Gymnogyps californianus. The sequence goes on along the minus strand of NC_059481.1, from coordinate 4,839,886 downwards.
GACTCCCCACTTTTGCTTACAAGTATGGCTCATTTTTTTGCATTTTTTATGCTGTTGTAGTCTCTGTCAACATCTATAACGTTTATGGAGTGGCGGTTATTAAAGGTTGTTAGCCGTTGTTCAAGAATCCTTCAACATGTATACATCGGGTTTTAAGTCATTGTCTAAATACCCCAGAAAATCTGCAAGAAAGAAATGGCAAACCGCTGCACAATCCATCAAACTGGACACTGTGGGCTTTCTGCACAAGGAGCTTTCTGCATTGCTTAAGTAATGATACATCCCAGTCAATCTATTTGTGATTTGCAGGGTTTAAGGTACTTAGAACAGTCCAGTCTAAGGCATTCCCTTGAGAGGACTGACTTTGAACAGTTAAAAAGAAAGGCTACTATGAACATTTCTCAACTGTTTGGATGCCATTGCATTCTCCATAGTATGCCAAGGGCTCTGCTGCTTTTGGTATTGCCTCTAGAATTTTCTACTCATCTTGGACCGTGGTGTGCTTAGTTCGTATAAACTAGTCCCTCCCTGTCCTCCCCTCTTGCACTTGGACCATTGGACTAGGTAGTCTGAAAGCCAGAAGAGCAATAAGAGTGCTAAAAAAAGACTGAAATGAACTTTTAATGAGGGCTTTTTTTAACATTCTCTGGACCTAATATCATCTGCTCTAGCATCATTGCAATTAGTCATTTCACAGCAATGACGTGTAGGAAGGGGATGACAGTGTCTTCATACTAATGAAGATATTTTGATGCTCCAGTTAGACATGTAGACTAACAATTCCACTGATAGCATTGAGTGGCTCTGGATTTGCCTTTGCATTAGGCACATACAATCTCTTTTAATTGTCATAAAAGGCTGATGTGAGGATCCCAAATCTGCAGGCTCACCTGCTTGGCAAAGTTCACAAGAGTCCTGGTTATTGGACATATCCTTGGATGGGACTTGTATCTAGCTGACGTGCTGCCTACCCATCAATCTGAATCTGCTGATGCACTGAAAATCTTTCTTTCCTTCTGCGTACTTGAGTAATACTGTCACTGTTTGGTCACTGTTCAGTCTCTTTAGCTTGCTGCTCAGTCAACATTCAAATCATTAAAGAGAGCTATTAAAAGTTTATTGGAAAACAAATGTGTGGAAGGTTTTGAGATAGTTTAAAAGCATCAATTGGAGGGCATTGTCATCTCTCTGTAGTTTCTGTCTAAAGAGAGCAACTACATGGAAAAATAATTTCTGTGAGCAAATGCTTGCTGTGCCATTGGCACTGCTCTAGGCTGAAACTTGACTCTAAAACCAGCGTTGGAAAATTCAACGTTTGTAAGTAATTCCTCACTAATCTAGATCAAATATGCTCATCTTGCAGTTAAAAGCTTTTGTCTTGGTGGTAGCCTAGCTTGCCTTGCTTTATTTCTGCCTGGCATACATTTAGCAGCAGGCTTTTTTCATTTGATCCTGCAATCATTTGCTGTGGAGTGCAGACTTAAGATCAGAAATTATGTTGTGGCTTGAAGTGTGTCCTTCATCTTCTCTCTATCCTTTTCTTATACATCAGTGCAATGAAAGCGTTGGTTAAAACCAGCCTATTCTGTCAGAGCCGCGTTGGTGCTGGCAGGAGTTACAAACTTACATCAGGAGAAGGGGTAGGCGGTGCTGAGCGCGCTGGGGGACTGGCGGGGGCTCCAGTTACCCGGCAGAGAGGAATTGTGCTTTAAAATCTTTCTTTTTAAGGATTACGTATTTGGGAAGGATTCACAGGGATTTGACTCAAGTTGCCAAATACTGCCTGTAACTGCATTTGGACGCACAGGTGGCTTTTGGTGGTTAAACCAGCAAACCAGCTTTAAATCGCCTTCACCAGCCAGACGTGAGGAGCCCCGGGGAAGCGGCCCGACTGCCGGGGCGGAGGCCGCCGGCCGGGCGTCCTTCAGCGGGGCCCGCCGCCGCCCCGGCTGGAGGGCCGGGCCGTTAGCTGCCCGCCAGGCTCGGAGAGGGGCGCAGGTCGCGGCACCGGCGGGCGGCTCGTCAGATCGAGCCCGTTGTTAACCCGCAGTTAATCCAGTCTGCGGAAGAGCGAGTTGCGCTGTCGTCCTCGCCACCGCTTTCCGCTCGCTTCCCGACAGCGCGGCGGCCGCCCGAGCGCGGCACGCCGGAAGGGTCCCGCCGCCGCCGTCCCTCGGGAGGGGCCCTGCGGGGCGCTGGGAAGCGCAGCCTCTGCGGCCTGCCGCGCCCTGGCCGGGGCTCCGGGGCCGCGCCTGCCTCGCCGGCTCCGGCCCCGGCCCCGGCCCCGCCGCTACCGGGCGCGGAGCCACGCTACGCCCTGAGACGAGCGGCTGCCCTCGCTCGATGCGCTCGGAGCTCGGCCGAGCGAGCGCTCGGGAGCGGCCGGAGCTGCCTGGCGGGCACCCGGTGAGGCGGTGGCGAGGAGGCGCGAAGCGGCCATGTACGGCCTGGCGCGGGCCCTGCGGCGGGCGGCGGCCCCCGGGCGGGCCGGGCGGCTGTCGGCGCCCCGGCGAGGGGGCGGCGGTGCCGGGGCGCGGCCCTGGGGCTGGGGGCTGGCGCTGGGGCTGGCGCTGGGGGTGAAGGTGCCGACGCCGGCGGGCTGCGAGGCTGACGGCGGGCAGGAGGCGGAGGCGAACCCGCTGCCGCCCCCTCGGGGCTTCGGCGCGGCCATCGAGAGGAGCAGGGACCTGCTGCGGAGGATTAAGGTGCTGAGCGAGCGGGGCTGAAAGGGAGCCGGGGGTCTGACCCCGCGTCTGGTGCTGTGCGAGCCAGCCCTCGCCTCCGTGAGGGGGGAGATGGGCTTGTCTCTCGTTCCCGTGGACTTCGCGATCGCTGCAAGAGATTTCGGTCAGGCGTTGCGCGGGGGGAACGTTTTTGGGGGGCCCCGCCAGGCGTGCGGTGCGCGCCGTGCTGTGAGGAGCCGCCCGGCGGCTGGAGGAGGAGGGCGAACCCCGCCGAGCTGCCGGGGCTCATCCCCAGCCGCTGGCTCTCCAGTGAGGAGCCGCTCCCGCCCGCTCGCCCGCCCCGTCCTGTCCCGCCGCGGGCGCTCACGGCCTCCGCCCCGCCCGCAGCTCCTGCGGATACTCGTTGGGTTCCCGCCCAGCGATCACAGATGAATCGCTGAATGTGACGGTAGCCGTCTTACGGAATATTTCATTATTTTTCTTCTTAATGTAGTGTCAGTGAAGGCTGTCGGTGCTCGGGAAGCTTAGGCCAGGCAGAGCTTGATGTGGCGAGCTGGTGAAAGTATGGTGCAGTACGGGGTATCTGAGAACAGGGGAAGGCGTTACAGGCTGTAGGAAGGAGGGAGAGACAAGGGGATTGTTTAAAACACACGTTGTAGTTACTTTGAAAATCTCACTAAACCTCCTTTGAAATTCTACTTGCTAATAGATGATGCAGTTTGCGTGTTGCCTATTAACTCTGTAATGTTTTATTTCTAGTCAGTTTTTCGTGCATGTCCTGTTGCTAATTTAATTCAATTATTAAATAAATTATTTTCTTTAAATTATTATTGTTGTTAGATATATTTTTCCTAGTTGCTGGATTAAAATTTTGCTTCTCGAAAGCAGTTTATACCAGTTCAGCCCAACTAATATTTAGCAAAATTTCAACTGTAATGTGACAACAATACGCAGGTGTATTTGTAGGATTGCTTTTGCATTTTTAGGGTTTGGGAGAAGGTGTTTTTTAACTGTAAAGATCCTTCTTAATGTCTTCTGTCTATTTTTTTGACAGGATGAAGCAGGAATCCCAGGTGTACTAGTTGGGGTTTCTGTAGATGGAAAGGAAGTCTGGTCAGAAGGTTAGTATATGGGAGTAGTAGTTGTGCATGCTGTTGGGAAGCGATGAACATTTTAAAAATGAACAATTCGGACACACTGATCAGGCTGGGATTTCATCCACTTGATGTCCCAGCTCCAGACAGTGGCCAGAAACAGGTGCCTGTGGAGTGTGAAGTGATACTTGCCTTGGTAAACTTCAGTAATTTCCAGGAATCAATAATTTATTAACTTCCTGAATGTGCTAGTATATCTCAACAGTTATGTTTAAGAACCTTTCTTCCATTAATTTGTCAGATTGGTCTTTGAATATACTTATACTCTAGGCATACAGCTGTACAGTGATCTGGTAGAATTGTATATAGAAGGTACAGAACTGTCCCCACAGGAACTTACTTAATAGTCAAAGTAATAATGGCTCATATTTGGTGATCTGTCTCCCATTTATGGGCCGAGGTGTACATTTTTACTGGGAAGGTGCTGAGATGTAACATGTGTCCTCCTTCCAGAAATTGCAAATGATTTTTCTGGTTACACAGTTTAGTTTTAAGAGTCTGTTAGTACTGCTCATATCACGTAGACATTTGATGTTTATTTAAAAAAATCACCAAACTGTGTGTCTGTTTTCAGAAACACTTTCATAACATGTTTTGGGTTTTTTGGACAACTTAAATGGTAGTAGTAAATGGCAACATATTTCATGAATGTGTTAGAGAATTTGGAAAAAAAAAATCTTTGTAAAAAAGACTGTTACTAACTTTCTTCTGGCGGTCTGTTGTTGCATTAGCTTTTATATATGTATAAAGCTGATTATAGGTTTTCATTTCTCTTTCATCATAACAGAAGTGAGTTGGAGAGCCACTGGTAACTTTTGTAATGTGGCCTAATAAGAAAATTGTGCTAGAAACTTAATCACAAACTTTCTCAAATCGGATAGCTTTTTCTGGTCTCAAATTACCTAGCAACGAAAGCAGAAGTTTTTATAAGACTTGTGCAGAATCCCTTCCTTGACATGCAGGAAAGTGCCTGAGGGAACTAGTGCCAGGGTTGTGGTTTATCACCAGGACTGCCAGATCCAGTAGCAAGACAACTACATGTGGGAGCATAAGCCATGGTAGAGCTTTCTATAACCTGCTGCATATGGATATAGAGAACAACACTGCCTTGAGTAAGGCAGCTGGGAGGTGGGTAACATTCCTCTAGCAGACTTCTGGCTCATTTTGTTGTCTTCCTCCCTTCTTCATGGCGGGGGGGGAATAGGAACAGGTGTAAGTTGCATGTATTCTGTGACCATGGTACTAAACCTGCTTTCTTGCCAAACTGATGGGAGTGATTTGAGATTTGGAAGGTTTTTTCACTGAGGGGTACAGCATCTGCATTCACAAGCACCATGCAAGCACTTGAGTAGCAACTTTACATAAAAGAAAGGGTCTTGGGCAACTGACATGTCATCTGCTTTATTTCTTGTATTTTGGCAAGGGTTTTTTTTCTGAGTAGTTCATTATTAGACTACAGGTTTATATAGACAGACGTGCATTTCTTGCAGGCCTTGCTTGTACTGAAAACTGAAAATATGTCATTACTGCATTTCATTGCTTTTTATGCTGCAACATCACTTGCACAATTTCTTCAGACCTAGCTCAAACTGAAGACTAGTATGGGAGCTTGATAATGCCTTATTAGTTCCAGTTCTTGCTACCAGATTTGTGGGTTGGTTACATAGGAAAACACTGGTATGGGGACCATTAAGCTGTCTTTTAATTGAAGTTGTGCTGAGTGATGTTGAAACATAGTGTGTAACACCACTGTTTTGTGAAGCTTTACAGCTTCGGTAATTGCTATGAGTTTGTGAGTGATTTCCTTTCTCGATTTCTGTACTGATAAAATAAGACCCTTTACTGTTTCAACCATTAATTCAGAACAATAAAAGGAGTATTTATGACTGTTGGTCAGTTATTTTACAGTCTAGGTTTTGGTCTTTTTAGTCTTTCTACATTGAATATTTGACCTCAGGAGTGTAAGTTTTGGCTTAATCTTCAGTCTTGTTTATCATTAGGTTTGTTTTGTAGTCTTAATCAGTAACTTGGGATGCCATTGGCCAATACAATGGGCTTTGATTAACTGTTCCTACTATATTAAAATGTTATTAACTTAATTGAAGGAGGAGCAGGGATAGTCCAATGCTTCATGTCCCAGTTTAGGTAGAGGAAAAACATTTTAAGGAGCGAGTAAATCTAATTCATTGCAAATAATTAATTCAGTATGTCTCTAGGCAAAATATTTACCACAGTGTTTTTATTTTCTTAAAGGTTTGGGTTATGCTGATGTAGAGAATCGTGTAGTATGTAAGCCAGAGACGATCATGCGAATTGCTAGTATTAGCAAATGTCTTACAATGATGGCTGTTGCTAAATTGTGGGAAGAGGGGAAACTGGATTTAGATGCTCCAGTGCAGAAATATGTCCCTGAATTTCCAGAAAAAGTCTACGAGGGTGAAAAGGTATGTAATTGTTTACTGGTAACACTTTTCTGGAGTTTTGTTCCTGTCATTGCACAGCCATATGTGTACAGGTGCCTGTATCTGGACCTATATTCCTGTAAAACACCAAAAATCTTTTAGACAAGTACCGATGTTTGCTGCTTAAAAAAGCAACACTGGAAATTTGGATCTTCAGTTTTATATCAAGTGTGTTGTGTACGCATATATATATATATATTTTAACTGGGTTTAATACATGATACTTAAAAGGTCTTATATCTTTGTCTGTTCCTTGTCATGTTGAATTTTACTTTTCTGGTGATTTAGTGTGCATCATATTGTTAATGAAGAGAGCTCACATTTAAATATTGTCCTTTCTACCTAGGTTGCTATTACTACAAGACTGTTAGTTTCACACTTGAGTGGGATTCGTCACTATGAAAAAGATATTACAAAAGTAAAGGAAGAAAAGGAAAAGGCAAACAGAGCATTTAAACTAACAAAACCCTATCAGGATAAAGAACAAAAAGAAGGCAAAGGGATTGAAAAGATTGATTCTGTCAAACCGAGAAAAGAACATGAAGGTGAGGTAAAAAGCCGAAATTCAAAACCTGGCAGGAGAGACAAGGAATTTGAGCAAGAAGAGTATTATTTGAAGGAAAAATTTGAAAGCGTGATTGAATCACTGAAGATATTTAAAAATGATCCTTTATTCTTTAAACCAGGTGAGTTTCTATTCATTTAGACCAAAATGTATTTTTATGGTGAAATTTTTGTTTCAAATTGTTTTACATGCAGTGAGGATAGTAAAGTCCAGTAGAGAGTGTTTGTGTAGGGTTTTTGTTTTGTTCTGTTTTCCCTCCCCCTCCCCCCTTTTTTTTTCTTCTTGTGCCCCATTAAAAGCTCAACAGAGAAGTATTTGGGCTGTTCTGCATAAACCATCTGATCATGTAATTGTCTTAAAACTGATGTAACTTTTGAAGACTGAACTGATCAGGATTTTATCAGTTCAATTTTAGATAACAGTCTTTCATAGGTATCTTTACCAATCTACTAACTTAAAGAATTATGCTGATGTAGATACCTTCTAATGGTGTATCTGCACCATAATCCAGCAGGTTCAAAATGTGATGTAGCCAAGAATTAAAAGGTAATACAAAGAGTCCCAGATAATGCAGGGGAGAAGAGAAAGTGGGACCTCAGGCAGAAATAAGACTTCTCTCCCAGGAGCTCTAAGTAATGCAGTAAGTGCTATGAAACGTACCAGTTACTGAATTTATAAATGCTAAAGCAGATTATAATTTTGGTAACAAATTTGTATCTACAAAGTATTTCGTAAGTGGATACCGACTTGCTGTATTCATGCTCTGGGCCTTCTAGATACGAACCAAAAGTGAAAAATTTTAGTGAGGCACTAAACCAGAGCTAAAAAATTTGACAGAAAGACCATAGAATCACAGAAATATTGAGGTTATTTATTGTTGGAATTATTTAAGTTAATTCTAGAAAGGACTTTGAGGAACTTCAGGTGTAAGTTCTAAATGAGTTATGTTAACAGGCGAATGATACGCATTGCTGATGAACAGTAAATAATGTGCATTTAAGGGGAGAGGGGTAGGAAAGGGGACAAATTAACCACTTACCATCTTGGAGAGTTCTAGGAACCATTTCAAGTGAGATGTGTCTTGACTGTAGGCAGTTCAGCAGTTGCTTGATATGTAGATGTTTCATAAAAGGTGTTAGCACAAGAATGAGATTTTTAAAAATGTTTTGTAAATAAATTATGTTGTCTTAAATAATACGCATGTTAGTGTTCATATAATCTTTCAGGATATTCTAGAACTAGAAAACTAGAACTAGAAACACTATGATTAATGTGATCAAGACCTTTGAAAACCTTGAGCGAGTACTACCCTTGTCTTTCCATCTCTAGGGTATAGACACACAAACAAGTCACAGTAGATGAGCATCTTTTAAGAAGTAATGTTATGGTTTGCTTCAGCTTTCCAAATCCAGACATCCTTGTTAGAACTGGTATGGTAAATCTTATGGAAAAGATGTTAAATGTCAGTCTTCACATCTTGGTGTGAAACCTAGCTGTGCATGCAGATCGTTGAAAATTTTTTAGCGCTATTCTCAGAGCTACCTGCACTTAGCAAGCATCTGTGTCTGCTGCAGTACAGAAATTCCTAGGGCCCAGTATCATAAGCTTGTGATTCACATCATATTAAAATGGGAGTGGAGGGGGTGTCTTTTAATTGATTATTCATTGCTGTATATAGTTTTATTTGCACATGTGATTACTTAAATTTTATCTTTCAGATTCCATTTAAGCATCATGCAGCTAACTTTTTTTCCCCCCCCTCCCTTTCTCATTGTATTTCTTCAAGGTAGTCAGTTCTTGTATTCAACATATGGCTTTACTCTGTTAAGCGCTGTTGTGGAGAGAGTTTCAGGACAAAAATTTACAGATTATATGCTAAAAATGTTTCATGATTTGGATATGCTGTCAACTGTACTAGATGACAATGAAGCAATGATATATAACAGAGCAAGGTAAACAAGGATGAAACTTTTTTTTTCCCACAACAACTGTTGCTCTTTCTATCTCTGTTAAGCTGACTGAATTAAGAATGTGTGAATTTTTTTTTTCCAGGCTTTTAAATGAAGTGGGTTTTGTTATTTCAAAGTTAGTCATGTAACTGATTTTATGTCAGCATTATGGTATTGTTTCTGTAATTAGCATGTAAAATTACAGAATAGGAAATATGTATTTCCTGTTATAAGAGTATATGGGGGGGGAGTGGCAGGGGTGACTTTGAAGTTTGCATTTATTTTGGATACAAATAAGCAGGTAAGTGTAAATAGAGTAAAATAAAGGAGTAACTAGGAGATTGTTAGAATATATAGTTGCCTTGGTTTGCTTAATATACTGACCTTTTAAGAGTTCTGTGGAATTGTAACAGTCTCACAGTAACAGAAGGTTTTCATAAATTAAATTGTAGTATCAATTTTAACCCGAATTAAAATTCTATTTAACACAGAACATGCTTTACCAATTGATTTCTTTTTATTAACTAGAAAAACCCAAACAAACACAAAAAAACCCCAAAAACTACCAGAGAAATTAATGTAACTGCATAATCTGTTCCAATATAGTGGATAAGGGCAGAGTTTCTTGTCTTTCTCTCCAGTCTTATTTTATTGACCTACCTGTCTGGGCTCTGAAATTGATTTATTGACTGACCTGTTAAATTTTGGTGCAGAAGAATTCTAACTGAATCATAAAAGCAGGTTAAGGAAAATGTCTTATGAAAACGAGACTCGAACTTTTTAAAAGTTTGGCTTCTAAAATGCTCTCAAAGAATGAAAATGGTGATGAACATGTTGAATCCAAGGTTTATAGTCCTTGCATATAAGTGTATATTTAAAGAGTGTGTGTGTGTGTACATAGACACAGGAGTTTGTAATGTTTTAGGGATAGCTTTACTGCTGTATTCTAAAATGCTTTGTGCTGGTATTTATTTTGCTTGCAAATTTTCAGAGGCTCTTCTGGCTGTAGATCTGGATGCTAGTGATGTTCTCATAAATTATCAAGCTTGTACAGTCAAGTTCTTTTAAATATATATGTGTGTGTGTATTAACCCTTTTATAAACTGAAATATGGTAGGGATGAAAGAATTGGGACAGACGCTATTTTGAGGGTCTTTTTATGGGCTATTTATTGTTAAGCAAAACTGATATGCTAATGTGATGGTTTTGCTTCCACAAATAGCTAGCTTGGTGCCTCAAACTAGAACATATTGACATGTTGTGGTTTGTTTAATGGTTTGGTTATGCTATACTTCACTGACATGAAAATGTTTAAAAATTCATGTTCTAGATCTTTTAGAGGTGTAAGTCAAGCATTTCAGCATCTTTGTAACAGTTTTTATTGTGATTGAAAAACTGACTATAGGGACACCGAGATAATCAAGTCTCTGGCAGAGTTGATGGTAGTCTTGGACCATTTGTGTCTCTTCCTTTGCTTCAACCTCTGATTTTCAGTATTATGGCTTTCAGAAGTTCCCCAATATAAGTGCAGACTAGATAGGGAATGTATCTCTGTACTGTTTGATAGTACGCTTGCCCTGTCCTGCCCTGCCCTGCCCCGCCCACCCCCCCATTCCCCCCCCCCCCCCCCTTTTTTTTTTTTGGTGGTTCCTTTTCACAGCTCTCCAAGTAGTACATGGACCTCTTCTGGTCTAAAGGCCAAAGGCTGAAATTCATCAGATTGTATAGTTATTCAACATTCCTTTTCATATGTTGTTTGAAATGAATCCAGTCATGATTGGACTGTTTCTTTCAAAAGCATAATTCAGTGTGCACTCCTGTTGTGTTGTTCCTGATAGTTCATTCTGCAATTCTGGTTGGTAGTTTCTAATTTGTATTTTAATGACAGGTTTTGCAAGACTCTTTCATGCTTCTCACTTTTCTTAGTAGTTCCAGAATATTCAGTTGTAGTAGTATATGGCAACTGTAATGGTGAAGTGGGGGGAAATCCATCATAAATGGAAACTACTGTCTCAGAGCAGTCACCTAAGGCTTCAGTGAAATTTCAGCTCAGTGTCTGATAATCATGGGGTAGTTGTAGGATTCCTCTTTCTTAAAACACTTTAACTAGTACAGGGATTTAAGAAAAATCCTGTGCTGGCTGATCTATAGATTTCTGTCACGTCTCTTATTTGTATATTGCCTTTGCTCTTAGTATGTCCTAAGCGTAAGTAGAAGGATTAGTACTTTTATTGAAACTAAGCTTCTAACCTAAGAAGTCACCTTCATTTTTGTTTTCCTGTCTGAATTTCTTCTTGATTTTTCTGCAAGAAATATATTTAAGAAAAATATATTTTAAAAAATTCTAAAGTTTCATGAGAACAAGCTAATATATGCTCAGTTTGCTCTTTTAAGGTAGGGCAGCTTAAAATAGTTGTGCATAGTATCTGAGAATGACAAGTTGAATTTTCTTGAATTCTAGGTGTTATGTTTACAACAAAAAGGGACGGCTGGTAAACGCGCCGTATGTGGACAACTCTTACAAGTGGGCTGGTGGTGGCTTTCTGTCGTCAGTAGGGGACCTTCTGAAATTTGGAAATGCCTTGTTGTACAGTTATCAAGCCGGACAATTTAAAAACACTAATGGCAAACTTCTTCCTGGGTACCTCAAACCAGACACAGTTGCAATGATGTGGACCCCAGTGCCAAAAACGGAAGTGTCGTGGGACAGGGATGGTAAATACGCAATGGCTTGGGCTGTAGTAGAGAAAAAACAACAATATGGCTGTTGCAGACAGCAGAGACACTATGCATCTCATACGGGTGGTGCAGTGGGAGCAAGTAGCGTCCTCCTAATTCTTCCTGAAGAGCTGGACTCTGAAGCTATAGATACTGGGCTAGTGGCACCACCTAGAGGAGTGATTGTTAGTATTATCTGTAATATGCAATCAGTTTCACTCAACAGCACTGCCTTAAAGATTGCAAGGGAATTTGATAAAGAAAAATGGGCACAATATATAGATTAAAAAAAGAGATACGTGTAACTGAACTCACTGTACTGAAACATGAAAAAGAAAAAAGGAGAAGGGTGAATTGGACTCTGAGATCACTAAAAGTACGTGAAGAAAAAGCATCAAAAATTCACTTAATTAACTTCTGCTAGTGGTGCTAAACTTATGTGTAACTGGAATTCATCTCTCAGGGAAGTTCCTAACTTACAGAAAAGGAGAATGTAACAGTCAAATTTGACGTCCTGTAGTACCTGTGTAAATTATCATTATATTAGCAGGGTTTTTTTGAATCCAGCCAAGCACTTGACCAAGATTAAAAAAACTAGCATTGGTTTCTTGCACGGAGAAGTACAACAAATTATCTACCTTAAATGATAAGCTTTTGAAAAATTTCACATCTTGATTTGAGCACACAAAGATGTAATTTGTTATTCTCACAGTTCCAGTCTGCCAAAACTGTTCAGTATTCATTTTTAAAGAAAAATGGTTTTACTGTTGATTTTTCTATTTTCACATAGTGCTTTATTTGCTTAAAAAGCAAAAAAACCCCAACAAAACCCAAATCTTGAAGCTACCTCCAGAATGCAGATTGATACTAGAAGTACGCTTTTGTCAGAGCTGTGGATTTTTAAGAATTAGAAAAGAATGAAGCTTAGAGTAATGTAAGTAAAAAATCTTTTTGTTATTTAGATGTCCTCTCTTCCATTTTTATTGGACACAGAGAATGTGTGAAACTAGTTTACTAGTGAACTAAGGGTATTATTTCCACAGTCGAATATGCCCAAATAGCACAACATGGTGAGCTGTCAAACTGTCTCATTGTTTTTGAATCATACACATGCTAACTTTGGTAGCCAGAAATGGCACTGTATTCTGTAATGTAGATATTCCTTTAGATATAGGAATTAGGAACTCAAATAACTCAATAAAATTTAAAGCCCATTCTTGAAGCCAGTAGTAGAAGTCTCACAGACTTCGAGAGTTTTTTTTGAAAACCATCTTTTTTTCCATTTGGAGACCTGCCTCAATGAGTTACTTTTGCACAAGGCTGAACAAGAAATTGTGATAGAGTTCCAAAGAAGCATTTTCTAATCTTCAGTTTTACTATAGGAATACAATAACATCTGAAGATGTTAATTGTATATATTCCGTAATGGCATGGAATATCTCCATGATCTTCAAGATTTACCCCCACCCCACTTCCCCTGCAGTTACATCAGACAGTATTTCCAGGCTGAGACAAAACAAAATATCTTTCAGGAAAGGTTTGAATACTTACATCCCTGCACTGTTTAGCAGCTCTGCTTCTCTGAATATAAGGAGCAAGATGTCTTAGATAACAGCTAGCAGAAGGTAGCCTTACCTGCCTCTTTCCCAAGTTATTGCTTTTAGTGTTAACTTCATAGTTGTTACCTGCCCTGTGATGAAACAACATGCTGTCATCTCTGTTCCCAGTATGCCTATGATGATAACATTTATTACCTAGGACTGACAAACCAGGAAATTTAGTATTTTGAGGTGTCAGTGTTTTACCTACATTTTTAATTGAAGCTAGTAGGACTGGTTTAGCACTCTTCATAATTATAATCATTCTTGTGCCTTAAAACAGTAAAAGCTTACACCTAAACTATTTGCTTGGGTTTTCTGGCCCACTGACCAAAATTTCACTCTTTCATTCATTAATAACGGGTTGTCTTTATCTCAAGAATATCAAATCAGTAGAGACAACAGAGAGAAGCTTTCTGAATAAACTTTCATTTGGTCAGGCAATAAATTATGTGTTCTTCCACTGAAGTCTCTGATTCTGTTTGACAGTTCCAATACAGAAGTACTGGAGCTGAGCGTCTTCTACAATAGCAACATTTCCACACCCCACACCCCCCCCAGTCTTGAGCACCTACTAGCTGGGTAAACGTGCAGCAGCAGAAGTCATTGCCCGTTTTACACAGGGAACAAGAGTAAGTAGTTCTGAGTTGTTTTCATGTTGAAGAATACATGAATAGAAATAGACCAAATACAATGTTTTAAATATAGAAAATCTGAAAAGTAATAATACCGTTATTTTAGGATTTATAACATACTTTTCTTGTATGATGCATCTGTTTTGCAAATGGTATTTACTGTTCTTGAAAACCATTTTGCATATTTCAGAGAAAACAAGTTTCACTCACTGATCATTGTGTTTGGGTTTAGACAAAGATTCAGAATGTAGAAGGCATAGGTTTACCGTTATGCTTGTCTGCATATGACCAAACACTAATAAATGTAAATACTTGAAGTATATATGAAAGTGAATAACAGTAAGAAGTGTCTAAGGCATTTCTAACACCAAGATACTAATGACAGTGTCTCACTTCCCTCACAGAATATGTTTAGCCACCAACTTTTTATATGCATACCATGTTCTTCATACTGGGATACATACGTATCCCCATAACTTAAGGCTTTTAAAAAACCTTTGCTGTCACATATACAGTACTGGAGATGCTATGATGTCTGAATTTCATCTTCCAGTACCTGGAAAATGGGTCATTGACTTTCCTTGATTTGGTATTTACTTAAATCATGAGTTCTTATCTTTTAGGGTAGAGGAAGAGAAGGCAGAGATATGGGAGACTAGGAATCAATCTGGCCTTAGCACATGTATTCAGGTCACAAGTGAATTAATATTGCTACTTTGATCTTTGTTCTGAAACCACTTATTTGATGGACTGGCATTACGTGTGGGAAACTGGTCAATTAAGAGCAGCTTTCCTGATAAACTTACTCTTAAATTAACCTTTATTGTGAAAACACAGTATGGCACTGACATAAAACTGTACTTTCCTTAAAAGGCATGTATACTACATTGGTGCATCTATTTCTGTATCAAACACCTACTTTTTGCACCTGGTAATTATAAGTGGTCACTGTTTGAATTAACTGAAATAAAACTTCTCTTGCAAATGCAACAAATTGTAATATCAGGTTTTGGGGTTTTCTTTTATTGACTACAAACGTACAAGTTTTAAAAGTCATAAAAAGAATACAGGTTAAATAGAAATTCCCAACAATAATTAGCTCACCAAGACACCTGATACTTTAAAAGAAATGTTGATACATAACTTGAGATATTATTTAGTAAAATAAGATACATGTAAGACTGTTGAATGTTTTCTCATGGTTTAAAAAAACAAAATCCACTTTTTAACAGCCATTTAGAAAGGGATGGCTTTTAAAAACTAACTAAAAACCTGTTTCCTCATTGCAAAAAGGTAATTATTTAATGTCAGTATTTAATACTGAAAATATGCATGGTTTTGCTGTACTAGTTTTTTTAATGACTGGATACCATTCACAGCTGTTAGTGTAGTTTGCTGACTTACTGTTGCTTATATACCATATACTTTCTCTATACTCAATGCTTTCAGTGTTTTGCAAAAGACTTTTTTTTTTTTTTGGTATAGAAATCTCAGTATAGAATACCAAATGCAGTTTTGAGACCAGATTAGAGGGAGGGAAAAACTATGCTTTCCAGAAAAACAGCTGAACATAACTGAGTAACTTTAGATTTTTATTTATTGCTACGTTACTCAACACGGTAAAGGGACTAAAGCAATGTTGAAAGCAAATGAGCCATTTTAAATCTATCTAGCCTTTGCAACCGTTGCAGTTAGGGTAGCTGCAGTAATAAAGTATACAAAATGCTTTCTTAAGCAGTTTCTGTCACCATATACGTTACACTGGTGTAGTTGATTCATGAGGAGAGGATGCAGCAAGTCCAAGGTTTTTATACTAAATGACACCACGCAATTAACAATACACTGTTTAAAAGTAAAATTATAAAAATAGAGCTCAGTTGTCTGCAAACTTGCAGGAAAAACTTGCACTTCAAATCATTTATTGAAAAAGAGATTCCAGCTCATTAGCCACCAGTAGCGTGTAATTTTTACAAAATCAGTCGTAATTAAATTGTATTAACAGGCATTTTTAAACTGGTAAGGCTTTCAGGAACACAGATCCAAAACCACATGCTGAAGTGTTCAGTGTTGCTTTCTTCTAAATGAACAGCCTGTAAAGAAATCACATGAGTATAGACATGGATAGTCCTTAAATTGTTAGACTGCCTTGGAAAATTGCCCACCCAACTTAAGTAGGAAAACTCATGCAATAAATTTAAATTTCATGTACCACAAGAGGTGAAGATTTAGCACTTTGAGTCCACTAACTCAACCAGAACAACATGGCTGTCGTATAATTCATCTTAAAATAAGGCTAAGGTGTACTATTTCTTTTCTTCCAGATGCCTTTTAAAATTTCAGTCTACTGTTCCATCCCTTAGTGATACAAACCCCAAGCTGAAACAGCTGCTAGGCGTGTTGATACCTTTTCAACTGCTCAACAACCTTACTTCAGGTATTCTGTCCTCATATAAACTACATCCGTAGAGTAGCACATGGTATAAGCACTGCTACATGTAATTTGCATATGTATTTACCTTTTGTCCTTTAAACAAAACATGAATAAGACGTGGATTTGTTCTTTAGGTTTTTTTAAACCCTCGAGTGTTTCCAGTGTTTTTCACATAGCCCAGACGTTGGGTTGCATTTCAAGATACTGGTGCTATACCAGTTATCTGTATATAATTACCAGTGGTTATTTGTTCCCTTATAATTTATACAAAACAAATTTTGATTAAGTAACATGAGCCAGGGAACTGCCTTACAGTACTACTGTTTAAAAACAAACAGGCAAGCCACCACTGACTAGCAGTGGCACAGAATTGCTTTAGCCTGGCAAAAGTATCCTACTCCTTTAATGGTTCTTTTTAACGCTTTAAACTTAGCTCAGAATTAAATAGGCAGTATTTATTACAGATAGGCTAAAGAAAACAAGTCAAAGCACCTGAAATCAAGTGTGTTTGATCACAATGAAGCTGCTTAGCTGCCTGGCATACCTGCGTAGCCATTTCGAAACAAGAATCTGAAGAAAAATTTGCAATTCAGGGCCCATTAACGATGTTTTTACTAGCCAACTCTAAGCAATTTGCAAAATAAGCATTCCAGTATCAGTTTTCAAAATCAAAGCTAAAATATTTGCAGGCTATAAATACATAAATGCATTTATGTAAGTGGAATATTTAGGCTGCTAAACATTGCCCCTTACCTTCTGTGAGCCTGGCTTTCCCCCCGGTGGGCTGACACAGCACAGTTGAGCACCCTACACACAGAACTACTGTCTGAGCATGGCTGAATACAGTGGTGATCTTGTAGCATCCTGGAAAACAGCATTATTAAACTTTCCATTGAGTATTTCTAGCATGATTTTTTTATTGTATGTGTAATTGAATCAGATACTCTAAATACACTTGTCCAAAAAGGGATCTATATTTCATTACACAGCATACCAAGTGAAACAAAGCAGAACATTGTTACTGCGGTCTGAAGTACTTGCTTTTACTAACATGCGTATGAAAGCAAGTTAGTTAACTGGAACTGTTATGACTCCCCATATGAAAATCAACACAGCCTGATGGCTGACAAGCCCCAATTTACCTGTAGTATGTCTCCTGCAAAAATGTCGAGGAGTTCTAGACTAGCCTTCGCTGCTGAACAGAACCACCCATCTAGCTAAATATTTAACTTGTAATAGTAGAACGTTGCTGTTGACAAAGTCTGGCAGCTGTGAATATAAACACTGCTGTTCAAGTTTGTGTTTGCTTTCTGTTTAATAATTGGTACACGTAAGGCACGTGCTCGGTTGCATTCTACAAAGCTAGCATATTTAAACGAGAAGACTTGCACAGAATAACTTCACTAATTCCAGATGCAAGAAGAGGCATCAGCAACACTTGTCTACAACTTCTAAATTCTATGACTTAAGAAAGAATGACATCACTCTTGACAAAGGGATTTTCACTGCTTTCATTCTTTTCCCTGAAAAGTATTTTTAGTTAACCAAGAGGAATTTTTGGAGAGAGAAAACTTGTAAAGGATTTAATCTAGATATGGATATAGAAAAATAGACAAATAGATAAAGGTGAGCATAGATTCCATTTTCAGCATGTGTGGACCAGAAAGGTAAGATAAAATATATGTTGTGAGGAAGGTCCTCAGAAAGCTGACAAGAGAACTGGTTGGTAGAGAGAACTCCTATTAGAATAACAGATTTCTGCTTTGTTTAAATCACAAATAGTAACTGCACAAATCTCCGTTTTGCAAACAGGTGCTAGCAGCTACAATTTAAGCATAGCAATGTTGTTTTCCCCCCAAGAACTGAACTTCCATGTTGATGCATTTTTAACTTTGTGGATTTTGCAGGGAAACAAGCCCAATCCATTTCAGTAACTAGGTAGCAACTTCTAACACCACTGAATGATGCATAAGGCCGTCTGATATTTTCAGTGCCTCGTGCTTAGGACTCTCATTATTGAAGCTCTCCTGCTTTGCTCTATATATCCCTCAAACTCAATAACCAATTAGTCCAACAATAATGAAGATAACCAATGACCTATGGGCTTATGTTCACATTAACTGTATCTTAGTATATGCATGCATGTACACTGGTTTGAAGAAAGTTTAAAAAAAAATAAAAATCAGTGGCTTAGCCTTCAACCATGTATTTTTTAAAAGTAACCACACTTCACTTTCAAACAGTTTTAATGAATTTACCTCACTTTTAGATGGAAAACAATGTCTCAGAGCTTCTTAGAAATCTAAGCTACTAAGAAAAAATAAGATAATAAGAAAACCTGAATACAGCAACAATTCCCTGCTTCTAGTCAGGATGATCACTACTGTAAGTAAGTCTATGCATTTTCTTACTCCTATAATCTTCTTATACTGCAGTAGTTTCTAGGAAATAAGTTACCACACTTAACAATTTCTGTGCCTCGATATGGATGTAGCTGTGCTGATCAAAGAAGCTGTTCACTGGTAGAGCATACTCCTATAATTGTGCTAGAAAATCCCACGTTTTAGTGTATAAAAGAAGTTGGTTATACAGATGTTTCTGAGCCAAAGTAATGAAAATCTGTGCAAGGCAGACACAGGCAACACCTTAAATATAACCCCTGTACACGTGAGCTAGATGTCAGCTTACTTCTTAACAGTAGCACGTGAAAAAGGCAGTTGTATATGTTTTACTTTATATGTGAAGTCCCAGTATGCCTGTATATATCCTTGTGAAAAGTTCTTCTGGTTGCTCTTCCAGAATCAACCAACTTATAAAAGGAGGAAAACAATGTTGTCTTCTATTTGAAACTTGTGCCATGGATGCTTTAAAGCATCCATTTAGTCTCACTTCTTATACATGCAAATCTGAGGGTTTGGTTTTTTTTCCCTGCCTGCCAGGATTTCATAAAGGGAAAAAAAACCTCAACAACCAAACAAAAAAAAATTCTCATGCCAGACCTCCAGAAAAGAAAATAAAAAGCTGACTGTTTAAATTAACTTTTGAAAAAGGTTGAAAACACTTTTATTGTTAAAAAACCGCAAAGCACTATACAGACTTTTTTTCTCTACAGAACAGATAAATCACATTTAGATTAAAAAAAAAAAAAACTAAAAAAATCAGACCTTTTATGAAGATGAACGGCATACAAAATTAGTTCCGTTCCTTCTGTAAGATACAAACATTTTAAATATTTACCTGGACATTTTACATCCATAAAGTAGGAGTTTGGGCTCTGCACAAGACGTTTCTTTTTGTGCTTCCTCTTCTCATCCTCTAAGGAGGGATGCACTAGGTCTTTAGCCAGCTGGGTAGGGCAAGAGGAAAAACGCACTGCATGTTAAACAGCGCTCCGGCTACTTGGACAGACTGGATGCCGCGAAGCCGCCTTCAGTCTGTTCCCGAGCACGGCCGCAGCGCTAGCGCCAACCTCCCCGGCAGGGCTGAGGGTGACGGGGACAGCGAGACCCCTCTCGGGCCTTCGCAGCCGCCGGCGGGGTACCGCCGTTTGCCAGCGAGGCGGGAGCGGCGCGACGCCTGAGCGACCGCAGCCGCTCCCCGCTCTGGTGGCAAGCTCGCCCGCCCGTCCCCGCCGGGCGCGCGTCCGCTCCGCTCCCCCCCCCCCGCCCCGAAGGCCGCGGCGCGCGGTACCGGGGCGGCTCCTGTCAGTCGGTGCCCCCCGCGCGGGTCCCGTCGCGACGGAGGCCCGAGGGCAGGGGCCAGGTGTCCCCGAGGACGGACCCTCGGCCGCTGGCCCGGTCTCTGCCCCGCGGAAAGGCCCGGCGGGCGCTGGTAAACAACTCACAGGCATGTCTGCCGCGGAGCCGCCCCGTGCGCCCGCGACGCCAGCCCCGTGTTGCCCCCGCCGCCCCGCCCCTTCCCCGCGCGCTTCCGGCGGGCGCGAGGGCAGCGCCGCGCTGGCGGCGCGGAGCTCGAGCTGCTCTGGGCGCCCGGCGGACTCGGGTCTATGGTGTGTGCTGGGGGGCGGGGCTGGCCGGCCCCGGAGCGGGAGCGCCGGCAGGGCGGGCCGGCGGCGGGCGTGGGGCGCCGGTTTGTGAGGGGCTTCCAGAAATCGGGCGGGAGCCTCGGCCTCACAGGGACGTCGTTTGCAGTACTTGCAAAAATGCCAGCGTGCCGTTTCCCGTCACGCAACTTGATTTGTTTGCCTTTAATTGGTTAGGAAGTCAGTGCAGGGAGTATGTGCACGTTCAGCTAACTGCCTGTTGAGGATTTTTGTACGAGCTCACGGTAATGCGCCTACTGCTTTCCCAGACAAAATGGCACTTACAGGAAAAAGCAGCGTGAGACCTTTTATAATGGCATTACGGTGTTCATGGCAGGGCAGTACCACAATGCTTTCTCTCACTGGCACTCAAAAACTGATTAAGCACAGAGAAAGACAGAGTCTTAATACGATTGCAGTTCTCTCTTCAAAAAATCTGCTCATTTTTCCCTCTAACAGATTAATACATGACACAGGTATTTTCAGGTAATGAATGGAATCTAGAAGTCCCATCTACTTTTATACTAAATGCTGACTGAATTGTCGCTCATACGTTGTTTCATACTAAATGACACGTTGCGTGAAGTCGTACCTATGTGCATATTCTTTTGCAGTTTCCCACCCCATTCAAAAAGAAGAATGCAGAAGAATTTCTGTTAGTTACCATTTATGTGTTTAAACCGATTTAGAGAACCTATGAGAAATAAAAATATTGCAGGTAGTGGGAATGAAAAAAACATTTTCCATTGATTTTTTTTTAGTAAGAGGTTGAGTGTTTTTTTCTATAAGTCAATAAAAATAATCACAAATATAATCTGTAAAGACTCTTGGATTTAATCAAGCCTGGAACATTTAAAAGTGTAATTCACTAGAAGTCCAGTAAGTGGCACAAATAGACCTTACGAAAATTGCTTATTATGAAAAGTCTTCCAAAACGTACAATGGGCAGCGTGTTGAGCCACATCCCTTTTGAAGAGAGAACTGATGCATTTAGCAAAAATTATTTTAAAAGTTTGCCATGAGCACAAGCGAAGATGTAAGTTTTATAGAGGCATATCTTCTGACAACAATATTCTCAAAGCTGGGATGGCCTCTCCAGTGCTGACACTGTACACAACTTTCAAAATACTTTCTTCCCACCCCAAACCCCTACATTATTCTGCAAGAATAGACCCATGTGTTGTAGTGCTCCAAGCCATTATATTGGTTTTCCTCTTCTCGCCATCACAACCATGGTCTTGTAACATTGTAATGCTATGTTAGCATTTTTTTCCTTACGCGCTGGAGTGGCGATGACACACAGATAGAGGTATTTTGGAAGTATTTCTTGTTATATCATGGGGAATTTAATATGAAAGGCTCTGACTCATACTTTCCTCTGCATGCCGTCTTGTGAAGCTAGGAACATCAACCAGTTATCAGCGCAGTCAGTTCTTGAGTCTTAGCTGTTCCTACTACCTTTCAGTCTTTTTCAAATGTATGTTATTTATCTGCAAGTGGAAGGGAAAGGGGAGAATCTATTAAGCCTGTTGATTCGGAATCTGAAGGAGAATTATGTTTTTCTTTGTTTAAGAAAATACCTTCACAACGTATAAAGCACCACCAACAAAAAACCAGAACTTACAAAGTGCCGCCCTCCTTCACCTCTTCCTCCTAGCTTTCCCTTCTTAAATGTCTTTCCTGCAAGGAGCCTCTGGTGCTTGAGGAAGACTTCAGAGTCACAGTTTACATTAAAAATTGGTTTCTGTGGAAGAAGGGGTACACAGGACGATCTGAAAACAGGATGTGTTTTGGACACATTCCTCTGTTTGGTTCTCTATTTTGGTTTTACTTGGAGATTCATTTCCTTTTCGTAACTGCTTGTAGTTCAGTGACCTGCTGAATGAGTCAACTCTAATGCATTACCTTCAATCTTATGATTGAAGCTTTTTTTGAAGTACACTCTTTAGAAAACAGAAATGCAGCACTGAGTTTAAGTTGCAAGTTAACGAGGAGAGAAATGCAGTCTGTACTACAGTGGTGTGGCCTACAGAGACAGAGATTCAGGTCTAAGAATGACTTCCCCTTTCCAGCCTTCTCCCAGCAAACAAAGACTTTGATCTCATTTTAGAGAAAAGAACAAGAAACATTATCTGTCTGCTAGAATGACAACAGAAAATTTCCAAAAGCTCATCTGGAGATGTTTAAAAACAACATAATGACAGTTGGGGTTTTTTCTGCATTGCGAGTGGCAGTCTCTTGCTGTTGAAAAGCTGAATCTGTGTCTCTGATGACATGCATTGTGGGGGTCTCCTGCTGGGCTGGTACAGCCAGCAAGCCCTCCCTGCGATGAGGGAGGTAGTGGCAGAGCGCCCGCTGACACCCAGTGCTACTCTGTTCTGCTCCATTTGTGGCCTTCTGCAGCTGAGTTTGGGTGGGTTCTTAGGATTTGCTATCTGATGTTGCAAGAATACAGGCTTTTTGGGGGATTTACTACAAAACCTCGTTTGAACTGACTGTGGTCACTGAGGAAGTGAGTATTGACTGATTTAAAAAAAAACAAATTCACCCTAATAATGCTTATAGTGGTTTGTTTAGATGGGTGTCTCTGTAGTACTATCATTAAGACCGTTTAGATTTCCATACACTAACCAACTCTAAGCTGCACTCAAAATAAGTAGGTTCACTTCAAGTGGTATGTTTGATCTGGAACACAGTCTGCCTGTGGTTTTGCCTGTACTGCAGAATTAAGTATTATAATTTTAATTGATTATAAATTAATGGTGTAAACCATGGCATGTAGTCATTTGGTTTAAATATGCTTACGCTGAGATAGTTTAGATTAGCACTGGAACTTGAAGAAGGTCCGCTTTTAGAACTACTGTAATAGCAAACCTTGAAATTAATGGAACTTACAGATAAGAGTCTTACAGTGTTTTTCCTTTCTGGAATTGAACTGCACATACTTTAAGTTAATGACTTGATTTAACCTCTTCTATATAAAGTTCTGCAGCATATACATATGGAAAATTCATACATTTAGATCACTAAAGGAGAGTACTGTTCTCTGTAAAGACCAAAAATTAAACCTATGCATTGATCTTAAAACTAGGACTTAAAAGCAGGACATATCGGCATATCAAATGCAGTAAGACAAAGTGTAGAATGAGCATAGAAGTATCTACCTGCAGTAAAAGACGTCTTTACTGGAACTGGGGAATAAGTGACTTTTTTTTAAAGGAGTGTCACATGATGGTCATCAAACAGTAATAAATTGCAGAGGCATCTGCCAAAAACATAGTTGTTAAAGATATACATCAAAAATATTATCATATTAGCTAGCAGAGTCCAAAAGCTAAGGAGCAAAGCTCATGTTAATGATTTGTGGCTAGGTGGCATTCGGGGCAAGACTGCTTCATAAGATTATCTTTTGTAGGACTTGGACCTGTGGATTTATTGTA
Source organism: Gymnogyps californianus (assembly GCF_018139145.2). Lineage (NCBI taxonomy): Eukaryota > Metazoa > Chordata > Aves > Accipitriformes > Cathartidae > Gymnogyps > Gymnogyps californianus. The sequence continues at coordinate 4,816,208 of NC_059481.1, read as the reverse complement.
TATGAATAGAGGGAGTAATTGCATTTTGCTATTAGTATTAGCGCCTTTCTTAAACTGAGTGCTTTAACAGATGCACTTTACATATACCTCAGTGACTACAGGAATTCTGCTGTATCTTGGTTGGGACTCAACATCTGTTTATTGGATGAGCTTCAACTGTGGTATTCAGGCAAAACTGTTAGGGCAGTCATTTAGGAGTTGTAAAGGGTTTTAAAATTCTGCTTTTTTGAAATGTACAAATCAGCATCACACTGTTACAGTGCTATCCGCTTTTATATAGTGACAAAAGGTAAACCATAGTATTAAACATTTTCTGCTTCCTACATGTTCCCCTCAGTGGTTCTCCCATACTAGAAAAAAATGAAATGTTTAATTGTAGTTGATCTAGTTGACTGTAATGCAATATAAAACAAATGTTGCCTTTTCCAATTTAGTGCAATAACAAAGACTGGGCTTCAAAGTATTTTCATGAAACAGGTATCATAGTGGCTTGGTTATTGAGCCTTAACAGCTTTGATAGTACTCCTCAAAGTTTTACTAACATGTTGCAAGGTATACAATTGTACAATTACAGTTTTTCCATATTCTAGAAAATAAAAAAATGTAACTCTTTATATCTTGTTTTTAAAGTTCATGGTTAAGTAAACACCTGTCCCTTGAATCTGGCAAACTGGCACTTTTCCAAATCAGAACAAAACGCAATATTGCAAAGCACCAGTGTAATTAAAGAGGGAAGTAATTTGCATTATTTTTCTATAAAACTACTCTTGAGTAACAGATGGCGATCGCAAACATGTTGCTCCGGAGACATATGGAAGCCTATTTGTTCCATAAAACTCAAGAGTGAATATTAACCCCAAAATTACTCTCTTCTATGCTGAAATATGATTGTGTAGTAATTTTCAGTATGGCCGTAATTACAGTACATAGCAAACTGATGTCTCTGAAAATACAGATACAGGGAAATGTTTCAGAGATTAGTTTTTCATTTGCAGTTTCCTATATAATCCGATTATTCATGCCAGTCTGAAATAATTAACCAATTTGGTTTGACTGCTTCAGTGCCAGGTTGCCATTATCATTTATAAACTTAAATCTTGTAATAAGTATTGTAACAACCCATCTTAACATCTAAACAGCCCAACTGCTAATGATACAGTACAAAAATGAACCAAGCAGCCATGTTTCCAAATTCCACCCTGAACTGGGCAGAGGTCTCCAAGTGTGAAAAGAAAAAAAAAGAACCGGCAATTCCCCCCATCCTTGTTTTGCTGCCTTGATTCTGCTCTATCAGATGATATCCTGGTCTTGCAGAGGTCTCAATCAAACAAACAATGACATTTTTACTTGACTCACAACACAGCATCTATGATATAAAATTAGATTTTGGTACAATTAACTGGAAGTTAGATTAGCGTTCATGACAAGCTCTTACTGAATTCACCTTGTACAGAGATTTACATCAGATCTGTCATTGGATTTTTGATGGTTTGTTATCACAAACATATATTGGCCGGGAACACCACCAAACTGAGACCCTTAACAAGGAAGATTTGGAATAATTAAAAATAGAGGCAGAATAGCTTTTGCTTTTTCAAGGTTTATAATGGCTGAGGGTATTTGTTTGGAGTGATTCCTCAGAATACTTTGCACAAATATGGCAGTAGCCAGGCGTTAGACTAGTTTAGCCCTATTTTACCCCATCAAATTGTAGGTTGATGTCATGGAGTGATTTTTTGTGTGCTTGGAATATGGAGGCTAACCATGTATGACAGAACTTTAATATTCAAAACTACTTTTGTTTGATTCTGTACAGAACTCAGCGTATATATTTGCCAAATTAACACAAAAAAAAAGTGAGAAAGGACCTTTTACAGTTGTAGGCTGGGTTATAACTAATAGATCTGGCTGCAGGTGGGAGACACTTATAAGCAGGTATCTCTGGACTGCTGTTAGGCGGTTGAATCACATTTGTGCCCCTCAGTCCCATTTAGAGGGTGCTTGAAACACTTGCAGCTGAGGGGAGATCACAGGGGTCCTCAGGCCTCCTAACGCTGCACCTCACTCCTGCCTTACTCCAGGCGGTTGCTGAGCACGATGGCCTGCTGGGCGACTAGCAGGAGCGGTGCCCTGGTCAGCGGGTGCCAAAGGGCCGTTCCTGCACGGAGGTGAGGGGAAGCCTGGAGGGAGCTGAAAAGGAAGCTGGTGGCTCAGGTCTTGCAGGATGACAGTCCCTTAATGAAAGATTTGGGGAAAAAGGCTCTTTTTCCTTTGTTTTCCTAAGAGGGAAGTGAGAACTGTTGTAGTGATTTATAGTGTTAGAGATTTCTGTTTATAGCTGGTCTAAAGGCTACAATTTTTAAATTAAATTAAAGCAATAGCTCTTTGCTGTCATTTTAAAGTGTTTCAGTAACGCTGTTTATTTTTATAGTGCCTTGTGACATCCTGTGGGGAACACAGCATAATGAATACATAATGAGGTTGCCTCACACCAAGAGATAATTATCAGTGGAAAAAGATGGGGAAAAGTGTTTATTGAAGTGCCCTAGAATAGTCACATGTTGTTCTAGAGTACCCACGTTTTTAGTGCTACTTGACTGTGTGAAAATAATTTTTCTGTTGTGTGAACAAGTTTCTTCCTTACTTGACACTCCCAAAGCAACACGTAAACATTTGAGGCCACATACACACTCACGTTTCACCTGTGTGTATTGGTGATGTGCAGTATTGTGCCATTATTTATTGTGTCACTTGAGCAGATAAATGCATGACTATTTACAAATCTAGCTAGTTTCGATGGAGAATTTAGCCCAGTCCCCTGTAGAATGAGGCCATCTGATTGCTCAGTGATAGCAATTCTCCATGTGTGATTAAATTCAGGATGCATGTGTTTCTATGTCGAAAACTCATGCATCCACTGCCATTTGAGCACCAAGAACGCAAGGTCTCAGACCTAACGGTCTGAGCGTTAACTTACTGTCAGTGCATGTAGGTTTTAAGAACTCAACCTCAAAGACTGCATCTATGTTCACACGGAAATACACAGAGAAGCATCTGGCAGAGCGCTTGGCTCGGTGGGGCCACGCGTTGCCTGCAGGGTCCTCCGGCACCGCAGGCAGGGGAGGCAGGCGCGGGGCAGGCCGCTGTCGCCCCTGCGGGCCGGCGACGCCAGAGAGGCGGCTGCTGCTGTGCACGGGGCTTCCGCGCACGACGGCCGCGCCGGCAGCGCCTGCCAGAGCCTTGGCGTTAAAGGCTCCTGACTGGAAGGTCCTCAGAGACCGTGGCCGAGGCGGCTCCGGCCGGCGGCACGGGCGGAACCCCGGCACGGCCGCGCCGGTCCCCTGCCGCCGTCGCCCACACTACATCTCCCGTCGGGCCCGGGGCGCTTCCGGCGCGCCGTGACGCGAGGCGGCGCTGCCTGCTGTGAGTGGGCGCCGGGCGGGGCGGTGCTTCGCTCCCTGCCTGCCTGCCTGCCTGCCTGCCTCCCTCCCGCGGTCGCCCCCTCCTGCTGCGGCGGCGAGCCCGAGGCCGAGGGAAGATGGCGAAGACCTACGACTATCTGTTCAAGCTGCTGCTCATTGGGGACTCGGGCGTGGGCAAGACCTGCCTGCTCTTCCGCTTCAGCGAGGACGCCTTCAACACCACCTTCATCTCCACCATCGGTGAGGCGCCGCGGCCGGGGCTGGCCGCCGCCACCGTGCCGGCGGCGAGAGCGGTCCTGGCCGGGGCCCTCCCGCCGAGAGAGGAGCCGCTGGGCGGGCGGGAGGAAGGGAGGGGGACGGGGACGGGGGAGCGCCGCCCGTCTCGCCGCCGGGGGCTGGGGCCGCGGCCGCGCTCGGCGGCCTGTGCGTGGCCGCTGCGCGGGAGTGGGCGGGAGCCCCGCGGCCGTTACGGGCCCCGTGCGGGAGGAAGCGCCGGGGCGCCGCCGCCGTGCCCCGGCCGCCGCGGGGGGAAGCGGGAGCCCAGCCCGCCCGGGCTCGGGAACGCCGCTCCCGCCGTCCCCGTGGAGGCGGTGGGGGGCCCGTCGGGGGCCCCGGTGCGGACAGGCCGCGCGGGGGAAGGGTTTGTCCCCGGTGCGGAGGGCCGGCGGGCGGCTCGGTGGCGCGGCCGCTGCCAGGGACCCGCGGGATGCGAGCCGGTCCTCCAGCGGCCCCGGCGCCTCCCTGTGCCCCGGCGACAGCAACAGTTGGCTCGGCCTCGGCTGTGCGCAGCCCTTGGGCCGCTCGCCTGTTGTTTCTGCTGGTAGTGGAAATGATGTTTCTGTGGGGCTGTGTAAGCAATGGCGTGTGCAGGACTGCATCGGTAACGAGTCCTACGCAAAATCCAGGACGTTGTACTGGTTGAGTTACAGGATGATCTTTCCGTCAGTTTTTCTTGCTCTTTCATTATTGGTCGTTTCATGTTTAGATGTAAATTTTCAGAAAGTGGAAGAGGGCTTGCAGTGCTTAAGCTAACTGTGGCTCTTGCTAGGCTGCGTAGTGACAGTGACTAAACCACTCTCGGCAAATAGTTTAACTCTCTCTTCTCAACTCTTCTAAAGGCGTGTGTGTATTCATATACGCGTAGCTCATGTTTTTGAGATTTGGAGTAGTTCTATTCAAGCTCCTTAGTCGACTGGAGTTAGAAGCTCCTTAGTGACCAGATAGAGGAACCGCCTTCACAAAAGGTTGAGTTTGGTTACGAATTTGGTGGTGAAAAGGAGTTTCTAAAGCTCAACTAACCTCTTTCAGTGACAAAGAGATATGATATATCAAAACAGACTGCTGTGGCTTATTTCTGTAAGATTTGTCAGTCTTAAAATACTTTCTGCTGAACTAAACATAGGCAAAATTTTCAAGTTCTTCACTGAGATATTGCTGAATTGAAATCTCAGTCTGATATGACTTGAGATTTATGGTTAGCTACTCGTAGTTGAGGTCATTTTTAAAATAAAATCAAGTACACTGTTTTTGGGATGAAGGGGTAAACTGCAGTGGAGGTTGCTAGTATTTAGGAGGGCGAAGCTAATGCTGGCTTTGAAAAATAACACTAAGAGAATGAGTAGACTCTTTATTGGAAGGAAGTTGATTTAAAGATGAGGTGTGACTTGTTTTATGTTAGCCAAATGCCGTATCCTCTTCAGACATTTTATTGTGCTGAACTTGGTGCACAGGGAAGAAACAAATTTTTGTTTAGGCAGATGTGATTGACTAAATGAGGTATGGCTGGCATTTCTAACGGTTTAAGAACAGATGTTATACATTTCAAAAAAATATTTCTGAAGAATTAAAATGGCACATTCCTTTTCTCTCTGCAACCATTTTCAAAATGCTGTATCAGTAATACTAGCTAATCAAGACCTCAGTAGCATTTTACCTAAAAAGGTATTTTGCTGTATCTGTGGTAGAATAAAAGGCTTAATAAACATTAATAAATGCTATATAGTTAAAAAAAAAAGCCTACATTGGTACTGTGCTAAATATAAAATATCTCTTTATACTTTTTAAAGAGATAGCTAACATAAATGGGTGCGTCTGTCTTCCAACCATTTTCTTGATGTTTCTTGAACTGCTTAGCCCCTTGATATTTCTTTTTCTCACTGATTGACTTTGAAATCTTGAGGATTGTGAATGTGATGCTGGTTTTTTTCTTGCCTTATTCAGTAAATACAGGATTTGCTCTCATTTCCTTCCTTTATATTTGCTTTCACAAAGGTCTTATTTTCAACACTATTCAGCTTGAAGAAACTTACTAATAATTGAGGCATACTCCTGATTCCATAGGTAGTATTTGTGATTTCACAGTTACGTTTCCTCCTTATCATTTCTTTCTTCCAGTCTCTTTTATTTTTCAGTAAAGGACCTACAAACAGGAAAGTTGACAGTGCAGTAAATAGTGAAACTGTTCATAAAGTGCTGATGTATGCTTAAATAAAAGTACTTGGGCTTTTTTCAGTCTTCCTCATGTATTGCTTGTATTACTTTTAAGTCAATGATGTAGATCTAATCTGTTTGTTCTTGAAGACGTGCTCACGCACGTGCTCTCTCTCTCTCTCTCTCTCTCTCTCTGTGAGTGCATGGTGGCTGCTCAATACTAGTCAGTTTTACAATCGTAACTAATACATCTGCTGAGCTTAGAGGCATTCCACTTTTAACAATTCTGATTTTTTTCCGTGACCAATTAAAGCATCGCCAGCCATGGTGTGGAGGGAGACGGAGGGATGCAATGCTTTTCTCTAACAGGCCCCCCTGCCAGTTGAAGTTTTAAGGTGTCTAGATTAGCATTCCTAATTGAGTACACCGAGTCTTCCTGAAGTATAAGCTGCCAGGCTGTTTTGTTTATATGTTCTCCAAAAAGTGGGTTCTGCAGTATGATGGTACTTACTGTTACGATGTGTGTTCAATTCACAGTGATTTTAATTAGCACGCACAATATTATGTGCCCTTAGTGGTGCCCTAGTTCTTCTCTGGTCTGTCTCTCTCCTAACAAGATCAGAGTCGGTTTAACTGTAGAAGTCTGAGAAGGCATATGCTTGAGACGTGTTGACATCAAATTTTATTGTTTAGTCTTATGTATGTAAATGTTATTTGTGAGTGAGGTGAGTCATTTAGAGGTTTTTCTTAACTACGTGGGGTTAAACTTTTACCTGTTTCAGCTTTTTCTTTTTTCTTAGATTCTACATCCAGAAATTAAAGCAAACTTTGTTGCTGTGATGAAAGGGCCCACGTCATGTCTAAGCACCAAATATCTTTCTTATAATTTCCCACTCCTATTTTTGTTTAGTAGTTTAACCGAGGTTAAACCACAACACTTCAGTTACAAGAGCAATGGAAACATTCTCCAAAAGGAAAACAAGAAAGTAGGAGGGGCATATGGAAATATTGCTTTATTATAGAATATTTGTTTTACTTGGCCTCAATGTTCATATTATAGAAATGAGTCAATAATGAATTGTAGTGACTTTGTCATCTTGCATGATATGCTTGTGTTGTACTTTGCAGATTCCCTTCTCTTCTGCTGTCATGCAAAACATGCCTGTAAGGCTAAATCCTTGTGGATTGCTTGGAAGTTTGCAAATGATCCCTTGACTTTTCTCCTCAAGACTTTGGTCATGGTATAATGATGGCTGTACTGATTCAGACAGTTAAGGTCTTCCAGCCTGGTGTCCTGTGGCCAACAGTTGCATAAGAAGTAGGATAAAAGTGCAGTGCATGTATATTTCTAATTTATCAGACCTTTTTTATTCTTTTTTGGGCGACTCTTGGTGCAAGAGCCTTTCTGTCTTTGTCTTGACTACCTGGCATAACTAGTACTGTCAGCAAACTTTGCTACCCATTATGAGAAGTGAACCAGCAATCTTTCTCTCGGATGATCCTTTTGGTTATTCTAAGTGATGTGTTTTCAATCTGTGAAAACACAGATTGGCCTTCAGCAGCTTTAGGCAAGACAGGTCCTTGGCCTTCAGCAACTTTAAATTTTTTATATAGGGCTCTGTAGCTCTGCTTGGAAAATTTCTAAAAGGGTTGACAAGTCATAATACTGCTGTGGTCCCTAGCGAGGATCAGCTTTTCACTGTTAACATGGGATAAAACTTTTTTTACAATGGGAATGTGTTATATAAGGTTACGTTGTTTAGTTTGCTTCCTGAGTGGAAACTTCTGGTTTTGCACAGTTCTACATGGAAAGTAAAATGCAGTTGAGTCAGCTCATTTTCACACTTCAACAGCTCCTAAAGCAAAACTTATCTTGGAGTATCTCATATGCATTTTGCTAGTAGTTTCAGTGCGGTGTACAAGAACAAGAAGCATTAATTTAGCAGTCTCTAAGTATCTTAACTTGCTGTTCAAGTACGGCTGTCTGGTAAAACTGGATTGGGTTTATCATTCCAAATAATAAGGTTTATTCTTTGCATTCCTTTCAACTTTTTGTTTAAACTGGTTTCTAGGAGAGTAAAGTTATATCTTTTAGCTGATAGCATTTCTGACTTAGTACAAAGGCTTGCTGACTCTGAAACAAAATTTGTTGTATTTATTTTTTTAATCCAAGATGATATCAGCATTTGGCAGGAAGTTGCCCACACGAGATAGTACTGTATCTGAGAGTTGAAACAATTTGTTGATTTTACAGAAGTAACTTTTCCTTAGCCTACATCTTGCAAAATAGGACACTACTCCAGCAATCAAGCACGTGTATGCTGACCTTTGAACACTTTGATGAAAATCCTTTGACAAGCAAAATTATCAACTTCCCTTTCGCAGTGAAATTTCCATGTCTATAATGTGTAATGGAAATTGTTTTAGTGTACTCAAGTCAAATTATGCCTCACTGTTTGGGAAAAGCATTGCATCCCTGCATCTCCCTCCGCACCATGGTTGGCCATGCTTTATCGTTCCAGGAAAAAAATCAGAATTGTTAAAAGTGGAATGCCTCTAAGCTCAGCAGATGTATCAGTTATGATTGTAAAACCGACTAGTATTGAGAAATATTTCTACTCTTCTTCCCCACGGTATGATAGACAAAAGAATGGTTGTTGGTTTGTTGGGTTTTTTCCACCGTCCCATTAAGCTTCAACGTTCCCTGTCCTCATTCAATCAATTTCTTTTGGGCTTCTCCAGATGGTAGGAGCTGTAGAAGAAAACACACATCAATGATAGATGAGCAAAGGGAGGGAAGAGTCAGGAAGGCGTTGTCAGTAGTACTTTATTAATGGTCGTTACAATAAATGAATTGTAAGTAAGACTTTGAAGTGACTGAGGCTAGTTTAAGTGTCTCAGGTGGCACCATTATTCATATCTACAGAATGGTAGTGCATGTTCAAGGTTTGTAGGATCTGGGACTTGGGGATCTCTTCAGTACAGTGTGAGAAGGAAGTCAAGGGTTTACATGGGAATAGGGGCAGACAGCATTATGGAGGTAAATATGAAACTGGAAGAATGATTCTGTTTTCAAGGTATGTAATGGGTGGTCAGCAAGATGTTATCCTGATGTTGATCAGAAAGTGTTGTAGTTGGAGACATCGTAGGTTAAAAGCATTAAAGTTTGTGTCTCTTGTGACTTTAAATTTGATACTAACACCTGGCTGGTAACAGAAGACATCTTAGACTTTGATTCTCATCTGCTGATAAGATCGCGTTACCCTACTGTATTCTGCAACAGGCCAACAACATAAGTGAAATTGTTTGGCCTTTATTAAAAATGCTGTTGCAGCTTTCTTGCTGCATGTTACTCTGAAACAGTGTGACAGATGTCTAACTGTTTCATGCCTATTCCTAATTGGCAGATGGAGGTCTATCTTGGTTATGTGTTACCTGGTTATTTGAGTAACAGGATGGCAGCTTAGAGATGCTTTTGTGATTTGATTTGAATGCAAAGTTAACACAGACTAACATTGAATGAACATAGCAACAAATGTACTGATAGATTGATACAGGCTTTGAGAGAGGTATTGAAGACACATAGCTTTTATTTGGGAATTTTTTATTTACTTTTTTGGAAGGATTTCCTACCCCTTCAGCAATAGGGCATCCTTTTAGTAGAAATACATCTTGAACTGACTTATTTCAGAATTTAACTGAAATTCATAATAGGTGATGAAGAATACATGCAGTATTTATAGTGAAGCTTTATTTCATGTTTTGTGATAGAAATTAGGTGTGTGTTTGTAATTCAAAGGATATTATATTGCTTTTTGTGTTTAATCGAATGTTATGGTAGCTTAAGTGCCCAGTCCATCAAGCTGACTGTAGATGTATAAAATAGATCTGATCCTTTTCTAGTGTGAATAAGCTATGAATAATAGTAACTTCAACAGAGTTGCACTGTGTAAGACTCTTGTACAAGCAGAGTTGATCCAAAGGCTTTTAGTTGCTGGACTTGCAACTCGGAACTTAAGTCAGCAACTTCCTGTCCCAACAGGGGTTGCAGTGGGATGTAGTTTAGTGCCTCTTAAAGGGTTTTTGACCAATAATTGCATGTAATATCAGTTTAATCTTGTGGTTTATAGTAAGCTTTCCTCTTCAATGTAAGCTATGACACTTTTGATTAGATTGTATGTAGTTTTAAAGGCAACTGAAGTACTGCATGTTTCAGAAGACTTCTCTTCTGCTAGGGAAAACAATCAGTTGACCAAGTTTAAGATGATCTGTATTAGTTTTGCTGCTGCTGTGCAGACTCTACTGCTTTGGGCACCAGAGAAAAAACTTAATGCTGAATGTCAGTGGTATTCTCTTATATGTATGGCAACATCTAAGAACATGTAAAGCAGACTGGTCACTAATAGGAGTCTGGCACCAAATCTGAAACTCGGGAAGAACAGCTTGAGTTTAAGAAACTGGGCAAAGCTAAAGTGGCTGCCAGCCAGGGAACACATACACTGCTCCCCCCCCCAACAAAAATCCTCCTTTCTTTCATCTGCCAGAGAGAAATAGCTTTCCTTTGCTGAAACAAAATATCTTGTCTGTATGGTGTGACTTCTGATGGGATTAAAGATGAAGTAAGGTATCTGTGTCAACCCAAGCATGGAAGGAAGGAGGAAGATACAGTAAATCAGAGTAACTGCTGGCTGGGAGAACTCTGGCTTAGCGGAAGTGACGAGAGAGGAGTACTTAGAATATGCAGTGCAGGAAAAGGAGATGAAGTGGCCATTAAAAGAACCTTGCATAGGGTAGGAAAAGAAAACTCTTACATGCCAGAAAGACAAGTATGGCCTTCGTTAATAAGTTACGTGGTTTTGCCTGTTAATTTAGGTAGTAAAAGTCTTTCAAAAAAGGCCTATTTTGTCATTCACGTAAGAAGTTAAATAAAGCAGCCCTTCTTCCCTCATGTCCTTTGCTTCCCAAACAGAAGAAAACCCCACATACTTACCCCATGTAAAAACATGGGTTTAAAAAATCCTCCAATAAAAATGATATTCCCAAAGTCTTTTGAGAGTGCCACCTTTAAAAATAGCTTCAGTAACTTTAGTCCTTCTGCTTTGACTTTTGGCCTGATTTTGCTACCTCACTAGGTACTTTACACGCTTGCTTCTAAAACATGACCGTATTTCAGACTCTAACTGAAATTCCTAGATTAGATGATTTATCTTAACAAAGATAATTCTTACTGGATGAGGCATTTTGATCTTCATAGATAACCAAGATCCTTTCGGCCAGAGTATCAGTTACAAAGCTAAGAACTATCTTATACCATTGTTGACGTGTGCTTTGTTTTTTTGCATTTTTATCTGTTTATGTTGCTGGTAATACCCATATTCTATGTACTTTTCCTTCCAGTTTTAGCAGGGCTGTGCCCTCTGAATTCTTATCTGTTTAATGAGTGGGGTGTTCCTGCATTCCTATAAAACTTGCAAAAATTTCACCACTGCTCATCTTTTTTAATGACTTCTATCTTTATAGTGGTCATGTGTAATTTATACCTGCTCTGTCTAACATTATCCAATTCAACTTTTTTTTTCCTCTGCCTCTGACCTTATCTTGATATCCCTGAATCTCTCAAGGAGGTGCTTGACGGTCCAAGTTCTTGGGCTATAGCAGTGTTTAACTGTGCATACTAACTGTTTGCATCAGGTCTTCCATACCTGTCTTAAATCTGCAGGTGATGGGATATGTATGCAGTACCTATCATAGGTACTGCTGGAATAGAAGATACAAAGTGCATTGTTTGTACCGTGCAAGGGTTTTTTATCTCTAAGTGATCAATGACTTACCAATTCTTCCTTTGCTTTGTGAATTCTGGACACTCTGTATGCTTGCTTTTCATATAGCAGCTCTTCTGTTGTAAACAGACAATGGTATGGCCCTCAAAAGTCTTTATTTCTTCACTCTGAATAACCAGTTCAGTATAGACATCCAGATCAAGTGGGAGCCCTAAAACTTTAAGAGGCTTTTTTAAAAAGAAGTGTTATCTCTGTTTCTCGCTGGACAGTCATATAGGTTCATCTGGACCAAAAATTACTGAACAAAACCAAACCTAACCTTTTTGGCCTGTTCTCATCATCACAACTGAAGTGTAGTATATGAGTAGTGAACAATGACTTTTAAATCATGGTGGCAAGGTAGTATTGGTTACATAGGATTTTTTTAATAAGGCATTTTTTCGACCTTTTGGACGCTTAAGATGCTAACTTTTGGATGAAGCGAGCTTTTTTTTTTTCTGACAGCAATATTCAGTTATCTTGGTTAAAGACAGCATTTTCTATGTTTTCTACGTCTACAAACATATCTGATTTACAGGCAGGAGATTCAGGATCATCTTTTCCTGTTCTGGGGGGTTTGACTTTCAGGTTTTTTTGGTCTTACCTATTAAATGATGCTTTTGATAAGGACTAATCACATGTCATCTCATATTAAGCACTGGGCTTCTGAAAGAATAATCAAATACCTATATTCCTAAGCCACCTTCTAAATGGGCAAATCTGGTGTTCTTACCCATTAAAACATGTGGCAAAGGTTTTTTTCTTGTGCAGTAGAAAGCCATATGCTGCACATCCCAGAGACCTGAGGGAAAGAAGAGCTTCAAAGTAGATGACAGATGCACAAATCTCCCATTGCTGCATTACAGGTTAAGTGAGTATGGGGCTGGGTCCTTGGGAGATTGCTGCAGCCGTTTCTGTTTCATATCTAGCCATAGTTGGAGTGTGAAATACAGAGCAATTCCTGTACTAGCATGGAGCTGCAACTGGTCAGGTGGTATCCTGGTGTAAGATCCATACTGGAGCTGCTCGCAAGCTACTTGTGGGCCATGTTTTGGTCTGTATTAACTAGGGCTTTAATTTAATGATTGCTTGAATAGAGTCTGTGGTCTGCTACTCAAAGGAGGAGAGCTGTGACTATGTATACCTGTTCTCTAAGTTACACCATCGGCTGTCATTACAGATGATGGTAAGGTGAATTATGGAACTCACCCAGATGAAAACTAACCTGATCAAAAAAGAAAAGGATTTGGTCGTGACTCTTCAGTGGCAGCACCTACACAAGTTTCAGCTAGCTGTGAAACTGTAGCCTCAACTCCAGTCTGTTGGCCAATTTTAAAATCTGCTGCTTTCCAGTTGCACATTGGCTTGAAAGGAATATGTTCTTAAAGCAGCTAAGTTAATGCATTCCTCTTGGAGACAGTCAGTCCATAAATAATCCTTAAAATAAACAAACTTTGCTGTCTGTATCAGTAGTGCAAATTTAATCTATTTCAAAATTTTTTTAGATGAAACTGAGTTACCACCAAATGGATCTTATTTTACATTCAAAATAGAATGAGAGGTAGACATAGGTTAATTTCTGTGCACTTTCATAGAGCTGTAGTACCTAGGTTGTAAACTCTAAAAGACATTCTTCAGGGACCTAGCCCTTTTAAAGTTGGGCTGTTGTGGCAGTTGGTAATTTTACTCACATCAAGCAGTAATAAGTTTCTGCTATTGTGTTGTTTTATAGTCTTTAAATTTGGATCGAATATTTTTGGTGTTTAAAATCATGCAATTCAAAGGCTGCTCAAAGCAATCTGTAAATTCTGAATTCAAAATGCTGAAAAGAGAATTTTACTTTGCAGGATCTTCTAGTGTTCACGCTGAAGCACTGCAATGCACGGTTGTGGTGGCAGAACTCATAGGAACACTGTTATGAACAAGCGGCTGAAGAGCACTGGATTAAAATTTTAGTATGATAATCAGATTACACTATACGTTATTGAGCTATCAAAAACCTGAATGTTTCAAAGTGTAGGTTGGTCTAATTCTGATGATTATAAGTTGTATTCTGAATCGCTTGTTCTCTTTTAAATGGAAAGTAGTTTATCTTAAGAAAGGAAGCTTAGAATGGTAGCTGTACCATAGCTGAGGAGACATATACTGAAGGAAGTGGCGGTTTGCTTAGCATTATGAGCATTGATCTGATCTTGGTAGTAAGTTTCAAGGTCTTATGAGCAGGGAAGTGCCTCATGTTATATATACACACGGCACTGCATTCTTTATTGCCTTACCTACTTTAGCCATTTGTATATATTTATTTTGCCAGCGCAGTGTGTTTAATCTTTAAGAACCTTACTGTATTAATATCTTTCAAGGTGCAAGGCACTGCTCTGTGTATCATTGTGTAGGACACCAGTATTAGATTCTTTGTATGGGTGAATAGTAAGAAGAAAGGCCAGTTAACCTGAAGGAGCCTATTCAGGCCACTCTGAATTTAGTAGTGTTTTGTGGATTCTTATGGGCTGTCCAGAAGGAATAGAATACAGCTTTGTCCCTTTAAGTTGTGAAAGGATGAATAAAACTGGTTGCACTTGTGTATAATTCTAAAAGAAACTTATCTTACAACTTTTAAAAAAAATGTTGACCTTCACCCTGGTGTGTTGCTTCATGTTAATCTGCTGTATTTTTGAATGGTCGCCATAAAAGACTACTGCGTCTTTAATTTACATAGTGATACAAGACATTGCTGAGATCATCTGAAAATGCCTTGCAGATGTTACTAGGGACTAAAGCCAAATGTTCAAGTTCAAAATGATTAGACTTTGTTCTTTTGCATGAGGCTGTATGACACACTGGTGTGTTGCAAGTGTTCTCCACCCTGCCTTTTACACTAATCTTGTTTCCTACTTGGTCATTTCTTACGTTTACTGAAATCCTTCAAGAAAGATCTAATATAAAAGCAAATTTCTGAGGCTTCATTTATCTACCTTTATAGATTAAGACAGTATACTGATGTAGAGCAAGAAAATATTCCCTTAAAAACACCATTAAAAAAAAATAGTTGTGTATTTAATCCAAACCCTGCAATACCTACTGCTGAGAACAAAAAAAAATAGTAATCCCTGGGTAAGCTCGGGGGGAAAATCTACGGGAGCAAACTGATGTCCCTCAGCTGTTGGATGCATGTTGAAAAGAAAAAGTTTCTGGAAGAGTGTTGTCCTGTAAGTCTGTCCGTGCTTGGAAACTGCATGGAAGATGTTGAAACTCTTCAGCTCTGTTCATGTGTGTCCACACAAAGCTCGCGTATGTGATCAGTGCTGATATCTGCATGTCTGTCATCTTGTGGTGAGCAAGGTGTGTAAATGAGCACTTCAGTGTCCTTCAGTACTGAAGGATCACTTAAAACTTTTCGAAGTATAATGAAAAGCAGAATTCAAGAAACTGAAGGTGAAGCATATTGATTTTCAGTCATGTGCCTCTTCTCACTTCCTTTTTTTGAAGGTAGGTTACAAATTTGCTTGCTCATTTCTAAGTTGCTTTTAAGTCAGGCTTAACTCTGAGTGACTGCAGGAAAATGTTTTCCTTTCCTTTTGTATATCTTGAAGACTCTTGTGTGTTGTGTCTTGCAGTAAAGAAGTTGCAAAATTTTCTCCCTCTCCAGCTCTGCCCATTGAAAAAAAATCAAAACCCCCACAACCCCACATATAAACACAGTAGGATAGGAAGGACCAATGCTGTGAAGTTGGAGCAAGCCCAGGTTGAAAGTTGATGCATAAATTCCAGTTGTTCTGATGCTGTATTGCTCAAAAGGGTAACGAGACTTTGTACCTTGACTCCTTTCCCCATCTTGCAATGCATTCTTTTTTATTGTGATCTATGTCCAATGGTGATAAGTGCCACAAAGTTTCTGGTTATCAGGGAATCCCATTGGAAAATTCTTTTATTTCCATTTAATCTTACTTCTTCCGTTCTTACTTCAGAAGAGTAAGGTAAGATTTAGATAAGTAGGAAGAGAACTTCCTTAATAGGGTGGGGTTTTTATTATGTGCAGATCATGCAAAACAGATCTCTTAATTTTTAGTTTGATCTGATGCTGTGGTGCATCTTTTACGTTCTTTGATAGATGGGTCTAAAATGAGACTCTTTCTAGCAAGCAAATCAAGTATTAATTTTTTTCACAGCTTCTTTGCCAATTTTTGGTGTTTAATCACTTTTTAAAATTCCCTTGGCTTGTATATTTAAAAAAACAAAACAAAACAAAAAACAACTAAACCATTTAAAATGCTAGTACATTGAGTACTTTTTTTTTTTTTTTTTAAATAAAGTATTGCTTTGCCAGAGATGGAGAAATACTCTACTGTGGTAGATATACAGGCTAGTGTACGCTATCAGAGAATTGACATTTATTTGCATCTTGAAAGGGATTGATTTCCTGGCTGATTTCTTGCTAAAGCTGCACCAGAAAAATGTTATTAATATACAGACTCTATGAACTTAGTGAAATGGGAAACGTATTAAAACAACTTGAGTTAAAATCAACAGGAATTGTCATCTGATCATACAGCTTTCTCACATGTGGGGTCCAGCTGCTGCAAACTAATGTTGAGCCACATGAAAAATTAACTTAAAGTACTGGTTAACTGTGTAATACAGGTAAATATTAAGAGTTCTAATATTTACTTGCCAGTGGCTACTAAGTTTTGTTCGTTTTGGGGTTTTTTTTACATTAATTTGCATGTGTTTCTTTTCTGTCTGTCTTTCACTACTTGTATTATTCAAGAACATGGCCCTTCTAGTACCTTCTTGCTAAGCAGACCGAAGACCAGAGAGACTTTTAACTTCAGGAAGTATTTGCTGGTGCTGTTTTAACAGTTTACTTGCTCCAGTCAGAATATTTTGGTTTGGTTTCTTTGGGCTGTAGCATTTTCTGCAACAGTAATTTTGTTTAAAAGAAGAAACAAGACAATCTGTAAGACCAAACAGTGATACTGTGTAGGGAAAAGTTGTAGTGGAGAGCTAGCTGAAACTGATTCTGTAGCACTGAAAAACCTGAGATACTAGCTCTGACGATTACAGGGTTAAAGTCACGGATGAGGGGAGAACAAAAGAGTAACAGTGATGCCTTGAGAGTAAGCTACTGTTCTAAAAACTAAAGTAGCAAAGTGAACTGTTTCAGCGTCTTTGCTCAGTTTGTCCTTACATTCCTGTAAGAATTGTGTCAGACTAGTTTTGTTAAGGATCGTAGTAGAAAACCATTGGTACTAAAGCTGGAAAAGGAACCTCTCAGTATGTACTGCTGGGCAGTCCTGTATATTTAGTATCGTAATGCAGCTCTTTGGAACATTTCCCAATGTCTCTTTAAAATGATTGCATTACAGCTTAATTAAAATCTGCCTAGGTCGGCTGGAATAAGAAGGAACGTGTAACTAGGGAGTGGAGTGGTGGAAGAAGAAGTAGTGGTAGAAGAGCTTTCAGTATATGAAATGAACGTGACTTCTTGGCTTAAACCAAAAGAGGCCTATGTGAGGCCAGTCTCCCTGGCCTCTGATACTTGGATACGTGCTGTTGGACAATGGTATACCCTAGCTGGTAGATTTTATTAGCTTTGCGTAGCGATACAAGGTAAACACGGCAACATCCAGCTTTCATGTTTTTTTGTGTAAGTGTTTATGTGGCACTAATGACACCGACTTTTTCTTAATGTGCAGATTTCTCTGCTCAGTGTATTCTTTGACAGAGTTTTGTTGGAAGCTATGGGAGAAAATATCCTCAGTAAAGTGAGGAGAGAGGATGCATCCCTGGCCTATAGTTAGCAAGGATCTGAAAAGGATTTTGAAGAACAATAAGCCCTCAGCTACTTTTACCCCATGCTGCAGGGGAAATGCAAGCACTTAGTCCTAGCCAATGCACAGTTCAGGTCTCAACTTGGACGTCATCCTTGCAGACTGCAAGTTTGTGATTCCTGCAACAGATGCTCTTGTATCCATATCTAATATGTACTGACTTGCTAGGTGGACACCACTGTGTCAGACTTTTGTGCGGCAACTCTGCTTTAGCAGTTAAAAATAACTATCCTGTTAGCCTTTGCATTCTAAGAATTAATCTGGGTCTGTGTTTTCTAAAAGCTTCTAAAACTTAACTTCAGATGGACATCCAAATGTTTCTGGGCTTTTTCTCCCTACTGGAGAGAGCATTGCACATTGCATTTTAAAGCTGTGTGATCCTTTGCAATCAAACTTCCTGATTCGTGAATGACTCTTCCTTATTAGACCCGAGTATCTTTTCAGACTTTTGTATCCCAGTGTGTGACTGTGCAAAATAAGAATTCACAGATAAAGGAAACTTTCTGTCAATAATTACTTTTGAAATGCTATAGTCATTGGAGTGTTTTACATGGCGTAATTTAAATTTAACTGTAACCAAAAAGTTGCTCGTACTTACCCATGCAAGTGTACTTGGCAGGAAGTGGCAGCACATGTCACCAGGCTTGCTCTACAAATGTTTGCAGCTCACCACTTCCTGTTACTGAAGTGAAAGAGCAAAAGAAACACCAGTTTCTAGTTCATTTTAGCCTCTAAAAAGTTGCAGTTGCATTTGTTAAACTTCTTGGTATCATAAGAGAGATATTTATGGCCTTCCCCTTTATATTCTTCTTTTACCTTTGAAGTTCATCTTTATTTGAGAATTTGGGTGAAGTTCCTACTAGAAATCTTAAGGTCCGAGAAGATATTTTTTGTGCAGATCCTGAGTTTTAGGAGTGATCAAAGGAATGGTTGTATAAATAATTTTGGTGCTGCGAGGGAAATGACTAACCACAAGAAACCAGTCTGTGCAAGGCATGGATTGGTGCACATAGATATGTAACTGCAGTGTAAGCTTGCTTTCTCAGAAGACCATCCCTACAGGAGTCTTTCACTGTTTATGCTGATGTGTCTTAGCTTCAGTAGTTGACAGTACATACAGAATTATCTTTAAACCACAGTAGTGTCTGAACCTAGTTTTCCCAGTAGTTGTTATACTTAATTCTAAGACTTCAGGCCTAGACACGAAGGAGCTTTTAAAACTGATTTAATTTGCTGGTGTCCATGATACAATACCCTTTCCAGAAAAATCTGTATTTGTGCTTTATAACCTTTGAGGCCAAAAGAAAATCTATTCAGAGCAAAGGTCATTTGTTTTCAGACCTCAATACAGTTACGTGTGATTTCAGCAGGTGTTGCACCTCATTGGGAGAAAAATCTTTACAATGAGAGACACAAATCCTGTCAAATGTAAGATGGAAACACTTGCCAAACTTCTGTTACATATAATAAGGATTTTTTTAAAGTACACATCATTCTTACGTCATTTTTAGAAGAATGGGAATTAATGAAAGTATCTTTTTGCCTGTAAATCTACTAGTGAATCTTGGGAAATGGCAATTGTAGCAGTAGTCATAGCATTTTAAATTAATGCAATTAATTTCATATGCTGTTAAAAATGCTGAAGTGATATTTCTGCTCATAATTTGTATTCTGACTAATGGACTAAACTACGTATCCATAGCACATCAAAATTAAGTGGCTGAAACTTGGTATTGTCAGTATATTAAAATATTAATATCACATGCAAGAAGAATGGAATTCAAATAGTTAATGAATGTCCATATTTCATATTCAAATGCTACTGTAGTATATTAAAAAAATCCCGTAGTGTTCTGTTTAAGTGGTGGATGAACTCTTAAAGCTAGAAACAGCATTTTCCCAATTAAGATACTCTTGATAATTGTCACTTAAATTACATCTGAAGAAGGAAGACATTAAATAAATAAAATAACCTACCCCGCCTCCCCCGATCTTTTACAAACTATGACTAAATATCAAGTAACTATTTAAGATTCAGTGAAGAAAAAATGGGCCATTAGTTACAAAACAGATTAATTGGGGGGGTATATGGGGATGGCTGTCCTGGGATTCAAAAATCTGGCAATCATGTAGTAGGACTTGAGCAATCTCAATTTGAGCTATGTTATAGTATAGGTTAGAGACGCAAAAGTTATAGTCCAGCGTGAAGGCTAGTCTGTTTGGAAATCTTGGCTCTGATTCATAGATCCATTTGATCCCTCTAAACCTTAAAAGACATTATTAAGCCTTTCTGAATTAAATGGTTTTTTTCCCACCCATGGCTTAAAATATGTCTTCAAAATCAATCTCGGAACTGATGGGTACTATGTGGAAGTGTAACGGGGGGGAAAGGAGAGAAGCGTTTTCTTGATACCTTTTGGAGTTTCCTAGAAAATCTAAGTTACTCCTAAACTGGTGATCTTGAAAGAGTCCCACGCGTGATCTACTTCAGCCACCTTCAGTAACTATCTGTATAGCTTTTATCTGCTGTAATGCTTTACCATTTACTGTGATGTCTGATTAGATTGCATTAAACATCAGTTTTCAAAAGTAGATGCCAGTTTTGAAAAGGAACTGAGGGGTCATAGTATGTATTTTTTCCTCAGAGCCAGCAGAGGTTCTAGGGAATTGACTTGAACTGAAGGGGCTAGTCAAAAGTTGAGAAAAATATACATTCAAACTAGTGACCTTATTGGTGTAAATTGGAAGAATTTTGAGATTAAATCTTCCTCTCATAATCTTGACTAACTCTAGTAGTGAGTCTGAGTTTGGTCTGTTTTTGTTGTGCAGAATAATTTATCCTTGACATGTTGGATGCAGTTGAAAACCTTTGTGCATCCTCAGCACTTCCTAGTGTTTGGAAGAAATGACAACTTCAGAATAATTCTTTTGCCTAAGTTTGCTCTTACCAAATTGTCAAAAACAAACCAAACACTTCCTTTTCATTTATTGCAAAACTTAGAGTATCTCTTTCTCTGGCAGGAATCGACTTTAAGATCAGAACAATAGAATTAGATGGAAAGAAAATCAAGCTACAAATATGGTAAGTATTCCAAAGTAATTTAAGTTTTCAGTGAGTATTGAATTAATCTTTGAGCAGGAATGCTTCATAGCTTTTGAGCCTGGGTGTACCAGAAGTTTCATACCTTTTATTCATTGACTTTCCATAAGGTTTATGCTTTCTTCTAGCTTGCTCTTGGAGTGGTTCTGCTTCGGTAGCACAGGAAATAGCCTGTTCACATGCAAATGTTACAGCAACTTCCCATTTTATCAAAACTGTCCTCTTACATGTGCTTTTAGCTTTTCCATGTGGAAGAGAAGTATTAACTCCATAGCTGTAAACTAAAATATGTGACCTAATAAAATGTAATCTCCTCTGATACTTTGATGCCTAGTTGTACTTGTAGAGGCACAGGTGAGTGATAATGCTCCCATTCCTTGCATGGTGGGTTAGTAGAGACTAAGCCTCCTGATAGCAGCAAATGAGTATTTTTGGAGTAGCGTTATTACACATATCAAACTCTTTAGATGCTACTGGTGAATGTAGGGCTCTTGCTGATTTCTCAAGTTCTAGAAAAGATAGTTGTGATACTTGCATGCGAGCCAGAATTCTTGTGACTAAGGAAGTGAAGTGCGGGAAGTGATTGGTACAAATTTTCTGTCTGTAAATTAAGTCAAAAAGCTGGGTTTTGTCAGGCCTTTGGGGTTCAGCTCCCCCTAGGTGTGACTAGTAGCCAAACACTTTGGTCCTCTTGTTCACTCACAGACAGATACTGCTTTGAAGTCATCTAGGATAAAATATCAGCACACTAAGGTATAGTGGCTGATTTCGATAGCTAACTGTATGTGAAAATGCACTATCCTAAAATATATTACTGCTGCATGTTTTAATTTTTATTTAATGCAGGGCTCGGATGCATCAGAGCTGCCTTTTTTAATTATTCTAGGGAAGGCTGTGTAGTGCTGAGTTGTATTGCTTGCATGAAAATTTAAATGCTTTTGTGCCATATTTATGGTGCTGCTATAACCACTGATTTAAGTAGGATAGCTTGGGAGTGAGGAAGATGTTGAGGGCTGAAGAAACTTGTGCAAACAGCTTCTAAATGGTATTTTTTCTTAATGAGTGAGTATCAATACATTGTTACTCCCTTTAAAAAGACATCTCTAAGTACAGAACAGTGTAAAGATCACCTCCAACAAATACTTGTTTTCACTGAATTTTAGGGATACAGCAGGCCAGGAGAGATTCCGCACAATCACAACAGCTTACTACAGAGGAGCCATGGTGAGTGCTCTCACTTCAAAAATATTAGGCACAACTAGTGTAACTGGTTTGCTGTTCTTAAGGTAATATCATGTAAGTCTTCAACTGGAGGATTGGATAATTGTGGCTTGAGATGCGGGGAATAAAATTTGTGGTTTGGTTGGGGTTTTTTTTGGTGGGGTTTTGTTTGTTTGTTTGTTTGTTTTTTAAACCTGCTGGTGCTTTGTCTAGTCCTGTTTTTATGACGGAACTTCAAGCCCTGTTGTGTTTTTTAATAGAATTAAAATTTCTGCACATTATAATAAGAAGCTAAGTTGCCAAGTTTTAATCAGGCAGGTTTTTTTAATGCAATCAACCCCTTTAAACATCTGAAATGTTTGAAAAACAGGTAATGAATGATTTTAATATTGAAAGTGTATTTCACTGAATTGCTTTTCCTTCAGCCAGTAGAGAATGCAAAATCTGGGCTAGAAATACAACCACCTACAAAAGCTACTGTTAATTTTTCCTCCATTAAGAATGACTTGAAGTCAAATAACTGACTTAGAGCCTGCGCTCTTTGTGGTACAACTGCTTGTAATCGTTCTTAATGCTATGATTTGAGATACTTTATGTTGGGACACTGTCAATTTCAACTTGCTGATTACTAGCTATGCTGCTACTCCATGTTAGCGCTTTGTATGAACAGATCTGTTCCATTCATAGGCTGGCTGTGGGTCTGTTACGGAACACAGATGGGGAGAAATAGTAATGGTTGTGGCTCTGTGTTAGAGCTTTCTAGTACTTAAAAAGGTTTTGGCAGTGACATGGTCTTCTCCCCACCTCCCAGTCCATGGCCACAGCCTTTTCTTTGTCCTACGAGGAATGATTGGAAAGGCAATAAGGAATGGAGGTGAACCTGGCAATCTGTCCTTAATGCAGCTGTTGTGTGGTTTGCCATGCTTTGCTAACTGTTGAGAGCCCATGCGAGTATACGTACATAACTGGCTGAAAGAGTTAAAGCTGCTGGGAGAGCACCTGTTGTCAGCTTTGCTCTAAGTATCTACTGGCCCCAGCAGATTGGATCTCACAGGTTTGTCGTCTTTGGCTGCTTAAAGCTGCTGCTTCTAAACTTGACTTTAACAATAGAGTCCTGGTTGCTGTTGTAGTAGAATTTCTAAATTTTTCCTGACTATAGGCTAATTATTTAAAACTTCATATAGGTGGTGTGTTTGACCTGTAACAGTGGCAAAAGATGTTATATAGTAATATTTTGGGTAAATTCTCAGCAATGGCATAATGCTTTGAGAAAGGATTATAGGTGTATAAGTCGTATGTTGAATTTCTTGCAAGTATAATCAAACCAACAGCATACATCAAAAGTCAACCAATAGTCCTAGTTCATCTAACTAGATTTTCTTAATTTTATTTAGGGAATTATGCTGGTGTATGACATCACAAATGAAAAGTCTTTTGACAACATAAAAAACTGGATAAGAAACATAGAGGAGGTAGGTGCTTTAGAAAGTACTTCTTACTCGTTCCCTCTTATGATTTCCCTGGGACAAATAATAATCAAGTAATTACTTTCATTATAGTAGTCAACATATATGGCTAAGTTAGACTGTGCAGTGAATGCAACAGTGGTTATTAATGGGGAGAATATAGGGATAGAAGGTCGAAAAGTTTAAAAAGTAAGCATAAAGTGTTTCAAAACTGCTCTTACTATATGACTTTTATGGTTCCTTTTTGCTTTTGGATGTGTCTAAGGAAGCGATGGGATGGGAAGGAGCGATATCTTAGCGAGTCTACCTTTCACTGAGATGATGACAGATCTGTCTAATTTCAGTTGTTACGGTGTTGTGTGTTTGTCCAATTAGAGATTTTTGACCTTTTCATGTGGTCTTGGGTAAGCTTCCTTCCTGCTAACTTATTGTAAATTATTTAATGGGACATGCTGTCGAGTGGGGATCGGTCATTATGAAGTTAGAGGAGAAACCTTAATTTTAGTGAAGCTGTAGTTAGGTAACAGAATCTTACTGGCTTTTTTTCCTTAAACATAAAATCCATGGTCGTCTTTTAGTGTTGTTCTTTGGGTCTTAAGCAAAGTTCCTGCATTAGTGACCAATTTGATCCAATAGTGACTGGGCTAGAAAAGTTCTGTTCTCTTGTTGAAGTGCTCTTGCTGGAGTGATTACCACTTAAGAAGTCTTTTATTAATAATCTATTTTAAAAATGCAAACGTATTATATAATGATACTCCAACTAAATACCCCAGATGCCCATGCACCACTTTGAAGTGTGTACCGTTACATTTCCAGAATAGCCAAATGCCTGTGCATGTGTGCAACCTGGTAT
The DNA here is from genome assembly GCF_018139145.2 of Gymnogyps californianus. Lineage (NCBI taxonomy): Eukaryota > Metazoa > Chordata > Aves > Accipitriformes > Cathartidae > Gymnogyps > Gymnogyps californianus. The sequence continues at coordinate 4,792,069 of NC_059481.1, read as the reverse complement.
AGAGCTCATGGTACTGTGTTTGATCTGTAATAATACTCAGGCAAATTTTATCTAGGAGTATTTATTCCAACCTATCTTAATATTTAAATATTAAATTGCCTGTTTCAAAAGTCAGTCTCTTTCTCAGTAATGCCTTCACATTAGATAACTTTTTAAAAATAAAATATTCATTTGTGGATGAGTTTGACATAAATTTCTTTTAAATAACGGTGCACTTTGTTTCTGAGAGATTACTTTTTCTTCTTTCAGCATGCCTCTTCAGATGTAGAAAGAATGATCCTGGGTAACAAATGTGATATGAATGAAAAAAGACAAGTCTCAAAAGAAAAAGGGGAGAAGGTAAGCTTTGGTGACTTACCTTATTTGTAAGGCTACTTTTCTTAGGATTTCAGCTGCTAGGTATTTGGCATGTTTTAGGCATATAAGAGATAATGGGCCTCAAACCTCTTGTTTCAGTAACTTTAATATACTATAGGATGCCAGGTTTGGGTTTTTTGTTTTTAAATAGCACTTGACTGTCTTCAAGTTTGAATAAACTTAATGGTACTGTTGTCTTGAAGGGAAGATCCTGTAAAGAATGTTGACCTTTGTTGTAGCATAAAGTATTCTAAATCTCAGTATAAAGCTTTGTATACAGTTCTAGCATGTTGTACTCAATTCACCATGGTGGTTACTTACTCTTGTCATAAGTGCTGTTCTTAAAGCTTAAGTAATTAGTTGGCAAGCAGGTAAGAATACTATATAATCTATCATGTACACAGCTAAAGTAGTGTAGTTGCTAGTAACACAACTTATGGGATGATTGTCTGTAGTTATCTGGTCCATAAATCCATATCAATGAAGATTCTATCTTGATGTTCTTTTAGGCCCTAAATAAGTCTTTTTGTGAGCAATTAATCTCTTTGTTGGTTTTGAATTTACATGAGGGTATGGCCTGTTCTAATATTTTGTCTAATTGTCCAGTAACTTTAACGTTTTTGCAAGAGAAAAGCAGAAATGAAGCTTGTTTGGTTTTGTTTTTAAAGCCTGCTGCAGCATACAGCATCTGTTCTATTATGAACCTATGTGAAACATTCCTTTTACAAAGGAACTTCGAAAACACTGAAAAACTTTAACCTCTTTTCCAGTTAGCAATTGATTATGGAATCAAATTTTTGGAGACAAGTGCAAAATCCAGCATAAATGTGGAAGAGGTAAGAGATGGCTGTTACGCTTAGGTGTGTTTCTTGAACTACTACTACGGAGGCATGTTTCATGATCATCTGGGCTTTTTGACCTGATCTGGGACCTGAAGTCCCAACTGTGCTCCTGGGTCACCAATCTTGTTATATTTAGCGAGCTACTGTAAAATCCAGCATTTCTGGTAATGTCTGGAATTGTTTTTTAAATGGATGTTAACAGAGTGGCTTACTATTATTGTAGCAACCAGTTGCTTTAGACTTCTGTGCCTTGCTACTTAAATTGCAAGTGCTTTTGGACAGAGAATAGGTGTAATTTAGAACAATTCTTTGTGCAGGAAATTGAATTCAAGATTCTTTACTTTCAGAGTAACATGCTACTGTGTCAAGGAGCCTTCAGGTTACTACTAAATATGTGCTGTGCAGATGAGACTGAAGATTTGTATGTTAACCTGGAACATCAAGATAAACTGTCATAAGCTGATGTTAGAGGAGGAGGGAGGCTTATAATACTCTATAGACTCGCAATCTGTTTTCCTGCAAAAAAATTTTGTGCTAAAACCACAAGATCCCTATTTATGAGAGCATAAGGAAATAGAATTGGAAGGAAGAGTGGCTCGACTCCAGTCTGTCTTACCATGAATCACTCTTGTCATCTCAGGGAGGGTGGGGGTAGGATCTTAACTATGAAAAGTGTGGACAAGAAAATAATATTATATCAAAAGGCAGTTACATTAAGATTCATTCATTCAGATAAGGCAGACTTGTTCTTAAATGTTGTTCCTGTACCTAATCATCTAAAAGCCTTTCCATGTGTATTGATGGGATGCCTTTTAAAAGTCCTCCAAACACGTACTTAATTCGGATCATGCAGCTAACAAATTAACTAGAAACTAAAGAGATTGTTACTTTAAAATAACATGACTGATGCCGTGCCAGCCAAGCATTTTTTTCTCATTGCAGGATGATTGTTATACAGTATAGTTAGAATGGACTTACTTTGTGCTGCATGTGGAATAATGCTTGACCTGATTTTCACAGTGTCATTATGATTCTTACAGCAAACAATGGAAGTGTGAACATTAGCAGCTAATACCAATGGTGGATAGCAATAGTCTCCTAATAAAAAGTACCTATCTTTTTCATTAGTTCCTCCAGATGGTTGACTTGCTCTTTCATGACATGCCCTGCAATTTCATTTTAACTCCTGTAGGTCCTTAAATGTACAACATTAGTTTGTGCTTACTCCAAACGACTTGGCTATCTGAATATTTTTTTAAATTGTCACATGAATAGTGAAGAAAGCATTAAAAAATGCAGCTGGTATAGGCATTCAGCAAGTAACGATTTAGTCTTCTTTCCACCAAATGCTTAACTTGTGGGAAATGACACAATTTTTATATTCTTGTGATCAGAAGTGAATTAATTTATTTTATTTGTTGTGATTTATTTGCATTAAATGAGTGTCTGTCTTTGGATATATTCCAAACACAATGAGAGGGGAAATGTTTACAGTTTTTTACATTCTGCAACTGTCCTTGGATTGTTGATATCTCCAGATAGCCTAAAATCTTGCTTTTGCCTGCTTCTGGAGAATTGCAGAATTTTTCTGCTATAGAAGTTTCTTTGCTCCTTCATACATCGAAGTCGTAAGATGCTGAGATTTGCCAGTCTCTTTTTTTTTTTTTTTTTTTAATAGGGATGTTGGACGCATAAATAACATTATAGATAGTCCCGGAGCAAAACTTTTGGAGGACAGAAAGCAAGCTAACCTTAATGTGAATTCCCAGACGTGCCATCCTCAGACCTCTCTGTGGGTTTATAGTTGCGATACACAGTACAGTTTGGCCAAAAAAAAAGTATTAGTGTATGCAGCCTTCTCTTCAGCAGGTTTGAGGGATTTTTTGTGGTGGTTTTTTTTTTTTTTTTTTTTTCCAAGAGATATGCGATGGGAAAGTCTGTTCACTTGCTTCAAAGATTGGAGGGATGAAGACTAAAAATAAATAGTTTTTTTTCTTCTAAAGCATGCTTATTGCAGTGTTAAGTCAACAGCTATTGTACATAGAGTGCCTTGCAACTCAAAGTGCTAGCAGTGGCCTACAGAATACTGTATTGTGAATGTGTCTGGCTACTCCAAATCTGTCTTGTCTTTAATGTGTCTTGTGATTAACTCTTTTTTAATTTCTGCTCCTCACCAGGCGTTTTTCACACTTGCACGGGACATTATGACAAAGCTGAACAGAAAAATGGTTTGTATTTCCAATTGGCATACAAAATAGATACATTGAAATGACTGCCATAATAATTGGCTGCGTAGTAGCCCTACCAAAAAACTCCTGGGGATTACAGTGAATGCTGGATCAAATTTGAGCAAACAGTGCTTTATCGTACTTTATTACACATCAGTGAGTAATTGTTCTTTATTTTGCATGAACATTAACATTGGGCAGCCTGAAACTGATGTGTTCTTTTGAAATGTAACGGTGTGATCCTTGCTTTATTAAATGTCAAATTAGGTAGTCACTCCTTCAGCTACTGCTTGAGACCTGGATTGCTGGATAAATGTTTCTTTTTAAAATAGGCAGTTTTATTGAGTGATTAACAGGCTGGATAATTGAGGAGCTCGAGTTGCAACAAACCTCTGCTCTGGTTATTGCTTTGCAAGGCGGGGGGAAGTAGGGAGGGAAACTAGGAAAGTTAGACTTATTTTTTTCTGCGTTTTATGATGTTGATGCTCTTTTCTCTTTCAGAATGACAACAGTTCATCAGGGGCAGGTGGGCCAGTAAAAATAACAGAAAATCGATCTAAGAAGAGCAGCTTCTTTCGATGCACGCTACTTTGATGAACTTCTAATGATAGACTGCAGCACACTTAGAACCTTTTCTGCTTCTTTGAAAGCACAGGGTCACAAAGCCTCAGAAATAATACCACCAAGCTGCTGCTGAGAGCTCCATTGAACGTAGACTGCGATACACAAAATACCAAGTGGATTTTGCTCACTAAGCCTATTGACCTGTCAGGCTCTTCTTTCTCAGATATGGAAGCTATGAAGTGGAGACACAAATGCAAGAGTTAACTTGTTTTCCTTTTTTACTTTCTGTTTTATTGCCTGTTGCAAAAGCTGCTATGTTTCTTTTAACTTTGCACATCCATATTGGCCTCTTACTGCCTGTTACAGCACAATCTTACATTTGTATTTGCACAGTTTGACTTGTAAGTAAGATTCTTAACAGATTTGTGCAGGTTTTTCTTTCTCTTTTTAAACAAAATTATTTTCAAGCAGAAGAGCCAGGGGAAAAATTAAGTCTCACTTCCATTTATTTTCTATGCTGTATACTTGTGGCCATGACTGCAGTATGGATGTTGACACTCTAGTGATGAGAATTACTGTAACAATTGGCATTTAACAATTTGTATGGGTTTTGTCTCTTAGATGCACAAATCTGTTCATGCAGAAGCTATGGCTTCTATTCTGAATGTAGTATGTTGCTTTTCTCTCTTTACCAGACTTAGCAATGTTGTGTTCTGAATTGCCAGTCACTGTCTGATTCACAGATGCACCTTTCAGTTATTTGAATAAACACAGTGTCTTTCCTCACTTAACTTCCCTTTGTTAGCTCGAACTGTCTGCACCTTTTTTTGTTTCTGATGAGGAAGTACACTCTGGAGTTGAAATCATCATCACAAATTGGCCTCATCACTATCACTTAAGTGGCTTGTGGAAGCTGAATGCATGAGTTTTGAGTAACCTCTTTGTGGACTCGTTTGTTCAGAAATGACTGCTTCTAAAGGTGACTTCCATTTCTACTGGAATTCGAAGGCTAGTTCATTAATGTCTGTAAGCATCGACCCTTGACAACAGAGGTGTCCAAAAACTAGCGTCCTATGCAGTTGCTAAAGTTTATCAAGTTCTGGCACTAAGGAAACGGTCACATTAGGGCTATAATGTACTATTAGTTATGCAGTTAATGCTGAATGTGTGCAGCCCTCTTTGGTCTGCTCAAGCAGTTAAGTTATTTTTTCATCAAAAACTGGTACAGTGACCTAGACTGTTAGAAGCAGAGTTGAAACGTAGTTGCCTTTTTTACTCAACTGAGCATTGTATAACCTAGTCTTTGTTCTACTACTTTTTTATTGTCTTCTGGAAGATTTCCTCAATGAGCAATTAAAACAGGTGCTTTAGTTCTGTTGATGTGCCAAACTTGGACCATTGTAAGCTTTAACTAAAAGTTTGTGTCCAGCATGTTTGTTATTAGGGGATAGGTGCATTCTGTCATTGTCAAAGTTAATGTCTGATGTGCTTGCTTTTGCTTCACTACGTTGTCTAGAGTTGTAAACAGTGAGTTGGTTGTTACCACAGATAACCGCTTCATTTTGTGGTGTCAGGTACTGAATTTGTCATCTCTGGGTCTGTTGTAAATATCTTGAAAGTGAACAGGCCAATAGTGTTAGATTTAAAGACTTTTGATTTTAAAAGGTTTAACATTAGTAGCTGGTTCCATAAAGTTTTAAGTGGTTATCAACCTGTCCCCACACGTAGTTTAATAGAAATAGCTATTGTAACTAGATGGTTAATCTCATAAACTGCTGTTGCTGCACTAAAACAGAAAAATCTTCATGGCAAAAAGGTTTAGTGAAAAAGCAACCCTAACTGCTCTGTTGTCTACCCTTGATGTTTTTCTTGGACAGGCTAAAGCAGTTATGTTTTCTGTATGGTTAAAAAAAGTGCTTCTATACAGAAAGTGTTGTGACACCAATTATGAATGTTGTTTATTTTCAGTAATTTACCTCTGACTTATTTGGTGTCGTAATACTTTGATTTTTATCTCAGGGGTTGTCTGCAAACCAAAACTGACATGTTCTGTGTTTGGCACTGTTTACAGAATGCTTTGTGTTGTTTTTCCTGTCTTTGCTGTGTGGTTAAATGTTCATTCAATATTAGTCTCCATGAACTTCTCTTTGAAAGAGCCTGTAAGTAGTAGAGTCTATGAAGTGCTTCTTGAAGCAGCAGCGAATTGGGGTATCTGCTCTGTATGGGGGGGGAAGAAAAAAAACTTGCTATTTTCTTACATTTAGCTGTGCTAAACTGTACATAAATGTGAGGTAAGACCATAGGAAATCCACTTTATGCATGATAAAATAATGCAGTAAATATTTCACTTTGCTTAATGTTCATGTAAAGTTCATCTTTTTCTATTTGTAGAAGAATTTAATGCAATTTTGTTGTCCCCTGCTGAAACTGAAGAATTCTAATTTCATGTGGTCTTATGGATAAGGTAAAATGCTGATTTCTCTCTCTTTCTTTGTTGTTTTGCCCCGACCCTTCTTCTCCAGCAGTATTAAATGGCTGAGTGGCTGCACTTTATTGGTGTGCTAACTTTTGGTCAGTATAGACCTCTTTCTGTGTACAGTCTGCCTTGTCAGACATTGAAAAATGTGCTGTATCTTAGCGTGCAAATCAGCTGTATGTTTTACTGGGAATTTTTTTAGCTATGTTTTCCTTTAGACAAGCAGGTGGTGATAAATGGTATGTTCTGCCTACGCATCAGATGCTGGGTACTACAGGCTTTTGTAATATCACTATGATTGTTTCGTGCAGTCTCTGTTGCTACTTTGCTCAAGACTATATAATCTAAATTTTGAAGGACTCTTAACTATACCTCAGTCAACTAGTTAGTATTCTAATGTCCATTAGAATGAAAGTCATATAATTATTATTCATTAAGCAGCAAATGTATTTCTGTTTTGTTCCAGAAATTGCCGTTAACCTTTCAGGAAAGGCAGACATTTTTTGGTGGATTTTGATAAAACAAAAATGCTGCTTATGCTGTGGAGTTTTATGAAATCTTCCCTCAGCCCCATGTCTGTGCACTATATCTTGACCAATATCTTTCTAAATGGTTTAAAAAAAAAAAAAAGCCAAACAAAAACCAGACTGGTCTCAGTGCTTTGCAATTTTAGCTTTCAGTCTGTGCTCAGCAAAACATGCACAAGAAGTTTTTGTTGAGTGTATACAGAATATTTGATTTACTCACTGTCTGGAAGTTCTATTATTGCTAAAGCTTAAACCACTCATGAAACTTAACGCAGCTCCCTTTTCTATTTGGGGACAGTCTCAAAAATGCTAATTGACTTTTCAGACTTGTAGTTCTTTTTACAGAAAGTATTTCCCATTGCAAGTACCTTTCCCATACTAGTCTGCTAAGTCAAGTGAATTAAGTGGATCATTTTCACAAGTGAATAAAGGAGTCTTAAATATACATATCACATTAAAATATTGTGAATGGATAATGATTTGAAAGTACATGAATAATTTGTAAAATGCATAAATGTGTTATTTGTGAAAATGCATCTGTTATTTGGTTATCTATTAATGTAACAGAAATTTTGCAATGTTAAACTTCTTACAGATTGGTCTGTAGGTGATAATAGGTCTCTCTTCTCCTCCATTCACTGAACTGCTTATGCCATTCTCATTCTTATAAATAAAACTTGTATTTCTTTCTTCCACAAAAGCAGGATTTCCATTGATTTTTCTTGTTTCTGGTGAATTTAAGTATTTTAGTGCATTCCTATGGCCTTACGAACACTTTTGCAAATAAAACTTCAATTACAGTTATTTTAATGCTATATAGCTACTAAATTCAGAATAAAAAGTATAGTCCTTGAGAAAATGCTTAATTTTGAAATAGAAGTGTTCTACTGTGTGTGTTTAAGCACATTTTATCTCTGGTATAAAGGTGTAATGTGAAAAGCTCCTGCAGATCAAAGTGAACTTGTCATGTGGTTAACTTGTAAACCTAATCATTAATTGTGTATTGATGTGTATAGACAAAAAAACCCAAACCCAACCCCTAAAAAAAACTTCACACTCCAATGGTTTTATTATTCCATGTGAACTTTTTTACAACAATGTGTGTCTCAAATAAAAGTTACATAATGAAAAGTATTTGGAGTATTTTGTATGAAATATTCCACATAGTTTTTATACAGTTGGCATTTCCACTCTATTTTTGATACATCTGTCGTGGAAAGGTGTCCAGCTGAGTTGCACCTGTAAAGCTTTGCTTAACTTCAGTGGCAAACCAGAAGGGTTTTTGTATGGCTTTGCTTGTTCCTAAACTTGGCTGTTCTTTACATTTCTCCTGAAATATCCTCTCTTCCTGTAGTGACTGCTTAAATCTAAGTATATTATTTCAATGACCTTCAGCTTCATAAGCAACCATTTTTCCAGACATTTAGTGTCATGAAATACCCTTCCAAGGTAACTTCTGAGCAATGCCAGTAAAGATAACATGAGACAGTCTCCAATTGGATTAAGAATTATCTACTCAAGCTGTTAACGTTTTCTTTTTGGTGGTTGTTGTTTTAAATCAGTTATGTGAAAGGTATGACTCTTAAGTAACCTGAGGCACAAATATCATGAATTAATATAGCAAATATTGTTTGTCCAGCTTCCTTCAGCACTGAATATTGAGGGATTTGACATAAATATTTGTTGGCTATTGCATTAGCGATAGTTCTGGACTTTCAAATTATTGTGGTTTGGCAGTAACTCACAATTGGTATGAAAATTAGCAAACCTGAGGAAAGAATGGTTTTGTCTCCCCAAGACAAAAGCAGATTAATAGTTGAGACACCCAAGTGGGCACCCTAAGGAATGAATAGGAAACGCGTGGATGACAAGTAGCTTCTAAAGTTTGTGCTTTTTACATGTTCATCTAATAAACTGTATTTAGCTGAAAGGATGTATTGTCTCTTTACCTTAAGCAACAGAAAGCTAGAGTTACATTCTTGCTACACCTTATTATTTGTTGGTTTTGGTTTGTTTTGTTGTGGGTGGTTTTTTTTTTTTCAGACTGCTTCTGGCAGACAAGTTTGCTGCTTTAGGACCAGCTGTTTAAACATTATCTTGCAGATCCCTTTGATCTGAACTGGTTCTAGATGCTCAGCAGTCCTAAAATCCTTTCTGCAAGTCCTTCCTTCAGTTCTCACAGAAGTTAGTGGCATGCATCTGCATCCCAATAACATTTTAAATACATTTGCATTCTCCATTTGTTAAAAGGAAATAGTGGGCATACTTACACTGCTTAAAAATGGTGATTTATTACAGTTCCTGGATCTATTTTTGGTTGCAGACTAGCAATTACTACACAAGTAGTGCACACTTGTAGACCAGAGGCAAGTTGTTGGTACACGTGTAGAACATATCCAGCTTTTATTATCTGGTAAATTGCCTTTTTCCTAAATGGTTCTTTTTCCAATTTTGTTGACTAGCAGCTCTCTAGAATTCTTGAACTATACCGAAGTCATCAATATAACGTAGGATTTCAAAATCATTTTTCTTTAGAAAGATTCTAATCTTCAAGAGATACATAAATGAAGTTTTTATGTTGCATAATGTTATTCTTGCCATCTAGAGGTTTAAAGAAAGGGCATGGAATGGAATGCAAAACATACTGAAGAGAATTTTTAGTTCTCTAGGATGTTTTGTAGTTGCTTCAAAAATTTTTTACTGTCTTCAGCAGAGCACATCAGCACTAAGCTTCTGGTGTGAAAAAATGTTACATAAATTCCTCTGAGCACATATTCAGTACATATTGTTCCTTCCGTTTGCGAAATGAAGTTGTAAGTTTTGAGCAGGATACAAGCATTTTCCTCGTCTGAGGAATTAACATGTTTAATGAATTGTGGAATGTGTGTGTAACTTGGAACTCTACTACTGAATATGTTGTACTGACTTCAAAGTGAACAAGAGTTCTGTAAACATTTCACTAAGTGTTGAGAATTTCACCCTGTTTAGTCTTAAATACCTTCCTTGAGTAGATGATTGAGATGACTTATTGCAGTTGTGACTTTTTCTGCTTATGCCACCACTCCAAAGGAGTGTCCATGATACACAGCTACGACTGGTATCCCAAGGCATTGTGTTAGGCAGTGGTCTATCGGATTGATAGGCTTGTTTCAAAATGTTTTTTGATTTCTCAGGGAAACGTTACAATTGTGCTCACTAACCTTTCTGACTTGGTTTAACACCTTTGCGGAACAGCATAAAGAGATGATGCTACTGTGAACACACTTGTCTCTGGGACAGAAAATGGTAGGCTCCAGAACTGCTGAGCGCACCTTTCTCAACTATGTACATTCACAATTTGTGACACTTTCAGTGCTATTTCATCCACATGCATACTTTTGTTGGACTACTGGCAATGTGCTAATCTCTAAAGAAAAGTGCAGTCTTTACTTACCCAATTACAAATGAAGTGCAAATTATGTCAATAATGCTTTTTTTTTAAAGAAAAATGGAATGTTTAATTTATTTTCAAGGCTGTTTGCAAATCCTTAGTGTTACTTTACTTTTTCTTTTTTTCCCCCCCCAGGCAACATAGCAACTAACTAGCTCTGGTATGTATCTCTGGTATGTATTAACTCTATCCCAGCCGAAACCAGGACAGTATTCTAAATAAAGGATGGCGTTTTTCCAAGAAGCCTGAGCAAGTTCTGTCCATGAGATTAATGTCTAATGCTGCCGAATACTGCTTCTGAGCTTCCGCACCTGAAATGCAATGACTTTGTAAAACAGTTATGCTCTGAACCAATAAAGTACAGGGAAAAGGCAACCACGTGTGTCTTAAATACTGTTTGTAAGTAGTCTTCTAGAATAGCACTGGTAAGTGTACTTGAAATTAGGAAATGGCTAAGCAATTCCCTGGGCCAAGTGTGGGGATGGGCAATCCTTTAAAAATAGTATTCAATTAATTAACTGTTCTTTGAGTGCCATGTCCTATCTGGCACACGCTGCTACATTACTCTGCAGATATTTGATCTGTTTCAAGGGAGGGAAGGAAAAAAACCAAACCAGTGCAGCACAAGGTAGAACTGAAGCCGTTTCCCCTCCCTGTCTCCCGGAGTAGGTACGGCGAGACCCCGCTTCCCGCCCAGCGCCGCCTGAGGGGAGCGGCGCCGTCCCACGGAGACTCAGGACGTCTGCGCCCTCCTCACACAGCCCGGAGGCGGCCGAGGCCGCGGCGGCAGGTTGGTCCGGGCGGGCAGCCGCACACCCGGGTGCGGGGGAAACCTCCCGGGCTGTGGGGATACCGGCAGAGGCGGTGGGAAGCGGCGGCCCCGCCTTCAGGGGCAGAGGGGAGAGCGAACCGTAGGGTGCGGGGGCCGGGCGCCACAGCCCTGGCAGCGCAGGCGGGGCTGTTACCGCACGTCTGCCTGTCTGGCACAAAACCCGGTGGTTTCCGTGCACAGGCGCGGTGTCGGGATCCGAGCGCGGCTTCCCGCCAAGCGGGGTCGCGGCAGGGGGGCCGGCGGGGCCGGGCGTGGGACACCGACCACCTCACGGCGCTGCCGGAGAAGGGGACGGCGCTGGGCGCCCTCCTCGGGGCCGGGCCGGGCCGAGCCGCCGGCAGCTGCCCCTCGCCTCAGCGGGGAGCGGCGGGCACGCGGCTGCCGGGGTCGGGGCCGGCGCCCAGCTGTGACAGGGGCCGCCTTCCCCGGGCGCGGGCTCGTCGCCCTCGGGCCGGCGCTCTGCAGCCGCGCGCCGCCTCCTTCCTCGCCGCGGCGGCGCGGCGCGGTGGCGGCGCCCGCAGGGGGCGCCCTTGGGGGCAGCGGGCCCGCCCCGCCCGCAGGCGGCCGTCCCGCGCTGCCGGCCGGGTGAGGGCTGAGGAGGCGCCCGGGCCAGGGCCCAGACCGGACGGGGTCTGAGCTGCGTTGCCCTCAACCCGGGCCGCTGGAACCCCGCGGGCAGCCGCCGCCGTGCCGCGGTCTCAGTCTCGCCCAGCTGGGCCGTCCCTGCGGGTAGGGCGCTTTTCTGAGGTGGTGACGGCAGCTCGCTCCCGCTTCGGTCTCTTCTCAGAGGTTTCTGTGGGGCCGGCCCCTCGGCGTACCCCGCGCCCACAGGCCGGGGGTGCCAGCGAGGGCTGCCGGTTGCCCCGGCTGGCTCCGGGCACATCAGCCCCAGAAAACCAGCCCTCGCGTGGTCCTGGAGCACGGTCCCGCAGGCCCGGGTGGCCGCTGGCGACGTTCGCCCAGGCTCCCCGCAGGGATCCTCGGCAGCTGCGCCCGTTGGCCATAAATGTCCCCAGCCCCATGTCCCAGGTCCTCGGTCACCGTTCCGGGGCAAAGCACTGGGGATGCCAGGTAGTGGCTGTGCCGTGTGGACACCCCACTGGTGTGCTGTAGTGCTTGGGAGTAAAAAACCAGGGATCTCCACGTGGTGGTGACTCAGGTTTGGTTACTTCTGCAGCATTCGTGAGGAAGCTCCCAATGCTGCATTACAGTAAGTGGGCATGGGTGGGTGAGCACCCTGGGTGCAGGGGTGCACAGCCTCTGTCCTGCTCCAGCTGCCCCGGAGTGCTGGCGTGCCCTGCAGAGGTGCCCAGGGTGTCCCACCAGGGGAGGGCCTGGCTGTGAGCCCCCACTGTGCACAGCCCCGTGCTCGCCAGCTTGGGCCTCTTCCAGCTCTGATGTTTCGGCAGGCCCTCCATTTTCATATGCACTTTTAAATTCATTTCAAATCACTGTTGTTTCATTTTTGGTGCCTAGCAGGTATTCCCAAGAACCGTAGCTATGGTAGGAAACAGACTTTACCAAAAGTGTTTTTAGAAGCTCGTCCTGCTTTTCTGTATTTTCTCACACAGTGTAATTAGGCTAGTCCTTCCTCTTTCGGTAGTAATGTAGTTTGCATAAATGGGTAGAGTCATTTAACTTTTTTAACCACCCTGTCCACATCAGAGATGAAGTTGCTAGTTTAATTTTTCTTAAAAAATAGTTTCTTGTCATGGGAGATGTACTCTCTTTAGAATGTATTTCTTTTGTGGTATTTACTCTGTAACTCTCTAACCAATTTATTTGCTTCATGGAGATCCTTATTAGAAATTTCAGATGCTAGTGGAAAATGCAATATGAATAACAGTTCTTTGGGTTTTTTTCCCCCTCTTTGATTCAAGGGCTTTCATCTGGCTGGTCTCCCTGCTGCTTTCTTCCCTTGTGTGGTTTGTTGCTGTGCAAATTGGTGGTAGCCATTAAGCATCAGTATGGAAAAATGTGCTCATCTTTGGAGTGGTGTTTTCTGTTCTGCTCCAGGAACTATTGCGATTTACCTATGACAGACTTTTGAAGTAGGTCATATGATATTTCCCATTCACTGGAGATTCCTTAAGTATGGAATCATATTGGACAAATAGCTAACAGTACTCAATATCAGCAGTTCTCTTGTGGCAACATACTTTCTCAAGAGTTAGGTTTGAAAATAGAAAATAAAATGAATGCAGCCTTAAAGTAAATAATAAAACTTAGGCACTTTAATTTTTAAATTTGAGTCTATGATGCAAATTGGAGATCAAACACAGCTAATAGGGTTAACCCTATTAATTAACCCTTGAACTTTCTTCCATAGGAAGGGCTACCTCTTGGAAAGAAAGAGAATTTAAAACAAAGTAGTTTAATATTTCATTTATCACAGCTCTTTATTAAAAGTTAGTATTAGTTAGAGCAAACTCCCTTTCAACCATATATTTGGAAGTTTCATGAGTTATTGTTATTACTGCCTGCCAGTTTTCTTCAACTTATGACACTGTAGCTCTTTCTGTAAAGATGAAAGTGATTAAACGATAATAAACTTTCCAAATTGGGTTTTGCTTAAGGATATAGAATGAAATATTTAATTTGACCTTTAAAAGGGTTTTTTCCCTTTATTGAAATTCCGTCTAAATGAGAACACAAAATTAATAGAGTCAGGTAAGTTTTCTGAGAAATGGGTTACAATGTCATATGGTAGCCTTTGATATCATGATATGTTGTCTTGTGACTGCTATATAAAATGTCAGATGAGTGACTATGGTTGAGTGCAAAAGCAACAGCTTGCTTCACTGACCTGGAATTACATGCAGAGTTTAGGCCTATAGCATTCTGTGATACTTACCTTACCCTGTAATTACTGTTTTATGACAGAAATGTAATCTTTAATAACTTAAACAGTAAATGTCCTTTAGCTTCTTATAATGTCTAATAGCTTCTTATAATTCAGGTAATGTGCAAAACGGTAGTGATGTTTTTGCCAGTTATCTTTCAAGAGATTGATTTCCAATGTTAAACCAAGAGAAAAAGATACTATTTTTATTTTTATTTTCAGTTTCCAAATAACAAGTGAAAACTTTGATGTGTGTTCCAAAAATCTTTCCAAAATCTTCTTGCCTTGGGGAAAGGGTGACCAACACTATTTTTGATTAGTGTATATTTCTCCATGCCAATGAATTAGATACCTGATTCCACTGGACTTTTGACAGCTTTTTGACAGACACCTGTGCATGTCTTTTGTGGAGACATGTTTGTGTCTATAGCATGCAAAGAAGTATGAAGTCAGTCAGAGTGCCCTAAGCATTTCCTGTGCAACCAAGATGAAGACTGTGTTATGATAACTATGCCAATTATTAGATTACACTCATAATCAAAGATTCAGCTATAGAGATGGCTGAGATGGTCAACACCTCTGCATGTTGACCATCTTTGTGCATTTACCATCGCCAGAATATTTTAAGTGATACCATCTATTAATAAAATTGCTCTGTGCCTCTGATTTTCAGTTGGTTCAAAGACCCCCCATACCCTCATAATGTACTACCACGCTCACTAGTTTCACTAATTCAAGATCTAAAGGTTCATGCTCCTTCTGTTTTTAAAAGAGATGTCAGATGCTTAAGTGCCTCTTGAAAGACTCCACGGCAGGTCTGTCATTCTTGATCTAGAGCAGTGGTTTCCGACAAGTTAGCTCAGCCTCCCCTGCAGAAGTTCACCTACACCAAAAGCGAGGTTTAGAGCGCCAGCAAGTTTTCCTATGAAATCTTCTGCTTTTATTTCGAGACATGCAGGGTCCTAAAATTTAAATGTTAGTAAAGCCCCTTATTATTAGGCTTTAAGTAGTAGAAATTATCTTTTTCCCTTTTAATTTTAGGGAGCAGTTTAATGTATCTCTTTTTAATTATGTAACTAATTCAGTGGGTGAACATTAGCTTATCAAAGGTTTAGTGCAACCAACTTGAAGACAAAATACAGTAACAGCTAGTCCTAAAAAGGCATATTTATTCATGTATTCATGTATTCAATAAATTTGAGTTATTTGCATGCCTTTTCCTTCAGGGTATGCATACAGAATTTTAGAATGAAAAGATACTCTAACATGTCTTTTCCTTATTTTACTGCTTTTTATGACGAGAAGCATTTGCTGTTTTAGTCCCATGACTGTATCTGTAGCTGAGATTGGAATACTCATCATTTCAAATGGGAGTCTGTGGACTTCCACTATGTTTGTCTCCATGGTGGTTAAAACAAGTGACAATTAATTTTTATAAATAATAGCCCCCACATATTTGCAAATAAAGTTTTAAAAAAATCACATTTTGAAAATCATACAGGTTTTTGTAAAAGTTAAAGTGAGCTCTGCAGGTGTTCTCAAAAGACTGATTACAAGAGTCCCATTTTTACTGTCAGCTGAAAACCGTTCTTGCAGGCAGAAATTTCAGCTTGAACTGAAATCAGTTTTGAAAGAGGAAGTGCAGTCTGTTCAAATACATGTTTCTGTGCTCTGCTAAAGCTCAAATAGATATGTGTGGTGAAGTGGTTGATAGAGAAATAATTTGATCTGGGCCAGCTGCATATGTTGAAGTTAGTGGATAAAATTGTTTGACCCAGTGCTTGTTGTAACCAGAAAGGATTTTATCCATATGTTCTTGGAATATGGTCCATACCTGTAGTAGCTTGTAGTAGCTTGCTCTTCTGTGATTTCCCTGACAAGTTTTTTTCACTTGTTCTTGCTGAAGATCGCAGCAGCATGGAGCTCTCCTGTCTGTTGCTTTTCTTAACGGCTTTCGACTCTGTTACAATAAACAGCTTACCTTATTTATCTTGTTTTTATTAGGAATACATAGTATTCTTTGCCCTGCCATAGAGCTATGGATAAGCGAGAAGCCAGCGGAGCTACAGACCACTGTAATGTTCTTCACAAAGTATTTTCAGTCTCTCAGTGTGTAAAAAAAGGTAATTCTCTGATGCTGTAATTTCAACCTGTCCCACTTTTTAGGGTGGGACACCCTAAAAGTCTAGAGTGGTGGGTTTTGGTGGGGTTTTTTTGAGTTGCTAGAGACTTAACTTTTCTAGCAAAGCAAGAAACTGTTCTTTGTATTTATTAAATACACGCAGAATGCAAAGAACAAAAGAGGAAACATTGGTGAAAAATGTCTGAATCTCCACTGCGCAACCTCCTTCACTCTTTCACTTTTTGTATAGCAATTCCTAAAGGAAAAGTCCTCCTTGATAGTCCTCCAGAGGGCATATGACTTCTTGTTGAGAAAAATGCGAATAAGTTTATTTTCAATATATTCCTTTAAGAAAAGCACAGAGGAAAAAATATAGAGAGTAGCAAACATTCTGCTTTTGTCTGTATTTTTCTAGTGGATGAATTCCTAGAAGATTTTATAAAATGCATGCAATCTGTACAGAAGCAGTTAAAGTTTAGTTCTGTAAAAATAGCTTAGAAATGTTCTATGCTGGCAGCTTTTAGGCAATCTGCTGGAAATGTGAATCAGTGAACATATACATGTAGGATCATGGTGCCTGTGCAAATATGTTGTGGTGTTATTAATTGAAGAGAAGGGGCCGCTGCCTTACTTGATTTTATCAGTGAAGAGTTAGATGCGTCCAAAGTTACTCGATTTTTATTCATAAATTTTGACGGCTATGTGTGTTATCATTAATTGATAGAAAATTCCTTAATAAGCTGTTGTTGCCATTGCTTAAAAAGCATTTGGCTTTCCTGGGAAGATGTTTGGGTCAGTAGTATGGGACTATTAAATTTATATTGTATGTGCCTCCAAAAACATTTTACTATACTAAAGATTGTAGGTACCTAATTTGGTAGAAAAATGATCCTTGAGTAATAACACCTGACTTTCAATTCCTTGTTTTATACTAAGTGTTCCAGCATTCATGTTTATTTTTACATTTCCTTTTGCTATTGTTTCCAAACTTGAATGTGTGGTGTTTTGAGGAAGTAAAAGAAGTGACAACTTTCCTGACTTGACTTTCTCATCTGTAAGTCACTAGATGGTGCCGTTTCACTTCTCTGGAATCAGAAACTGTTTGTCTTGCATATTATTTTTAGTAACAGTTGTTAATTTTGTTTTTAAAAGAAAACAAAATAATTGGACTTTTGACTTCTTTTTTGGAGCTATTGCTTTTTTCTGAGACTATGCAATATATATATTTTGCTCAAAACTAATATATTAATGAAAATGTGCAAAATTTCCAAGTTCTGTTCTTCTAAATTGTCATAAATTTTTAGTTTTACGTTTGTTTACATATATTTTACTGACTTTGATAATGAGACCTGATTTGATAAAAACACACATTTTAAATGTAGACTTGTTTGAGGGTCTTTTTTCCTTTTCTTCATGAGGTCTAGGTAAGTGTCTGCAGCTAATGTG
Source organism: Gymnogyps californianus (assembly GCF_018139145.2). Taxonomy (NCBI): domain Eukaryota; kingdom Metazoa; phylum Chordata; class Aves; order Accipitriformes; family Cathartidae; genus Gymnogyps; species Gymnogyps californianus. The sequence goes on along the minus strand of NC_059481.1, from coordinate 4,774,403 downwards.
AATTATGATACTGATTACTTCAGTTGAGGTATAGCAGTTTTCATCTATGGACAATTGCTCTATATTTCTCTATGACTGCGCTAAGAATTGAAAAGAAGAGAGTTAACAGTGGCTTATTTATGTGTCTTACTGTAGTTGTAGGATACCACAGAAACAACTTTGTGCAATTTCATGTAACAGGCTAAAAGTTGTCCGGGGAACTTTTGTTTCATAATTTCACATTAAAAAGCTACATCACAACCCATGTGCTGGTTAAGAGTTAGGTACAAGTGATGGGTATTATTTCTAAGTTTAACCACTTACTTTTCTGTTTAGCTGGTCAGAAATAGGAAGGCTTGCAAAACCATTTTTGCAAAATGGTTTTGACACTTTTATGTAATAGCTTAAATTGAGAGAATGGCAAAGTAGAACTTAGCATTCACAGGAATGCTTTTTATTAATAAAATTATTTATTTGGAATGATCCTAATATCAGGTGTTGATTTGCTGGCCAGCAGTCTTTTCTTGGTGAGGAATGATGTTCTAAAACTGTAGCTGCCATATTGTGGTAGAAAGTCTTTTTATGAGTGGACAAGGTGCAATGAGTTAGGTCCGTTATAGAACAACTTTATATGTTTCAGAAAAAGTAGTGAATACATAAGTTGTCTAAAGCTATGCAGTAAGTGGGTTACAGTTCTAGGTTAGAACATGGGCAGAGCCTCCAGGACAGTCAAGAAAGGCTTTTAATGTAATCAAATTATGTAAAACCGGTACCACCAAAGCATTTAACTGGTTGTGTGAGCTGCTTGGTTCCCCGAGGCTTCTAAGCCACCATCTCTTTGTTACTTCTTACTTATTTTGTGAAGAGCCAAGCACGTACTAAACGTTCATATTAAAGAAATGGAGACTTCAGCATATCCTGGTGCAGGATACTTAGTCGTGTCAGCCTGCACTGTTCTTGGCAGTTGGATACATCCACTCCAAGTGTTGTGCAGCTGTGTAAGGCCATCCAGCAGTCACTGGTGTTTTTTCATCGACTCTGAAAGATGAACATGGTGGGAAATTTTGTGTGTGTGTGTTACAAAGTCTTCTGTTTGCTTTTGTTGGGCTTAATTAAAGTACAGGGAATTTGAAATCTGTCTGTAAACATTTACTTGTTGAATAGGCAGCCAAAACTGAAACAAGGTATCAGATTTTACTTTTCTGTAATGTTCCTGATTATCTGGCGTTTTTGAAATGTAGAACATATAAATATTGTCTTCTTTTAAAGAGGTCTGTGGGGTAGGTTAAGCTCCAGTTTACATTTTCTAGTGATGAAGAAAAATGTTTGTCTTTTTTTAAGTAGAAGGAAAAACAAGGAAAATAACGTGAAAGTGTTAAGATTTAAATATTCCTTGCAAGGTAATAATAGAAACCTCACAGTGTCTTTTTGAATTTTTATGTCCCAAGCTGTATTTGTGGTTAAAAAAACCCCACACCACAATTAAGTCATAGACTGATTTTTCAAAATATACTCCATGTGTAAGAATAACTATTTACAGTTTTCTTTTAGAATTTCAGAAAATTTGATTACTTGGAAATAATAACTTGGAAATAATAAAAAAGCAATGGTTGGCAGTGGTGCTGGTTGTTCTGAGCCACTTGATGGCATTGGTTCTCGTGAGTTCACCAATCAGTTTCATTTCCTTAAGGTGTTGACAGTAGGAGAAGTGGAAAGTGGGGCAGATTATCAGGCCACTATAAAATGAGCAGAGGTACAAACTGGTGACTTATTTGTAGTGTGAAAGTTGAGGGAAATATTCCACCCAGCAGTTGTCCAATTCTGGGTATCCAGCTACCCAGCCACGGGTTATAATTAATTTTCCCATGTATCTTTGTAGTTTGCTGTGTTCCTTCGGTTTGGGGTTACTGGGTCTGCTGATCCTGAGCACTGAAATGGATGAAACTCTGGGACAGACAGCTGCAGCTAACACACTGCATATTACAGGACTCTGGGTTTTTGAAAAGCTCTAATTTCTTTAAAATGATACCTTTTCGTTTCACCTCCCCAGCTGTTTGACATCAACTATCTCTTCTCATGTGAAGAAGTCTGGATGTTACTTACATTCCTGCGACTTGGTTGAACTATCTCTGTTTTTATTTTTGCCGGCTTTCCTGCATCCTCACTATGAAGGTAGCATAGTGCCCTCCTTTATTACTATGATCCTCATGGGGACTTCGACTTTCTTCACTGCAGGTGGCTCCCTTCAAAATCTGAAACGCTGCTTGTTATGCAGGGACAGTGACTTCCTTTTAGCTCATCAGCATCCCAGATAATGTCTAATATCCTCTATAATCTCTCTACACATTTAAAGCAACTGATACCTTCTTGAATTTAGGGGGAGGAAAAAAATCGGTATTTGTTTACTTCATAACTTGGCTTTTGTCAGGCAGCTGTTTGAAATGCACAATTCAAACCTCCTCATGGATACCACACATCTGAGAACTTAATAGTTCAGTTGTAGCTTTCTGCAATAAGATGACAAATGATTCAATGTTAAATTCATATGTTTAACTATGGGTAACATTTAAAGTTGAGGACTAGGTCTTAAACTTAGTAGAGAATTAATGTATTGATCTTGCTACAGAATTAATGAAAAAAACATTTTACTTCAACACAGTAAGCTTTGCGATAGCAAACCAACTCCATTTTCTTCCACCATTTTAGCTGAAGTCAAGAAGCCTTTTTTCTTTTTTTAAGCTTCTATATTTAAAAGTAATCCTCTGGGATTTGTTTTCATACATTAGATATGATACATGCAGAACTTCTTGTGACTTAATGCTTCTTGAGCAAACTTTGAAATACACTTAGTTGTGCAAGATGTGTTGTACCCCTACACTGTTGACAATGGAGAAAATGTAAAAATAAGATATTTATCATGATCCCACTGTACACACGTTTTAGCAGAATAGTCTTGTGACTGGTCAACCGGTTTGGACAAAGTTGTACCACATTGACTTCAAACTTTGTTATATAAACTATGATAGGATGTCCTGAAGTAAGTTCTCCTTTCTGAAGAAAAAAAGAAAACTTAGTAGCTGCTATTTTGATAACCTCTTCCTGAGAGGAGAAATTCTTGACTAAACCAGGAAGTAAGGCAGTCAGTGAAGCACCTCTGTGAGGATATTCATATTTGCTTACAGGAAGTGAATACTCTTGAGTTTGGACTTGAGATTATATAGTCACACTATAGGTGCATTGTAACACAAAGGAATGGGTTTCTTTATATGACAAGGAAATGGAAGGAGAGCTCTACACCCCTTGTGGCATCTAACTCTCTCACTTCTTTTCTGGCTTAAATTATTTAGGCTTCATTTCTGCTATTGGAGCCTCAAAAATGGGTCATTCCATTTAAAAAGGAGTGAATTGTGATTTTTGTAACTTGATTTAATTTATCGTGGTAATGTGTTAACTACATCTGTCTTTCTGATCATGCTTGATTTTTCCAGACATCTGAAAGAATGACAAAAGAAATGTCCTGGAAAGTATTAAAAAAATGTGATGCTTCAATAGATTTATTAAATGATAGTGGCTAAAGAGCCCAGAAAACATATGGGTTTAGATTCTTTCAGCTCAGGGACCACTGACAGTGCAAACTCGTAACACAATATTAAGGAAAAACAAAAATTCCCATGTGCTTGCATTTTCAAAGGCAGCATGGATTTCATAGGAGGACTCCATGCAATTAGAGAGTGTTACAAGTGGGAGTAGCAGGAATATGATTTGTGTGAATCCCTCTTCAGTTTGTTCTCTTGCTTAAGAAATAGTTCTGAAGGAGACATTTTTTGCCTAATGTGTAATATGTTTTCTTTGCTGGTAATGTGAGACTTTTCCTCACAGTAAGTGTATGGTACTTGGCTGAGGTTTTTATGCTTCTTTTTACAGATGCCAAGGATGTTGCATGCAAAAGAGAGTGATTGATCGATGTTTCTAATCAGCTGAGCTGAAGATGAAAATACTAATTAAAATGTTAGTCTTCTAGAAGAAATAAGAGAAACCGAAGAAACATCATAAAAATTTATTATCTATTCTTGTCTTTAAACACCTGTATTCAAAGAGTAAGTAGCGTTCCCCATAGCACACAAATGCTGCTTTTTAAGTAATTTCAAACATTTCAACAAGATGATCTTTATGTGCTTGTTTATGCGAGATAAAAATGCTGGCAAATGCAATGTACTTAGTTGGAAGATTATGCTCTTAAATTTCGTGTACAATAACTATTAATAAGTTATTTCTCCTTTCACTCAAAAGCTTGCTTTTGACATCAAACAATTTTCTTGGGGATGGAAGGGGAAGAATCTAAAACATAAGTATGCATCTGCCATCTTTAAAGGAGAAAACACATAGAATAACAATTTATTTATTTAAAATCACAAATGTGGTGGTGGTGCTACTGAATGTAAAACAGATCTAAGTGTAAAGTTCAGGTTGGAATTTTCCCCGTAGTGTTCAGCAGCGTTCAGACCTGAAGTTATTTGAGGTATAAGCCTGTGCTCAATCACTTCCTGCCTGTATACTGAAGTACAAGCATGTCAGACCCTCTCTTTAGATGTCAAATTCAAGAGGAGTTCTGTATACATCTGGGCTAGGCTGGCTAAACCCTGTTCTTCCTGAAGTCAATGACATTTCACATTGTCTTCAGTGGAAACAGAGTTAGGTTTATGCTTCTCACTTTCAGAAATGCATGATGAGACTCAAGAGTATCTAGCTTATGAGATTTGAAAAGATAATTTTGATTACTTTCTAATAATTAAATTACTAAATTCAGAGAACTAAATCAGCGAAACATCTGCTCTATAATTGCAGTTGTAATATATACTGTAAAATCAATCAAGATTTCATGATTAAATGGCAGATCTGCTTAAAAGCAGCAGCAACTCCATTATCTCCACATCATTCATACACACACTATAAATAAGAGCAGGATAAGATGACAAGATGCTTCTTTAATTCCAATGACAGAGAGAGGCTGACCTCTGTTACAGATTTGTGAGGCTGTGTAATAACTGGAAAGTGAGCTGTTCCTCTAGCAGTAGTGTTTTTTGAGCACTGAGTTCCTGGGTTTGAACCCCATTCACAATCCATGTGGCTCCCATTGCATTTGCACTTGTCTTTTCCTCTGATATTTCTGTTACAAAGCCAGTGGTGAATGTACTAGAATCATTTGCTGTGATTTAAAAAACTGTATCCACTGAACAACCTAGTTCAAATTCTGATTTCAAATACACATTGCCCTTTATCTTGTTTACATTCATGATGCTAAAACAAATACCTTGATTTAGCAGGGAGGAGTGCTTGTAGCTTGATGAGTGTCTTCAGATTTGAATACCTGTGGGAAAATCGGTGCTAAACAAACCATAAAATTGGAGTTTAGGATTAACTGTAAAATCAATTAAAAGGCTCAGACTCAGTAAGCAGCAAACATTAAAAGAATGTGGTGAGGAATTTAGCTCAGGAGTATTCACTGCTCATATCTCCCTGGAAAACAAGAGAACAAGGGCTACAGAAGACTTTTGGCTGGTACGTTTTTAGAACACACTTGAGGCTTATCATTAGCCAAGAACAAGAGACGTGTTCCACCAATGCAAAATAAATCAGCACTGTGAATGAAAAGGGGCTTTTGTGACAGAGCGCGGCATCAAAGTTTGGAGATGTCTTCTTCCTCCTTGTACATGCCTGGTTTGTAGATGACTCCTCTGTTGTCTTCGCCTCCCTTTCTGCAGCTAAAATAAAACAAATGTATTATATAATTGTAATTCCAATGAAGGAAAAGCACCATTGGTTACTTAAAATGGTCCGTTATGCATGCAGGAGATTATTTTTCTCTGTACTAGTGCAAATGTCACAGTAGCTTATTGTTACAAATATTTCAGGAGAACGCATTCTGTGTGGCAGAGTCAATGCTGATCACAAAAGGATCAGGCTGTAGGAAAGTTTGTAATCTTAGTCTTTTTTCCAGAATTTGGCTTTACTGGCAAACAGTCTGGCTAAATGATCTCTTGTCAGTACAGATTTCTTCCCCTTAAATGATGTGACCTTTGGGAGAGGTTTTTTCTAGAACTCCATTCCCCTGGACAAGCACAGCCTGCTTGTCCCGCTTAGTCTGAAAACGGAGTCTCATTTCCTAACTACTTGTGGGAGCAGTCAGTACCTAGAGTGGAAAGTGGTTTTGTGTTCTCCCCGGTAGTCGCATATAATTCCCTATTTCCTGTCCTTGTATCTTTTAAGGGTTTACGTGAGCACTGTTCCAGTAATTATTATTTTATGGAAAAACAACCATTCCTACAATGGCAGAATGGTGGCCACTGTGGCACAAGGTCACAGCAAGTAGAGACCTTTTAGCCATATAAACGTATTTTGCTGGCAATAAAATAGAATTACTTTGGAGTATATGATACAGGAGAAATAACGTCTACAGTGATAAAAACAAATCAAAGCTTTTAGGAAGAGATTATATCTTATAAAAGATCAAACATTACCACTATAAAAAATGTGCAAGGTTTTGGACACACAAGCACTTCTTTGTGTCAGAAGAAAAATTTGGTTTGACTTCTTTTTCTGTGATGTGACAGCCGGACATCTTACCTTTTCCTCTTCAGTAGCCAGAAGGCTACTGCAAGAATGATGAGAACTCCCAGAATGCAGGCTATCACAACAGAAACAACAAAACCTAGGAAAGCATACAAAACAGTAAATTTCATTTACTTGAGAGGAGAAGGTTAGTCTCTAATCTGTCGTAACATTTGCATTCTGCATCTGCAACTTTCCTACAGCCTGCTCATACCACTTTGCAGTTATGGAATGGATAACTTTGCATAGATGTATACTGGAAGGTCCTAATCCCACAACTGGATCAACAGTTCACAGTGCTGTGAATTTAGACACTGGCTGAAGTCACAAAGCCAACATGCAGGCACAGGCATAGCAGATCAGAAACTCTTTGGATTTCAATGCTATAATGTATAAGAGAGCATAAGCAAAACTGAAGAACTAAACCCAGGCAACTAAGGATGTTAAATTTGATGCCTTCTGTTTTTTCAAGGTAGAAGAACACCGTTGAATGTGGACAGCTGAAGAGTGATATGCTTTGCTGTTGAGAACATTGCTTAAAGGCATCTAAGAAGGTAAGAATGAATTCAGGATATTACTATGAAGAACTGAGTGATCTCATGTTTGCATTGAGATGTTAAGCATTATAATTATAATGCCGTCTTTGATAATGACTTTCATATATATTTTTGGCAATCAAAGTATTTTTGTTTATTTTGGCCTTCCCAAAGATCCTGAAGGTGAGCACTCTTTTCTTAATTGCATTTTCATAATTCATTTACACATTGTTTTTTATATTTTATCAAATGACTGTTTCTCTCTAAGCAACATCAGAACCCTTTCAGAGTGAAGCTAACAAGTTTCATGTATTCCAACTAAATATTTTCTCTTATTAAATCAGCTGTTGAGAAAACAAATGTAAAACCTGGAGTTTAACCTTATCCCGTTTAACCCATTAGATCCTTTATTAATTTTAAGTCCAACTGAATAGAAGAAGCTTGCAATCCATGGTGTTGAAGGAAAACTGTATATTAAAAAAGGGGATTTTTGTTATAGTAAAGGTGCGTCAGATGGACAACAAAATACAACACCAAATAGTTAACTGTAGAAAAAGAGCTTGTAGTTTGAGGAGGAAGGGTAGGGGGCATTTCTGTTTGATGAGAAGACCTTCTTGCAAAATTTTGTTAGACAGTATTTCAGCATGGTGCTATAATCAAAACTAGACACCAGTTCCCATTTAACTTGTGGGCAGTGGAAGGTGTGAACATCGTAATAAATTTCAGCTGCATGTATGTGAAGCTGATTTTATTGGAATAGATTGCTGACAGGCAAAATGCATTATAAACATGTTTGAGTTTTTCTGAATAATCCTTTAAGATTAGAGACATTTTGAAAGGTAGTACTTGTTAATAGTGAGCCTGAATTTAGATTTTAATTATTGGCATCAAAATGTGGATGACCGAACGCTTCAGTCATTTGCATTTTTGATACAAAACACAGCTCAATGGCCCCATCTTGTGGCGTCTCTGCTCAGGTGACGATGGCAGCCCCTCAGTCTTGACACTGAAAAGGCAGAAAAGTTGCTCTGAAAACCTGCTTTAGTAGGGGCCTAGGGTGTGCACAACAGGATTTCTTTCACAAATTTCTGTGGTTGCCTGGCCCAAGCCATGATTCTGTGTATGGCCTCTCCTTCCCTTCTTAATAACTGTGCTCTGTTCCTACCTGTGGTACAGCTGGGTGCACCAGGCTGGGCACTTGCAGCCAGCAACCAGGTGCACTTTAATTGTGCTTTGACAGGAACGCCCCCCCCCCCGCCCTTGAGGTGAGGGGTTGCACCTGTGAGGGAGCCTTTGTGACCGAACTAGGTGGAATGTGAGATTATAGGGGTGATGAATACCTTTTTTGAAATGGGTAGAACATTTTTCTGTGGTTCACTGATAGAGTCAATGAGCTTTTGTAATTAAATGTACTTAGACTGAATGGGGTTTCTATTAAAGTAGCACTGAGCAATGCCTTTTGTAGCCATGGAGACCAGTTCTTGAGTGAGAACAGCAGGATGGGCAATAACCCATACAATTCAACTCTGGTAAGTCATGCCAACTTTAAAGATACATTGAAAATAGCTGGTGTCACCTCTGCATGGGAGCCAAATAATGTGGCTTAGCAGAGGGAGAGCCAAATGTTATTCTTGGGTTTGGCGCTGGTTCACAGCAACAATTTTGAGAAAGTCACATCTGGGTCAAATTTTCCCCCATAGATGGAAATAATAATGCTTACAGTATTTCTGTGAAGTGTTTAGAGATTCCTGGATAGCATAGTATCTGATTTTCAGTTGCTGGGATCATGGATTGTAACTCTCTACCTTTTACTTTTGAGTGTGATTTACAGAGAGAAGGTAGTTAGGTGCTGAAAGGTCAGGTTAAGAAACAGATGGAAAACTGCATTTCTCGTTTCTGACTGACCAGTCTGACTCAGAAAATCACTGGTTCATAAATGCGATTAGCAATCAGCAACATACCCTTGCCAAGTCCACCAGGTATTGAATCCTGACGAATTGAGAGGGTAAAAAAAGTAAAATTTGGATCTCTAGGATTCCACAGTAAACCAGTCTTAAACATAAGGTAGCTGCTCACTCCAGAACTTCTGTTACTTCAGTAAGTGTTTCTGCAGTGGCATTGCTATAGTAGATTGTGCATGGATTTGAGAAAGACCCTGCAGAGGAAGCTGTACAGTCTCAGAAACTTGGCAGCCATATTGCAAACCCTGATTCTGCTGTTTAAAATCATTGTACATAATCTGACTTGAGCAGAGATTTGAAGGGGATTACTAAAATAGCCATTCTGGACCCAACTAGTTCTCTAGATGGCAGCCAGTGTTTGGGATTGGAGGTTTGGGAAGAAAGTTTTAACTTTCTTCCTGGTCATATAAGAATGCCATGGGGGAGAGGGATATTTCTAGTTGGCCAATCCACAAAAGCAGAAAAAGGACGGACGTACTATAGTTCTTTCCCTTTTTCACTATTCAGCCGTCTTTTAGTTTACTCAAAATATTATTTGTGCAACTAATACCAGTTTGTATAATAATCATGGGGCTATTAAGGATTGTTGATGATTTGGTAAACTTGTAATTTTCTTATATATTTTGGTTAGAATGTAGCAACAAGAGAACTACTAGTGTAATTCTCATTTTAAAATGAAATTGAATTGAGGCATTGTTCTATAATCATTATACTCTGCAAGTGACGGCATAGGGACTTGATAAGAGGCATGATGATAGAATACAATATTATGACTATGGCTTTATATAGTATACAACGAGAAATCAAGGAACAGAACCAGCAAAATTCCAAGCATGACTTGTGTATGCCCTATATGTGAGTTGTATACAATCACAGAAATAACTTTTGTCTAATGCAGAGTCATGTTACAGTCAAGAAACAAAGTTTCCACTTGTTACCAACATAATACAAACAAATCAGTTTCCTAGCTGATAAATTGATAGGGAGGTGGTTCTGTTACTTATTCTTGACTCTGAAGCAGTAAGATTAAGGTTATTGCTTACTGCAGAGAACTACATGTGAGCAGAGATTGCAGAGACTCTTTATCATGCATAGCAGAAAGGTATTCATGATCTTTCAGAAAGGGAAAAATCTTATTTTTTGTTAACATGTGAGCTGATGCAGACTGACACAAAATATTGCTAGCCAACGGTACTCAGTATTTTGGTTTAGTCAGACCTTGAAACTGGGCTCCAAATTATAAACAAATTAAAATGAGAACAGAGACAATTGATCAGAGTAGCTTCTCTCAGCAGTAATTCAAGAGCAGAAATGGTAGCTTTAAATAGAAAAAAGATATAACTAAACTAAACTAGTTTAGACTTAAATATTTAGCTATCTGCTGCTAGTAATGGGAAAGACGATAAGATACCTTTGGCAGCAAATAAGCAAGGAGGCAAATGGAGAAATGATAATGAAAGCAGAAAAATACTTCAGCTGCTTGACTGGAAAGAACTAGTGTGGATGCTTACAGTGCTTTGCACTGTAGTCTCAACAGGCTTGGGGACGTTTTTTTGAGGTATCTGGAATGAATGCATTCCTAGCTTCCAGAATGAGGATGGGAGATGAAAACTACTCAGCTATTTTGGGGGAAAGTCACTTTTCTAGGCCTTTATTTACAAACTGGAAGCTGTGTACAGACAGGAGAGTCCTTGAGAACTTGAGCACCTTTCAAGATGCTCAGTAGAAAGTACAAAGTCATATAGCGATGACTTCACTCATTGGGTGTAACATCTTCAGCTCCTTAATCATACGTTAAACAAAAGGATATGTTATGCTGTTTCTCTGCACCTCAAAATTGGGAAGTATCCCATCTCTTCTTAAATCACTGCCCCTGCTTCTGTGTTGCATGCAAGTTAAAATAGTTGTTTTTCTAGTCAGTAGCTTTCTGCTGAGTGTACAGAAATGAGAACCTGAGGTAGTTTGGATCCCTGAACTGCACTGAAAAATGTGTATTGCCTTTAGCACTGTAGCCTGCCCTTCTTTATATACCTGGTCCATAAGGCTTCTCCTGAGGATCCACTATGTTAACTGCAGATAGAGTGGTTAAGAAAATAAGTCAGGAGACGCAGCAGTTAAGGAGATGTAGCCTTTGTCACTGGAGCTCTGGAGATTATGAAATGTAGAGATTTAATGCAGAGCTTGAGAATGGGAAGTCATGGCTTGTGGTTCAAGCCATATAGTCAGTCAGCTGAGAACTGTTAAATATTTTTTACTCCAGTAAAAATACAGAGAAATGAAGATCTAAATCATTAGAACTCAATGAGAGAAATGTGCTTAAGTAGCAAGAACAGTAGCATCAACATACTTATTTAAATAATTAATAAGTTATGTGCAATAATTCCAGAGAAGGCACTCAAAAGAGACTTTGTGGCAGAATTACGTTCCTCTTATGGGAAACTTTAGAAAAATTTTAAAATGTTTCCATGAGAACTGAGATGGACCCCAGCCACAGAATGACTTCTGAAATTGTCTCTGGGTTTTATCTCAAAGATGGAGATTTGCTTCAAATAAGGGCCAAATGCTGCTGATGCTCCACACTGCTCTGGTTGGGAGTTTTGATGCAGCTAATCTGACAAAGAAACCAGCCAACTTTTGGTGACAAATCTAAATCATCTCTGATTTCAGAGAAATGTTTTGTCTGGGATTTGTTTTGGCTGATCTCTAATTTTCACTTTTCTCCTTTATAGCTTTATATTGGAAAAGATATATTATGAAAGGGGCTGTCTGCAGAGGGGAATGGCAAGAACAGCTACTGCAGTATGCCTGCAGGGAGAACTGTTCCCTGCAGTGGCTATTGTGTGAAATGTCCCACTATAGACAACTCCTGTGTTTTCCATTCTTTCATCTAAACAGTGAAGAAACTAGCAGGCAAAGTTGAAGTGATATGCTAACATGTTTTATTAATTTGAAAGTTCACTGCTTGGCCAATCTTTTTTGTGAAGTCTGCTTTTTCTTTTAAAAATCTTCTACTCTCAGTTTCAAATAGTATAGCGGCTTGCTTAGATTCGTCTGCCTTCAGTGTATGTGCCAGCTTCACAACTGCTTAAGAGTATTTGTTTGCAAGACAACACAGAAATTGGAACAATACATTTTGCACAAACAATATACTCAAATGCCTTACTGTGGAGCACAGCTAAGCTTCTTACCACAGATGCAGGTTTTTGTGCAACCCCCCCCCCCCGCCCAAACCTATGCATTGTCATTGTGTAACACTGCATAATTAAGCTTTTAAATCAGTTCTTCCTCGTAAGATGGCAATTTTTTTTTCATTTGTAACACTGCATCATACAATCCAGTGTTATGAATTATTTTTATTTGTCAAGTTTGAATTCCTCAAGGACCTCTTCTGATGCTATGTAATTTCCGAAAAACAGTCTCCTTGAAAGGCAAAGTTGTGATTCCAGTGTTATGAATTATTTTTATTTGTCAAGTTTGAATTCCTCAAGGACCTCTTCTGATACTATGTAATTTCCAAAAAACAGTCTCCTTGAAAGGCAAAGTTGTGATTCCCTTTAAATGTGTGGTCTGCATAAAAACAATCCTGAGATTGCTGAGAACCAGCAAATGTCACTGGTGAGACAAGGCCAGCTCAAGCACTTATGCTGACTGAAACAGCTCGGCTGTAGAGAACTGTTAAATGTTTGGAGTGACAGCAACTATTTCTGCTAAGCATGACAAGGCCAAACATGTCTTCCTTTTTTTATCTCCTTGCCTTTGATCAGAAGGGTTGCAGGGCTTGCCTGATACCCATTGTGGAAAAAAACCTTATATACTCTCTGAATACCTTATTCTCATACAGTTGCCCATGCAACAATGCAGTAAGAGAAGAAAAGGGAACAAAGTGAACTGCGGGAAAATGAGATTGCTATATTTTTGTAGTCATACAGTGCAACAGGACTGCCACTTCAGTATTTCAAGTTTACAGAAATCACTGTGCACTGTTTCTTTGCATAGAAGTGTTCATACAACTTACCTTCACGGAAGGAGATGAAAACCAGTCTTTCGTGAAATTCCTGAACGTTTCGGAAGTTATCGACCATTTCCAGGGGTACTGGGTCATCACTCTCTGTGCAGTACATGGCTGTTTCCAGTGCCAGTAACTATAAAGGGAAGCACCCTGTTCAGCTCCCAGAATACAGAAAAAGCAATGCCAGTGTGTGATCACTGAGAGTGTGTGTTTGAAATCAAAGGGGTAGTCAAAGGGAAGAGGATATATTAAGTAATACTTAAGTCTTGCGTGGCCTGTGAGCCCAAATACAGAATAAAGTGTAAACAGTGTCACATCTCCAAACCCATACCTGTATTGTTTGTATACCTGATTGTATTTTGTTTACATCCTGATAAAATTAATCCTGCTTGGTAATCATCCGGCAGGAAAACTGGATGGGAGGAAACATGGTGGCCCTTTGCAGCATGTTCTCCCTAGCACAGTCTAACTCCTAAGCAGTACTAAAAGCTACTTTATGAAAGAACTCTCTACTTTGGTAAAGACATGATCTGGCAGAGTGGACAAAGTTAAGAATGGACTTTCATAACAAGGAGCATGCAGTAATTTGATCAGAGATTTTGATAATAACATTTTTTCCCTGTGTTTATAATTAGGTGAATCAGAAGATAGTGATTGGGAGTTTATAGTCTATGTAAGTGGCCACCTAAGAACAAAAAAAGTTAATTAGGTGAGCACAAAAAACATAAGTTGGAGAAAAGCCAGGGGATTAAAGATTGACAAATAATGCATCACATGCTTTTTTAGAAACTTAACATCTGCCCAACCTATCATACCTAAGTCAGTCAGGATCAAAGTAGCAGTAAAATACTTAGTGAATAGGGTTCAGACATGAAGTCTGAACAAAAATGATCTGGAAGTGACTCATGGAAAGACTCAAAGCAGGGAGTAAGTACATAGTGAAAACAGAAATTAATCTTACTTGACTGTGATTTTTCAAGCTGATACTATACCAATTACTATGTAGTTGTCTGTCCTTTATTTATTCTGGTCAACTGAAAACATGCTAACTACAAACAGAATGGGATATTGATTTATGTCAGTTCTGTGCTGTTCTTCCCACTTAAAGGATTTTAGCAATGGTCATCTTTCAGTTCTACAGGAACGTAAGAGAAATCCAGGAAATGAGAATATGCATTTACTGTTCTTTAGCAGACACCAATCAGGAAAACATGTGCTGTATTAAACTTGCCTGCTCTTGTGAAATTTTAACGGGGTGTCGGAAAACTGTCCAGAGAACACTAGGGTAGCAAGGAGGAGTTGTCAGGGATCCTTCATAGCGATAATACTCATCCAGTCTGTCAGGAAGCAGTTCTCGAATATTGAAACCAGGGACTTGGACCATCTGATCTAAAATAGGGGATTCGTGTTAAATGCTGCATCATTACTACACAGGTAGTGTACCAGCGAAGTGAATTTGCTTTTCAGTAAGTAGAATGCTTTCAGTCATATCACTAGGAAAAGAAAAATACATTTTAACAGAGATGATCCCAGTTTAATAAGGAATACAGCTTTTTAGGTTTCCTATGTACAAATCTTGTCTTAAATACCAAATCAGAATTCCGTAAGATGAACTGTGGCCATATTAACCAAAAAACACCATGTGTAAGAAATAAGGCCCAGTCAGAAACACATGGTGCATGCTAGTCATACACTCTTCACAGAAATGCACAGCATTTTTAAGTCTTTCACAGTTTGTGACAGGTTTGCCTGGGATTTCTGGACTGTTTATTCAGCCCGTTCAATCCCTCTCAGGGTGACATCTGATACTCTTAGCCATTCTCAATCCAACGCAGGCTTATAGCCACTCACCCTTGTATTTCACATTCCGGAAGTGCCTGAAGATCTTTTCATAGGATGGGTTGAAGGGTCCAATCTGTAATGAGCAGACTATTAACAGCTGTGCAAATCACCACAGTCTGAATGTGAGTCTTTGCTTCTGCACACAGCAGACAGCAGTATTTGATAGCCTCTGTCATAAGGCAAGTGTCTCCACTGTCCAGATATTCATATACTAGAATGGTGTAAGTAGTCTTTTTACTCAAAACATTAACGCTATCCTCAGAACCCCAATAACGCTGTTACTCACTCCAGAGCTATTAGAGCTGCTTTGTCATAATGCTGTCTTAACAACTACAGTGTAGACCTCTTGTGTGCACTTGAAAGACGCTATTGCCCATTCATCATGCTGTGCAAATGAAGAGAAACCATTTCCTCTGAGAACATGGCAGGCGTAAGTTCTCAACTGACAGGCCTCTTGGATCATCTACTGGTTTCTAGTCAAAGTCACATTTTTCCACCCACAAACATTTTTTAGTGTGCTGCTCCTCACAGTCCAGGAAGATAAAGAATGACACCGTTGGGTACTGCAGGGCCACTGGCAAGGGCTATAAGTCAACTATCAAACAAGACCATGTTTTTCAACTGCTACCAGCAGCTTTTCAGTGTAATAATCAATGCCTTTTTTATGAATACTTTAGAGTTGGTGCTTAGCAACTTCTCTGACAACCAGACATAGTAAACTGGTGTCCTTAGGTCAACTGTAATAGCCACCAGCTGTCTGAAAGTTTTTCAAAGACCTAATCTCCATTGTTCCCTTATTTCATTTTTAAACACCGTTGCTTAGAAATAACCAGAATCCCAGTATCATTCCCTAGCATAATATACAATACTTTGACATTTTTCACAGCTGCAAATTCCAAATGAACTGAAATTTTACATAAAATTATTGTCTCAGTCTTAGAGCTGCTAGGAAGTGAGCTTGGATAATATTAATGAGAATTAGAGCTTTGTCTGCTAACTAGAACATTTTCACTTTTTTGATGGAAATGTGAAAACCTGGGTGTTTTCAGGTTTTTTTTATGCTGCAGAAAATCCTCACATTTAAAAATCATCTTTATAGTTATCTTATTGAGGAGTTTTAATCCTCAAGAAAAAGGAGAATTATGTATGTACAAGCTTCTAAAAATTTTTCTTTCAGATCATTATTATCTTTAATTGCTTGTATGTGGGGCTTTAGAGGAGAAAATTGGAAAGCTGCCCTGTCATCTTAAAAAGGGCACTAAATTTACTTGTTTACTGTAATCTGTGATTCAAAGAATCTGGGAAGTTTGCAACCTGAAGACTTCAGGTGGTCAAATCCTAATTACATATAGTGACCAAAGCCAGGGTTGTGTCTGCCTATGCCTCTCTGCTGTGTTAAAACTGCTTCACGCTACAGTAGGCAGTTTTGAGTGAGCTTGAAATTGACTGTTGTCTGTTGTTTGATAAACTCTACCAATCCTTAGTTTGTAAATGAGTGCAAAAATGGATTTAACATAGCTGAAGTTAATTTACTGAAAAACATGAGGAAATATTGAGAATTCCTCTTTTCTTAAAATTTCTTCCTGTTTATGTATGTGCTGCTAGAATCTGGCCCTTTTTTGTGAAAGAGAAAAGGAAGAACCTTAATTCAGCCACAGCCTTGTTACATAATCTAGGTAATTTTATACGTTAAAGGTCTCTGATGACTTAATGATTGAAAGCATATTCTAAACCAAAAAAAAAGGTCCTGCATCCTACCTCAAGAAGAATAGCCAGAACCGCCAGTCCATCCGCTTTGTCCATTGCTGCTGTTACATCTGGATATTTCTCAGAGTTATAATGTACAATATGCAACTACAAAGAAGGAGATACTATGTTATGGTATTGTCTGGGGCATACTCATATTTCTGTTTCACAGCTATAAAGGACCAGTGCAGCCACCTCAGGCTAAGACAATACAATGGGATCCTTCAGTGATTTCTGGGTGTAGTGGTAAGATCTTTTTAGAGAAAAGCGAAAGGTTCTGGAACTACCACTCCCAGCCCTGCTGTAGCTGAGTTATACACCACCACCCCCACCACCCCCCCTACATGAAGCGGGGGGGAAAAAGGATCGATCACTTTGGCTTCAAGGCATCTTGACCGTAGTACTAGTAAATTTTTCTGAAAAAGTAACACCTTCGCACTCTTGGGGCTCTCTGATGTTTAGAACGCAAAACCCGGTGTTAAATGTAACTAGAGAAGAAACGGATTCCTAAAGTGCTGTTATGCAAGGAAATTATTCTGACTGATTTCAGTTTTAATCATTTTGGTGTAAATATCCAATTGGTACTGCTTTTCAAAATCTATTCCCAAATCCATAATTTAGGATTAGAAAAGATAATAAGTAGTTCTTCACTGGATAGAAGAAGGTGAGTAAAGGTAGACAGAGAAGCAATGTCGTGCAGCTAAAAGATATACCTGGTTTACAGAGAAGAACCAAGGTGTCAAATATCTAGTAATTTGGTTGAAATTACTCAAGTGACCCAGTGCCAGCCCTGAGTTTAGAACCTAAATTCTAACTCCGTGACTTGTGGCATATTCATGAAAGTACATCGGAGCCCATCCTTTTTGCGGTGTGTAATGCATTTTTTTAGTATATACCCAGATCATAAATACTTGGATTAGAACCTTGCAGCCTTTTACAGTCATATACCCAAGATAAAGATCCCACTTTGAAACAATGGGACCTGCCTAACCTTCTTTGTTTCTTTCCCTGATCTGAGCTTGTCTTACCTCTGCTGCAAAATGCTTCCCACTGACTGTGTGCTCTGAGCCTTCTGACTTGTTTCTGTTTCCCCAGTGTAGGTGAAGTTGAGATGCAGTGTATTCAAATGGGAGGTTTCTGATGTACATAGTAGGCAACAGATACATTTTCACTGTAAGCAGACCAAAACCAGATGGGAGCAAATGATATCACAGCTTTCAAGCACAGGGCAAATAAAAATACTCTGTCTAAGTATATTACGTACGGAGCATGAACAAAGCAGATTCTTAACTCAAATCCATCTCGGTCTGTGGTAGGAGATAAACACTTTAGTTGTCTTTAACCCTTTCTAGGTAATTCAGGAGAATTTAGAATATACACTTTTTCTGTTTTCTTAAACTAAAGGAATTGAATGTGGGAATTGTTGCTAATGGAAATCTTTCCTCTCCCTGAAGAATGCAAAATTATCTCAGTCTTATTGAAGAGACAGTTATTGACGAGTCGAAGCAAAACTTAGGCTCATGTGCCTTCTTTCAGTCCCCTTATAACGGTTGAAAATGGCTTAATAAATTAATACTTCTCATGGTATTTTTAACCTCTTGTTATATTGAACTCCTCTGCCTCTTAATCTTCTTTTAGGAGCATATGGCAAAACCAAATAAACTTCCCCCTCTCCCCACTCCTCCCAAAACCCGGAGCATTGATGGCAAGCAGCAAGATAATCACAGGCCTTAAGAACTAGCACCTCCTCTCTTGACATGGTGGAGGGAGACCTTTGTATGCGTTACCCTCCCTTCTGCTCACTAATGCTCTCCAGTGTGGAAGACAGGCTGGGTTATTTTTTTTGTGTAGAAATTACAGTAGTAATTCTCAACTCAGCAGAAACTGAGTTGTTCACTTGATAAGTTTGGTACTTCATAAAGCAATGGTTTATGTAAAGAACAGATCGATTTCTTTGCAATTTATTCTTTTCCAGTATGAATACAGTTTGTTTCTGGAGTGTCCCAGACATGTTTTGCAGGGGAAACAAGGCTCAAAACCTTAATGAAGGAACAGCTGCAAGCCTATGTGTTTTTATGCTCGTGCTAAAAAGCTTTTTTTGAGCTCTACTGTTTTCACTCTAGCTGAAGTAGGTAATTGTATCTGGATTAGCTGGCCGGTGAAGTACATTAATTGCATGTAGGAATGACTGATACCATAGTAATAAGCATCCTACTAATTTCCTGTCTAGCCATAAGAGAAGATAGTAGCAGATGGTGTAATGATCACTCTAACAGAAGCTAATTTTTCATTACTTAGAGCAATTACGGTTTGTATCTGAGTGAGGTTTCCAGAGTGGGTCACATGTCCCCTGCTTTCTAGGAGTGCACTGGCTTTAGAAGTGAATTCCCATTTTTACTGAGAGGGGGATATATTTTTATCTTGGCTTTCATTAGGAAGTAGTTGAACTTCTTGTTTTATGGGCAAGATCTGACAATGTTGGTGACATAGGCTTTATGAGGAATTTGCTTTTACCTGTGTGACTATTATGTGAGGGACAGGCTCTCAGTGTTGTTCTTTTGTTTCCGCCTGCTCTCTGGCACCATTAAAGCCCACAATGACAATGTTTCCTTTTCTGCCTATTGCCTGTCACTTACATCAGCCTAATACATTCAACTGTGACAGTACAATCTTTCACTCAGGACCGAGAAAGGCTCTTAGGAAAAGAAGGTTCACAAGGAAAGGGTGTTCCAGCCATTCTTAGTCTAAAGCAACCTGGTTTTGATAGAGGAATTGATCAAGAGGAAAACCAGGAACCATGCCCAGAGAGGCTGGCCCTTACTGAAGAATGGGCTTATGATGTTCTACAGAGCAGGTTTACGCCACTGAAAGAGTGAGAAAAAGAGAGATGTTTGCATGTCAGGCATCTTTTAACTAAGCATGCCAGAGAAGAGCAGAAACAGAGGCCATTTTATGACACAGGTTCTTTTGATGCTTATACAATAGAGGAGGATACAAAGAAGGAGGGCCTTATAACTGTTCTTATTTCTATGTCTTCACATGTTTCAGGAAGGAACAAAAAATGGTGGGACTAGCTTACTGGTATTGTATATTGTGTCAATATAGTAGACCTTTATGAGACTGCATCTTCTCTGCTTTTACCTACTGTACTGACACTTTGATTTAGTACTACAGTGGAGGGCATGTTTGTATGCTATTTCTAATTGTTTTCCTGTCTTTTTATCTATCTGTCTTATGTTACACTGAAGAGGTTTCTATCTCAAGTCAAAGGAACAGAATGGTGCTCGTAGCTCCCCCCTGCCCCGTAATTGAGCTGAGATGATTTGATTAGACTGGAATGTCAGAGACCCATTGCACCTATATTTTATCAGTTTATCTCTTTTTAACAGAATCACAAAGTCTGTTTCTGTTTCGGAGCACTCCAACCAAAGTAATAAGAAAAGTTCAGGAATTAATTCTGACATACCTAGAGTTTATTTAAAAACTATAGTCAATTCGGCTTACTGCAAATCCATTTGTACTTAGTACATTCCCAAGTTTCCCTAGCCTGTTCTCTAGATGTAGGTATGCTGATGTGAAGGCTTCGTCATCACAGCTTAATTTCATCTGATAATCAAAGCAGTTCACCCATGAAATAAAAAAATCACGAGCTCCAGCAACTCTTTCCTTCACAATCCCTTGCTGTTATTGAGCTCCCTTACCTGAATGACCATTATTGGTCAATGTAAACTGGTCAGTGGAGGGCACATTATAGCCTATGAATTCTAAAGGCAAGAGATTAGAATCATACTGGAGAATATCTGTATGGAAATCTATTGGTGATTGGAATACTCCTCCACAAAATGGGTACTTCTTTGGCCAGGCCTTCTCTCCGTCAGGACCTGAGTAAATAAACAGAGACACATTTGTCAAGCCTTAACTATGCAATTAATATAAAAACTCCCCTATTTTAGCCTTCATCCAAAATTTGGAAAAGGAGCCTTTTCTGAATTTTTAAGACCTTTTTTTTAAAACTTAATTTCATCTTTCCAGTGTGCCATTAGATAGAAAAGGGCCAAATGCCAACAAAAATCTCACATAGAGACACTTTACCACCCCTCGGTTTTTTGACAATCTCAACTGCTGTTGATGTTACACTCTTGGGGAACTGCAGGCCTGGCAGCTCACCAGGTTAGGCCTGCAGGCAGCAGCACCACAGCCAGCCACAGGGCCTCTGATCCTCTCGTGATGGTATTGTCTCTCTTCAGAGCGCACAAGCATGGCAAGTAGAGTTTGGATCTGTGACAGTATTTGGATTATTTACTGACATGAATTACTTTTCCCTGTGGAAGTAACAGGGTTCCAGCCTTCTGAAGAGAATTGCTGAAAGAAGTGTCTTCATGTTGACAGAAGAAAGTTTCCATACTTTTCAGTACACAGAAAGCCAGACCCTTACAAACTTTTCCTTATTGTACAAACTAACTGGCTCTATCTAGCAATATTGCATAACCCACAGTGAAAAGCTAACTTGCAAAAATGGAAGGTGTTATGATAATTTGACCTGCAATAACTTGCTCAAACTCTGGTGAAACTTTTCTTCATCAAAGTCTTTTGCCCTAGGTAGGATCTACAAAGAATAGATAATATCAAGAGATTTTTAATTGTGCCTTTGGTTTAATTACACATTAATAGCTAGCAGCTGTACACAAGCTGTAAGCTGAGACCATTTGGATTTAAATACTAAAAGAGGTACTTGCAACTTGTGTTTCTCCTTGACTTTGAAGATTCATCTTGATTCTTTCTAAGGCAGGACGGTCTTTAGGGATCACCTAGCCTGATCTGTATAACACAGGCCATTGGACCTCCCTGGATTAATTTCTACTTCAATGAGGCCATATCTTTCAGAAGGGAAAAAACATCTACTCTTCCTTTAAGCACTGCAGGTAAAAGATACTTCATTAGTGCCTAATGGATAATTACTCTCCTTGGCAGCTTGCTTTTCACTGTGAGTTTGTCTAGCTTTGACTGCATTTAGATAGTGATTGCTTTTAATCCTTTGCTTAGAAATTGAAGAGCCTCCTGTTAGCATACTTTTGTTCCTCACTGAAGTACTTATAACATAGAGGACATAGTTTCTCACTTCTCTTAAACTAAATAGATTGAGTTCCTTGAGTCTTTGGTTAGAAGGCTTCTTTTCCAAACCTATAATATTCCTTGTGGCTTCTTTGAAGTCTTTCCAGTATGTTAACGTCTTCCATGAATCATGAATGCCAGAATCTAATGTTAGATCAGGTCATCAGTGGCAAAGCAAGTTTAGATCTTTTCTGAAGGAAAATTAACAGTCAGGAGAACATTATTAGAGGCCCACTTTTTAATGTGAAAGACAGTTTGCATGGATATGGATAGTGGAGGTGAATCTGACTTAAACAGTACATGTGACAGAATTGGCAAGTTCAATTCTGGTGCTCAGACAGACTTACTTCCTTGTTAAAGCTCTTTAAGATTATTCAAGACATAGGTTAGCGCATGACATTGTTTGCAGTGTGGCTACTCAGACTTAATCAGTGCCTTCCAGTATAAATAGGCTTTGACGTTGCTGTAACTTACATCTTTGACTCCAGTTCGCTGCCAATCACATTAATTTCTCTCCTCTTAGATCTTCATTGTACTATCTTAAAGTTACTGAAATTCTTTTTAAAAGCTAATAAATGTTATGCTGACATTATAGAAGACTGTATACTATCCATATTTTTTGGCAAATAACAGATCCATTCAGAAGAGTACAAATTCCATACTATGGGATATAGATACTCAAGAATACTTCCCAGGAAAATATATATCAGGATATACCAGGCAATGATAGTTTCTTGAGGTTGAAACTCGATGTGTGTCCTGGTTTCAGCTGGGATAGAGTTGATTTTCTTCTTAGTAGCTGGTACAGTGCTGTGTTCTGGATTTAGTGTGAGAATAATGTTAATAACACACTGATGTTTTCGTTGTTGCTAAGTAGCGCTTATCTTAAGCCAAGGACTTTTCAGTCTCCCATGCTCTGCCAGCAAGCAGGTGTGCAAGAAGCTGGGAGGGAGCATAGCTGGGACAGCTGACCCGAACTAGCCAAAGGGGTATTCCATACCATGGAACGTCATGCCCAGTATATAAACAGGGGGGAGTTGGCCAGGAGGAGCAGATCACTGCTGGGGTATCGGTCAGCAGGTGGTGAGCAATTGCATTGTGCACCACTTGTATTTTCTTTTTTTTTTTGTTATATTCCTTTTCATTATAACTATTATTATAATATTTTAAAATTATTATTAGTATTATATTCTATTTTACTTTAATTATTAAACTGCTCTTATCTCAACCCACGAGTTTTACTTTTTTTTTTCCTTTCCTCCTCCCCATCCCATTGGGAGCTGGAGGGGTGAGCACTTTGTGGTACTTAGTTGCTGGCTGGGGTTAAACCACAACAATGTGCAAGACAATGACACTGAAATGTAACACTTTTCAGGCAGCTAAGACTACAGCAGTGTCAGAAAAATTGGTGAGAAGCCTTTATTGTAAAAAGACTTAAGTCATTTTAAAAGGTTTGGGGTTTCTGTACACTGATAAGATAGTGAGTTTGCAAGAAGACTTTAATATATTACATATCATAGGTTTGGAGACTTGATAATTAAATAGGTAATTTTTAATTGATGCATAAAATAGAAGTCTAGTCCCAGCTAGTGGAAACCATGTCATGAAGTACCACTCACTTTTTCAGTACTATGTTTGGATGCATTGAATGCCCTTAAGAGCTGGCAACAGGGTATGGGAGCTTCCACACCAACATCAGCAGTTCAGAAGGGAAACTTTTGTCTTTTCTATAAAATGCTGTAGTTATTGCAGCCTTTATGTACCTTGCTCTTTACTAGCAGTTATCCTTTCCTTGACATAAATCTGCAACTCCACTCACAGGCCTCTAAGCTACAACAGTTTTTGCTTGTTTCTCACTCCTGCTCAATTAAAAAAACCCAACCAAACCAAACAAAAAACCTTTTTTGGTACAAAACCAGTTTTTCTAGAAATTCTGCCTTTTGTCTGGTAGTCTTCCTAATTTCAGTGCCTCAAAACTCCTGTCTCAAAGAGCTGAGCTCACTGCAGCTTGGGTTTGCATATGTGAAATTGAGATTTCCATTGTAGATAAACACACAGCTGGAAGGCATTTCTCAGCTAGCTCTGTTGAAAATGAATGATTGATTGTGAACCAGATTTTCCTTTTTCTGTGCCAGCACATTCAGTTAAATTCAGTGGAAATCACATTGTGTTTACAAAGGCTCTGTCTGATCACTACTGAATAAAGAATAGCATGTGAACGTGTTAGGATTGGCCTGTACTACAATTCCCAAAAGGTATTAACATAAGGAGCATCGCAAAAATATCTTAGTAGTTAATTTCCTCCTTTTGTGACAACATTTGTGACAAAGTGAAAGATCCAGGCATCTCAGATGATGTTTGCTGCTATGAGGATCCTATGCAGACTGTGTCAGGAGAGCAATAACTGTGCCACGGGCCTGTCCTACCCACCCAACAGTACTATTCACCTGTTGGAGTGAGCAAATTAAGGTACGGAGCTGTTGGTATGGGGGGAAGTAGGACCCCTCCTGCTACCACTGCTCCCAGTGCAGCCATGAACGCTCCCTGCTGTAGGGAGTGCAAACTCAGGTTGCTCAAATCCAGCTTGTGGGCTGCCTTCTTTTACCTGAGTTTCCAGGACCATGTTCCCCTACCATGCTGTAAATAACCCTGAGCCTGGCTGTGCCCTCATGGCTATTTTATAAAAGATGTCTGTAAATAAAGTAGTAATAATTCTTTGGATAGTCTTGCTGCCCAGCTGCACAGTGAGCTGAGCAAAATACCCTCAGCACCATGGCTGCATGCATCCATTGTATCATCTCCTTTGACAGCTTTTAGCTTTCCATGCCTAGGCCTTCAGCCAGCCCTGCAGCCCTAGCGCTGCTAGGTGATGCAGGACAGATGTTCCTTTAAGAACAACAGTGGTTTCTGCTCCCAGGATGTGTACATTGGCTGACTTAAAAAAAGAAGAAAACAGGCCTATGAGACACCAGTGTTACCAACAGACTTTTGCTCTGATGACCAGTTAATATTCATGTTGCTCAAGCTTCTCAAGGGGTATCCAAGTTCTCTTGATCTGAAGTAAACTAATGTAGTAAAATGCATTGGGTCAGTAATGCAGGGAATGTCTGCTATTTTTCCAGCCAGGCAGAGCACTCTGCCCTGTTTTCAGCCAGCTGGAAGCTGTATAGCTGCTGGTAGCCTAGGGCTGAGTTAGTAGTGAGGGCTGAGAGTCCAGGCTCCCTGCCACAGTAACATGACCGCATGGTTTCCATTTCGCTCAGAGCACAGGCAGAGCTCAGTCATACAATCCAGTATGTGTATATCTTCCATGTACGTGTCCAGAGGAAAGCTTGTGAGATAGAGGAATTGCCAAAGGCTGTAGCTGTCCCTGCTACTCCATTCAAGTGCTGTATGAGAAATTTTGGGCATGTTCTAGTGTGTTCACTAAAGCTGGCATTTCCTAAGGGGAAGTGGAGGGGTCTTAGTACAGGTTCTCAGTACCTCACTGAATTGAAGTAGAGTATTTGGCAACAGTAAAACTAAAGAGTTTGCAAGTTCAATTAGCCTGATGTCTGTTAACAACAATTCTTGTGTCTACGTTTTAGTGTGAAGTTGTCTCCTCACATGCTAAAGCACGTTAATAATTCCATTGGCACTATTCCTTTAAACTTGGCTGTAAAGCTAGTTTTCTCCATTGTGGCTGCTTGTCCACTCTCAAGGAGTGATTCTGGTTCTTTGATTTCATTCCAGCCATCTTACATTACAGAAGCAGAAAGCCAGAATCCAAAGAATTGAAGCCCAGCTCTCCAATTCTACCAATTCTCTTCTGGGGCAGAGGACTTCAGGCCTGCACCTTCCAGTCACACAGCAACATGGCCAAAAGCTGCATGCACATGCTGTCCTGAGCTATGGGGCATCAGAACAATTCTTTAAGTTCTTTAATTGAAAACACTTTTCTCATGATACACTTCGTCCACTTTGCCCATTTTACAGAAGGTGAAGCAGCCCATCAGAGGACACAAAGGAAGCCTGTGTCAGAGGGGGCTGAGGGTGCATGCCGCAGCTCACTGGCCTGTGCTGTTTCTTCCAGGCACTTTTTCTTCGGCTGTATACAAGAGTAGTGAAATCAGGAAGAACAAATAGCATCGCTGCAGTTTGGCTAAGGAAGAGGCAAATAGAGGAGAGGTTTATCCTTTATTTTATCTAATGCAGTAGTTTCCGTCATAGCCAAGCCAAATGCTCATTTCTTTGGAAAGCTTGTGCTGAAAAGATAAGGCCTGATCACATGCCGTGTCATCTTGCTTTGCCACCATGCCCTGGGCTGTTAATGCTATATCAACATTCAGTTTTACATATTGTTGTACTGAACAAATAGAACTCTCATTGACAATCAGCACCCAGATTTCTCCTCCACCCTTAATCTTGTACCTTGACCCTCATCTTGACATCACTCTGCACTGTGATTATAATGGCTTGACTTCCTTTCCCTTCCTGTTGACTTAATTTTAGTGGGAGGCATTGCAAAGTGTTGCAGGGATAAAGGTAAATGGTGGAAGGTGTGGGCTGCCGTAAGGAACCAGGATCAGTAGGAGAGTATGGAGAGGCTCTTTTCTGGCTGACTGCAGTCTCTCTAATCGCCGTTTTTCTCTGTGCAGACCAATGTTCTACCTCTGCTTTTTTCCAGGTATATGAAAAGAACTATTCTGTGCAAGTTCAGTTGCCACTTTAATTTTTTGAAGTTGCTTTTATATATTTTTCTAGATATATTTGAAAATCAGTAGTTGAAGGAAAGAAATAAGAATCTGTTTTGTGAACCTTCCTTCTATCCTCCAGTACATGTTAGAAATCAGGCTGCAGTATGGAAGTGCTTAACAGCAATTGATGAAGTTGGGCACTGAGAATAACATACTCTGAAATAAACACTGGTACCCATATTCCCAGAAAGGGAGAAGTAACTAATTTAAACAAGCATTTAGGAAGGAGGGGGGAAAACTTCTACTTTGATGGTAGTAAAAGTCTTGCTTTCCTTACTGCCCAGCAGGGTTAGGTTCATCTGATGGCTGCTGTCAAGGTGGAAAACGCAGGTTTTTCTTATTCAAACTGTGTCAAGCTTTTTTTTCCTAATGAGAATGTGAAGTATATGTATGCATACTGGCAGTTAGATTAATACCTATAGACATGCAGCTGACAGTTTTCCTTTTGCTTTTGTGAAGCGAGTCAGGTAAACTGGAGCACAGCCGAAGGGAGTAGTTATTAGCAGCAAGTTAAATCTCAGAGGTTCTTTGTGTTGTCTTGGAGCACCACCAAAGGCTTCAGAACAAGCATTTTTTTTTGAGATTCTCAGTACTGCCTACTTCTCTGTGGGCATGTGGCATATAAAACACTACTCTGAATGAGGAAATAACTGGCCAGAGGATTTGATCAATTAAAAGAAAATCTCTAGATAATTCTTCTTCCTGAGCAGCCATCAGATCCTTCTGGGTCAGCAGCTGACTTAAAGGACTAGCGTACAAAATAACACTGCTTTCCTGAATATGATTTATTCTACCTTGTCAGTGCTGGGATTTTCAGGGAGCTGAGTCTCCAGTAACACAATACAGGTGACTTGCTGAACTCTGACTCTACTTAAAAATGAAGACCCATGTGGGTAGGGAGAGGTATGCTCGTTGCAGAACTAGGCTGAAATGTGCTGCTGGTCTGTGACTGGTGGGGAAACAGAGGGCTTTGGGGAACCTCTGCAGTTGTAGGGCCAATCTTAGTCTGCTGAAGTTCCTGTCATTCTGCAAGGCAATTTAGAACCCAATAACTGACTCTTAATCACCCAGATACGAAACCTGATGGATGAATAACAGATTTCAAGATAATGGGCCAGATCCAAACTTGGGTAAAGATAGTGAACCCAGTAGGTTCTCACCAGAATACATTTGGCATGTTGTCCTTAAAATACAGAACAAAGCCAGAACTTAGTATGTACAAATTAGTTAGTACTTACCAATATAAGACCATTTTGACCCTGTTTAAAGACAAAGGAAATATTACTGTGAATATTTGAAATTGATCTTACTCTGTAAAGAAACAAATTGCCACTTAAACCCATGTAATGAATTTTGCAATACTTTTATCTGTCTTTCTAGCCCCAGATGTTGAGCAAAACATAGGCGCTTTCAAAGATTATGAACCCTTCTTACCCAAATTATAACTATAATTATCCCTGTGATCCTGCCCATAGGGGTGACTTTCTTGTGGTCACTGAAATCCTGGAGTGAAACTTTTGTCAGGGGTTTGTTTTTTGGGGTTTTTTTTGGAATAGCCACAGACTCTGTATGTAGGTACATCCCTGATTTTTTTGTGGTTAGGAAACTAAGGAATATAAATAGTTGTAGCTATAATGAACCCCCTCATGCCTAGTTGAGGAGTTTGAAAAACATCAGTGGATTGCCAGTTGCTACACTGAGAAATGATGGACAGTCATTTCTGTACAGCTGCTCTGGGATTTGCCAACATAAACGGATAGGAATAGATGGACTTTGAAAAAAGGGCGTATGATACACGAACCCATATAACTCAGAGAATCCTGGGGGGTTGAGTGAGTGTTAAAATGATCAATATTCATCCATTGCTTAAGGAACTGAACTTGGGACAGTGTCTCTGCATGTCTTTGGAAATGTCTTGACTTATTAAATGCTCTTTTTAAAATGTTTTTTTTGGGGGGGGGTCCTGAAACCTACTTACAGTCATTCAGCTTGCTGTGTAATTACAGGCGCTTGTCCTGACAGACCTGAACAGTTTTGGCTATCAGGCTAATGCAGATCTTTACTCTCCACAAATTTAATTTTATTTCTGCTTAGAAAAGAGTCCTGAATTACGAGCCTTGCAAACATTCAGTGTGCCTGTGTGTGCATACATGCATGCGGGGAAATATTTATCCTTACATGCACGTCTGCTCAGTACATGATTCTTGGCTGCATTTCTTGTACTCTGAAGCATGGTCACAGATACAGCTCTTCTCCAAAGAATGTCATGTGAGATGTTTGGGATTAATTTGTAGGGATGTGCAAAACAGCTGCACTTAGCTCTTTTGTATTGATATGTGCTGGGAACACTAAGCTCTCTGCTTCCAGTTCATTAGGATCAGCGTGCCTTGTTCTTTTACACTGGAATTTTCAAAATGAGGTCTGTGTAATCATCCTGGCTGAAGTCCCCAGGTTCCTTGCATAGAAAAATTCATGCACTGTCTTAGATTTCAAGATGAGAAACCTTATTCTCCTCTCCCCTTCTCTCTGCAGGGGGTTATCTCTTACTGAGTTTTTTTGGGGGTGCTTGTGTCCTCTGGTCAGCACGTTCTGTAGGTAAAACTTGCATGAAGGCAGCAACTGACTGTCAACAGGTTTTAGAAATCGCCACATCCTCATCTGAGCAGGGTTTGAAGAAATGTTGGCTTAACTAAAATAGCTACTCTCTGTTCATGCTCTTACTGCCCATTAAAATGTGTACAAAGTGTCAAAACTATGATTTTTATAATCTCGAACAACCTTAAAACAGTCAATTTCAAAGATTTTCAATATTTTGGGTGTTTATGCCATTGAAACAAAAATAAATGAAAGCTTAAAGTCTTCTGCCAAGTGAAATTTTCCTTAGCCTGTGAGCATTTTGATGATCTGCAATTCCATTACGACTTTATTGATGAGCACAATAGCAACTAGTGTAGGTAGGACTGAGGCACATTTAATGCTTGTTTCATCTAACTTAGATCAGGAGATTAATAGATGACCAGATGGCAGAATCTTCTTGATTTTGTCTGAATGAACATGTAGAGCTGCAAAAGGGATTTGCTGCCATCCTCAGACTGTCAGCAAGGTTGCTGTTACCCTTATTCTGCTTGATAATGAAACGAGGATGAGGCAGACTGTCACACAGTCTCCCAGAATTGGAGGAGAGTCAATAGAGTGTCTGATTCACATCTAGAAGGGAACTATCAACAGCTCCGTACCTGTGAGCACTCTTCTGCCTCTTTGTTCATGTTGGGGTGAGTGCTGACGAGTAACACAGTTACATGCCCATGCATGGCAGAGGAGGTTCCTAGAGCCAGTGTATCTATGTTTCACTGATCAACATCCAGGGAATGAATACGTTTCCAATGTCACTTAGGAGCTGGGAAAGTGGGAATGGTTTTAGTTGTGATAATCTATGTTAGTTGTGTCTCTGACTTGGGAAGATGTCAGAGACAGGCAGATGCTGTAGCTCTTGCCATTTCTTGGTACTGGGTGTCTAATTCTAAGATAGAAATTCTCCAGCATTCCCTTCAGGATGTATCATAAGACATATCTTTTCAACACATCCTTTCACTTCCAAACCTTCTGTGTTGTCAGAGAAGGCACCTGGAAAGCACCAAGCTTTATTCTGTTATTCTGGAAAGCACCAAGCTCTAGGAACCTCTGTCCTTCAGGTGGGAGATTCTGCTAGAGAATATAGCCATTTTTCAGAGGATATATGCCCAAAATAAGAAGGTGACCTTAAAAGTTTGAATTCCACCCCTTATGTAGCTCATGCGAAAAACCTGGTAAAATGCTTGTCGTGGCAGAGCTCTGTATGAAGCTGACAGCTCTGGATTATGCTTGAGCCTTCAGGATTTTTGTCCCATGAGTATACGTGCTGCGTCAGTCCTCTCACACAACCCTTTACAATGATTCTCCCTCATATCCTGTAATCACACTAGGTGGATTATAATTAGCTTGAATGGATGAAAATTGATTATAATCAGCTTGAATAGATGAACATTAACTCCTAAAAAGAGAGTGAGGAGCGCTGACCTCCTGAAACTGGTCCTGTTTAAAGATAAGAGAATGAGGTCTAGTATATGGGGCGCTTCACAGGGATTACATTCTTTTCCTCTGGTTTAAAAATAAACATGGCAGAGGGAAAGGTGTGATGTTTCCACTAACTCTGAGAAGGGCCAGTCTCTGCTTCATTCTATGAGAAACAAAAAGATCACAAAGCAAGGCATACTGAGCATGCAAGAAGTCTGTAACGCAAACTAAATCAGAGGACAAATTTCTTGTTCCTGTATGTATCAGAATACCTATTCTGAGAAACTGAAATAAGGATACTAACTCCAAACAACTGCAGACTGGAACAATATACAACTTTGAGCATGCTATTGAAATAGTAATAATTAAAAGATGCCAGTTTTCTGCATACATTAGCTGCCCTAAGTTACAAATGACAATAAAAAAGCTGAAAGACTTTACCATTCAACGGCGCTTGCACTGAGAGTTGTATCTTTAGGAAGAAAATAAGCACAGTAGCAACTGTGACTATACTGAAGCTCTTGGCTGACATCTCAAGGGAAGACTGATAATATTCCGACAGTTCACAGGTTTCTCTGCACTCTGAAGAAACTCCCTTGTAGATATGCAGCATATAGCAGAATGCATACATACAGAGCTTCTGCTGAGTTATTGCCCTTCTCTCCCCTTGTCTCTCTCCTTCCTTTTAGGACTGCTTTTTATAAAGCTCCTGAGACTCAACCCAAAACAAATGATGTAATCAGACCTGCCTCTAGGTCACAGCACCCTCAGAAAACTGATCATATCCTTCATTACCTCAGTTTTAGTGAGCTCTTCACAGGGCAGACTCCAGCACTTAGAGAGGGAATTTAAATGTGGAACTTCAGAAATTATTTAGCAGAGAGACAAATGCTTAAAAAAGCTGTCCTCTTATGGGCCATACCATAGTAGAGTTTTTCTAGCCTATTTCAGAGTGTCTCCCTCAACTCCCGTTTTTGGATCGGTGTGATGTAACATAATGGGCCACTGTGAGGACTGGAGGGAGGGGAAGAGAAGTGAGGCTGTGTGGGGGACTGTTAATAACTCAGAGGGACCATGGACACTTGCCACAAAAACCGCCCAACTTGTCAGGAAGGGTTTTTTTTTAAGCTGAAAGCTCTTGGAACTGGGAGAACACATGAAGCAGGGAGGAGTTAAAATTCATGAAGAAACAGCCCCAGAGTGTAATGTTATGTTCAGGACATATATGGAGAGGGGTAAAGAGGAGCACAGGATATAAGTTAATGTTCTCTTCTGAAGGTGCTTGAGGAATAACCTCTTAAACTGAGTGCACCATGGACAGCTGAGGAGCGGAAGGTGGGATTGGAGAGGCTACTGGTTTTAATTGAGTACATTATTATTTATAATTGTTATTAACTGCTTACTACATCTCAGTAACAGTTTGTAGCAATGTTATTAGACTTGCTTATTTTTTCCGACTGTCATTTATAAGGCTGATCAAAGGGAAAGGAAAGTTGACTGGAGCATGGCTTACTTCTGTCTAGATCGCAGGTAGGGGCCTGCTGTAGAGCATGATTCTGGCCTATTGCTGCTGTTCATCTGTAGCGCTATGCTCCCAAGCTAGGCAGAAGCAGACTGCAGAGAGCAGCAGCAACTAATTAATGTCTTGTAGCCTTTTAGAAAGCAGCTGTCATTGAGTACAGTTCCTCTCTCATACTTCTCCTTAGTATTTTGTAAACCTAGATTGTAATTCTGCTTGTTTTGGTTCAGCCAGCTGTAATCTAGAGGTAGACGGCATGAGCTATAGTGAAAATGTTTTTAACGTGGCTTTTTAAGTGACATTGTCCAAAAAAGAGGGATGCTGTCTACCATGTTTGTACAGAGGAGCATGCTGAGTGTGTTGAAGCATGCGGGCTATCAGCACGCAGTTGCTGCTGCATGCAGGACCTTCCCTAACCTGCCAGAAGCTTGGAAATATAATTTTGTATGTTCTGTAGAAGAAATTGTCTTGTTATCAGCCTTCACATAACTGGCAACCTGTCTGACAAGCTGCTAAGGCTGGTATCAGTAACAGCTGAAAATTACCTCCTCTACAAAAAGACCCTGTTGTGTAGGAGGGTGTGGACTGAGTTATCTGCCAAACTGTGTTTTCATATCTCCTTCCTTCCTCTTTTCTGCCAGTGTTCTTGAAAAGTTCACCATGCTGAAGTATGCGCTGATTCTTAGAATATCCCTCAGCTCTTTTTTGCTTTTTCACAATCTACACCTCTCCTCCCCCAGTTTCTGCTATAGTTTGGCTTCACATCCTCAGGAGGAATTCCACGCACTGCTTGTGCTTTCAAGACTAGCTGGATAAAAAGCTCTTTGCTCGCAAAATACAAGCCACAGAAAAAGAAAAAAAAAAAAGCTCCCTGACACAGTTACCTGCCTGTACTCTGCACAAACCACACAGGGCTTGCCATTTTATTCTGTCTTTAAGAAATTTTAGGTTGCTAGTAGTTGGTTTTCATCTCAGCATCAGTCCAAGGCAGAGACAGAGCAGGGTTTTCATAGATTGGTGGGGCATTATGAAAAATAGTAGATTTGGATCCCCAGGGTGAAAGGTCAGGTTGAAGTTTTGTGGTGTGGATTTATCAATCTTTTAACTTGCACTGTCTCCTAACTTTAGTGGTGTTTGTCAAGGCAGTAGTAACATATAGACTAATGTGATAGTCATCCTGGAAAGTGCATGGGACAAGTTTAAGGGAACTCATTATGCTGAAAAACATCTTCCCTGAATGTGCGTGTTTGCCGTATTAAAATACATGTTTACAATGCAGTATGCAATAAGTAGAGCTAAGAACAGGGAGGATGAAAGATGATATGGATCATGGAGAAAAAAAACAAAACACAACCACCCAGCAGGACCACAGGCTTCAGAGGAGACTCAGTATTGCTGTGAGATTCCCTGTTGAATGGAACTGCAGAAATGCAATTATACTGTAATATAAGATGATTCCATATTCTGTTTCTTCCTAGTTGTGATTTCTCATTTTAAAGCTGGGGCAAAGGAATGCAAGGGATGAATGATAGGTTGCCTAATGTCCCAATGTTGGAGAAAAATTGAGCTTACAGTCCCCAGAGTTTGAGGCCCCGCCCCAGTTAGCAGGCAGCACTCCCCACCTGATGCAATTAAGGATCATGAATCCTTTTTAAAAGCAGGATCAAGTGCAGGGTGCTATCTGGCCTGAATATAGATTTGCTTAGCAGCTCCATTATTTCTGTTCCACAGTTTTTCTACCGCGTTTTTCTATAGAGCAGTTCATTGCAAAACTTTCAGTTCTGCTGTTCTCAGCTGAGAAGGTGGTGGAGCTTGGCTGGCTTATGCTACAAGAGTTCCCTGTAGCAATGGTACCAAAATATTATCACCATCGAACTGTGATCTAGCTAACCAGGAGTTTGCAGTACAGGCTGAAACTTTGGCTTCTGTGGCACCTCAACATGACAAACACAATGAAGTATTAAATACTACCTCAGTCTCAGAGTGTACAAACAGAACTGCTTTAAAAACAGGTAATTCCCTCTATTGAGGTATATTTCAAAGGGCAGAACATGCACTGTTATCAGCACAGTTATTTTCAGCCAAATTCTTCTGTACCAATTTTTCTTCCCAATCTCTGTGTGTAGAATTGGGAACAGAAAAAAACGCAGGACATTGCTTCCCAGGGCATAGTGCTGTAGAAATTAGACAATGATAGGGTACATGGCCATTAGGTAAGGAAAATTAAAGAACACCACACTTGTCTTGGAGACATTTATGATTAGATCTGGGCAGTGCCATAAGCGAGTTCATAACCAAGTCAGCCCTCTATTACATCTGTTCAAGAGCTATGTGTTTCTCCTATGCCTCAGGGCATATGAAGTGATCTCACTGCAGACCATCTTCCTGAGTAACTTAGATTAGCAAAATACTAATTTAGTTTGAAAATTTACTCTTTTGTTGTTTTCCATGATACATCTGAACGTGTGCTGTCCTTCAGGAGATACGTATGTGAGCTCTGTTGACTGTAGTACACTGAGGCGGCTATGACCACCAACCAAGATTATTACTGCTGCTTTTGGCAGTGCTTAGGCTTAAGTATGCTAAAAAGTGCAGCTCCTTGCTCATATTTGTGTTTTTGGTATGGTAGCAGTTGCAGTGGACACACAGGTTGAGTATTGCAAGTAGATGGACACGGGTAAATGTCTTCATGTGTAAATATCCTTGTTTTGAAAATGGCTACGCACATTTAGTTGGCCAGCACATGTTCTGTGGTTCATCAGCAAAGGAAATTCTGCTCTATCTCACTTACCTTTGAGTTCTGCTAATCTGATCACAAAAGCAAAGACCTCTGGGATCCCCACTGGTTCTCTCCTCAAAATCAGCCCATCCCCATTTATTAATTTTGTCTAGCCCATAACACACCACACGCAGAAGAAACTCCAAACTCCAAGTACGGATTGACAGGCACAACAATGACACTTGGCTCCCATATTGGGAAACTGCTTCTTATTAGCTTGTGTTTTCTAATTTGTCCTTCATTTTTGGATTAATAAATACTCTGTATTTGTTATTCCAAGAATTACTTCATCATGGCAATGCCCTTTACTGTCATCACAGTACGTATGAGAACGAGACACAGGAAAAAGAGAGGAAAAATGTAGATAACAAGTGATGCTGTGACCATTTGCAATAAGTCAATAGACCTTTAATGACTACACAATATACAAAATAGGTTGTGTAGGTCTCTTTATGAAAGCTGTTCATATTATAAATGAGCCAGAATAGCCATTTTTCCAAACTATATGGAAAAAGTTAAATTAGCTCTGCACTTGAGATTCAAGGCTGCCAGGAATAGCTGTATTTCTGACACGCAAATTGCCAAATTTATTTACTACATCAGACTCTGCCATTGTCAAACAGACACATTTCACAATGGTGGACTCAAGAATTTTGGAAAAAGGAAATGAAGCTGATACTCTTTCAGCAATTCCAGATTGCAAGAAATTAGAAATACTCCCTGTATCTTTATGATTGTTTTGGCCTTGCTTGCACAGTCTTGACAGCATCATCCAACATATTCTCAGGCAAAATTTCTTTTGTTTTTTTCCTATCTTCACTGTGCTTTGCCCATTTATGGAATAAATGTGGTACAGCCATTACTGTATATACCTTATTATATCTCTTGGATTTTTTTTGCAAATTAATTCCTAAAGTGCTTCCCATGCTAGAGCTTGGGAAAGGGTCATATCATCCCAGTTATGCAGGAATCAAATGAAAAGTCATCTATTCTAGCAGGAAATCAGACTGGGAATGTGGGCTTTCAGATGTTCTTCAAGGAGCATCAACACATGAGTTGATGAGCAGGTATACGAGAGTTAACTTTTAGTGCCTATTAGAGCTCTCTGCAAAGTTAATGGGAATGTTTTTCATTTATCTTATTGCAAGCTGGTTAGCCTGGATGCTGATCAGTCAATATGCACAAGTGACGCTATTCAATATTTGATACTCCTTGCCCATTAAATGGATGAGATGAAGCCTTCTCATAAGAGAGCACATTTGGAGTTTTCACTTGCAAATTTTGTGATTATTTGACTGACCACCCTCACTCCCCTCTTCCTGGTGTGTTTAGCTTCAAAGATGAAGCTGAAATAAAATGGAAAAGAAGGCTTTGATGTGAGCAGTGTCAAAGGTCGGGGAGCTGCTGATACTGCATGGGTACTTTTCTGTAAAAAACATTTTAGCAAACACATGGATAAGTGGCCACAACAGACTCTTTATGGAGCACCATGCATACTGTAAACAGAAAGCAAACAAGAAGGTCAGTGAGATCCAAAATAAGAACTTAACGTCTGCAATAATTAAAATCATTCTGGGTCGTAGTGCCATCTAGTGGGGTCTCACCCATCCACTCCCCCCCCGGTTTGTGAGGCTGGTGGGTGTTGGGGTGACTGCTGGCAAGGAGGCCCAGTGAGAGTGGGTGGGTGCAAGGCTCCGTTGCAGCCTGCTGTGGCACAAATGATACAAACCCATGCTGGTTTAATGGTAACCTGCTATGTGTAAGCAAAAGGTCTAACCCCAGGACTGTCTGAGGAATTTTGGAGACCAAGGGCACAGCATTGACAGACAGATGTAGTCTAGTTGTCTCAGAAACCCTAACAATGCTTGAGGAGTCTTGGGTGTTGGGCAGTTTGCATCAGTGACCCAAGACAGAAGTCTTTAAACTGAGTCCTGTTTTCATGTTTGAGCTATGCTGGAATATAAACCTTGATGTCTATGTTTGAAATGTTAGTGCACACTGCCATTAAGTCCATCCTCTCGGAGTCTCTAGTTGTGTAGATAAAATAAGTTGTTCAGAGCTTCAATATTTGTTGTCTTCTTTTTGACACTGGCTCCCCTAGAAAAGTAACTTTATTGTTAAACTGGCCATTTCCAGGTTATGGGATTTTATGAGTAGTATTTTTATCTCAGGTAAGTTCCTTGTTTCCTTGACATGATCTTCCTTCAGGCCTTTCAGTCTCTCAAAACTGCATTTCTAAATTACTATGCAATGCAGGAAATTGTTCGGTATCTTTGCTTATATCATATCTACCCTACTGAAAGATCACATACTTTCAGTTAGTTGTTTGACAAGCAGATGAAGCTGAGAAGAGTTAACCGTACAAGGTATTGCCTGTCTGCCTTTCACAGCCAAACCTTAGTGCTAGGAATGCGTCCTTGCAATGTTGTGCACAGGCAAGGTGAAAACCATACGACTATCCTGCACCAGTTGGCTCCAGTCACAGGGCTGGTTACAAGTGCTTCCTACAGGTGATCCAAGACTGGCAGAAGCAATTCATGATAGCCAAGTTCTTTTTCATGAAAACACAGACAGCTGCTGAACCACTTGTTACTCTTTAATGAGCAGTTTAGATGTACAAAATTATACGCTGAGGGTTACCAAAGAGTGAGGGAAGGAGGGAGAGCAGCAGAATTGGTAGATGCAATAATAGATGGAAATGCTGGACTGCATACTGTCAATTGTCATGTATGGCTGTCCCAGTTCTGCCTTCCTTCCTAGTGTGAAGGCCTGAACCTCACTTATGTTTGGCCATAGGAGCGCATCTAAGAGAGCTGGAGGGGCTTGTGGTCCGTTAAATTCAGGAGAGGCTAACCCAAAGCCCTGGATCTACATATCTCGACTTCAGGAGCTGAATTTCGGTCTTGGTTGGTGAGGCACAAGCAGCCAGGCAGGCAGGAGCTGGAGACACAGGAGCAGCCATGGGATAGCTCTCTTGGAAATCCACAGCTTACTCTGATTAGATCATAGGTCTGTTTTCTGCCTTCGAAGCTTAAGTGCCGTAGTTTCTACTGGTGCACTTTGGTGGCTTGAATCCTATGGCTCAGTGTTGCACAGGCACGCGTATGTCTGTATGCAGTTCAGTGTGACTCTTACTTAAAAATGAATCCCAGAAGCACTCCAGTGGGGACAAAAAGGAATTTTAGTGGAAGTCCAAGAAGTTAATTTTGGTTCTTGCATTTGTTTTGCAGTGACAAACCGTTAGCCTGCAGAAATAGCAGATGGTTTGCTCTGTTCCAAAACTTAGGTCTTGCTGGCATCAGATGACTCTTCAAAAGGGATTTGGAAAGTGGGAACTAGGGATAGCTGTAATTTCATCCCTGGAAATTAGTATTTAGTCTTCTTGGCTGTAGAACTAGGACTTGTACCTTAGGAATCACTAGATGAGGACAAAGAGATCCCAGAAAACATGTATATGAGAGGGAGCCCTTAAAAAAACTTGTTAATGATATTTTGGGTGTCTCAGAATAAGAATATATAATAAATATGTAATAAAGCAACTAGGAGGAGATGGACATATCCATTTAATTTTTTTGAAGGGATACATCAAGATATAAAATCATTACTAGGTAGCTAGCTATTAAAGATAAATGCATATTAACTCCTTATTGGCAGAGATCAGGCTTTGAAGTGAACCTTGCATTATCAGATAAACTGTGGGGACAGTAGATAACCACCTCTTTCTTGGCAAAGGCACTGAATGTGCATCCTGACACACAATGCATAATGGTAGATTTTTCCTACTGTGTTTTCATTTTGTTCTTGCCTCATTTTCATTACATCAGCAAGTTTGGAAGGATTTTTTTAAAAATCCTTCATATTGGGGATGATGCACAAAACCAAGATACTGATCACTGGTCATTACAAGCCACAGAGTTAGAGCAGGAATTCATAAATCCAATGCCCTGCCCACTAAATTATATTCTACCTCTCTGAAATTCCCTATATGTTAGTGATTTTCCATCTGCCCTCCCAAAAATATTATGCCCTTATGGAAGAAATTTCCGCTATGGCAGAATAGCCCAATGAAGTCAAATTCAAGGGTTCTTGCGTGTTCTGAAGTATATACTAAATGGGCTGGGAACTGGCAGACGGAGTAGAGCAGCGCTCCAGGATTTCCTGTATGAGAAGGCCAGGCACTACTGTGTGTGGCCACTTGCACAAATTCAAATCAATTTCCCCAACCTTTTTTTCTGTTCAAACTAGTATTCAGATTCAGAGCCTGTCTTCCGTGAAGTCAGCTCTCAAACAGATTTACAGGAGCACGTAAGATCACATTGGGCACAGAACTAAAACTCCCTCTGAGTGCATATATTGGTTTGTTCAGAGTATGTTTTCAGAAGGATTCATTTCTCTTGAATTGCTGGGTTGAATTTAACCTATTACAGTAAAACATGACTGCAAAGCAGCTTGGCCTCAGGTCCCAGCTGTTGGGAAAACTCAACTTGTGTTTAAACAGTAGACTAAACTGTGATACTTAGAATAGGTTAAGCAGCACCCATAAAAGAAGCAGACTGAATGCTGTATTTACAGTGGCTGTAACTATCACCAGTTATAAATATTTCTAATCTTGGCATGTGAGTCAAAAGTCCAAATATATTGCCAGTTAATTTCAAGGCATTACATTTGGTTTCTGAGAAAAAGACCTGTCAAGAGTCTACTTAGTTGCACGTGGGGAATACATGCAATGAATAACAAACTGAGTATATACAAAGCTAAACATTAACCTTTTTGGTGCTAATAGATGATATGACTTAACAGAGGTTCTCAGTCACAGGGATGAGGTAGATATGCTGCTTTATAATGAACTGTAGGTGTAGGGACTGGCCATGGTTGCTGCATGCTCTGCAAGGGTATGGCTTATTCTATATAACTTGTAGGACATGAGGATCACCTCATATGCAACTGGGTTTCCAGAGCCCATTCAGGGGAGTGACTGATGCTGGTCCTAGGTGCGTCATTCCCTAGGACAGCAGCATTCTACAGTAGAGCTGTGGAAAGTTTCCGAAAGATTGTGGAAAACTGCTGGCGGTCTATCTTAAGTAAACAATATTTGGGATTGTTTTTTGCTTGAAAATAGGAAATAATTATAATAGCCTCTCTAGCCTTTTGTAGTCAAAGTATACCTTTTTGAATACACTGTTGGTTCCTAAACCTATTCAACCTTCTAGGAATTGTGAACTGCAGGGGTAGAGGGAGCTGGCAGGAGGAAAATGAGCTCTGCGGACTGGCTATTAAGCCTGAGTCATTACTATTGAAGTCTGTGTTTTAATATTGTGCTACATCCCTGCAATGTTGAAATGTTTGCCTTTTAGGATTTGGCAAAGAAAACAGGAAGATGCGAGATTTGCTGGAGGCCTAGATGTAGATGGGGAACACTGAGGACAGAACTGGTCAGCTTAAACCAAATGCAGCCCATCCCTGATAGGGCAGCCAGCCTGGTGAGGATCTTGAGCTTTGAAGACATTGCCAGGGAATCAGCACTCTGCACAGCAGAGTGCTTCCCTGCTTCTCTGCCAGTAATTCAACAAGAAGCTCCTTTAATGAGCTTGAGCCAGTCATTACAATGCCAACTGTTGCTAACTCAAGGGCTGGGGTGCCATGTGCCCACCTTCCTGCTTCCCATTTTGTGCATCAGTGCATTCTCCAGGCTGCCCTTTCCCCCTCTCCAGCACACCTCAGTAGGATACCAGATTCTTTGCAGAATTTCCAGAAAATAATATGAAAATTTTGGGAGGAGTGCTGGGCATGATTGTCTAGTTTCCTTTTTGGAAAAAAAGCAGAGATGTTCTTTTGACATTATGCAACTCGTCTTTACCTCATGGCTCGGGGCAGAAGGGAGGGGAGCTCACTCAACAGTACCTCTCCGCTTTTCCAGCCTGATGTGTGGAGATGCATGAATTTGCAGAGCCCTCTGTAAAGCAGAGGCATCTTGTTTTGGTCTTTGGCTCAGAGCACTCTCTCTTCTGAGATGCTGTATTGTGGTACTGACTGAGCAATAATGATGGGGCATAAAGTTGAGAATATTTCACTGTGATTGTGTTCTGAAGCATATTAAAATGGGGTATGTAAGGCAAATAGAGGAGAAGCATTAAATGTTAGCTATCTTCATCTGTTGCATTTATCCGAATAATGGCATTACCCCTCTAAAGAAAGATCCCTCACTTTTCTTCATTACAATCATTGATTTATCAGCCTGTCCTAGGTGCCACTTTATCAGGGACTCAGATCTTTCCCTGTCATTGGAGTGGAGCTGAGGACCTAAGTCACTGAATGGAGGAATGGAGGAGAAGTGATGACTATATGAATGATGTGCAACAAGAACTGGTATCTAAAATAGGCTCCAACAAATTTCCTTGTCACCCGCCAGGATGGTGACCCCTGCCACCACATGAAAAGCACAAATGGCATCCTATGTTATGAAAGGTTACCTAGTAAAGCTGTATGAAATAATAAAAGAATCTCAAAGGCAAAACCTTTTCTGAGGTCACTGCTGTGACTAACAGTATTTCTCTGTACTCATTTAAAAACATGTTGAGGATTTGCATGTGTGTGGGAGATGAGAAAGGATCCCTGCAAGGTGGCAACAGACCAGAACAAATTTCCAGCAAAAGTTTCCAGCAAACCTAAAATGTGAGTTCATAGTGCTCTCAGGTGGGCTTTATATAACAACTAAATAATAGGTGTACACTTGTGAGTCACTATATTTGTCCTGTCTGCATACACTGGAAAGCCCAAAAGTGTGGTTAAAAAAAGGCTCAAGCAAACAAGTCAAGAAGCAGAGTACAGCAAAGTGAGGCATTCTGCTAAAGATGGAACACAACTTTCTCCTCATTGCTTCACTCTCCTGGATCCTGCCAGAAATACTCCTCAGAATAACAGGATCATTTTTGTTGCTGGCCTCTCTGTCTGCTTCATTCACCACACACGGTCATGGTGTTGGCTCAAGAGCTTAAATGTGAGACACTGAAGGAGTAGCTAGACAAAAGTCTTGCTATAGGGAAGACAGAGGCATTCAGATACTAACATCATCAGTTCTGGCCTTGTCTAGGTTCTAAGCTGGCAGGGTAGAAGGGAGTGATCTAGACAGGGTACCAGGATTCCCCATGCTGGATTTCAGTTTCTGACTGTGTGACTGACTTCCTTCTGCTTAATTTCTGTCTCTACACCTTTGTAAATATCTGTAGATGCTGCATATTTTCCACATTGCAGCCAGCCAGATGCATAAAGCAGTATGAACTGGGGAAGTTTGGAAAAATGACCTCACTGCTCTGTTTTCTCCTTCCATGGGTGCAATTGTGCTCTTTGCTCTGAGCATAGAGGTTCACTGCAGTTGATGCTGCTGCACAGAGGATGAATGCAAAGGCCCCTTGTCACCACTCCACTAGCTTCATCAATACAGGATGGCTGGCTAGAGTTAGACCAGAAGTCCTTTTGTTTCTCTTGGAGTGCCTACGTGGCTGAGGGATGTTAGGTGCTCATTAACTTCTATGCAACTCTAGTTCTCCTTCTATTACAAAACGAAATAACTAAACCAAGTCTGCTTGTGACTAGAAAAAAAAAAAAAGAAAAACAAACCCAAAAACTCACTTTATAGCTTTTTCCAAAATATCTTTAAGCTGTCTAGAGTGACTCACTGATGTCTGCTACACATCAAGAGATCTAAAAGTATATTTTAAAGTAAAATGAGAGACATGAATATTAACTCTTCTTCAACCTTAGCTCCAGATGTATTTATGGCTTAGTGTTCTGGGTTGAGAGTGTTCTAAATCAACAGGAGAACCTATGCTTAAGCAACTACAGGATGATTAAAATAGCTGTCTCCTCATGTTGGGCTTGCAGAATGAGCTCTGCTCATGCAGAAACTCAGGGCAAGCTGTGCTCCGAGCAGTATTTTATTAGCTTTGGAGACATAAAAAGCTTGCTTGGTTTGTCTTGCTGGTAAACACTTTGCCAGTCATATGTTGGCTTTAAAAGCCAATGTGAAAGAAGTCAGTGTTGTAGTTTTCCAGAAATGTGAATCACTTAATAGTGACTGCAAAAGTCAGGGAGTTAGGGGTGAGGGAAGAGGGAGAGGGAAGTGGGGGCCACTTCTTTGCACGAAGGCATGAAAAATGGGTGTGTTTTAAATGAAATTTATTCTGCTTATATTTTAATAATATATTCCAAAAATGTTTAAAAATATTAACTGTCATCCAGGAATGCAGGGAGTCTACATCTTCTGGCCTGTACTCCCTTTGGGAAGGCAGTGCACCAGTGGTGTAGCTGCTGGTTTGAAACCTCCCCACAAGGGGATTGTTCATGCAGCTCCTGGAACATGGAGCTGTTGGAGTTCTCCCACCAGCTTGTTTACTGCAGCAGTCTTGTGTCCAGAGCTGCAACATCGTATTTCATACATAGCGATAACCACATTATCATAGCAAATAGGGTAAAAGGGGACCAGCATAACCCAGGACTGTAGATTGTAAGCATTCCTGAGTAGCCTCTCTTATTACAGCAGCCTCTCTTATTACAGAACCGTGAACTGCTGCAAACCATTTGCTTACAGAGGTGCTGCTGGGAATGGGAATGACTTCTTCACTGACAGGCAACGCATGAAGAGTTTTTCCACATTAGCTGCACAAATCTGTCCAGATGATGGTAAGTCAGATGGATTTTTAATTTCATCCCTTAATTTCAGGCCTTAGTGATGCATCTTCACAATGCCTGACGACTTGCAGCCAGCTAAGTAAATATAACCTCAGACTGCTAAAACTCTGAAATGTTTGTAGGTCTCTGTGAGAACAGAATAATTTGCAAACAATGTAAGCAGCATGTGCCAACAACACATACAAAAAGTCCATAGTGCACATACTTGCAGGAAGAAGTCTGCAGGTAGTCCTAAGTCTTACCTTCCTTGTGCATAGATACATTGTGGTTTCATATTGCTAATGGTTTTACAGCACCATCAACAATATCTGCTCATTTTCCCACATGACAAGGTGACATACCAGTTCTCTTTCTGTAGTTAACAGCCAGGGTTGACTCTAGACATTAGCAAACTAGCTGCCTGGAACAGCAGCCTGCTGGCAGCACAAATGCCCGTGCCACAACCCTAGACAACCAGTCTGGTTGTGGCTATGATTGGTGTTCAGGCAGAAGGAGACAGGATGGGTATGGCAAAGTTTGGAGTCAGACTGATCAGCAGCCCAGCAACCGAAGTGGCTGTTTTCAGGTTTTTTTCTTTCCTTCCTGTCTTCATGGCTGGAGTGGCTCCGTCCCAGCCTTTTATCCTAGGAATGGCAAAATGCAGTGTTGTCTATGCGGATGAGAAGCTGTAATGAGAAGTCAGGCTTGTTAACCTCTATTTCCTCAGAGAAAGACTGTAATGAGAAGCTTTATCTTCATGCAGAAATACTGATAGCAATGGTGTAAAGCTTAAGCCCTGAATCTGGGAGCAAGATTCATGATTACATGCCATGCTTATGAGTATCTAAATGCTCTGGCTATTTAGATCAGCCTTTTGATCTACTACAGCTGTTAGATTTACCCATCAAAAGAAAATTATCCTACATTCAGCAAGCATGTCTTGGTTAACCTGTACTTCAAAGTTTTGGCCCTTATGTACCTGAAAGATGTTGAGCCTGCCATTTTCCCTTGGGCTTGCATGAAGTGGCATTAAGTGAGACAAAGGAGAACCGGGTGTCCTGAATTAAAAGCCCTTTTTTTAAAGTACACTATATACCACACAAGTTTAATAATTTCTCGGGCTTGGATACTCAGTCATGTTTACAAGAGTAAAATCTCATTATGCTATAA
Source organism: Gymnogyps californianus (assembly GCF_018139145.2). Taxonomy (NCBI): domain Eukaryota; kingdom Metazoa; phylum Chordata; class Aves; order Accipitriformes; family Cathartidae; genus Gymnogyps; species Gymnogyps californianus. Next base: position 4,729,685 of record NC_059481.1, on the reverse strand, counting down.
ATGCAGGCTTGGCACTCTCTACCTACTTTAAATACCATGCTTAGGATAGAGACAGTACAGCAATGAAGTCTCACATTGCTTAGGCTTCAGTAATTTTTAGGACATCATGGAACATTCAAAGTGGTCTTCTACTGAAACAATAACAATTTAATGAAAGATCACTATGATGAGATCCCTGCATCATTTTTCCAGCTGTTTGCTACTTTACAAACCTGTGCTAACATGCAGTAGGGATAGATGGTGATTAGTCAACTGTTTTTAGCCTATTTTTAGCCTATTTTACATTGCTTGTATGTTTGAACCATGGGAAGTGGTTCAAATGAAATATGGAATGATGTTGATAGGGATTTGTGAATCAGTGAAGACATCAGAATGTAGTTATGCAGCTGCTGCTTAACTATCTTTAAGTGACTAGTGATGGGGCAAGAAGGGACCACAAAATGCAGCAGGTCTTACCAAGCTTACTCATTTACTGACTGGAACATCTATTCTGGTCCCTGCTATTAAAGCACACCTTTAACAAAAGGCAATCATAGTAATGAAAGGTTTAACTGCAGTTATGTGTCACCATAGATTCTTTTAGACACACAGATCTCAGAACATACAGAAATGCATGTTAACGTGGTACAGTGTCACAGTGAATTGGGGATGATTGCATTATGTGAGCGTGGATAAGTTACTAAGCACTTCCTGAGGGAGCGACAATAAATAATTTTTCATGGTGCACCATAAATTCCTGGCCACACAGGCATTACAGAAAACAGCCTGGGTAAATTCTAGAGTCTAGCAGGTAGAGAAGTAGTAATGTAGACCTGTAGATATTTTTTAATAGTTGCCTTAGTTATAGTGAGTCTAATTGTACAAGGCTCTGAGTGAAAGAAATAATAGGCATTGCAGATTTAAAATTCTATAAAAGGTCTTCAGATAGTTTTCTTGAATGTGAATTGTATCATGCTATGTACTAACTTCCTGATCCTCCCCATCTACAAAATGCTATGCGTTTAAATGATTAAAAATAAATTTGAGTGTTGACCTTTAGTGTGAAGCAAGTCAAAATCCCAGAAAACTCAGCTACATCTCTGTTCTTCAAAATTCAGGGCTCTCTGTGTCAGCAGTTCATAGAACCTCTTTGATTATGGCACTGAATAGCCATTGGCACATTTACCTTTTGCTATAATGAGTAAATCAGTTTGGTGTTTGAAGCTTAGCAAGACTGCTTTGAAAGATCTAGTACTGCTCATAGGGTGTCCTGGTGGCTTCTTATTTCAGAACAAGCTGAATATCTCCCTCTCACTGTATTTTACCATCTCAGTTTCAAGTTCCAGCTAGAGCAGAAAAATTTCAGAAGGCCTTGTTCAGTCATTGAATTAGCAGATGTTAGGCGAGGAAAGGAAATCTGAACCAATGGTCTCCTTTTTCACAATTCAGATTGCTACTCAACATTGTGAATAACTGAGCCTGAAGAACAGCATAATAACAAATAATATAATCCTAGTGACATGGCAAGAAAATTCCTGTTTCCCTGGTAATGAGCTGATCTCCAAACAGGATAAAATGCTGCCATTTGTGAGCTAACACAAGTCTTGTTCAACTCAGTTATCAGTGAAGTGTATATACTGTCTTTGTGTACAATGGCAAGTTTTTCCCAGGGATACTTTACTTTGGAGTCAAAACACTTCAGAATCAAAATGCTCTGAGACATCGGCACCTTTTGTGTTAATATTTACAGTTCTTTGTGGTCAGTAAAGTAGAACCAAGATCTAATATGTGCGCAGTACAGTACAAATTTCTTTGTACAAAACTAGAAGCAAAAACGTGCAGCAGAGAGACAGGTGGGATGCCTTTGTAGCTTACAGCAAACAAGCAAAAATAGCTTGTAGAGTATTTTGGCTATCAACAGTCTTGTTTAATGTAGAGGGAAAAGTGATATCGTTTGTGTACAGTTACAGTTCACAGATACACGTGATACTTCTACTGTAGTAATACTCTACATGGAAATAACAGATATTAGAGGTGAAAAAAGTCATATTAGTTCACCCAGTTCATCCTGGGACTTTCCCATCATACCATCTTTAAGTGTTTGGAATGGGACTTTAGAAATTAATTTAAACACTTCTTTTACGATATTTAGATGTTCTTTTCACAGGCAAACAGACTTCACATTCTGATTCCTGAGTTTTATCTGAAATAGTATCATTCTGTACAATCTCATTCTCCTCCCAGTCCTCCTAGATTATCATCAGAGTGATTATTCTTCTAATTTTTGTGACTGGATTATTGTCTATTTTCCTTAGGTTTGTTAACAAGCTAATCATAGCAGTGAAATTGAAAACCTGCATGTCATTTAAACATGCAGTGTTTGTGGCTTAGAAACGTCTATGGGTTTGCCCCATATGACATAAGAAATAGTACTACTGAGTTTTAGGTTCTGGAATTACTCAAGTGCTTTTGAACAGTTTCTCCTTCCTTGATTGAACGGATAGGTGGATAGGCTGGTCCCAGCTATCACATTTTCCAGGCAAACAGGTAGTACTAGGTTTTCTTTCAACAGGATGCTTTGGAGTTCTCTGTGCTCTGACACAGTATGTAAACTGAGCTGCCTGTTATTATTATTTTTTTTAATATACCTGTAGTTCCCTTGTTTGCGAAAAACTAATGAGTAAGCCTTGTTCAGTTGTGATGAAATTAGTTATGTTGGCTATAAAATGTTCTATTTTGATTAAGATAGGATGAAATAAAGCCTGCTGATCTTAAAAGTAGCTTAAGCATAAGTACAGAATCATTATTATATTTTCAAGACTCCATTTGGAAATCATATAAAATTTACATAACTGATTACAGTAAAAGTGAAATGCCAGTGACATGAAATAATACTGCTGAATGTCACCCTGATGCACTTGCATTATTGAACAGACTCTGGAGGACAGTATAACAATTGATGAAGCTGGTGTTGAAAGCTGCCAGACATACGAGAACTTTCAGGCATTTGTTTAAAGCTTGAATTAAAAACAACCATCTGTACAAATAGCACCTTAAGAAAACCATGTGGAGAATTTAAAAACCATTTAGTTTATTTGTATCATTTATTTTTCACATCTCCCTTGGTTTGTTCAAAAAAACCACCACACAGAATAGTCACATTCACCTTTATTTATACCTTGCATTGTGACCAAGCTGTGATAGTGCAGACAAGGCAAAGTTTGGATCAGAGTTAAAGCATTGCCTTTGTTCAACAGGATGCTTCTGGAATCCTTGCAAAAGTGATGTAAAATTAGCACAGACTCTCAGAAATCAAAGCACTAGAAGATCATATGAATATCTGTTATTCTTGTTGAAAATGGGAGTTCTGGTAAAAAGACTACAGCTCTTTGCTTGTCTGTTGCACTACTCTCTTCCTTCTACTACTGCTCTCTTTTCCCCAGCTACAGCTCTCAGAATACAGTGAACTAGAGCCATGTCCTCAGGATTTCAACCCACTCATCTGGGAGATGAGGCTGCAGCAGATTTCCCACTTTTTGCATTCCCACTTAGCATTCTTAACACTATGTTGCAAATGACAAAATTATTTTGGAAAGCTTTTAATACTAAGGTACTGTTTGGTTCCTGCAGAGGAGTATCCAGTCCAGAGGACTGCATCACCTCAAAGTACCCTGTCCACTTCTAGAACTGGATTTTGCAGGCATGCTCAGCAATGGGAAAATCAAATCTGTTACAACAGACTTCATCGAATACCAAGTTGTTGTCAAGGCCCAGAAAATGCTCGATCTCTTTGGGCAAACATAAACTGTGGAAAAGGACATGTTTTTTTCTGACAGTAGCACATTAACAAATAGCGCCTTTGGCTCACTCTGACTCATGGGCTTAAAGGAGAGTGAAACAACCTGTTGATTTCATTTGAAATAAACACACAAAGCTTCTCAGCTAGTCTGAACTCAAGTTAACAGAACAACTCCAGTGTATACCACCTGGGGAATCTGACCCATAGTTCTGATTGTGTGAAGGAACATCCTTCTAGAGAAACATATATAAATACACACACACAGAGGGAAATATACAAGGAAAAAACCCCATATATATGTGTGTGTGCATGTTTGTACACAATCCAGCCCACATGGATCCTATCGATAGCATGCGATTTCTTTGGCCAGTTTCCTTCTTTTCTGTGTGTTTCAGGGAACACAGCTGCTCTGTAGACCTCAGATACATATTTGAATTAGACTTAAAAAAAAAGTAATCTTCTGTTCTGATGGAATCAGCCCAATTCAATTGTACTGCTATAGTCAACGTTATTCCCCACAAGAAGCAACTTATTAAGAAATGAGGATCCCTCCTTAGCACTGGAGAGAACCATTAATGCTATGGAAGTAGAAGTTCAGGTAATTTCTTGCAGTGACGGTGTATGCAGGGGGGATTTAGAAACACTTCTGTCCTTCGGCACTACCAGGTACCTTTGCACAATACTTTGTGTCACACCGCCCCCTCAAGGTATGTGTAGAGAAGTGTCGTGGGCATGCTTTGAAGGGAGTCATGCCTATTTACACGCTTTAATCTTATGTTCTAAATACTGTCACAGATGCTTGCTCTGGGCATTTGCCTAGTTTTAAATTTTTGTCCTTCATCTTGGGCATCTTGCCTTTTAGAGAAGAATCTTGAATCTTGTAAAGGGAGTTGCTTGTGGTGTTATGATGAAACACTTGAGAAAGTGTGTGACCTTTATTTTCAGAGGACGTGTAGGAAATGGAAATAGAGTTGTTAAAGAGACAACATGCTGCTGGAAATCTTCTTGTGGTATTTAATGTGCTGTAGCATACTTTCATACACAGATGCATGCAGCTAAGCTTCTGTTCACTGCAGAGATGGCATATAACTCACAGAGCTGCTAGGCCAGCCTCTAGTAAAGGTTTTATTAAGCTGAGACCCTGTATTAGAATTTACCTATATTCTGATGCTTTCTGTTGATATTTCCCATGCCAGTTGTCTGCCTCAGAGTTGCATGCGCACTGAGTAAAGAATTCATTTCCTTGTGGTGGGTTTCTGTGTAGTCTCCATTGCTATCGCCATCTGAATGTTTCACTTTTACACCTTTGGGAATTAAGAGGTGAAAGCCCAGTCTACCAAGTTTCTACTAGGTCTGGATTGGCATGTAGTGTTTTCAGAGTGTTTACTGCTTTATGTGTTCAGAGCAAAAGGCTTGCTAATATCCTTTTCAGTTGAGTGTTCAGGGCATCTGCCAATCTCATTCCACACATTCTGAGTTTACCACTTAGAAAAGAAGAAACGTGCCATGGGAGACAATATTCTTTCTATTTTTATGCATTTAAGCTAGAAATTGAGGATGGATGTTTAGCCATAGAGATAGGAAGACTCCAACATGTGTGCTCTGAACAGAGCTGGCCTCTTTTCCTCAGCTGTAGTTGAAAAGGAAGTTAGACTTATAACTTAAGCAAACATGTCTACTTAGTAAAAAATTTGGTTTAAATAACTTGCCAGGTGGCATGCAAGAATTGCCTGGCAAAGACTGAATTAGATTCTAGTTCTTCAGGTTAGCATTCATTCTACTCCTCCAGTGTCATCCCTTCTTCATTCCACGCTCTCCAATTTCTACAGCAAATGAGGAAGTCATCTAAAGCAACAATCTGCTTCACTTGATCCACTGAGTGATGTTTATCTAGTGATTTTGAAGGAAGCCAAGATCACATGGAAAATTCTGCTACTGCATCATTAGACCATATAATAATACCTACACAAGGGAGGCAGGTTAATGTTTTCAAATATTTAAGACCACAGATTTTATTTCTGAGAAATACAGCAGAACTAAAGAACCCTCCGGGCAAACTTCCCCACTGTAAATTGTTAGTATATATGCAAGATACCAATTCAGGGCCAAATTCTAAGCTCAGATGCTCTCAGATGAAGCCTATAGCATCGATGAATGACTACACATATCCCACAAGAGGATGTTGTGTGGAATATCTCTGTTGTAGTAGAGACGATGATGTGCTATATTAAATAGAAATTTCTAATTTATAATGCTAATTCACAGGCTCCTGTTCTGCTCTGAGTGCACCTGTTACGAGCATGCCTGTATGATTTATCTTAGCTATCATCTAAATTACTCTGATCTGAGGAAGGATGGGAGAAAGAGATGGGACTCCAGTTCCAAATCAAGTGATTTGTACTCAAGAAATCTTACTGAAAAAGCAAATGGAAAAGGAAAATTGTACCCAGAGCTTCTACTCCAGTTTTCCTCTGCATTCAACATGTATGCCTCACTGCAAGCCACTTAAAACTACGCTTGTTGTAGTAGTGCTTTTCAGATCCGAGTGCTCATGGAGTTGCATTATTGATCAATAATTTTTCAGTAGGCAAAGAGTCTGCATTACAAATATACTTATTGCTTTTCTAAATTGTCCTTATGCATCCTCACATATGTGAAATTGCTATACATCATGACTCCCTAACAGATTGAATCATCCTTACTTAAGTATTTATCTTGGCAACCAGAGATTTAAAGGCTACCACATTTGCTGTGGGCATGGCAACTAAAACGAAGAAACATGCAAATATTTGGGCAAAATTACACTGTTTAAAGAGTTTCACTGAATGGCTGTCAACCCCCAAATGAAAGGAGGAATAAAACTTGATTATTATCTTGCAAAGGAACAAGGTGTCACAGTGTGGATGGTTTTGGCTCCTAAACATTAAATGTCAGGGATGGAAGATGAAGGGCCTATCTTGGTAAGCTGACACCTTTTTATTTAGTAGTTTTTCACAGCTAAATGCTGCCCAGAGAAGTTATAACTGGTGTCTGTCATTCTAGGAAATGCTGTGCTTAGCAGAGTTATGCAGTCCCTCCAAACCTCCTTGCAATTCCAAGCACCTTTTGTTCTTTTGGTATGGGGATCTTAGTAATTCCACAGCAGGGAAGAAAGAACATTTTTCTTTGTGCGTAATATCGCAAGTTGAATAGTCGCATCTTAAAATAAAGGTAACACGATGGTCAAAAAGGCCTCTTAAATTAAACCAAAGTCACGGGTTTTTTTCTTTGAGAAGTCTGCACGTGCACATTTGCAGACTTCTGGACTAAAAAGAGGAACTCTAGGAGAAAGCAGTACATAGGCCTTATATCTCTAGACATTTTTCAGGGTGTCTTTCTTCCATAGTCTGCTATGTTCATTACAGTTTTGCTGCAATGGATCATGAGTTTTCATCTTCATTTTGTCTTAAAGATACTACTAGTGTCCCCCCCCCGGCCTGAAATAGTAACACTCATTCCTATCTGCTACCCCATTCAGACACTTACTCTGTTAAGTCCGCGAGGGGCTTGGGGAAACAAGATGGCCGTCTCCTATTGACTCTTACCTCATACTTGGAACTAGTAGTATCTTGCCAGAAGCTGCTCTTCCACCATGGCTATGCTTATAAAAACTGTTGTAATGTAAGGTATCGTAGCTCTACTGATTTCAATACATTGCTGTTAGTAGAGATGTAACAGCTCATACTGGCAGGGGTTCAACTCCAGTGACTGTGCAAGGCCATACTGTTCTTTTGAGACAGACTCTGGTTTTCTTTACTCAGGAAAGGAATTGGTTCTCCTCTCCAGGTATATTATATCAACTGTAAAGTCATGAATGGGAGTGCTAAAATGAAAGTAGATAATTAAAAGTATTTAAACATGTTTATTTTACCATATTTAATCCTTGTTAACCAGTTCTTTACTTCTGAAAGACTAAATATACTGCTAACAATCCACACAGTGAGATAAGAACGGACTGTTTTGGTTAAACTGGTTGCAAAATACTAGTGAGAGAAGGCCAAGTGATGCTGCTACAGAGGGGAAAATGAGAAGGGCAGATCCAATTGAGGTTTCTTTCTCATTGTGTGTAAGGATAGGTGGGGCATGACAAGAGAATTAAACGTATGCATTGGTTAGAAAAGACAGAAAGCAACTGCAAAACTGCTGCTGTAATTTAATGCAAGTCTTCATTATACATTGTGGCAGAGGGTGGAGAAGAAATAAAAGGACCCCTTGGCTAATATATGAACATGCTAACACGACCACCTTTTTGCTCCTTAAACTTGTAAAAGTAATTCTTAGATGTATATCGAAGTTGTGTTGCATGAAACAATTTTTTAAATTCTGTCCTCCCAATTCCTTTTTGCTCTATTTATACAGTATTTGTTAGAAAACTATATAAATACATGCTTTCTGCAGAACCTGTAAAATATATGTTGGGAGTGTTACTTATCTGATTGATCAAATGTGACAATTTTGAAGGATGAGGGATATGTGAGGAAGCTCCATGGTTTTGTGTCAAGATAACGTCTGCAGCCATTTAATTCTGTTTGGCATCTATGAACTAATTCTAACTCCACAGCTAGAAATACGAACTAACTCCACTGAGTGTAGTCGAAGTAGTTTCTGATGCTGTTGAAAATTGCGTCTTTTATGCTCTGAATTTTTCCCCCTTGTGTAAACAGGGTGAAAAAGAACAAAGCGGGTAAAGAACAGTCTTGTACCAAGGAGATTTGTGACCATCAAGACATCTTTGATATGAATATTTAAAGTATCTCATCTAAAAATCCATACAGAACTGTCAGTTTCTAAAATAATCTTCTATGAAATAGTGCTGTGCCATGTAAAATACATTGAGATGATAGATGCTTTTCGCGTCTGTATGCAGGTCACACACCAGGCAAAAACAGTGGCAAAATTGTATTTCTCACATTAGTTATGGTAAGAGAAAAGGTCTAAAACTCCTAATATGCAGGAGCGGTCACAGTTCCTTACCTTTAAAAAAATCCCCACTTTTTCAGGTATTACGGTGGTGGACTTTATTTGCTACGTTTGAAAAGGAACAGAGTATTTTCAATAGAACATTTGTATTGATCCAGCATAGGCATGCAAATTGCTGAGCCATTAAATTGTTATTCTGCATTGCCTGGAAAAGGTGTAATACAACATCTGTACTTTTATTACCACTTAAAGGTTACAGTCATAGAGTGGGAAATTCAGTAACAAGCTAAATTTGAGGCCAGGTAACTCTTTAAAAAAAAGTGTAAGGCTAAGATATTTGCAAATAATCAGCAGACACACAAGATTACTACGACTTCCTGCTGTCTCTAGGGAGAAGTAAAACCATGGAGCTTTTTAAGAGAGCTCAAGAAGTAAGCATATGCCATGGGCTGTGCATCTTAAGGAACAGATTGCTTGAACACAGCATCTGTCTTGCCACACAGAAATTTCATGTGGTCTCCCTTCACGTGCACAAAGCTATAGCGTTTTTGTGAGCGGGGTGCACGGGAGCCCTTGCGGCCGTAGGTGCTGCCCACAGTGGGGTGGCACATGCCTGTTGCAGGCAGGTCCGGCAGTGCCCACACGGCTGCTCCAGCCTGCACTTGGATCTGTGATTCATGCCCCAACTAGGACAGAGTTTGGGCCTGACACTGCATTTCGGTGCGGAAACCTGCAGCACAAAGCTGTGAAGCATTTCGGAGGAGGAGATGGGAGGGACAGAGCTCCGCGACACTGCTGGCCTTCGCCAGGACGAGATACAGCCCGACAGCCTGCCCGCCGCAGGCCTCCGCCGGGCAGCCGTTTCCTGCCTGCACGTCCCCTCAGCGACCTCAGTGCCGGCACGCCGGCACTGCAAGAGCGGGGCCTCCCTCCCTCCCTCCCCTTCCCTAAAGCGGCGACCGCGGTGCCGCCGCGGGGAACCGGGAGCCCCACGCGGCACCACAGCCCGCGACCGGGGGAGGCGGGGCGTGGCACGCGGGCCCCCCCGCCGCGCGCGACAGCAGCCGGCGGCCTCCCGCAAGGCGCGGTGCGGCGCTGCTCCGCCTCGCCCGGATGGGAAGCGGCGGCAGCGCGGAAAGGCCGGCGGGCGGAGCGGCGGACGGGAGGCCGGCTCCTCGGAAAGCCCGGCGGGCGGCGGGGAGGCGGGGTGAGGGAGCCGTTGGGCGCGGACGGGAGGGCGGCTGCCCGCAAAGCCCGGCGCGCGGATCGCGAGGTTGGCCCTAAGATGGCTGTTGTGCGCGGGGCGCCGTTGCTGTAGCGCCGCGAGGAGCCGCCCGCCGCGCCCCGCCGCCTCGCCCGCCATGGAGTGCCCGCACCTCGGCTCCAGCGTCTGCATCGCACCCGACTCGGCCAAGTTCCCGCAGGGCTCGCCCTCCTCCTGGTGCTGCAGCGGTGAGTGCGCCCGGCGCGGCCTAGGCTGCGCCGGCCCTCCCGGCCTGAGGTGGCCCGGCCGCCCCGCGGCCCTCGCGCGGCGGGCGGGCGCGCGCCTCTCGCCGCCGCCCGGTCGCTCCTTTGTTCCCCGCGGCCGGCGCGGGCCTCGCGGGGCGTCGCTGCCCCTCGGCGGGAAGGGCGCCCCGCGGCCGGGGGAGGGCCTGGGGGCGCGGGGGAGGGAGGCTGCCCCGGTCCCCCACCCCGCCGGGGGCCGCCCCGCGGGACCCCTCACCGGAGGGGTTGGGGGCGGGGGGGGCCGCCACTGCGCTGCTCCTTCCACCCCTTCTGCTCCCCGCGGAGGAGCCGCAGACCGGCTGCCACATGTCTCAGCGGGGGTGGAGGGCGGGGGGGGGGGGGCAGCTCCTGCCCCAGCCTTGCCTGCGCAGCTTTGTCCGGCGCGGGAGCGCGGCCGGCCCGGGGCGGGCGGCAGACATTGTCTCCGCCGGGGACCGGCGCCCCCAGCCCCGCCGGGCGCAGAGGAATGCGAGATCGCGGCTCCTCGTTCCTTTTGTCTGCCGGAGGAGCTGCGTGCTTAGCCCTGCCCAGGGGAAGCCTGGCCGCGGGGAGCGGGGCTGTGAGGAGAGGAGCCGGTGGCTGCTGCAGGGTCAGTGTGTTCTTTAAATCAGTCTGAGATTACTTTTCTTGTCTTTAATACACATTTTTGAAAGGACTTCAGAGAGTGTAGTTTTAATTGGACTGCTGAGGCTGAAGGTGACGCTTGGGCCCCCCTTTCAATCCAAGGAGCAGCTCAGTGAAGGTGGTCGGCGGGGTGTCTGGGAGTCACGCTCACCTACTCTGCTGTGTAGGTCGGTAGGAGTGTAGAGGTCATCTTTTTTTAGTACTTTGCTCGCTGATTTAATAATGCAAATTACGGTCTTTGAAATGTATCCTGTCCTCGGTACTGTCCCTCGCAGGATCTTTTTTGTTCAGGGGCTTTCCCTTTAAAGGTGCTGTGCCGTGCCCAAGGCGTTTTAAATTTAGCTTTCTAATGGGTCATCGCACGCTTCTGCACAGATAACCTCCGATGATTGCTGTCATTTTTGGTACATGTTTTTGTTTGCTATAACTGTAATGTGTTTAGTTATGCTCGGTATGAAATTAGATGCAACCAAGTACGTCCAACATAGGAAGTAGGCCCCACATAGAGGAGCAGCATGACTTGTTGTGCCTGTGGGCATCAGAGAGAAAGCCTCATTCGGGAATGACCGATCAGGGAGCACTGAAATGCTAGATGTATTTTAAGTTGTTCCCTTTTTTAAAAGAAAGATGGTTGTCCTTTGTCTCGCAGTATTGGTGCTTTCGTGTGGGAAGGCTGCTGCTTACTCGAGTTCTTCCCTGATTGCAGTTTCCTGGAGCCAAGGTGTGGTAGTGCTGCTGCTTCCTTTGGCAAAACCAGTTATTTTACTCTGTAATGCTTTTGATTTTAGAGGGAGTACACTTCACAGTGGCATAACGTGGAGAATGATTAGAAGGAAAGGAAGAGTACAGGAAAATATGTTGTCCCTAATGTTTCTTTACTGAAAACAAATTAATGATAAGAAGTCTAACGCTATAGGTCTATCTGTTATCTTCAGAATATCAAGTATAAGCAAAGTTGTCAACCAGAAGCATATGGCAGTAGGGAACCACCCTTCAGAGAACTTTAAAAAGATAAAATTGCCAAAACTAAAAATATATGCTCAGGTATTAATATAACTTTCCAACTTCAAAAATTAGCCAGTTTACGGCTACAGAACCCTGTTAGGCATGCTGCTTCTCAACAAAGAAGTTCATTAATTAGAACAAATTTTTCTTCGGTGTTGCGAGGTTTTTTTTTACCAAGCCAGCACTTACAGGGAGAGCCAGTTGCTGGGCAATCAACTGACTTGTTACAGCTGGGAGGCAGGAAGAAGGTGCTAGACACTGAATAGATTGGTGACGATACGATGTCTAGGGGGGTGTCTCTGTTTGCTATGCTTTTTAAGAAAATTAAGATAATAAGTCACACAGTACTTGCATAGATAACTATTGAATTCTTAACAAGTGGCTAGAGAAAAAGGTAGGTACTTTGAATTTAATACATTCTAATAAACAAACAGCAGGCTCTTGTTAAAACAAATGAAAGTTGTTCTTTTTAAAAATGAATTTTGCGTTCCTAGTAGTATAGTAAAATGTAGCGGCTCCCTTTTCAGTTCCAGCTAGTAATATGTGATTATTGTTACATTAACTCCCTAACGGTATATAGAATCCTGTCTCTTTCTTGTTGGTGCTCATTTTAGTGAGATTAATTTTTTAAAGGTATGTAATATTGGTTTCTGTCAATTCACAATAAATACCATTTCTTATTTGCTGTTCTTGCTGCAACTTGGTAATATAAAATTAAACAGAGAAAATGCCATGTATAAATTAATATTTTGTCAAAATTTAATGCATTTTCTGTTGCTTTTGCTGCTGTTTTCTAAGGTTCTGTGGGCTTAGTTCTTTTTGTTGGTGGTGTTGCCTCAGTTGGAAAAAAAATATTTAGAAGGTAATTTTCTGTGGTCTGTAATAATAAGGCATCTCTCATCAAGCACGTTGTCTTAAAGTGACACAGAACTTGTCGTCAGTCCTGTTCTGAGTTGCTGCTGACCTTTCCAGAAAAGGAGAGTAAGTGAAGATACTGATACAGGAAGCTTTCTGGCAGCCACGTGACCTGCCAGTGATAGCAAAACATTGCAGAGTAGGTTGGAGAGCGAGTTCTTAGTTCAGACTGCCAGTGGCTATTTTTATCATTATCTTGCATTTCTGTGATTTGAGGAGCTGGAATTGTCACGCTGACTGAGTGATCTGTATTGGTTAAGTATCTTTTCCTCGCCTCTCCACAAAAACTCTCCTGATTGCAACAATAGCTTCACAAGGTAATATGGAGGCACTTTTGAGTATTGTTATTTGATATTGTGTATTGTGTCATTGTATAATGGAGGGATGATGCATTTGATGTTGATATTTGGAAGCTAGCTTTACTGAAGTTAGGGAATTGATTAGAGGAGCATGTGCACCAGCCTGAATTGCTCTTTTGGCCTAAATCAGTTCCCCTTGAAGCTACCTGACAGAGTTGTTATGGAGGTCTTGTGATGAAGGAAGACTCTTAAAAAAGCAGTAAGAGGAAGCACTGACAAGTTTGTTGATCCAAGTATGAATGTTTTTGCTCCAGATTAAAAAGTAATGGCGTATGTTCATTTCTAAGTGTCTCTAGAATGTCTGTTATGTTACTATTATGTAGTTTGGAAGTCTGAGAGTTTAAGCACTCCTGTTTAGAAAACGGCGTGCTTTCCCCTGAGTGTTTAATCTGGTCAAGCGTGCTCTGTACAGTAAGCGATGCAGAAAGCAGCACGCGTTTGCTTTGAGGAGCTTTAAGACTATCAAAAAAGAGCACAGAATGCCTTTTTGCAGATCCAGACACAGTTTGTTGTTGTTATTGTAATTGGGCATTTAAGAGGAGAGGAGATGACTTTCTATATAAAGTAGAAATTGTACAGAAACTGAAAATGGCTTTTAATCAGTGCTGTCACATGAAATACTGCATGCAGATGTCTGCTAATTCCAATTAGAGTTCAGTCTTACCACGCACTTTAATTTCTGAAACTTCTGCTGAAGTTGGAAGCAGAGTAGCTGGAGGCATTGGCGAGACTGCAAAGTGTCACAGACTGGATCAGTTGAATTTGTATGATGTGCCACACCTTCAACACTGTTGTGCAAATCATGTAATTATGAAAAGTACTCTGGAACAGCTCAGATGTGGTATTTCTCAACTTTTCATAGACTCATGAAACCACAGGGAGCAATGCCTCACCTAAGTGAGATTGCAATCTTCTAAGCACAACTGTGCAAGCCTGAAGAATTTTTCCAACTTTTTTTTCTGCGTGGTTGAGGAGTCATTAGTTCTCACTGAACTCATTGATTGTTCCATGTATAATTTGAAGTTCTTTCTTTAGAAGAACAACTGCAGACTGATAGGATTGTGTCTGCTGAAACGGAGATTCAGTGATTTTTTTTTTTATTTTTTTTTTAAGGGGAATTGTACTTCTGAAGTATGCTTAAAACTTGCTTTTCAGATCATTGTCAGTTGAATACTTTTTTTTTCTTAAATAACATAATTTTGTTAGATCTTGCAGAGCAATTCTGGCTGTAGACAGGTATTTCCTGCAAAAGCTAAATATATTTGACTGGCATCTGTTTCTTGCATTCTAGCTTCTGTTGAATAAGAGCTGTAATTTCACAGTTGGTCAGGAACATATATTGTGGCATTTGCAAATGACACTGGGACCATAAAAAGTACAGAGGAGAGCTAGCATGAGGAAGCCGTTTGAGGCCTAGTGAATGATAATTATGGTGGAAATCCACATGCTGAATTAATGACATTTTTTCTGTGTTTGAAGTAATTTACTAAATTACTTAGTAAATTCAGTTAGCTCAGAATAACCCTGAATATCACTGAATACTCTATTTATATGTGAGAGCAAATGTTTTGGGCCGAGTAGGAGAACTTTCAAGAACGTGACTGCACTGGGTCAGACTGCTTTGATGTTTTTTTGTTCGCCCCCCCCATCAGTTTTTGTTTTCTCAGTTAAATCAGTTACACTGTTCTGTCTTTACTGGGGTGGATAACAGCATTCTGCCACACTGTGTTTTTTGGCATTGGACTGTTGCAGTCAGTGCCAAAACAAATATACTGTAAAAGCTCAGGTACACAGACTTCAACCGTCTTGGGTTTCCTTTTCATCTCAGCTCCTGGTTAGTGTTTCTTCTTCATCTCCATGAGTATTTGTCTCTCCTTTTGCTTTTTCTTTTTTATTACTAGAGGTCCTCATTTCCTCTTTCCTTCCATTCTTACTAGAATGCAGGAGAAGGAGAGAGAACTGACTGAAACTGGAGAGGGGTAGGTAGGTCCTTTTTCCTGTGAAAAGTTCTGTTCAGTCAGCTGCATGTAGACTCAGGGTAAGCTCATGGACAGTGTGTGGACCTAATGGTCTGTATGTGTGAGGGTTATTTGTCACCCTACATCTGGAAAATGAATTTGGCCTGGAAATTACCAGATTTATTCTGAAATTTAAAAGACAAAATAAGTATGTAAAAAAAAATTCACCTTTTTTTATTCAGCCACTTTAATTTCAAAGTTGGGTAGTCTTTCATCTGTTTCTCTGGGTCACTGCAATGCAGGAATGCTTGTTAGTAACTCTACAGACTCTATAGGTTGTTATATCTCCTTAAATTCATTCCCTGGCTGTCTTTTTAAGAAAAGCTTGTTAGATTTGGGGTTTTTTAGACTCAGTCTTGTTTACCTTAAAACTGTTAATTTTTTTTCCATTTGAATCAGTTACTGATGTATGAGCTAACCATGGGGGCAGTAGTTATCTTTGCCGGTGTGATAGAGCATAGTGCTTTGGAATTGATTCTGGTAGAAGATGCACGTTTATTGAGATGGGGTAAGGGTCTCAATTTCGGTCTCATAAGCTAGACCTAATTTTCCTTTTAATTACAAAAAAGGGCAGTCTTTGTTTTCAAATACTTGGTATCTTTTAAAAGTCAATAACCTTAAATTGATGGTGATTAAGATTTTCTAGATTTCTTTTCAAAAACTTATTTGTACTCTCTACTCAACAAAATCACAGTTCGTCACAAAACTTGAATGTTAGCTGAGGAAGGAGACTGCTTCAGAGGAAGGTAGTAGTCAGACATTTAATGCATTGCCTTTGTTTAGAAACTAGATCTAATCTTCATAATGATTTTGAAGATAAACTTTGAAGGACGAATTTTACTACTGACTGTTCAAAAGTATTTCATGATCTAACTAAAAATCAGTGTTTTGAAATGACTCTTCAAAGTGCACCATATGGTAAGGAGACAGGACAGTCTGAGGCATTGTGGAAGTGGGATATATAAGGCACGCACAAGTGCGTAGGAGAGAGACTCGTGTGCATGGCAGACTCTTGATTTATCCACAGATTAGTGCAAATCTCATTACCTCTGGTTTAAATGTAAGCAGGATAATAATTTTCACCTGCCTTTCCCA
The DNA here is from genome assembly GCF_018139145.2 of Gymnogyps californianus. Lineage (NCBI taxonomy): Eukaryota > Metazoa > Chordata > Aves > Accipitriformes > Cathartidae > Gymnogyps > Gymnogyps californianus. Next base: position 4,713,426 of record NC_059481.1, on the reverse strand, counting down.
AGCCCTTCAAGATGTGCAGGTGTTAAACAAGACCAATGCGTTATTCTTTGTTTTTCTGATCATTGCAAGGTGCTAAGGCTGACAGACTAGTTAATTTTTATGTTGGATATGTGTCTGACATTCATAGAGTGAAAGTTTCAGACCCAATGTTTGGAATGAAATTAAGCTTTGAGCCATTTCTCATTTGATCAGTGCCACTCACTTCATTTAGTAACCTGTTCATGCTTTGCTTTCTGTTTTAACAGACATTCATTACCTAGGTAAAAAGGGGTTAAAGGCCATTAATTAAAATAATCCATGGAGGTTAGAAAGTGCAACTTAATCAGAAATTTAGATCTGAAAACTAGTTAAGGCTTTTTCAATTTTTGATATTATTGGAGGAAACAGCTTATTGTAGAGTGAATTAGAATTATATCTGATAAAATATTCATTGCTTTATGGTGTCCTTGATGTGGGAGCAGTGGAAGATTTTGTGTCCTTAATGATTAATTTCCTTGATTATAGGAGGGTGTTTTAAACTGTACATGACATGATGAATACACTTACCATTCAGCAATCTTAACTGGTATGTCAGAGCAATCCTCTAGTGGTTGGAGTTTTTTTCCCCCCTTTGGAATATCTTGCATAATTTTGGATCTTGTCAACGTAGTTATGAAATTTCTTTGACAGATTTTATTACCCATTTGAATCTAATCTCAATACCCACAGGCAACCTGGCAAAATAAGGTGATTCTTCTGGAAGTTAGTCCACCCCCCTAATATTGCGAGCAGACAGCTTTTTAACTTTAAAGCAACATGGTACTGTCAGGCTTGGGGATGGGGGTTGGAGGTCCTTATCGGTACCAAACAGGCAGATACTGATTTTTCAAGGTAATTCATAGGTACATCATTTAGGATTCTGTGTGAGTGTGTCTGCTTGTTCATGTCAAAATACAGGTGCATTTTCTCAAGATAGCCATGACCCTTTTTAAGATTTTTTTGAACCTTCGGTTCATAAGTTTTTCATTTGGTAATGTTTTTGTCCACTGAGCATTTGATTTCTTTCTTTTTTGTTCACAGGGATGGTTAGTAATGTGTCTTTTGCTAGTATTGGGGAAGTAGGAATGAAATAGTGGGGACTACAAATAAGTAGATTAATTACTATGTTATGTAAAGAAAGCAAGTCTTTCCCCTCTTTTCTGTCCTATTTCCACCTTGAATGTTTTGACCTGCGATTGATTGCTAACTGACTCAAGAAGATTCCTTTCCTTAAGGGTTTAAAAATTACGTTACACTGTTGGCTTTGCTGTGTTTTTTCTGGCTGCTGTCTGAAAATGAGTATTTATATGTCTTGCTCTAACATAAAGATTGAATAACTTTCTTTTTTCCTTGGCACACTACTACTATAATGAGGAACAATATCTGTTTTCCTGTGAGGCCTAGAAAGCATTTGATTTTTAAAATACATAAGTATATATGTGTGTGTATGTATGTATTTACATTTGGACACTAATTAGTTATAAAAGTAGCCAAACCACTAGAAATTGTTTTCAGAACGTGAAGAAGAAATAGAGGCAATAATTAAAAAAAAAAAAATGCTTTTTGCCATGATTGTTCAGTAAAATAAGCCTGATACTGATGTGTTACTTTATTGTTTTTCTTTTCTCTCTCTTTTTTCCTCTCTCTCGCGCGCTCTCTCTCTCTTTTTTAAAATAATGCATGTTTTCTCACTGTTGCTTTCAGGTAGGATGTGATTTATGTAGTGTATGGAGGATGATCAACTGCTGACATTTCTTGACCTAAAGTTTGACTTGACATGTAGAAAGACTAAATTACCAAAAAATATGGCACTACTGTAGCCTGACAGCTAAGCATCTATATGTGCGATTGGTAGTACTAAGTGACCTTTTTTCTTTGCCATAACAAAAGCAGCAGCTCAGCATGCTCTATGTGTCTTTGTATATTGGTGCTATAGGTGATCTGACTTTGGTTTTGCACCTTCCCCCTCCCCCTCTCACCCCCCAGTTTGTTTAACCACTTCCTCAGGAACTGACATGTCTGTTTACACTGGTTGAAAGAAGTTTTCTTTACCTACCTGTCTGCGTTTCCACTACTGGATTGAGAATATAGGCAAATAAAAAAGCATGCATTTTTTAACTTCCAAGTTTTTCAATGTGGAATTCTGATTGCATAATCAAAATACCGAATTGTAAGCCAATGTGGTGAGCGTAACCGGGGAGGTGAATTACATGCAGATGAAGCTAATCACGTTGTTCTCTGACAAACATTCTTCAATGTTAGTAATGTGTTGGGGACTTCAATGACCTATTTATTCTATGAAAAATTGTTCACCTACCTGTGTTTTATGTTCTTACTCAGTTGTTGTTTAGTATGTCTGAGTTATATATGGTTTTCCATTGTAATAGAGTGGTTCACCATAACCATCTGTGAAATTTTTTTATATGAGACTAAGCAATGCTTTTTAGTGACAAAGAGGAGGAAACCACGTGTATGTTATGCATGAGCACAAATATTAGTTGATTTCATGAGTTCACTCGCTATCACAAAATGACTTATTATTTGTTTTCTCACTAAAAACTTAATCTTTCTGTTTTTTGCTGAAAGATAATAGCAGAAGAACTAACTGGGTTTTTTTCCATAGCTGTAAGGTGAAGGTAGTTTGTTTGTTTCTTTAAATGTTCTTCAGAGTCTATTTGAATTCTCTTACATTTGAATGTGATTTGAGTCAGGCTAAGACTTCATACTGTTGAGACTTCTATTAATTGTGCATCTCTTTGTTATAAGGGTATGAAACACTGAAAGAATGGTTAACATTTTTGTATTGTTAGTAATGCTTACCAGGAAACTTGCTTGCTTTGATTTAAATGTAATTTAAGTTTCATCTTTTCTTATCTTTTCCTCTAGTATGTGGGTGTTAGGAGATTTTAAAACAAAACATTTTAAGTAGTATAATTAAAAACCATTTCCTCTTCTGTCTGGTTTCATTTTGACTAGAATGCTGTTTTTCTAAAATAGGCAATAAAGACGTCTAACAAATGAAATTTATGTAAAATATTGTTAAGTAGAATATTTATTTTTCTAATATCAAACAGTTTAGAACAAGTTCAGTCCATTTATGAACTTCTTGTAATGGGGCTGAGGGTAGGAGAGAAAGAAGAGCTTTATGTGAAATGAAGTTTGAAAACAAATGGGAATACTTTTTAAAACGTAAACAGTAAAACAGCTGGCTTGTAAGTAAGGTGTAGAACATGTCTCTAGTTTTCAAAGCTTATAAAGTTCCTTTTTCCTGCATTCTCTGTGTAGAATGGGGCTTTGGCCTACTCAAAGGTTTAAAAAATACTCTTGTAACATGTACTTCCTTTTTCAGTCACCTGGTTTTCATTACAGTTACTCATCTGGAATTGACTAGCCTTAAGTTCTTAAAATGCAGAGCAGATACTTTTACCAGATGTGTATACAGTTTAAAAACACCACCCCCCGCCCCAACTCCAACCCCAAACAAAAAAAAAATTGAAAATCAACAACCATAGACGTTTAACTCAGTATTTAAGTTCTGGAACCTACTCCTAGGTTATAAAATAATGTTAGCATTCTGCTTGGACTTGGTGCACTTCTGTGTAAGTTGATCCCTGCCCTGTCTTACGACGTTACCAACATGTTTAGTTGAGATACTCATTTCAGTATTTTTGATTCCTCCTGCATGTAAATGGACAATAGGGTCAGGTAATAAAGGTTGTATTTATATTTGTAGCAACTGCCTTTTTAAATACACAAAAGAATGCGAAGTCAAAAACTGGGAACATGATCAGTTGTGTTAATATGTGTGTACTTAGTACTAAGTAACTTATATTGTCTGTTATGAATTTGTACACGCTGCCTGTAAAAATACTGACTTTCCTTGGAGGACACCTATATTTTTTTAGCCTTCCTTGATTCTGCTAATAAAGTGTTTTTTCAGTGCCAGAGTGTCCGATTCTGCACATATCCAGATGTCCTGCAGTCTTGACTGTTCTGTGATGAGTAAGACTTCTAATTTTTGCCCCGAGAAGCTGTTTTATTGTATATGCTGGTTTATAACCGAGTTTATGGGCCAGGAGGATAGAGTGCACATGGCTCTGTAATGTTGTGATATGGACAGTTCATTATAAGTGGAAAAATCCTTGGTTCCAGTCTCGATACCAACGACTGAATGTTTCATCTGGTGGATTTTGAATATAGAATACATGGATATTCATTGCTGTGGAGACTGCAGCCGAGGTAAAAGCTGTAAATGCTAGGCTTGGTGAAAGTCACACTCTCTGTTGCTTTGTGTCACTGTTCCCCTGAATAACTACTTATTCATGGGAAGTGCCATCTTTAACAGAAGGAATTGTCACTCTTCCATCAGCACTTAGTTGTAGTCTGGAAGGAAGGTCTTCCAAGGGTAGGAGGTGTGTGCATTAAACCTGAGACATGCGCATCTTGAATGAATGGGGATTGCGTAGAGAAAACTCCTCAGCTGATTTGTTCAGTCTTTGAAAAGACGTTGTGCCTGCATCCAGAGGGAGTTCCAGAGCTGTAAATTCCAGTGGTGGGCAGAGCCTTGTTGCAACCCCTGCACGTAAGCCCAGAAGAGAGACCACATCCAACACGTTTGTCTCCGTGATATTTCTCATAGGCTAATAACTTCAGCAATTCTCTACTTAGAATACCGACTTTCATAGATGACTCTCTCAGATGCCTGATACCTCTTCTATATTGCATATGGGAAGCTTTAGGTGTGTAATTCAGAGCTGTTTTGGGAAGTCACCTTAAAAGTTTTGTGTAGAGTGCTGAGTTTTGGGGTGTCTTACCCTTGCCTGCAAGTAAAATGACATAAAGGACTAAGGTGTTAGGGCTAGTAGGCTCAGTTCTGATCTATGCTGATAAACTTAAAAAGCTTTTGGTAAATTATTCCATCTCTCATTCTCCATTTTTCAGTCTGTAAAATAGAAGTGAGCTCTCTGAGAAATGCTCTGAATCCTGTGACTGAAAAACTTTGCATTTGAAATGTTATTACTAAAATGGTTTGCATAATTTTGGTTAAATGTTTGTGCAGAGTTTTGTGTTCCCACCACTTGTGATCATTTCCCAGCATTTTTGCTTGCAAGTTTCTCTCACCTTTACTTACAGATCTTTGGAGGAGGCAGCTTTTAGTCTGATTCCTTAGGCCTGTTGTGTCACAGACAGAAGGATCATGTTTCACATTTTGGTATGCAGATTGTTGCTGCTTCTTTTTTCTTCACATGTTGTTAATGGAGACTGCCCAGCTCTTTTTTTGCTGCATTTGTCAGGTTCTTTTAGGAGCAAAATGTAGAGTAACGTTGTTGTCCTGCTACCAAATCTTAATTAAACAGGGCACTGAGGGACTGTTAGGCAAAAGTAAGTTAAAGGTATGGGAAAGGAAAAGTAAGTCTATTTCTCTAGAATACTTCAACAGTATTCTTATTTTGGGGGTTTGGGTTTTGTTTGTTGTTTGTTTTTTTTTTTGAGATATGCACATGTGTGTCTGTATACACGCATACATAAATACAGTATGTGTATACATGCTACACATACAGCATGCTATACATATGTAGCATATATATGTGTTTGTCACCAAGTGCTTGTGTTTGTGGGACAATTTGCTCAGCACAGTATCAGTATACCAGTGCAGCCACAACGATGTAAATATTGTTCCTTGTGCAGATGCTGAGTGGAGTAACAGTGGCCTTTTTCATTTTAGCTTGTATCAGTATAGCTGACTTACTATGTCAACATGAACTGAAGTGAAAAAAGGTCACTTAGTCCAACGATGGTTTTGTGCAGGTCATTATGTTATTGTAGTTTAACCATATAGTTATACAAGTAAGATAGTAGTGTTGGTACAGCTCCTTTTGAGAACAAAGTCCAGGCCATTTTGTAAAGGCTGTGGAGACTGTTGGAAATAGTTTAATGACCCTAATCTTGTTTCTATTCAACGTGCTCTTAACAGAAGGACCAAAGTATTGCTCTTATTGTGCTGATATTTTGTGGCCTTTTCTTTAGTGATGTAATAAAGGACTATTTTAAAACTTGGATGTAAGCACAGTTCTGTAGTAGCTATGGCCTCGGGTCACTTGTGCTCCTGTGACTGGCAAAGTTGCCAGTTTGCATTGATCACATGGCTGCGCTACTGCCAGATCTCTGGTGGACACTCTATCTTGCAGGTTTCTTAACTTGGCTGCCTTACAGAAACTGCTTCCTGTTTGTCTCCTCCTCTTCCTGCTTCTTTTTTCTTTTGCCAGTTTCTAAATTATGCAGTGTGCTATTTAAACAAAGCTATTAGTTTCACAGGTTGTTTGTATACTTTTACATAGTTGTAACTTTCCTGCAGTGGAAATCTGCAGCTTTGTTCTGTGAGGAATACAGTGTTTGCCAGGAGCGTTCATGCTTCATGAGACTGCACTTGGAGTCAGTTTTCAATAAGAAAAGAAAGTCAAGATTCAGAAATACATATTTGAGTGATCCTGGGGGTAAGATGGGGTGGGGGCCCTGTGATGAGAGTGCCAAACTGATTAGCTGTATCTTACTCATTCTACTTGGCATAACTCGATGAACATTATCAGGATGATTTACAGAAAGTGGAAGCTGGAGGGATGTCCCTGAAAGTTCCCATAGTTATGTATGAGTCTGTATGTAGTGGTGTTTGATTGTTTGCTCTCTTGGGGATGGATTGATACTCCTCTTCATTTACAGAGGGCTTTGTAGGCTGTATAACAGATGAGTATTCAGATTTCACTTAGAGAAATCATTCTGTAAAAGATAGTATTTCCCCTTCCTATTACACGATGAAAAATTATGTTTCTAAGCTTCTGATAAGCTGATATTGATTTAAAATGGCAAATGACTTACTGCTTCAGACAACATTGTGGCATTGCAGATTTGCTTTCCCTTTTCTTTTGACGTGTTAGTATCATCTTTGCCTAACCACTTGAAGCTATTCTAAAAATACAGCAAAGTGAGAGAGTTGGTAATTGTTGCAGTGGCCCCTTTAGTTCAAGCTGAGAAAGCAGTCAGTGTTCCTTAGCCTGTATACCACTAAATAAGGTGTAACAAATACAGATAATTAAGGTTTTTTTAATGTGATTAAGATGTTTGTTGTACATAACTTTATTCCAAAGTAGGGGATGCTAATGTAGTGCACCCCTCCTCCTCTTTTTTCAAATAGCACTAAAAAAATATCAACCCCAAATCCAAACTGGAATACTGATTATTGAAGGAAGACACACATACCTGTACAAATGGGTTTGAGAGTCTTTCCTCACGATTTGGTGTAACTGTCTGACCTGAAAGTCCTGAACACCCAAGTCTGTTTTAAGGGCCAGGTTCCAGGGCTATGTAATGTGCTTTGAATCGAGAAGGGATTTGCTATGGATCTGTGTCTCTTGTTTCTGGTCTACTTTTAAGCCTAGTGCCCTCGTGTCAGTACCACATCTGAAAGGAATAACATGCACTTTCTGTACAGATGAAGCCAAACTGTCTACCTTTAATTTAGGTTATAAGCAGTTCAGGGCAGTGACTTGTGCTTTTGCTGTGCATTCCATGGTGCCTGTCTTGTTAGAGTCCTGACTAATGCCTGAAGCTCCCAGCCTAATTTAATTTATTAATAGTAAGTAACAGGCAATAACTGCTTCAAGATCTGAATTGAGGAATACCTGGAGAGCCAAGCTGTAATGCAGGTATCTACTGAGCCAACCGAAGAGAAATACAGAATGCAATCTTCAGCAGCCTTTAAAAAAATCGGTTGTGTAATCCTCTCGGAACAGAGCAACTGTAGGTCAGAAATTTAATACTGGCTTCTGTGTTTAATCGTAGTGGGAGTCACTTCCATGTTATTTGAGTTCTTTGTGGGAGGAGATGTTTGTGCAGAAGATAAACTACACATTTCTAATGTGATGCAATTGGAGTAAAGTTCTTCCTAAAAGTTAAAGCAAACAAATGAGCCATCTTTTCCTATTCCTTCGTATGAAAGATGGAAAATTTTAGTGCACACTGGGTTTTTGGCATTGTGCGGAGTTGGTGGACTTGTTTGCTGGCTTTGTGCAGAACACTTAAACCTGGTGTGAAGCCTGCAGAATGAGCACTACTTCAGTATAATTTAACACTTGACAAGCAAGCAGTGCAGGTATTTAAAATACCTGAATGTGAAATTGTAATTGGTACATGGTGGAAAGTAAGAATAATAGTTTGCATCGTAATGTTTTGACCTACTGGTTGAGAACCAGTTCGGTGCACAGATGATAACATAGTGAAAGCAAAAATGTTGTTTCAAAGTGGGAAACTTCTGCTGGGATTTTAACGCTAGGAAGACTCTTTGGTGTTCCTGGCAAGGAAAGTGTAGGGTAGTGGTTTGTTCATGCAGCACTTGTGTTTAAGTGCATGAATTGTTTTGGCTTCTGTTTCCTTCTGGTTCATTTTTTACCTTTCAGTTTGTGTAATTCAGGAAAATAAAATTGTATCAGGTTAGACTGGTGGTCCATTTAGCCCGTTTTTAACTGATGATGGCTATTTAAGGTCTTCCCTTTCTCTTCTGTTTGCCAGCGCCAAATGTTGGTTTTCTTGATAACATTTTGGTCAAATTAGACAAATTTCTTCCACTTTTCTGACTTGAAATGTGAGCCAAAACAGCTCTACCTGGCTATTCTCTATTTATTGCAAGATTACCATCACAGTTGTGGGAACCCATCAACTTTAGAATTAGGAAAATTTGTTTTTGGAAAACCAAAACCAGAAAATTGAGACGTGTTTCTCAAGTAAAGTAATAATTGCAGCAGTTGAAGAAAACAGTTCTGGAGTCTTGACTAACGAGTTTAAAGTAGTTACTTCAAATAATATTTCTATGGAATGTGCTTTTTTTCCAGTGAACATAGTAAAATTCTTAGATTTAAACAGTCTTTGGATTGGGCCTGTGAATTGAAATACAACAATTTGTAATAATGAATTCAAATCCAGAAAACAATTATTTAAGAGGCAGTGTTAGCTAGTTTATTTTTCCGTCTCATTTAAATAAAAAAGGTGCAATCTAATGGTGGAAAAGTATATTAGCTCTTCTAAACAGCTAAGCTAGTCACTTCCTTCCCAAATAGAAATTGACCTTCTCCTTGCTTTTTCTTTTTAATTAGCACTTAATTTGATAAAGAAACTTCTTTCACTTTTGTTAGCTTGGTTTTCTCTGATAGTCTTTGACCTTAACAGTTTGATATGTACAATGGTTTGTAGCTTGGGGAACCTATTTTTGAGTTTTGCTAGAAGTCCTGAATTAGCCTGCTCAGGTGATCCTGCCTTGGAGCAGCTTCTGTGCATGCTTCAGTTTCCCCAGTTCCTTTTTCTAAGGTGTGATTCCACACAGGGAAGGCTGTTCTCAAGCTTTTCCGCAATAAATAACAATATAAATAATTTACATGTACACTAGGGTTTAATCCTCTTCTCTTTGTCCTTTCTTCCCCTGGCCTTTCAGACCTTCATGTTTCTGATGTCTTGTTTTTCCTCTCTGACTCTTTTGACTGGCTACTCCAAGAAGCAGTTATTTATAGCATGTAGAAGAATTAGGTGGCATCATATCCTTTTGTATTTTTGGGACAATTGAAGTTGTCTTTATTGTTGTTTTCTGTTCTTGCAGGAATGCATTTAGCATTTCATTTTTCTTTTCTCATCATATTAGTTGGGTATTTGAAAGTGTAATGCTATTTCTCTAAATTCTGTGGTAATGGATAGTTGTTAACAATTTTACTTCATTCAAATCTAAACGTTGTATGTCACAGCATCCCTCCTTCAATGACATGATCCAAATTGGAATACCTGTCAAAATTTGAGGGTTCAATATCTATTTAGTTGTAGTTCCAAATTTGCTATTTTTTATAAAAATGCATATACTTTTTCTTGACTTGACTAATGGAAATTTTGCTCTGCTTGTCTCTTTTACTGTGTTCTGCCTGCATGAGTTATTTATTGAGATTTTGTTTCTAACCTGAATTTGCAGACTTCACTGCTGGGTTGGGGTAGGAATTGGAATATCCCGTTTCTATGACTCTGCCCTGGGATGGTGTTTCATCATTTTCTAGTATCTGCTTTTTTTTCCCTTTAAGCCCTTTAGCTTAAAAACATCCGTGTTTATTTAATTTAAGTTTTCTAGACTTAGAAGACAGCTAAAAACTTAGATAACATCTTCTGATGTCTTGAATGGATTGCAAAGCACAGCACTGTGTTACATTTTAACCTTTCAGCTTCTTGTGTGTGACCGAAAGGGTAAAATTTTTGTGGACAAAGCCTTTACCAGCACTGCAGCATAGGAATACGTGTTGTATAAACGGTGTGTATTATCTTGCATTGCACAGTAATTTGTTCTGTGTGCTGCTTACCAGATTGCCAGGCTTTCTTGCAGTATCTTTAAAATGGCTTCTTGTATAACAAGTTTTATGAAACAGAAGTGAAGTGCTGTGGCTTTTTTTCCTGTGTTTGGTGGACTGCCTTATGAAAAGCCAAAAGAAAGGTTTTTAAACTTCAAGTTTTTTTGCTACTTGTGCTTCTTTATTTCCGTATTGTATTTCAAAATCAAGTAGACCTCATGTGGATGTAACATAAACAAAAACATTTAAATTTTTCATGGAAAGTAACAGGTAAATGTGTAGCCTGCAACTAAAACCCAAGCCAGAAGAAGGTTAATGTGCTTTAGTGTCAGTAGCTCTTCAGTCTGTTAGTTTGGTCCCTAATATAGGTTCATGAACATGACTGGCTATTTTATATAACTGTGCTGCTAAGGTGGAGTCAGCAGAGCTATTGCTAGCGCTCAGGATGTGTTAGACAACTGTAATGTCAGAGCCAATTCATTTGACACTTTTTTTTTTTTTTTAAAAATCTTTTATAGTGTGCCGGTCAAATAAAAGTCCGTGGGTCTGTCTGACGTGCTCAAGTGTCCATTGTGGAAGGTGGGTACAAAGTGTTAGCGTGCAAATCTTTTAATCAGACCTTTATCTTTTTCCTTTGTTGCTTGACTCTGAGGCAGTTCATTCAAAATTTTCCTGAATGCCTTACAATTCCCTGAAATAAACCTTTCATGATCTCATTTAACATTGTATGTTTATACTAAACACAGTTCTTTGCTACCTTACGAGAGTCCAGAGATGATACTCAACGTCATTTTTTTCCCAAAAGAAAAGTGTACGGTGAATGTGATTGCTCAGCTCAACAACTGCCTGGAGAACTGCTAATTCAGTGGATTATTGTAAAGTTCCATTCTGTAAAAGATGTTTCTATTGTAATAAGATTAAACCAATAAGAATTCTTGGAAGCTCAGAAATCCAAAGTTGGCACAGCTTATTTTGAGAACAACAGCAACTGTCCCGCTTAGACAGAAAATACCTTAAATGTACTGCAGTGTAGTTTTGGAAGAAAGTTATTGCCATAACATGTAAGGACTAGTTACGATCAGAATTCCTTCAGAGTACACCTGTTTTTTGCCTGTACTTCTGTTTGAAGTACACAAAAAGAATTTGTAGAGGAATGCTACAGTCAATGCTGTTATTTATATGTCAGGGTAATTGTAGAAAATTTGCTGCTACAGAAATGTTTGAGATGCACGTATTAATAAGAATGCAGTTAGTGTTGACATTTAGACAGTATCTGAGATGTGAACATGTTTCATCTGTAGGATAGCATCTGTGCTGGTGTGCTTTTATTCTGGAAAAGCATCATTAAACTCAGTGACTTTGTCTTTTAAAGTGGATTCAGTAAACTCCAGGTTTTGTTTCTTTGATCTGGATAGCAGTAAGTGCCACAATTTTAATAATGTTTCTTATTCAGAGTTTTAGCACAAGTCCCTTTTTTTCTCTTTTTATTTTTTCATTTATTTTATAAATTTATACTTGGTGAGACCTAAGAGGGAGGGAGCTACTTCATGTTATGTGATGGTGTGAAATAAATACTTTGGAATATTTTATTTATTACTAATTTTTAAAAAATATTATTACTGTCCATGTATGACCTTTCTTGGGTGCAGTTAGTAGACATGGAGTCAGTTATTCATGCAGTTTGTTTTGATTTTCCAAACTGCTTCCATCCTTAGAATGGAAAGTAATTGAATGAGAAGAATGTAGTATACCTTGTAATGGGAGCACTTTTGATTATGAAAGGACACAGCATATTCTTCTGTTCAGATAATGTTTGAAATCAAAGGAAGAGAAATAGAGGTTTTGAGATCTTCATTTGAAGTATGTCCTCCAAGTTAGAGGCATTGGGAACGTGACTGACCATGTTATAGCAGCAGAGCATTTCTGGTGGGAACGTAGCTTTATAAACCTGTCATTTGCGCTGTTGGGCAGAAAACCAACTCCAGCAAGCACAACTGTCTCATTCAGGTTATGACGTAATTGCTGCAGGATTCTGCCAGCACAGCAATGTCGGTAGCCCTGTGGCTTCAGTGCCTTAACAGCTGCGTTAGCAGAACTGTTTACACCTGCGTGTGAGAACAAGTGTAGAATACAAAGACCTTCATGTGGAGCATGTGCAGAGTTCCTCCTGGTTAGCATGACTGAGTTCAACAAGCAAGAAATGGGGGAGGAGGGAATTCACCTGAGGTCTGGCTGTGCACTTGTAAGTGTTAAAAGATCTTCAGCTGATACTTAGGGCTCTTGCATTTGTAATGACGCACTTTTTTTATTAAAGCTGCCTAATTTTCTAGATCTCAAATTTTGAGCATGAAAGTGCTCATTGTGTCAGCAAAAGACCTGTAGGATTTTAGATTTCTTTTTCAGTTATATGACCCCAAGCCCTAGAGCCTTTCAAATTCATAAACTTTATAAAACGTAAAATGCTCTAATATTAAATTGTGCTGCAGAATGGGAAAGCTTAATACAGATGTGCTTTCATATGGGGGTCAGCACACAAAGTAATCACAAACGTGATGAGTGTTGGGTGGAGAAAAAAGTAGAGCTGTAAGGAAAGTATATGGGAAACCAATATGGAGAACTAACCACATTACAGGTATGGAAAAGGGAGCTAATGATTTTCTCAGTTGTGAAGTTTTATTGGTCTGTTAAGGGCCAAGATACTGAGGTTTTGTACAAGGATGCCAGTTTGTGGATACTATGAAGGAGATGGAGAGATTAATTTGGACAATGTGGGAGAGTAAAGGGGTAAAAAGTTAGAAAATTTAACCAATGTTTTCACACAGGTGAATTGCCTATTTTAATGCCTGTATAAATGTTGGATGCTTATTAGGCTGCCTTTTTTCTTCTTATTTTCAATGAATGTTGGTTAAGTAACTGTTTAAAAGTATAAGACTTTTTGTTTTTCATTTATTTTAGATATGTGAATGGCCATGCAAAAAAGCATTATGAAGATGCACAGATTCCTATGACCAATCATAAGAAAACAGAAAAACAAGAGAAAGTTCAGCATACTGTGTGTATGGATTGCAGTAGTTACAGTACATACTGGTAAGGGTTTAAATACTGTAATTTGACAACTTTTTACATGCTAGAAGGTGAAAACTTTAGACTCTTGTGAAGCATTATACACACATTTTTGAGCTCTTCACCTTTTGATTTCCAGACCTGGCTGTTTAGAAACAGTTATGAAATAACCCTTTGCTTCTGCATGTGTATTGTAGCACTGGTTGCGGCTAAACTCCTGCGACTTAGCGGAAACTTTTTGAAAAAAATGCTATTTATGTGGTTTGGAGTTGCTTCTGTTTGCTTTGGGGTATGTTGAGAACCTAATCTTTTAATTGCAAAAGCTGCTGTTTGGTTGTAGTTACTCCTTCCACGAAATTGGTGAGCCTTTCACATATCCTTTATTTGTCAGAATATCAGAAAGTAAAGTAATACGCTATAGTCCCTCCCCCAGAGATGTGAACTTGAGGGGTGTATGTGTGTCTTTTGTTTGGGTTTTTTTCCAATATTCATTTTTTTTCTTCACTCTGAAAGAAAGGCTTCTTTCTTTTGGAGATTTGGTGCAACCTGTATGAGTTTGGGAAAGTGACGGATCCTGTTGGGAAGCAGCATGAATTTTCTGGCAAAATTAAGTAGCAGAATTACAGAAGTCATTCTTTTAACAGAAGAGTGGCCTGGGCTGATTTATTCTATCAGTTTCTTAGAGTGAGATAGGAACACTGTTCAGGGAGATTTAATAGTTATACTGGTAATGTCAGGTTCCCTATCTTCCTTGTTCCTCAGAGAGCAAAGACTGGAAGTCTTTTGAAAGCAATGCTTTTGTGCATTCAGCATCTTCCATCCTCTTCACCCCTAAGCAAAACTGTCGATAGCTGCTTCCCCGTTTTCTGTTAGCTTCATGGTTTCCCATGTATGTTGTTACTTGTGCGGTGTGGCAGTGCGGGATTTGAACAGTGCAAATCTCAGGGACATCGGTGTTATGGTCTTGTAAAATTACTGAGTATATAGCTCCACTGATGGGATATTGTTCAAATAATTGGGTATCTTTTGTGTACTTCATCAGGGAAAAATCTGTTTGCTGAAGTTTGGGTATCCAGTTTTATGAGGAATACTTGTGTAACAAATATTTTTATCCCCTGCAAGTAAAATCACAGTTAAGTGGTCTCACCTGAAGAAATTTTGTTTGGAGCAACTCAAAAGTTGTTCAAGATGGTGTGTGCAGCTGTACGGATGTTAAGCATAGAAGAAAGGTTTGAGTAGCTTCGTGATGTATGGGGATTTTGCTTCTATTTACATTTTATGTAAATGACCAGCATTTTTATCTTCTCCTATGTGAAAACATTAGAAAACATAAAATTTTTCTAAGTGATACATATGCACAGGTTACCAGCATTGGAACAGCTGTGAGAAGCTAATTCCACTTTCCTGATTAATGCTGTTAACAACTGAGTTCTACATTGTGGCTTTTTGTTTTGTTTGAAGTATGACCTGTCTTCTAGTCTAGCAGGGTATTTGAAGTCTTGATTACATCTCCATTTACTCTAACAAATAGCATGCCCAACTTGCTGAGGCTTGATGAGTTATACTAGCAAGTCGGAGCACCCTGCTGACCTTATCCCAAACCCAATATGGGCATTGCAAAATGATGACAGCCAAAGTGAGGACTATGGGATCTATTACTGAAACAAACTATGCTTGTGAGGAGCAGGTAGGCACGCACTTAGGAAGCTCACTGGTGTTACACAGCGTATTTGTGGTAGGACAGATGAGAAGCAGTTTAGCATGTGATATCTCTTCTGCTGTAATCGAAGTAAAAGACTGAGTCATCTATGGATAAACTGGAACAAATTGTAGAGAGCTTTGCCTTGGGGAGTTCCTGTTGTGTATAATTCATTAGCAAATTGTAACTCTCCTGTGCTAATGTGAAACTGAACAAGGTTCAAAAGCAGTGTATCTTTACTTTCATTTAGGATATTTCCGTTTTTTCCCACCTGATAATCAGGAAAAGATAACTGGATTTGTTATTGCACCCAATTTTTTCAGTGGAAATGAGCTTAGATGTGTAAAGATGAAGCAGAAAGCATTCAGACCAACTTCTGCCCTTTTATTTCAGACAGTACTGTAGGGGCTGCTATCAAATGGTGCTTGCCAGTTTAAGCAGATAGTTGGGTGAATTCAAGTCATAACTAGCTACTGTGGAGATTGAATTTTGAAATGTTATTTGTTAGCTTCTTCAGTGTAGACATGAATCCAGTAGACAGTACTATATTTATGCAATGATGTTTCTTTTAAGTGAACTTTTATTTAAAGATTAATAGTTTATGCTAGCAATGTCGGTAACCTCAATAATTTGAAGGTCAAGAAAATACCATCCTAAGACTGAATTTAATTTTACTTCTACTGTAAAAGTAATGGATATATTTTGATGCAGTGCTGGCTTTTATATTTTTACTTGCAATTTTGTTTACTGCATAAGAGTTGAGTAGAATACTCTTGTTCCATTTTTATTCTATGGATCCCAATTTACTGTGTTCCTTAGCTTGCATGATAGTAGAAGTAAACAGGCCTGTATGGGCTCTTTTCTAAGCAGAAGGCGTTTAATCCTTTGCTTTTCTTTGGCCAATCTCATAAACTTTCATGCAGTCATGAGAGCACAGCCCAGGGTTTGCCTTAGCTATTCTTGTCAGTCCAAGGGGAAGAAATACTATGTGACTGTTGAAGCTACCATGGTTGATTGAATTTTGCTTCTAGTTCACATGCAGCCTTGCTGTAAACCAAAACCAGATTGAGCAGTCTCTTGTAATTGCATTTCAGCATGGAAGTCCAGGTGTGTATGTTTTCTTTTACGTGATCACAAGCTTTCAGCCTAGCTTTGAAAGGAAAATGTTTCCGTTCTGGTGGGACAGTGGTTAATTTTTATTTTTTTAATCTGAGATAAGATTTTTATTGTATTTATGAATTTGGTAATGTTTTGAAAAATAGAGGCATGCTTGAGGTATCGTTAAATATGGGGCAGCTAGAGATTTGTTTTCCAGAGGGTTTTCATCTTTTATGTCCTCCTATTCGCCTGTTCAGTCTTTACAGTGGAAAAGTTGAGAGAATGTTAACCTCTTATTTATTACGAGAGTATGACTCTCTTCCTGGTTCTTTGGTCACTTTTGAGACAGTAGATGCAATACTAAATCTTCAGACTGAGTTATGTTTGAGACCCTAAGCACTGAGAGAAACAGACTCTTGAATTCCACTTTTTGGAGGTAGTCAGCCTTTCAGTTAGTTCTAAAGTACTAAGCACAAAGAGTTTACAAGAAGTACAAATCTTTTTTTCTCTTCAAGCTATCATATGATGCTTTCTCCTGCTGTGTTGGTGGTGGTTTTTCTGTGCACAAGAAGTAAAATGATATGTGTAAGAAGCCTGCTTTCAGAAGTATGTTTCCTGAAAGAGGACTCTTGTAAATTTGTTTTCTTTGTGCTAGTGCACAGACAGTCGGTTAGCACAGAAGAAGAAAGGCTGCCCTGTTTATTATTTGCATAATATGTTTCCCGTGTTCATTTAATCCCAGACGCAACTTGCAGGTCAGATTTCTGACCCATTAGCCTCCTTGTTATCTCTTAAAAGAACATAGTTGTGCTAATGTGTGTCTGTTGTCTGTTTGTCCGTGTTCCCCCCACCCCACCCCCCCGCTGATGTAAAAATAACTAAGTGCCAATGACTTTAAAAAAATTCTTTTTTAGTCTTTCTTTTTGTGATGGTGGTTCTATTTAAAAAACAGACTTACAGTGCTAGCGTGTGAGCATCTGAAAATGAGATTGCTTAGGACTGTTACTTTACATTCTACAGTCAGTGGAAATTAAAGAAGGTAAAAAAGCCTTTTATCAAGACAGTAAAACTTGAGTTCTTAGTTTACTCATATAAGGTGTTAGCACAACTAAGGAAACTTGGATTTTCTTAATTTTTCTTAATTTTTCTTGTCCTGTAATGCTTCAAATCCAGTCAGTGCTTTTAAACATAGCATGAAGTTCTGTAACCTACCGAAATGGCCAGCACTAAATATAAGCGTTCCCCAGAGCAGTGCATACATTCACTGGCTTGCTGACATTTTAGCAGCAAAGGAGGCCGGAAAACACCCGGCCTTGGAGGTAGCAAGAGGTGCTAAAAATGGAAAGTGTATAGAAAGGAAATGATTGTGCTAATCCATATAAGGGACCCTCCCCGAAGTATAGAATTTGTTCTCTAAAATTGCTGTTGAAAGCATATTGTAGAACTGCTGTATGCAAAAAGGTGTATTGTTAATTTGTGGTAATCCTGAGGATCACGAATTAAACGTCTGTTTTGAATGTCAGCTTCACGTATGGGAAGTAATCTCTCAGCAGTTTACCTTTAAGGTGTGTGGGCTTAGCAAATTTTAAGCTATTAAAGCATAAACTACTTCCTATGCTGTTTACTTCATTTATCCAAAATAGATTGGTAGTAGTGCTGTTATTTCTAGTAGTAGTGCTGAATCCTCAGTGTTGCAAGAGAGGTGGTTTCAAAAACCTGCCCATTAAAAAGAGAAATAGAAGAAGCTTGTCTTCTTTGTAAGTCAGTCTTAAAATTACTTTTCCACTGTTGCAAGGACCCTGACATTTAATGATGCATTTGGTTTTATTCCTCCATCTTGGGGAAAGTGCTAACTTGTAATTTTATGTAAAGACGTAAATGGTATGTGAGATCAGACTAAAGATAAGGTTAACACAATCTTAACAAGTATTAAATCATCTTTCAGCGATAAATTGGCTTAGAGGCTTTCAGTGAGCTTGCGTCTGCTTTCATTCCCCATTTTTAACTGTTAGTAGCTGCACAACTAGAGTAGCAGTGCAATTGTGCTAGTATACCTGGGGGTGTGGACACGCTTGGTATTAAGGAGGAGTCGGACTGCATTGTATCCACCTGCACCATATTTACCTCTCAGCAGAGCTGGCCTGGGTAGTTTGCTCTAATGGTTGTCCTTGAGGTGTGGTGTCCTGTGAGAGTGACAAATGCGGGAACACTTCATTAGGTAATTGTAGGTGGCTGATAAAGCTGAATAGGACTACTTAAAACATGGCTGAAAAATAAGCACCTTTACAGGCTTCTTCCCCCTCCCAAACTAACTAGGTCTGTGGTAATCTTTAAAAAAAAAAAAAAAAATAGCTGGCAATAGCTATCTTAATAGTTTATAGATCTTGCATAAGTATCCATAACTGCTGTGTTCAGTGTTTGGAAATCTTGACAGTCGTATTAATTTCTCTTCTCAGAGGCAAAAATCAACAGACGTCCTGGACAGACTGATCTTACAGACTCCTTTTGGTGGCAAGGGCTTTACTTTCTCAACTCTGTAGTCTCTTCAAGAATTCAGTGTTTGAATTAACACTAGCAATACTGTTGCCTTTGAACTACATCGCAGATTTATGCAACAAAGAATGTTGTAAATTCCAGTTGTGCCTGAAGTCGATAGCTTCATTAGCTTATGAAGCACGGATCTGCTCCAGCAGAGGAGTAACCTGAGATGATGAGGATGTATTTCGCATTTGAGTCAGTCCTGTGCCAAAGGGACAGGAGAGAAATAGCTACGGTTCTGATATTAAACATATCCAAAGTAAGTTAATTTTCTTCACAGGAAGTGTTCAGTTGCCTGCCAGAATTTGAAGTTGCAATTTGATGCTTCAAATGTCAGCACAGGGCTGACAAACACTGCTCAGAGCCGAGTTCCCTTTGTGGGATGTGGGGGAAGGGAAGTTGTGACAAGTCTCTGCTCCCTTTTTGTTGCAGTGCTCTCAAAAGAGCTGGTGCAAGTGGTGTTAAGTCTTTTCTTACCTTCCTGTTTCTCATGCCAGAATACAGGTTATCTAGTTCTTGAGCTACTCTTGGCTAACCCTGCAAGAGTACTGTGAAATGTCGTCTGCAGCTCCTGTGCACAGCAATAAGGCTGCTGCTCCGCTGACTGCCTCCTTTGAGAGAGACTCGAGGAGGCTGCACAGAATTCTTGGTTTACTGACCTGTAGGTACGGATTCTGCAGGGCTGGGCTTCCTTACTGACTGCAGCATTTCTGTTTCTTGGTTTTAAGGGATTTTTGTCCTTCCATCCCCTCCCCTTTCTACTACCTCACCCCTGTATACAGGCATTGTCTTTCCTTCACAAATGGAAGAAAGAGCATGGATGAGAGGGTCCACATCACTCTGGGACCTCTATTCCCTCTTTTCATGAGGGCAAGCAATGCAAGGGATTTAAAGCACAGCAAAGCAGCAGAAGTTAATGCCATCTTGCAACACTGTTCTCCTTGTGACAGTTTTCTTTGCTACTCTCTCCTTTAGTTTCTGTGTGTGTGCGCTGTGGATTTACATGTACTCAGGAAAATAGTGAAATAAGGTGTGAGGTTTTTTCAGCATTCCCTAAAAGACGCTCCTCCCCCCCTTCAGAAATGGTCTGTAACCGTTGCCTTTGTGCACTATATGAGGCGTTACAAGCCCACAGTTTGAATATTAAATTATAATGAACATCTCTGCTTCTTGGGAAATGTGAGATCTTTGTAGAACATTATAGGATTGTAGACTTTTGTAACCCTTGCTTCTGCTGAGAGGCCATTTTGCTTTGGCTTCACTTTACATTTGCTTTGAGGCAGTGGGGGGGATCAGCTTCTCTCTCTTTTTCAGCTCAGTTACTTCCTTTTGCACACTTACCCTCAAAAAGCTCAAAATACTAGCTTAAGTGTTATAAGAGTTTCTGTACATATAAAAACTATGAAAGATTGAGTGATATTTGTGGTTAAAGCACAAGGTGCAAGTTGCCACAGACTTCTGGTGTGACTTTGGACAAGTCACGTAATCTCGTAGTTCATCTTCCCTGGTCTTTTTGCCGTAGCAGAAACTTTTACATTGTGTGTGTATCTGTTCAGCACCTCAGGTTTTAATGATAGCTTTACAGTACTAAAATAAATTGATTTATACTATACATTAATAAAAACTTTGCATTCTCTTTACCTGATGTCAGTTGATCTTTTCTGATAAATCTTTTATGGATGGTTTACTAATGCTGCTTTTGGTTACACTGTACGTTTGAATTTTTGTTGAACTGGAATTCTGCATTGGGACAAGCAGTACATCATGCTTCTGATTTCTAATAAAAAACTGAGCTAGAAGAAAAAACATGTAATAAGATAGTGCCTGTACCTTCTCTTGCTATAGGGTAGTGTTTGGAGGGGGAACCAAGCTCAGTATGTAGGTGTTGTGCTCCCCTGTTCCCCTCGTAATCTTCCGCTGAATCACTTCAGTGCTTCCTGCATGTAGGCTTCTATGACTGTTTTGGAGTACTTAATTGAAATCCTTTGCACATTCTGATAAATGTTTTTCTTGCAGTTACCGCTGTGATGATTTTGTAGTCAATGATACCAAGCTGGGCCTGGTACAGAAGGTCAGAGAGCACCTACAGAACTTGGAAAAGTAAGTAGTTTGTTTACATCCAGACTGCGTTGGGTGGACTTGTAATATTGCATCATTTAAGTGGTATTTCTGTTTTATATGTATATACATATTTAATATATATATTTTGGTCCTTCTGTGTGTGTGATACTGTGTATGTTTAAATACCCTTTTCATCACTGAGAAGCAGAGGTGCAGAATGAATGGATTTGACTGAGCTCGTATGTTTTGTTTCTTATACAGTGAATCTTGTAGAAGCAGCGTATGGTGATACAGTTTAGATATCGATTAACTTTCTTGCTACCTAGCCAATAATTACTGTCTTTTTCCATATAAATGGGAGAGAGTTTCCAGAACAGAATCATAGTTTTGTCAAAACCAGAATAAGTTTCTGAGGCAGAGAAATTGAAGCGAAAATGCAGGTGGAAGTAGTCTTCGTATTAGTTGCATAGTTTGGTTTCCAAACAAGAAGATTAAGAAGGCTTATGAACTTGGAATTGTCCAGAAGAGACATGTTTTTCCTGTGCCTTTATCTGGTGCTGTTCCACTGAAAAGTAGATATTACGATCTTTGTGGTGCAGATGCTGTGGCCAGTGCTAGATAGCAAAGGGTCTTTTCACAGTTTGCTTGGAAATCTTATATAACACTAAGTAGAAGTACGTGTGCATACAGTGCTTCTGAGTACATTTGAATGCCCCAGAGTTCAAATAGGACTCCTGCGAAGAAATTGCTGTGATTTTTTGAAGTCTCTGGATCCTCCCCAAGTTAAGTGTGTCACTCACTCTGTAGGTAATATTAACATTTTCATTATTTTCCATTCTCTTTTTGATGGGCTTCTCAGGTATGTAATGAGATGTAAAGATGTTTAAGCGTAATGAGAAGTGCACATTAGTATTTCGGAAACGTCCAGGAGATCTAACTCTTTGGGAGGTAAATGATACCGTGGTGGCTTCCGTTGTGTGTAATGACAGTTTTTGAATGTTTGGAGGGCTTTTAAATTAAAAAAAATGAAAAAAAAACCCCCAACCAAAAAACCCCACCCTAAAATCTGGAACAGTTATGATTTTGCTATTGGAGAGAAGTCATAAAGTGGTAGAATTGAGGGGCCAGTAATTTCCAGTGATGTGGAAAAGAATAACTAATTGTTCATGTAACTTTGTGTTAGTATTACACAAATGTTATAACCTCATGTATTTTTATTTAAGTAAGAGAAGTCAGCTATAATACATAAGTGCTAGCACTCGAGATATTTTTGATTTTTGGTGACTTTACTTTGTCCTGATTTGTTGAACTTGTCTTTCTATAGGCTTAGATGATTCTTCTGACAGAAGTATTTTATGGAAAATTCTGTATTGAGTATTCCTTTGATTAAGGAAAAAGATCAATATTTTAGATGAAAAGTAGCATGCTAATAAGGCCACTCTTCAGGGCGCATACTGTAGCATGCATACCTTAATGCAGTTAACTCGGACGTTAGTGTTGAAAATAGGATGTGCGTCTGTACTCTGAGGGAGATGCAGTCTATTTTAAGACTATGAAAAGCGTATGTTGCAATCAGGAAGCTCTTTGCTGTCTTAATGACAACTGATGGCAGATGTAATCACTGTGTTAAACATTAGGATGATTATCTGTTGTCCATTTCACACAATATTTTGTTTTTATAGTAAGTAACCTCGTTTAATGACTTTCCAACAGTTCAGCCTTTACATCAGACAGACATAGGAAAAGAAAACTATTGGAAAACTCATCTCTGAACAGCAAGTTATTAAAAGTAAATGTAAGTACAACGGATCCGGTACAGTGAGTTCAAGGGGCTGTTCTAAACCTGTTGAGGCTTATAGTTGGCCTAGACTTGAAATACGTACAGTCAGTTACCCAAATTCTGCTTGGTGCACTTTGTCTTTCTCATCTCCTGACCACACACCTAGAAGAGCCCCTTCTCACGAAAGAATGTTTGATCTTCTGCTGCATTTCTGTTGACCTAGACTTTGAGCTTCCCTGTGCTTAAGAAGGGTTTCACGTCAAGATGGAGCTTCAGGGCAGTTTGAGCTTGGTGGGGTTAGCAAAATCGGAAGGAGCTGGTACCTATTGGGATTAAAACAGGGCTAGACAGAAGACTTTTCTGAGCAGACGGGGGGTTTTTGTCTTTTTTTTGTTTGTTCGTGTGTTTTTGGTTTTGTTTTACAGTGCAGAAGGCAAAGAAGAAGGTGCACTGTCTTTTTCTAGGAGGATAAGAGTAATTGTTAGGAAAAAGTAAAATATTTTAACAAATATTTAAAAGAGCTTAGTGAAACTTGCTTTGAAAAGGAACTGTGGACTATTCTGAAAGCTGTTCTCACTCTCATCTCTCATCTTCCTGCTACTTTAACTTCACATCTGCAGAATAGCACCCAGGAGAGGACGATCCAGCCCTTGCTGGATAGCTGAAGGGCCGCATAGTTCCTTCCAGACAAAGAATGCCCCAAACCAAATGTCTGTTTTTTCCACAGTTTGGGTTGAGGGAGTTTCTAATCTTCGTAATTTCTCCCAGATTTTAGAGAGGGAGAGGGGAGATACTGCCCCAGCTGTATGCAACTGCTTCATTTTCACCCTTGGCCAAAAGGAGTGGCAGAGCAGAGCTGTTCCTCCTCGGCCCTTGGGGCTGCAGGACAGCGATGTAGTCAAGGGGAGCTGAAGTAATAGCTGTCTTCAGCTATGAGGAACAATTACCTGATTACAAAGAGCAGAAGTTCTTGAGCGGAGTATGAATGGAAATAAGAGGGTGGGGTGTTAGTTACTTTAAAAATGCACTACCTACAGTCCATTTAGGGTCCTCTGAATGTGCTGTGTATGCTTCCTGTACTGTCCCAATCTTGGAGCGATTGAGGAAGCCTGGGAGAAATAGTGGGGTTTTTTTGCTATGGCAACACACAGCATCATTGTCTGGAAAAACTCAAAGCCAGTAAAAACCAGAAGGACAATTCTAGGCAACATTTAGATATGGAGAAGGCAGAATTAGAAAGCATGAACTTAATGCTGTTTACTCAGTTTTATTTAATACTTGAATATTGCCTGTGGCAAGAGATGATCTTTTTATTGTTGGCACATTGGATCCTTATCTAGAAGAGACAAGGCACTACTGTTTGCATTAATACCGTGCTGTCTCCCCTTGGGAAGAGTGAGAAAAGAATATGCTAAGGGCACTGTGTTGTTTGTACTTAAAAGTTTTCTTCCTTTATTGGAAAACACGTGTCTCTCAACAATTCTTACTGAATTGGTAAATTGCTTATGTAAATAATACTTTTTCTTTGTTTTTTAACAACTTACACACAAATATCCTGCTGTCATCAGTTCTTCACCAGAGATGATGTTTGTAGTAGATTTGGGGAGGAAAAAAGTTTTATTGGAACACTTTGAATACGTATTTGGTAACCTGGATTTGCATGCAGTCTTTGGTGTCAAGTAATATGTTCATTTGGAGATACTACTACTGGAAGCCTAGCTTTTAAATTCTGTTAGAACAATGAAGAATGCCCCAAAATTTGATGAACTTCCAATATGATATTTTGTAGACAATGGAATGTGTCCAAGTGTTGCGGATTCTAGAAATCATAAATGCAACACTGTCCGCATTTCTCTTCCCTCTCCTCCCAGCCCACCCTGAAGATTATTTGGTGAAAAGCAAGCTCATTTGTGGGTAACATTGCTCTAACCTGTTGAAACTCCTAGACTGTAAATGGTGTATATTTTGCTTCTCTTCATTCAACACATCGCTTTTTCTTTGCGCAGTCTAACTTGACTGTGTCTTTCCCAAATACATGCTGTTGTCTGTCTTTCAAAAACCTTCTTGGCCACCACAAAACCCCACCAAGAGAGCAGGCTAGTGCTGGTGACTTTAAAAACGAGCTGCAGGCTGCCACACTGTGCATATTAGACATGGGACTAGATGGATAAGGATTGGTATTTTTATTTTTTCAAAGGCACTTTAGGGAAATTGCTGTCCAGTTCTCACTCAGCATTTTTGGAGTGTGACTGTTTAACATACATACACGCAAATACTTTGCAGTAAAAGCCTGTGATTAACTCCATGTTGTCCTATTCTAGATTTATTTGCACAGGAAAAGATGTAGTATAGTTTTCTGTTGACAGGAAGGAGTAAGAAACAGGTTTCATGTCAAGATGGAGCTTCAAGGCAGTTTGAGCTGGTGAGGTGGTTGCTTTGGCTTTGAAACTGCACTTTTCAAACAGCGTAGTTTATTATTGTTTAAATCTATGCTGATATAACAGTAGCAGCTCTGCGGGGAGAAAGTGGGGGAGCAATGATAAGTCTTTCTTTAACTTAACCGTTCTCATTTCCAGGGAAGCACCACTGCCCTTTGTGCCACAGGCCTTCGGAACCTGGGGAATACGTGTTTCATGAATGCGATCCTTCAGTCGCTCAGGTACCTCTGAAGCTTTCCCCACACCTCTGTGACAGTGGTTGTGTGCTGTAGCATTAGGCAAGTGAATTTGGCAAGTTACCACTGTACGAAAGTGTACCTGGATTTGCAGGAACGGGTGTGCGCAGGTACCGTAAAGTTGTGTTTCGCAGTGCGAGGGACTTCCTGTGATGCAGGGTTCCAGAGGAAGCCTGCCGTGTCCTCAGCAGACAAGGAGACTGCCCTTTCATTGCCAAGGCTGTCGAAACATGTTGATGCTTATGGTTGCTGTGAAAGCAGAGACAGCGCTTTGAGGGATGGGGTCTCGTGGGAGTGGGTAGAACAGTTTCTGCAGTGCTGAGATGTTAAGCTTCATTTCATTGCTGCCAAGACCACCGCTGCTCTCTAATTGTCCTTTTGCGTTTCTGAATTTGCCTGCTTCACTGGGAGACTACTGAGTCGGGCTATAGCAGGACTAATCGGTTTCCATTTTCTTTTCCGTCATTCAGGGTTCACTGGCAGGAGTTGAGGCACATGCTGCTTCTGTTCCGTTACTGGGACTGTGGTAGCAGAGGTTAGCATTGATAGGTGGCGGTAGGCGTGGAGTTAACCTCCTCAGCAGATGCAGTCTGGTTTGTTAGGGAATGCCTTCTGATACCTCAGTCTGTCATGGTATCTCTTAGTCAAGGCAGAGCCGAAAAGCTAATTATTTCAGGTAGTTGGGATGGTGATGATATTTACAGATCTGCTCAGTCGTTTACAGAAGATGAGTATTTGCTACAGTATTTCTTGTATCTTGAACTGTTCGTGATTGCCATCCTCTATCACTGCATGAAGTTGTGTTTATGCATTTCAAAGAACAGGCTCCAGAATACCTAATATTCGCTTTATTCTCTGCTCTTTAAGGATTTCATTCATTTTTCCTTTTTCCGTAGTAACATTCAACAGTTTTGCTGTTACTTCAAAGAGTTGCCTGCTGTGGAGCTGAGGAATGGGAAGACGGCAGGCAGGCGAACTTACCATACCAGGAGCCAAGGGGATAACAATGTGTAAGCTGCATGTTCCTTGTTAGCACTGAACTTCACGAAACACAGCAAATGCTTGGGTAGTAGAGCTGCTATACGCTTTCAGTGTTGCAGAATCGTAGAAGAATGATTCGTGGGGGGACGGAGTCATAGAAAAATAGTTGGCTGTACAAAAAAAGAAACTTGTATCACTTGCAGTTTGCTTATATAGGTCTGGTGCTGCAGGGGGAAGCAGTCAGATACATCAGAAAGCACTGGAGTGTAACTGCATTGAAAGTAAGGTTAAGAAGTGCTAGTTATATGCACTTCAGACATTACGTCACTTAACTCCAGCTAAACTACAGTCATGGGGATGTGTCTGCAAGTGAACATACTACCAAAAAAAAAAAAAAATCAGAGTAAGTGATTCACAATCTGTAGCTTGTTTGAGCAAGTGTTAAGATGTTAGCAGAGTCTACAGTAAAATGGCAAAAGGTGGATAGATTTGCAGGTGAGTCGTCAACATCTGAAATGCACTTTTCCTAGCCTGTTTCTTTGAAGTACTGGAAAGGATATTTACCCAATCATTACCAAAGTAACGTCTGATATTGGTACCACTGAGCTAGTAAACCTATAAGGGTTATAACACAAACCCATATTAATCACCAGCTTTTACTTTCTTTCCAGTTCATTGGTGGAAGAATTCAGAAAGACACTCTGTGCTTTGTGGCAAGGAAGCCAAACTGCATTTAGTCCAGAGTCTTTATTTTACGTTGTTTGGAAAATCATGCCAAATTTTAGGTAAGTTTTGTAAAATAAGAACAATATTCTTGATTGCGACCTTGTATTATTTGCTGAATCTGCGGGATGCACTCTATGCAGCTTTCCCATATGCCCACAAACATGTTTTGAAAAGGATTTTCACTTTGATAGACAGTTTTGTGTTCATTGGTAGTGCTTTTTTTCCCCCCCCCGCCCTTCTACCACATGCTACGTGTACCAGTGTTCGAGAGGACAAACATCTCAAATACTAAAATAGTAGTAGTTTTACCTTTGAGCCAGTGCTCCAAAGAGCAGAAGGATCAAGATAATGAGTGGTAGGTAAGTGCCAAGTGCACGGTGTTGACAGAAGCCAAGCTTGGCTGCAGTAAGAAAGTGATGTAGTCAGATTAAAAAAAGGTACAGCACCTACAGGCCTGAATGCAAACATACTGGCTGAAACTTCCTTGATTCTCTCAAAATACTGTCGTCACCAGCTGGACATGAAATAAGGGCTATAAGAAAAAAATCTTGTGCATAATAGGCGTTTTGTGCCCATACTGACAAAAAAGACGATAAAAAGAAAGGGAAAAAGAAGGTTACCCAAGTAAATCGAAGTATCGTTCCTCTCCAAGGTCTCCCTGTCCCGGCCCCTGAACCTCTTTCAAAGGAGCACTGAAACCTGTTAGGATATATTGTGATGAAGGTAAGTTGCTCCGTGTTCTCAGGTAGTAAAGATGTTCTAATATCTGTTACATCTCCAGCAGTGCTGAAAAGATGCTGTGAACACATCTGCTCAACGACTAACCCAAATAACACAAACCTGTTTATTCTTCATACTGCCAAATATGTTTCACTTGGCTTATGAGAATCAAGGAAGTTTAATACCAGTAGTTGCGAGCAGCGACCAAAACATTCTAGGCAAATGAACATCATCCATAATGTCCTTGACCAGTTTCCGTATTACAGTCTTCACTATAATTCTTGTTAGACTAAGTGAGAAACCAGTTCATTAAAGTTCCTCAAGCAAATTTTCAGCACTGTGGATTCTATCACAGCTTTTAAAAGAAAAAGTGCTGTTTGTTGGGGTTCTCCCCCGTCCCTTTTTATTCCCAGTTAGCTGGGAGCATGTCCATGGTTAATTGGTAAGAGAACTCATTAAATCACATGGAGAGCAGAGCCAGCTGCTCAGTAGAGCCCTGCTCCCACATGATGCAGGGAGAGAATTTGAATTTGTTCAGTGCTTAATTGTACCTTGTAAAAGCTAATGATGCTCCAGTTCTAGTTCTGCCTTGTGCGCTTCTTGTGAGATTGGGAGAAGGTGGATGGACGTACACGTGAAAGAAAGCCAGAGCCGATACCATGTTAACAGCAAACCAGCCACTTTGGCTTCTGCTTATGAAGCCTGAAGTCGTGGGGCAGGGGGAGGAAACGTGGTTGGAAGCGTGGTTTAATTGGTTTAGCCCGAAGAGATTTCAGTTGTTAAAGGCATGTCATGCCTGCTTCCAAGGACTGCAAGTGCTGTTCTTCTTACAGAAGGTTGTAGGAGAAACTGCTGCTGATGCTCTCCATGGCCCTCTGTCTCATATTGCATATGGGGAGTAGAGAATATCATTTATTGTTACTATAAGCACAACTGGAGTGCCTCTGGGCTCTAGTGCTGCTGTGGAAGTCCTGCTCCTTGACTGCTGGATGAAGTCTGCTGCTGTCATTCTGCTGCATGCTGAGATAGTTCTGTAGCCTCATGCTGAGTTGCAAGACCTGTATTTTGCTGATTTACTGCTGTATAGATAGTACGCTCTATTTTCCTAGTAAGTGTTCCTGTTTATATCCTATCTTGTTGCCAGTAGGAAAAGGAATGTGAGAGGTGGGCTTGAAATGACTTGCTTCAGGTGGATGGAGATCAGTTTTATTACGCAAGCTGACTATCAGAGAAACTGTGCTTTTTGCTGAAGGGCTTTAAGATCATAGTTTATTTTAAACAGTGCATTGTCCGTAGCATCATGTTCTTTTAAAGATCCGTATCTATACCTTTGCTTTTTAACAAATCCAAAGAATTTTTAATCTATAATTAAGTATGCAAGTATAAACACAAGTATAAACACAAGCACAACCAACAGTGTGGAATGATTCCAAAGGTTATTTCATCAAATTTGTTGCAGGGCAAGCGTGCCATATACTTCAGAGCTCTTTTATCATCTTCAGCTGTTTATTGTGATTGCTTATATGTTTATTGAATTGAAGATAGCTGTATTCAGTAAACTAAGCAAATCCAATGTTGTCTCAGCAACTTCAAAATTATCCGACCGTGTGCAGTTAACATGCAGCTTTGAAGTCGAGTTCTGTTTTACTACTTTGTTTCATAATAATTATTTTGCAACTTGGGGAGAGTAAGTCCTGTTTTTGGCTGTACAGGTCTCTGGCCTGTTGAAGCACAGCAGTGTTTCTGTGTGCCAGTTTTTCTGTTGTAAAAGGTAGGTAGTGCTGCCACTGTTTTTCAGGGTGCTCTAAGATCTACATACAAACTCAGTGATTTAAAGCTGCTAGTTTGGAAGAAAACATTACTGCAGTTCTAGAAGATGAAAAGGCTTTATTTCATTTTTATTTTGTTACCTCCTAGCAATACTTTTGTAGGACATACCTGTGTTCTTCACTAAGCACGTAAGCCTCACCTTGCATACTTCTGTTTTACCGAGTCTGTTCTCCGTTGTCTCCAACTCTGGGTACTGTGCCATAAGTCTTACGGACATTTTCCCTCCCCTGAGCAGTAGCATAAAAAAACATCGCTGCTGTTGTTTCCCAGACATTCCTATGTGACAGTTATTGCCAACACTTCCCTGGAGTAGCGAGGAGGAAAAGGGGCAGGGGAGGCGTGATAAAACAGCTTAAAAGAATGGACAAGAGGAAGAGGGAAAGCCAGCTGTACTATGTAGGGATTTTTGTAACTAGGCCTACAAAGACTTGCACGTAATTATGTCAGTGTTGCCCAAAGCTTTCACTGTTTCACTCTGTGTGCTTTCCTACTTCATCTCAGCAGTATATATCTTGCAGCAAATGAGCAGCAGTTGTTTGTTAAATTTGATAAATGATTTAGCTTAAATAACTTCAAAGGCATATTTTACCCTGATGGCTTCTCTGTTCCCTTCGATTAGGTTTGTTAGTGGTGAACTAATAGTGGTGACTCTTTGAGCAGCATTGCTGCTGATAGCATGACACATCTGAGACTGGAGCCCTGTCCTATCAAATCCAAATGCTCAAGAGATGCTCTGGGTACCCCACCGTTACCTCCCTCTCCCAACAAATGGCATGTGGGTTATGCAGGGGAGATGTGCAGTTCTGAGCGTGGCTATGGATCTCGCCCTGGAAGAGGAAAGAAATCTCTCTTTCATCCTAATTGTTTCAGACTTTGTACTGTTGCTGAAAGACGCTTGTGGAAAACAAACGCAAGGATTAAATTCCTGGCTTTGGTGGGGAGGGGAACAAACAGGCAAGCAAACACCTGGAGCTGCCAAAGTGAGTGGGATCAGTGGCTGAATGAAAAACCGCGCAGAAATACTGACTCTGAATCCCACATGAACAAATACATTTTGTGGTGTCTGTCTTTTGAATCTTACCAGGTGTGAGATTTCAATAGATTGACCTAATTTATAGTAGTTTTAAAATAGAGATGAATAGTGTGCTGTCTGAATGGGATTCATAACAATTCTGCGGAGGTACTAATCAAATATAATCAGTAACAAAGAAAAAGGAGAAATGCTTTGTGTGAGTGAGGGGAAGTTACAGTTGCCATTGTGTACTTTTAATTAACATGTATGCGAGACCTAGGATGTTACTAGCACAGCCTGAGTTTGGTGAGGCCAATTAACATGGCAGCTATGTTAGCCGAATATGTGAGCAAATGTTATGTCTCTGCTGCTCCCTGTTATTTTCTAAAAGGTCTCTTCCTATCTAAAATGTATATTCTTAAATGTTTCTCCATCCTCAAAAAGAGACACGCAGAGAGCGAGTGAGGTGCGAAGGACCAGAATCGCTTCGTTTGTCTAGACATCGCCGTACCTTTCCAAAGCCTACCTGGAAAACTTTTTTGGTACAAAATATGTATGTCTCTCTCTAAAGTCTGCTCAGTATTATTAAACAAGCAAAGGTTCTTTCCTGTGACCCTGGTGCTCTCTGTGTGTCAGCACTAAAGCAACCTGTCTATTTGGTGATTTTGTTGCTGTTGTTTCCTTTTCTCTTAAGGGGATACCAGCAACAGGATGCCCACGAGTTCATGCGTTACCTTTTGGACCATCTACACCTGGAACTCCAGGGTGGCTTCAATGGTGTTTCACGTTCAGTAATTTTGCAAGAAAATTCTAGCCTGTCTGCAAGCAACAAATGTTGCATGTAAGAAGTGTTTTTTAATTTCTTCAAAACCTTAATGCCTTTGTATGGGTCTCTGTGTGGTGGATCTGACATTTCAAATTCGTGGTTCCTTGCTGAAGTTTTCTTTAGTGCCTCTGTAATGTTACGAATTACAAAGCTGCACGTTATAAAGGATTAGCATCCTGTAGGATGTGCTTCCTTTTGAAAAGGAAGTGGCTTAGATCAGCATTTTTTGTAGGTGTGAGTGAGCATACAGGCTAAGTTGTAAACACATTTTAATTCGTTAGTTTTTCAGAAAGAAAAAGAACGAACTCTGTATTTTCTATTCTATACCCATATAGAATTCTTTCTTCTGTTCAGACAATCTCATTGTCTTAGGGTGATAGATGGCCTGAATGGTACAGGAGCAAAAAAGATGGCCAAGTATGTGTAGGTTTAAATTGTCAGCAGAGCTCCTGGATTAACCACTGAGCAATGGAGTTACGGTTTGAAGTCAGTTTTCCTGCAGATGATCTTGCTATATCTGCCTATCACTTGACACAGTTAAAGCTGTTGCTTTTTTTCCTGGTAACTTTGATTTTCATGTTACTGTGTGTCTTGAAACAGAGGTAATCATCCCATGTGTTTCACTCCTCTTTCTGTACTTCTCAAAACACTGTTGTTTCTGAATTCTGTCCCAGGTGTGTTTTCTCTCAGATTGAAACTATCACAGAGAGAAAACATTTTAATTTGCTTCAGGAGGGAATGTTAAGGCAGTTCAGCCTGCACGCTTGGTCCCTAAGTCCTTGGATTCCCTATGTGAGAGTTGACTCAGTTTTCCCTTCCCTGTACTGATTAGGACATAGTAGGCGGGTCTGAGAGATGCAGGATTTTAATCTACTGTAAGTTTGTCTTGAGAATGGCTGTTCAAATGCATGGGGAAGTGGAGTAAGCTGCCTTCTGTCAAGGGCAAATTAAGGTCACATACACTTAAATGCCTACACTAAAGTAATAAACATGCTGTGAATGCTCTCTCCTTCAGCGCCAGTTTATTTGGGTAGCCATTTCCTTCTGCTCAACAAGAAGTGTTGAAATTAACTGTGAAGATGTAGGTGGAGTGCAGATAAGGAACACCAGTTTCTGCAGGCTTGTAGTGGTGTCAGATCTGCAAGCACAAACTAGCAGGTTTAGAAGTTGTATAATAGTAGAACTTAAATTTTTTTTAATTGGACTATGAGAAGTAAGTCCATTACATAATCTGCTAAAAAGATTAAGAGAGTAATGAAAGCATAGAGAACAATGATGATGATGCATATTGTTTATCATGTCTTAATGCAACTTCAGCTGTCTTTCTTTGGAAGTGAAGTGCAGCAATATGCTTTAAGAAGTCAAAATTACGTGTAACAAAGGGTGTAGAATTAAAACAAAAATATACGTGACCTACCCAAGAGGGAAGAATTTTTGTTTCAAAAAACAGCCGCAATTACAGGGTTAAAACACTGTACCCCTTTGAGCATCAGCTCTCTGCTACAGAAATGCAATCAACCAGAATACGTTCAACACTGAAATTTTGAGGATCTGCTTAGAGCATACGCGGTTCACACTTTCTTTGGATACAAGATAAAGCAAAAGTATTATAGCAGCTAAATACTTGCACTGTAGAATTCTGGGGTGAATAAAGTGCCTGGTGGATGAACTCAGTCACTGTTTGTTACACATGGACAAAACTGCTCTGCCTGGTAGTGGTGAGTGGTAAGCAGTAAACATGTAACAGGTATTGAAAATTAAGCTCAGACACTCTGACTGACTTCTTTTTACCTCTCTGATGTGGTTTGTCTAGAAATGGAGCGTCTACTGTTGTCACAGCGATTTTTGGAGGCATTCTTCAAAATGAAGTCAACTGCCTAATATGTGGGACTGAATCCAGAAAGTTTGACCCATTCCTAGGTAAGGTGCCTCTTGCTTTCAAAATACCAGGTGACTTTTAAGGCAGAAAAATAAATAAATGTGAAGCTTGGTATCTGTTGATGTCACATGATTGAACCAGAGTTTTAGCCTGAAAAGATGAGGCATTGTTTTATTCAGCCCTAATTTTTTTTTAATCTTTCTTCTCTAGACCTTTCGCTAGATATTCCAAGTCAGTTCAGAAATAAACGTACTAAAAATCAAGAAAGTGGACCAGTGTGCACACTACGAGGTAAGAGTGCTTGGCTAATGAAGTCATTACCAGGACTAAGAGTATATACTCTTCAGAGTATCTGTTTCAGAGGCGCCAGGCTTTCACCTAGGGTGTGACTTGGTGCCACATGCCATCTAATTCTATCAGATTCTCTGGTAGATGGTGCCAAAATAATTTTCCATGCTGGTTTTACCCCAGTCACTGTGCACTGACACACTACTGTGATAAACTGGGGCTGGGAAGTGCTGATAAACTGGGGCTGGGAAGTGCTTCAGGAGGTCAGCGGAGAGCTCGTTGTGGTCAGAGCATTCCTAACGTATTCCAGTCTTTCCAACCAACGCTCATCGGCAGTGCTGCCTGTTGGCATTAGCTAAGGCTCTGTGCTTAGAAGTATGTGCCCCTTGCGCATAGTACGGATGGCTCTTGGGTGTTCTGCTTTTTAAACGACATAAATACCATCCTGCAAAGTTGGGCAGTAGTGCTGTTGTTACTGACTTTTTGTTTTAAAGGATGTTAATTTTTACAGATTTGTGAATATACTTGCTGCAGATGATTGTGAACTATTAATCAAAACCCCATTGTTTTCTCTGTTTGCTTTGTACCTAAAACCAAATCACCTTTAAAGGGTGAATATTCTTTGTTAGAAAGTCATTTAGTTTCTTTTGAAAACTGTTGTGCTGAATGTTAGACAGAATCTTGTTTGAAAGATGGAGATTTTGTGACTGCCTTTTTTTTTTTTCTTGAACTGCTTATAGCTGTGTTTTCAGGAACAGGGAATGCTGCATGTTACAACATGGTATTGTATTAAAACACATTATTACACAGCTTTTTGCTGCACAAATGTATATAATAACTAGATGGCTGCAGCAAATATGCACACCTTTTCTATGTTGCTGTATTTGCTGTAGTTCATGTGATGACATCAAGTGATTTTTATCTTGAATCAGATTTCTTTGTGTGGGTGTTTTGTTTTTTGTCTCTTGTTCTTTTTTTTAGATTGTCTTCGCAGTTTTACAGACCTGGAAGAACTTGATGAGACAGAGCTGTACATGTGTCACAAATGCAAAAAGAAACAGAAGTCCACCAAAAAATTCTGGATTCAGAAACTACCAAAGGTTTGTATAAGCATGAAAAGTGACTATGTCAAAGGAAGTAACGACTCAACCAATTAGTAGACCAACACCTAACCCTCCCATAAGCTATTGCAGGTATCTAGCACTAAGTTGAACCTCTTCCTCTAATGCATCTTTTTTTTTTTTTTTTCCATCTTGTAGGTGCTATGCTTACACTTGAAACGATTTCACTGGACAGCATATCTGAGAAACAAGGTTGATACGTATGTTGAGTTTCCCTTACGAGGCCTAGACATGAAATGCTACTTGTTAGAGGTATGAACACTCACCGATACTTTCTGTAGAATTTGTTCCATGACATATGTCTGTCTGTAGTACAAGTTATAGTAGGTGCTATTGAGATTTGAAGAGTTTTCTGTCTCTTTAACCACAGCCTGAAAACAGTGGCCCAGAAAGCTGCCTGTATGACCTTGTGGCTGTTGTTGTGCATCATGGTTCAGGGTGAGTACATGGAGTAAGCCTGCTTCTTGAGAGAGACCTTCTCCCCACTGAAG
Organism: Gymnogyps californianus; assembly: GCF_018139145.2. Taxonomy (NCBI): domain Eukaryota; kingdom Metazoa; phylum Chordata; class Aves; order Accipitriformes; family Cathartidae; genus Gymnogyps; species Gymnogyps californianus. The sequence continues at coordinate 4,678,254 of NC_059481.1, read as the reverse complement.
TACATGCAGAGTTAAATAAGGTTTTTCTGTCCCTAGTGAATGCCTGTATTTTTATTGGTGGAAATAAGCAGTAATTTATAAACTTACATGGAACTAAGCTGAATTAACTTCAGACAGATCTATACAGTTATTCCTGTGAATGCCCACTGGCAGTCTTCTTTGGGGGTAATGACTAGAAGTGTGAGACAGAATGAAAATAGTCTAATTCCTCTAGGAATGGAAAGCTCTAAACCAACAGCGTGAATCAAGGGGCCTTCCAGAAGTTAATGCCTCATTTTGAAATTCTTAGTACAAAACAGAAATATTTTTTCTTCTTTTTTTCACTTTGAAAGGCACATGTGCATTTATGCCAAAAGTGTGTGTGTGCGCGCATGTTTGGAACAACTGTAGACTTAAGATTGGCAGAGTGAAAGCAATGATCCTGTATTTACCTTCTCTCCTCCACGAGTGAACGCTAATAGGCATGCCATAAGGCTGGCTAGTGTTCATATTTTGAAGTAAAGTTGCTGGGTGTATTTTGGGGTTTTTTTCCCCTTTTCCCAGCCCTGGATGGATCTGTTGAGAGTAACAGTAGTAGGGACAAGACAACTGTTTATCCTGAGAGAAACGTGTTCTTGTCATTTAGGCAATCACTCTATGGGTGTGAGCTGTGAAAGATGTTTTCTAAAAGAAACTAAACCCCATTAATCAAAACCTTGCTGAGATCCAAATTTAATTCAGAGATCCAAAACAAGAAGTTCGGTCCAGAAAGCCCCTCCTTTTGCTTCCTTTAGAGGAATGATCTGGACTCTTAGAAGGATCTGACTACTGAAGGCAGCCCGTGTAGCACCACAGTGCACCTGACTGGTGCTTCAGTGTCAGAGGAAAACGATATGAACAGCAAAGAAGGAAAGCTGGTCACAATTAGGATGGAATTAGATGGTTGGAAACATTGAGTGTGTGTGACAACATGTAAGCAAGTGAAAGCAGGCCTTATCTTGGGGTGGCAGGGTAATGAAAATTGATGGGTGTGTAGTTCTGGTACATCATTAGATTCCAGAAATATGGCTCCAAGACATGCATCTGTTTAAGATGAACTTGAAAAAATTTTCTTCTTGGTGTTCTGGGATTAGTTTTGCTGTGAGTGCTTTTGATTATATTTAGACTGTGCGAGTCTAGACCTAAATGGGGAAGATTTCTGAAAATAGCTCTGAAAATTTCACTGTGCTCTAATGCTTGACTCATAACAAACAGATAATAGACTTGATTTTTATGTAAGCAAACATGGAAGTTCAGTGTTGCAAGAAGCCTTGCTTGCACAAAAACTATGGGATGCTAGTAAGTTCAAGTAAAAAACCCTTCCAACTCATCCCACTAAGTGATTATTTTACGTTAATTTGGAGAACTTTGAGCCCCACAGATTGAGAAGGGAAGCATCTCACCAACTGTTGTGGAGGGCTGTCAGTTCGTTTCTTCCTCTGGTTCCCGGAAGTCTCTTAGCCCTAATAGAAAATGCATCAGAGAACGAGGTGGTCTGTCTCCTTCTGATTGTCCTTTCTTTCCCCGCCTCCCCCGCGCTGACAGCGTTGGCTCTGGACATTACACCGCATACGCAGCTCATGAAGGCCGTTGGTTCCATTTCAACGACAGTACTGTAACTTTGACCGACGAGGAGACTGTGGTAAAGGCCAAGGCCTACATTCTCTTCTACGTGGAACGGCAAGCCAAATCTGGATCAGATAAACTTTAATACCTCCTTTTAATTCTTACTTATCAAGTCCACCGGACAAAACATTTCCATTTTTCCATAAATACTTGATCCAAGACTATTAATTTCATTGTGCACTTTTCAATTTCCTCTTGTGGGTTTTAGTTTTGTTGTGTCAATGGTAGCATTTGACTTACTGAACTTGGACACAAACTAACTTTTTTTTTAGTTATACCAGAAAACCTCAGCAGACTTTGATTTGCTGCTTTAGTTGTGATAACTCAATTTTTATATATATAGTTTCATGAAATACTTAGTTATTTGACTTTTTTATATTAATGTTTTCAGTTCACTTTCTAAAGGCACATTTACATCAGAGAAGCTTTCTGTCCTTACAAGCAAGATAAATGTGCTTCTGATTATGAAGAGCAATACAACTTCATGCTGTTCTCACAGCTGTTACGTAGATATGATTTAATCTCTTTAAATCAAGGAATTGTTTGCACGTACTATTTCCGCTCGTGCAAGGAACTAAACAGTGACCTCTGAACAATCATTCTTTGTCTGCAGAAGAGAGGAGATGTGGCATCATTAAATAGACCAGGTAATTGCTGCTATATTGGTGTGTATTCAGGCTGCTGACTTTCAGGAATCATTGTAAATAAACAGTCGGTTCAATTGTATCAATACTGCAGTTTAATTCAAGTATTCCTCACATATGCTCTGCCCTCCCCCCCTTCAAATTTAAAAAAGTTATCCTAAAATATATACAATGTCTAAATTGTGTTGAGATTTATGTTTTTTTTTTTTTAACTGAACCTGAATTGCCTTAGACATCCACCTTGAAATTTGATCATGAACACTTACTTGCTTGAAAACTTGGAGACTTCCTGGCAGTGGGACCCCAGTCCTCCTTCCTGGAGTACAGCCCCAAAGTTTGGGGTTTGTGAGAACACTCTTAGGTCTAAATATAGCTCCTGTCTGCTACATGCCTGCAGTTCACTTAAAACTGAAAGGAAGTGGATGGTGTTCCAGATGCTTTGCATGACAATTGTTTTATCAGTTCAAATGCAAACTAAAGGGAAGATGCTCAGTTTCACAGCACAGCCTGCCTGATGGGAGATGATGAGCCAAGACTGCTTGTTGACTGGAGCAAACGCGCGTAGCTGTAGTATTTATGCATTGGCCCGGGGTGGCATCTTTATTTACAGTCTCTAAATGAACGCTGGAGGCATGATACAATTTCTGAAACTTGGCTATGTAATGGAGAAGGACTTCTGTTAAAAAAAGCCTTGAATTTTAGCTGTACTGCTGTTCTGGAGAGTGGAAGTCAGCTAGTAAGATTTAAAAAAGGTGGACAGGAAAACCAATATTGCCAGGAGTCCCCCAAAAATCTGAAATTTGACAAATGCTACATTTCAGTTTTCTTCCCCCAGCCCATCCTTTCAAGCTAGCCCCCATGTGCCTAGCAAGGAGCGAGGCACTCCTAAAATCTCAAAATCCTGATAGTAAGAGAATAATTTACTTAACGTAGAGTCACACAATCAAACGGCGCCTTTTAGTTGTGATAACAGTAAAACAGAGTAGTCTGAAAACACACAAGAACTCCAGTAAAATGTGATTACCCTTTTTAGTTACTGCTTCTGAAAGACAGCGTAATACACAGTAAAAATTTCCCTACAGACTGTACCATAGCTCACCCTGGTGCACACGGAGTACACATCAGTTTCCTTGCTGTGGGTTACCTGCTAGCTGTACACTGACACGTATAAAGAGAAATCACAATCAAATGTTTTTTAAAACGTCATTCTTCATAGCTTTTTCACAGCATCTTAAACCAAAAAACAGAGAAATTGGCTTGAAACTGCAGAAAGCATTCAGCATTGCTAACGGTGTATGAATATGTAAACTGTACACTATTTAAAACCTATTGTGATTATTATTGGATACGTTAAGTGACATATATAAGGATGTCTTCTTTTACTTAAGTTGAACAATAAATAGAACTATTCATTGCTTTAAATTGTAGACAGTTTGTCACCTACCATTCTCCGTTTCTTGCAGCCAGAGCCTTTCCTCTAATCCCAACAGGTAGCTGTTATCATTTATACAGGCAGAAAAAGGTATTTGACAGACTTCATTGGTGTGTGGGGCAAGTGAAGTACCTTACCCCATTATTACCCTGAAGGGCAGCCTTACTACTTACAGTTAGTTGGGGAGTGAAGTAGATTCCATCTATAGCTGCGTCTTGTCTGCATGCTACTTGGATTGGATTGCTTTAGAATTTTAGTTTTGAGAATACAAAGCTTAAATACACAACTAGGTATGGGCCACAAGCGGTTTAACTTACAGTATCAGGTGTATGCAGTGTTCTCACAAACCAGTGATGTAAATGTGCCTTTCTGTATTTTTAGAAACTTAAATTTGTAGTCTTCAGCAACGTTCACTTATTTTAAGCAGCTTCTACTTCTCCACTTAATTTTTTGGGTCATTTATGTTCTCACTTCAGTATTTCCTTTCAGTAACATTTGCTGTGTAACATTAAGGTCTCGGGCATCTATCCGGCACGGTCCATTTGAGACACGGCCATGGGAACACAATGCAATCAAGTCAGGCTTGTTCTTGCAGCAGGTGGTGATAAGGACTCAGCCATATGCTTTGCTGGAACAAGTACATTGTAAATCCTTTCCTAATTTAACTTTCTCCCACTGCAAACCCAGATGGACAGTATGAATAGTTTGTTGTGGCAACACAAGTATTTCTCTTCCTGGTGGAGAACTTTGCTTATCCACTGTATTCTATTCAGTGTGGTGTCAAAAAAAAAAAAAAAAAAAAAAAAAAGAAGTAACTGAGCACTGAACCAGTAACATATACTGCACCTGGCCTAGTATTACATTTTTAACCTTACTTGTATATCCTATATTTATCTACTAGCTTGTGGGAGGTGGGGGGGGGGATATCTCATTTCATTTAAGCCAAATGTTTCTTTTCTACTTACTGCTGATCATAGTACACACTAACTGGCAAGAATTTTTTTCTTGCTTGTGACTGCTCGGCAAGCAACAACTGCTCTCTACAGTTCAAAGACTTGCGTATTTTTCACCAAAATTTGTCTGATCAAAGGTTGTCCTTCTGTAATAATTGTTTAGCCACATATACAACTGGAGACAAGATTTATGTAAAACAAAACTGCAAAAGGTCCAGCTCTCAGAATACTTCTGCTTTAGTGTGTTGTATAGTGAGCTGTTAAATGCAGCATTATGCGAAACTCTAAGGCACTTACAAACAGCGTTCTTCCTGGTTGTATGGTCCGAAGGTGCTTTCCAGGTGGTAAAAGATGTCAGCATGAGAGGAGAGTTTAAAACTTTTCAGACAGACTTGTATCAAAAGCAGGCGGCCATTTGTAAGGATTTTACTAAATCAAAGGAAAGCATAACACATGGTGTTCAAAAGTTTCCCCAACAATGTTTCATTACTGATGTGTCTGTGTCTTACTGATGAGGTAATCAGCACCTTGAAAATTGATTCCAATGTGCTTTAGGATATCCTCAAGTACTGTAGTGCCATAGTTGTAATTGTTTACCATTAAAATCTAGTGTGTAACTTTCAGTGAGGATTACTGACTGTGCTCATCTTGTGTGTTTCTGGAGCATTTCCAGGTTGAATGTGAATTACCTCTCATTCACACAGTATGTTTATGGAAAATGTGCCATTAAAGTGTCTCCTTTCCTTAGAACATGAAACTCCTCTTGTCCTTCTACAGGCTTGCAGAATAATCATTAGTGTAAATCCTTTGAACACAGGTGGCAGAGTATTTTACTGTGTTCTGGGGAAAACAAAATAAAGCACATTGAAGTGTTTCCACTATTTAACACCTCTACCAAAACTTAGCATCTAAACCCAAAGAGAACCTGCTGTTCAATTTTAAAGGGCCTTGTCACCCAAGAGCCATTAATTTTTATGTCAGATTGCGGTGTGTGTCCTCTGTGTGGTAAGAGTCCATCCTAGCAATGGTAACCTTGTCATTCCAGTTTGCTTGTTTGTTGGTTTTGGGGTTTTTTTACAAATAATATTCCTGTGTGTGTTACAACTCCGAGCAGTCTCAACTATTTAAACCTGCTCAAAAATGAAGGTAAGTTCTGAAAAGGATGAAGGGACAGAGTGAGAGTTGAAAATGCTAGTATGAGAACGAAGAACAACAACTGCTGGCACACCATTTAAGCTGCAGTGACTGGCTTACCTGGTATGTGAAATCATCTACTCTTCTTGCCCCTTTCGTGGCTTCATAAAGTGCTCGTGCCACTGTCCATAGCCTGTTTCTGAGCGTGGGTGGGGAGCAGAAATCTCCTTCTCATTTCAAGGAAAATATTAAAAGAAAGACAGAGGATAGGAAACCAAAAAGGCTGGCAACTGTTAAGGACAGCTTACCATATAGAATAGAAAATTACTAACTCTAAAGAATTAAACAGATCCACAGTTGCCATTTTTTTGCATCACTGTGTGTAGGCATACACATCACTCAAGCACAGATAAGCTAAAATAATCGTTGCAGACTGCAAATGAATTTCAAATCTTGTTTTCCAGAGTTGAGTTTCACGCTGCATTCTCAGGGTAAGAAGGAAAAGATGAACTTTGGTCCCACTCAACCCTGTCATATATTGAAACAAACCCAATTAAAATGCGTATGTACGCAAGATCTCCCAACTACTAAAAACGTGCAAGCCACTTCAAAAATTCCTGCAGGGCTGTTTTGCTGTTAATATCTACTAATTAGTTGAATGTATTATTTTCCTGTATTAACACCAGACAGAAGATAGGCATAAACTATCTTAATCTTGAGCATTTTTATTTCACGAACATGAAAGTTATCGGGCTGTTCCTTGTTGCTTTTAATTCCAACCTGCCATTTGCTGTAGCTTTATTTTTCTTCTAGGAGAGACTTTCTGCTACAGTTTCTCTCATTACTGGAAAACAAACCCTTTTATTCCTAAAATCAATTCTATATATCCTTGTCCCACCGAAACCGCCAAGTCTACGGTAACAGAACTAAACTTACAAAACCATAAAAACAACATGAGAAAACTTGTAAAACTTAAGCTAATAGAAGACGCCTATTAAAAGCACAAGCCTACAAGCAGCTAAACATAGACTTGCTGTTCCCATGCATGTCTTCCTGTGTATCATTGCTTTCCTCATGCAAAAGCTGGGGAAACAGCTAGCTTTGTTTATTCAAATCACAGTGTGCAGGAAACTGCCCATAAGTCTGAGGCTTGTAAATTGAAGCTGCAGACTTTGTGTGTGTGTGCGCTTTAAAGCACCCAGGGAATTTTACAAGCTGTTCGTGAAAGTTCATTAGCTAGTGTAACACTCCTTGAACATGAAGCAAAAGCGCAACCTTAGAAAAATCAATGAACGAATCAAGGCTAAAATTGTTGTACACCGCAAAAACAAATTTCTGCTCCGAAAGCCGAATCCTCCCGACTTAAGAGGCTGGCAAAGCTACTCCCTGCAGCTGTAGCTACGCCCCCCACCCGCCAGTTCAGTAACTCAGCACAAGAACTTTGCTAAACTTCAGGAGTGCCTACAAGGAAAGAAATCCCTTTTAAGGAAGCATTTCATGAAAGTCAAGTGGTGCTATTCTACATACCCATTCCATTCCCTTGTAGAAACAGAACAAGAGTTTCATGCATGCGTGTTTCTTTTCCTTTCCCTGTTCTTAGCTTCTGCACCAGTTGTTCACCAAAAATAAACACCATTCCACAACCATATATGTGCAACAGCCCTCTTGTGATTCTGAGCCCCCTCCAGCACTGCTGTTATTCCACGAGGCCAGGAGACTGTCTTCTTTCTAACACGCTCTGACAGGCTATGCATATAACCCAGCTGAATCGGGAATGCCTTTTACATCTATTTTCTTTTCTGGACAAAAATAGTAGGAAAAGTTTAGCAAAAACATGTCACAAGTTGCTAGAAGTGTTTCAGGATCCTTTACTGTGGTCTTTGTTGAACTTTCATTCTCCAGTGGAACTAAAGAAGGATAATTTTCTCCTGGGACCTGCTTTAAAATACTTATCCATCTGCTGGTATTCAGAGAGAGTCAAGGTGTGTAACACTGAGGACTGGATGAAAAACAATTTCCAGAAAGACTTCTGTAACAGGCATGAAAACACTGTCAATGATTTTTTACTAGAAGTTTGCAACAGGTACGTTCTTTGGGTGTGAAATTCTACATCTGCTGTAAAGGTTAACTGCCTTGAAATGAGACAATTGAGAGCTATTTACTCTGCTCCATACATCCTACCTGAAATGGAGCATTAAGTACGTGAGTGCTTTGACTTTGCAGTTTTAATATAATGTTAAGTTGGTTTTATAGTGGCATTAGCGTATACTTCATATTGACTTTTCTTAAGCCTATTTTTTCCTAAAGGAAAGTGCAATACTGCCTACTAAATTGCTGCTTAACTGAAATGTACCATTATGGCAGTGCACAGCATTGTCGGGGGGGAGAGGCTAGAGGAAAGATGTGATTCCAATTAGTGAATATATGTCATAACAAAACCAAGTTCATTAAACATGTTACTAAACACCAAAATTTGTTTCATTCTAAGAAATAAGTATTGCTTTTATACTGAAATCTAACCCTATTGAAGCTTTTTATAAACTACAGTAAAGGAAAAGAAACACCACTATGGAAAGGCAGCTCTGGGTGCACACCATAACAGCTTTACTGCTACAAAGCAGCTCTAAGAAAAAAAAAGTTAAATTACAGTAGGAGGAGCAAATGGGGTAGAGCCAACCTTAGTGTTTTAGTAACACGGAGGATGGCTGTGGCCCTAGATCAGAGCTGAAAGGGGCATGTCAGTGCCTATCCTGAAATGGCACGCCTTTGTGCTGCAGCCAGCCCTCAAGCTTTGTGCCACAACATGGAAGGCAAAAAGCTCTATTTGGAAGTAACAATTTAAAAGACCCAACAAATTACAGGATACTGACAGGACACAGTGTCTTGGTGAGAACCAGCAACAGTGCAATCTCAAAACAAGGACTGAAACGTAGGTTCAAAACAGCACGTTAAGTTGCAAGTACAAAATTTCAGAAGTAACTGTTCTAGAACAACTGATAAAAAATTTGGATTAATTAGCAAAGGATCATTAGGAAGCACACCTGTGCCTACAAAGGAGGGCACAGGAGGAAGTATTCTCTCATTTTGGCACTGGAATGTCTACCATGAGGCCACACTTAACTATTTCCATTTTTTTGCCATCACAAATTAGGATTCAGAAAGAGGACGCAAGACCACAGCTCTGCAGAAATAGTTTAACATTTAAGTGCCTTTCTCCTCTGCAGAATCCATAACCCCAAACTTGTTGCTCGACAAAAGTCAAAGCAAAGCCTGAGTAGTAAGCGATCTCAAAGTCCACAAAAATTCAGCAAATGCCTTTCAGCCTTACATGGATTCATTTCCACAAGTTAAACCAAACTCTTACAGTTTATTATATTGACGCTCACCCCTCCTCCCATCTCATCCATTTTAGCATAAGACAAGTTCCTGCCTTTTTTTGCAGCAACCCATTGAAAGCATTTCCATCTGAACAAAATTCCTAGCGTTCTGTACAAAGAAAAATGCAAATTGGACAAATACACAGCTTTTTCTCCCTGAGTTTGGACTACTTTTATTCGGTTGATGAAGCCACAGGCGATGGCAGGTTGGAGCCTTTCTTGACCTTGCCTGCTTTAAAACATTTGTTTTTCTAACTGTTCAGAACTGTAAAGGAAGAGAGTAAAAAAGATCATGCAGCTGACATGATCTCACTTTATTACGTCTGCTCAAAAGGTGAAGTCAAGCAGCAGCAGGGGGATGGAGTGGGGTGTAGAGAAAGAGGAATGTACTATGTACCAGTTTTTAAGGACTAAAGAGAATGCTGCAGTGATGGCAGAGCCCTTTGTTTGCCCCCACTGCTGTCGTACACTTAAAACCCTGATACAGGCTGTAAGCACACATCTTTATATGGAAGTGATTATGGACACTTTACAGTTCTTACAGGATGGAGGCAGGCTAGTAGTTCTGTCCAAAGGTCTCATAAGATCAACATTACCATTGCTGTAATCCTTTTTCCCCGCAACAACAGAGCCTAAAGAAGTCCTGTGCTAACAGAGAAACATGAAGCTGCATTTAGCTAAATAGATGGATAGCTGAACTCCT